>NC_067469.1:3767500-4392500 GCF_025434085.1 Hippocampus zosterae
CTTTTTTTTGTTGTCGTTTGCACATGCGCGATATCACCTCGTTTTGGTCTTCTGTTTACGTGGGATGACGTGATTTTAACGTGAATTTGGAAAAACGTATGCGGGGAATTACAAAGACTGGGAAGATGCGGTTAGCCCTAAAGGGTTAGCATCCGCAGCTAAGGTATGGCAACAGGGTAAGCTAACGCTAGCAGGTATGTTTGTGTTTGTTATCGCTAGCCGCGTTTCCCTCAAATGTCACAAGGAGACAAATCTGCTCGACCAACATGAAGTGGTCCGCCACTATAAGCGGCGTGACCTCGGTACCCTCGGAACACTGCCTCAGGAGGTAGCAGAACTAGGATTTGGTTCCCGCCAACAGAAAAGGGTGAAGACGGAGACGTTGAATGAGATGACATTTCTCAACACGAACAGAATTCATCTTTGCCGAGGTGAAATAAATAAATAATCAACTGGCGTGTTGACGCTAGCATACTACAAGTTATTTCGTTTGCCGCCGTTACATAACGTGACCAGAGATTCTTCCCGGTGGGCTCATTCGACTCACACAGATGTCCGCTGTTGCCAAATTCAGTATTAATATCAACATGTCTTGGGAGGGGGGGGGGGGGGAGGAATAATTACAGGTCCTTTGGAGATTTACCGCTCCATCAAGTTTCATGAAAATCACCCTGATCTCACTCTGCGATGCTAACCTTAGCCAAGAGAAGCGTACGGTAAAACGGTGACTAGTTCAGGTACGCTTGACGCGTGTTTGTGTCGAAATTGCGGTGTTGGCAGACACCCTCACCGCCGTTTGCCTCATCCGTACACAAACCCGCGGTTCCCTGCCAAGAGCTAAAGTCGCCCACTCCGCTCATGTTACCTCATGTTTCAGTGGAATCTTACAACACGCTCACAATTAGCACGTGCGGCCCAATTAACTTGTGCTCACGCCTTTCAAAAGCAAGCGCCTCCACATCCCCTAAGGCGATGCCGCCGGACGAGCCGTTTCGAAAAGCGAGGATGCTCCGACATCCCCAGAGCAGCCCGGAGCGCCAATTTAACAACACTTAATCCCAGCGTGTTCAGAATGAAGTCAAGGTGACACTTACACACACATTGTTGCAACGGAAACACCCCTCCAAGGTCCCGGCGGTCACTTTCTTGAAAAAGACACTCTTGGCAAAAACTCCCCACGCTTTGAAAACAAGCTCACACTTGAATAGTCCGGCGTGAGGTCCGAGGAGAACGAAAGCAGAGCCCAAAAAAGGGAAAAAAACGAAGTGAGGGAGCGAGCGAGCAAGGGGGTGAGGAGGGGGGGGGGGGGTGAAGACAAATGAATAGCCCCCTTTAAGAAGGTGACTCCTGACTCTCTCGTAGCGCTTCTCATCCAGTGTGGAGGTGGAAGAAGCCGTCTTTTTTTTTCTTTTTTTTTTTACTGTTGCCTTCCTTCCAGTTTCGAGTTCAAGCCGGCTTTAGACGACAGGAATGTGACAGTGAGCGAGAGAAGGAGGGAGGGTGTGTGTGAGAGAGAAAACGAGAGAGTGAGAAAGAGGAGAGCGGCAGACACAAGCCGGACATGTCGTAGTGTTCACCTCCACAACACTCGACTGTGTTAGCAGTCCGAGGGATGTGGAAAGGGGAGGGGTACAATGGGGGGGGGGGGCAGAGAGAGAGAGAGAAAGAGAGAGAGAGGCGGCAGTGTGCAGCTACAGGAAATGACCTGGGGATTTCATTCAGATGAAACGGGGAAGGTTGGTGCGCAACAGGCTCAACCAGCCTACTTGTACAATGTACCGTGGGGAACAAAAACAAAACGGTTGGGGGGGGGGGTTTGGGTGATTGAAATCGATATCAGTCAGGAAACGGTTACAAAAACGGATGCGGGACTCCAGTGAACTATGGTCGGAGTCATTTTTCACAAACGCAAAAAACTGGAAACGGTTAGTGAAGTGTACCGGCACGGTTTGGCCAATTTATCCAGAAGGTCAATAAAAAACATTTTTTTAAAACCTCTGCAGGTCTCAGTTCAGGTCAGCGTTTATGAAAGACGTTGGGTAAAAATAGCCGCCATGGGAAAGTCAAGTGAAACTTGATTTCTAAATTCGCATTTGAAAACAGATCAACTTTTGATTCTTATGTGAAGCTAGAAGTCGGAAAAATCGCAAATCGCCGTCACAACATGACATTTGCGGTGCTGCGGGACGACCCGGAAAACGTGCGGCGATTTTTTTTCCTTTGCCCCCGCGGCTTCTTCACGTCAACACAAACACGCTCGCGCTTCCTTCTCTCATTCTCTCCTTCCATCTTCATCCAGCGCATGAAGAAAACTGAAACCAGCCACAAGCTGAAAAGAATTAAATCACCCCCCACCACTGCCCCCTCACCACCACCAAATTCAACCCAGCCCCCACTGGCTCCCACCACCTTCCCATTGAGAGAGCCACGGTGCACCGAGCGACGCAGAGACCTTTGTGCCCCGAGTGTGCGACTTTACGAGAGAACGGGTAGGAGACCCCCTTGCGGGGTCGCTCAAATTGCACTTTGCTGCCCAAATATTCCATCGCCGACATGGGAGAGATGCGCTTGCGTCGATGTGCATGACTTCCTTCGACGCATTGATCGCAACAACGTGAACGCTCTTTGGAATTGCCATTTCGAGAGCCGGCGGAGGACGAGCCAAAACCACGCAATAAAAAGAGCTGTCACATCATTTCTGTCTTTATAACAATTTCTTAATGAAATATTGATTTCATAGCATCGAGTTATGAAATGGCATAAAACTGATCTGCAGCTACGCGAGTCAATCGCATCCGATTAAAAACCGAATCGTCAAGAGTTAGCATCCCAGCAAGACTCCAGAAGTTAACTCATTCAGTTCGGAGCGGCGGCCGAGCAAAACTGCTGCAGTGATTACATAAACAGACAACGTGTGAGTGCAAGGAAAGCAAAAAAAAAAAAGGGGGGGGGGTGAAAGCAAGAGGGGGCTGCAAAAACAGAGGAGGGAATTTAAGACCTCTCGTTTCTGACAATTCCACTTTGCCCCAAATGCATTTTAATCGAATCAAAGTGAAAAACGCTCCCCCCCCCACTTACCCCCCCCTGACGGCCCGTGATCTCAATCAAAACACGTAAACTCAAAGTTTGAGGGTGATTAGCGCTTACGACCGCACTTTGGTGTCCGCGCGCGCCGCTCGACTTGGCCGGCGACCAGATGAGCAGATGACGACAGTCGACGAGGCGCTATCGCGTGGCGCGCAACTGCTGACCTCAACCTGCTGGCAAAGCACAATCTCCGCATTGCCCCTCGCATCAGCAAGTCGCCATGGCAACCCCTTTGGCAACCCCCACCCCCCTCTCTCGGGAACTTTTCAGATGTTTAATTTTTAACTTTGGCCGAGAGCAGCTAAGCTACGTACCAAATCACGCACACAGAATGCCTTGTATGGGTATTGGCGGCTATCACAACAGATGCTATTAATGCAATACACACACACACACACACACACACACACACACACACACACAGAGGGTCAGACGAGGTCACGTGTATTTTCTCGCAGTGGTGTTCCTGAGCCTGCCAGCTGCGGTTGTTTTGTGCACAGTCAGGTTTGTGTTAAACCAGACCGGGGAGCACCTCATTCCTTTCTGCTCGCTAAAAATCAAACGCACCGAGACAAAGACCGACTTTTTCTTCAACCCGCAAACGTTTTGCTCTCTGGTTTCCCTCCGATGCTGTAAAATGAGTTTGAAAAACGTTTTTGGAGGGGACTGGGGGGGGGGGGGGAAATTATGGTTTGTTGTGTATTTAAAGTCGCAGATTTTTTTTTTTTTTTTGGGTGGGGCCTCAATTAGTCGATCACGATGACAGTAATACAGTTTGTATCACCGAAAGCCACGATCGCCGACGAGATGATGGGTTTCCTCTCCAGTAGATCGTTCCGACTAAGCATTTCCCACCAAATTTTATAGTCTTGACACAAGAAAACATTGCATGCAGAAATGAAAGCAAAGTACTGTTTCTCTTCTTTGACCGCAATTGGGAACCGTCTAAAAAAAAATAAACGTTCATGAAACATTTTGAGGTCTGGATCATGCCAAGCATCCTAAGTCACTTTTTTTTTTTGTTTTAAAGGGTGAGAACTGAGGGGGTTTTCGACTTGGAAGCGGCACCAGATTCCTCACAGGACTGCATGTGTGGCATGATGTCAGATCCTCAAAAACATGTTTATTCTCATTTGTGGGTACTTAACGGACATATGTTTCTGGGGGGGCTCTCTCTCTCCCCAGCCCCCAGCTTGACTAATGTTTGGGGCTACAGAGCAGCGACCGCAGGTCCTCGCTAGCGGGCCAGTATCAACACATGTTGTTATGTTCTCCCACGTGCCTGCGCGGGTTTTCTCCGGGTACTCCCACATTCCAAAACATGCACGGCAAGTTAACGGAACGCTCTAAATTGTCCCCAGGTGCGCAGATCGTCGTATGTCAATGTCCGTCCTGTCATTGGCTGGCACACCGGTTCGAGGGTGTACCCCCCCCCCCCCCCATCCCCGCCGACTGCCCGAGGACAGCTGCTACAAATCCAAACACTTGAGCTGTGTGTTTTCGCGGCAGCTCAGTGTTGCAAATGAATCCATTTCCGCCCCCCCCCCGCACCCCTCAGCAATTAGCGTTGTTCATTACGCTTTCCCTGACGTTTACCTACCCCGCCCCTCCTCCCCACACCCACAAGAGTCTCCTGTGTATGGTTCACGTGAGGCTTACCGAGGCCCATCCGTTACGCTGCAGCGCACCAAACGGGAAGTCGTAGAAGAAGGGCCACTTTATCTTGATTTAGGTTTAAAGAGATGCCTCGGGGGAGAAAAGGACCGAAACTGAAGTGCCGAGACTCGCATAGGAACAAGAACACGGATTAGCGGTGTAATCTATATCTGGTACTCCGGCAAAGATCAATAATTCCCCAAAGTTTGAAGTCGATTGACTGACAATTATGCTCTGTTGAGAACAACAACAGCAACAAAAAAAAAAAGGTGATTGACAATATGACTCTTGACCTTAACTGCACTGTCGGAATTTCTTGATCGCGAAAGAAACGTCTCTTTTGACATTGAGCAGTAAATATTGAACGTTTGAAGAAGAAAGAAAGCGGCGGTGCACCTGGTGTTCGTAAAAAGCGCGGTCCAAATATATCAAATAAGACATTAGCGGGCTTATTGTTGAAGTCACTATAAAATTAGAAAAAGGCAGCGCAAAAGGTTCCCGATTTGAATCTGTCGCTTTTATCAAACACTCACGGTAAATGGTAAGCAAGAGAAACTCCTTTAGTGTTTTTTTTAATTTTATTTTTAAACAAATAGTAGGTCGACTGAATCGTATGACCTGCGGGCTGTTTGACTTTCAAGCTTCCACTGTCTAACACTCCACAGGCTTCTTCTCAAGCTGATGTTCACCGAGCCACACAGAACCTACAATAAGCACGCCATCGTAAAAACAAAGCACCCCCCCTCCCCCCACTTCATTCATTTTGCCGTGTTGCAAAAAGACTGCGAAATAGCACTTGAGTCAGAAAAGGACATTTAAGATTGCCCAAGCCTTGTGGCAAACTTGCCGTCTGCAGCCGCTTCAGCGACATACTCAAGTTCAAACTTTTCCATCGCCCAACCTGGCGTCTTTCTGTTGAACATTTACCCTTCCGCTTCCCCCACTCCCCGCTTCCTCGCAAACACCCGCTCGCCGATCGAATTGTTTGGCGAGTTCGTGATGGGTTATCACAGGCAGATAAGGGAGGTCAGACAGCGATTGAAGACAAAAACCACTCCATAAACACGGCTGAAGCGTCGGCCTGTTCTTGTCTGCATCCGGCGGTTGTTACCGAGGTTTAAAAAAAAAAGGGGGGGGGGGATGGGCACTTGAAGAACTATTTGACAAGGCACTTTCAAAAGATAACATGACACTCAAGAGAGCCCGGTGTGAATCAGGTCTAGACCGAGTCGTCCGTGCTGGGGCGGATTTGAGAGGCTCCAGGCCACGACGTTGATTGATCAGTCCCGGATGTTCGGGCATCTGGATAATGTGCGCGCATCCGAGAGACTGGTTTCAAGAACGACGGCCTTGGCCTGCCGGGATTAGCCCCGGGGGCGCGTTACTGACCAAACAAAAGAATAAAACCATCATTTAAACTCTTCTCCACAGAGTATAAACAACAGATTTAAGTCATTTAAACTGGAATGTTGGGACTTGCTCAGAGTTTGACATTCATTTGTGCGTGGAATTAGTCGGGCAACAAAGAACATATCATCATCGGCATCCCAGCATGTGAACGCCCAACAATGTTCTAATTCTTAAAGCCATAACAACACATTTGTGCCACAAACCAAGAAAAAACTGCCTTTCGCTGTACACAGTTGCCCCTTTTGGTAAAATGAATAAATACAATCACCAGCATCCAAGGTGAGACAGTGAAGCTTATCTTTGGGGAAACGGCGCCCCCGTGTGGCACATGTCGGAAGCGGATGACTTACCGCAAGTGTAGATGACGCTGAGGTACTTCCTGGTGCCAGAGTAGCAGGGATTCCCAAATTCCCTGGATGAGGCTCGAACCACGCAGCTATTCTTGGCCTGACAGCGAGACGTGACGACCCGCAGGGCGATGGACGACTGGCAATCTGACGCAAGACAAAAGATTGGCCATTTATTGAGGATGCAAGTTGTTGTAGATGGATTTTATCGCAAAGCACCACAGACATGTCAACAGGCCACAATGAGTGGTGCTGCAAGTCAGAGGGGGAAATGTTCGAGTGAATTCAACCACAGACTTTTTAATGCAGTAACATTGGCCTAAAATGTGAACTCACGCACTTCGGTGGAGGCAAAGAGACATTCCCCAGCAGGAACTAACAATCTGAAATTCCTGACCAGGACACAGTGAGGTCAAAGCCTGTTGGAAAGCAGCGTGGAACTTGAAAACTGTGAAGACATTTCAGAGACTGGACAATTTCCCCACAAGTGTGCGCTCACTGATCAGGTGAAGGTTAGGAGCATTTTACAATTTGTTTTAGCTTCAGGGAGAACTTAAATCTTTAAAAAAGAAAACCTTAAGAAGCCAATCTGCAGTTTGCCCAGCTGAGCGTGGTTTTAAAAAGTCAAGGTTTCAATACCGGCTAATACTGTTTGTCACCGTTAATGAGCTAAGGGGACAACATTATTAAACAGGGACCAATATGATTGGCTACTTATAGAGTGGAGCGAAAGAGCCGTCTCAGAGATTAATTGGGGCCAGTCACCTTTTTGTGTCTCCTCACAGAGCAGAGAGGGGTGGGGAGGGGTGAGCAGTTACGCATGGACGACGGGGGTAGGGAGCAAGACGAAAGAGACGGGATACAGTTTTATTATCTTGATTAATGTGCACCGTACTTAAAAAATATGTTGGCAGTGGGGACTAGTTAGCCCCAAGGTTAACATGAGTCTAAAAAAGTGACACTGTGAGCTACTAAGAATTAAAACAGAAGCAGGATAAAATGTATTTATTTCAACTTAACATGGTTATAAAAAGTACAATTTACCCAAATATTTTTAAATAGGACATTTTTTGCTGTAATATTAATACTGCAACACCACCATATTTTTGCTTTTGAAATATGTGCAACAAAAAAGCCCCCCCACCTCCCAAAAAAAGCCAAACAAAAACCCAAATACGTTCATACTTGCTTACTGAACTCCAATTAAAGCCCAACCTTCAATTTAAATGAAATAAAATTCCAAACATTTGCGACTCACATCACATTTCTTTCCGTTTGAATAAAGTCCTCCAGGCTACACGTGCCAAGTACCTCATGACTGTTTCTACGCAAGTCTAATTGGATATAATATGACACGATGACCTTCTGGCGTGCCTTGTTGCTGAAAACTGTTCCTTCTGATGTTCGTGTCCACTGACAGATATGCGCCTATTAGCTGGAATTCGGATTCCCTGGCCTGACTACTGTGATTTGAAGCTGAACAGGAGTCTCACAGAAGAACAGGATTTGGATTAGGATCAAAAAATGGGAGTGAGGGAGTCATTAGAGAGAGGTTTTTTTTGGGGGGGGGGGGGGTCTCCCATGAGGGCTCTCATGAGTAAAACATGGACGGGTGCAAACAGGACGGTCTAACCTATTTTTTTATTCACTTAAGATGAACACAAAGGTTTCAGAAAATACAAATTTCTCAATATTCTGGTGGGTGAAGCTCCAAACAAAATGCTCCGGGTCCCGGGTCCCGCCCCCCCCCCCCCCCCCCCCCCCCCACACACACACAACTTGTCTGGGAATTTACAATAGGGGGGCTATTTTATCTCCTCCTCCACTCATATGACTCACATGTGAAGCGTATCGTTTGATACATAAGCCACTTGTGATACTTCAAGCCTTTGTATGGCCAACATATGACATCCAATGGTGTGTAAGGTGGTAGCTGCATATTTTGAGGGCACAAAATATGTAGAACACGAGTAACACCTGACTTCTCATTGCAACGCCATTTGTGCTTTGCTATAGGTGGGAAAATAAGCGGTACACTAAATGATATATCGTATTTCCTCATGCCGTGGCATACTACAGTGTACAATGAATCTTTTAGGGCAAAGACATTTAGTAATTTCAATTTATTTTTTGTAAAAACGTTCTGTCCACAAACTCCACGTAGCATCTGTTCTGCTTTCCAGATGCACATCTGTCTGTTTGATTTCTTCCAGACAGGACAAAGGTGGCCTTGAGGAGAAAATATCCTTTTTGCTTAGCGGGACAGCTCTGAATGTCACTTGCTAAGCGGTGAAAGGGAGCACCATGTTATCTTGAGATGGAATCCAGGGGCAACAAATTCAATGGAAACAACAAGGGCCCCAAAATTGAACCCTGTGGAACACCATATGATGGGAGGTGGGTGCTCAGAGTAACACAAAAAGTACTGCAAGCCAAATTGTATCACCTGTTATTTATTTCCGGCAGGGATAATAAGTATGACTCAGTTTGAGGTGTTTGTTAAATGGATGGCGCACCCAGCTATTAATTTTGAGTGGACGCAGAAATACAATATGTCACCTAAAATTCCTCTTCCATAAAAATAGTAGACAAAGTAATTATTTATTGCTAATGCATCCAAGGTAGGCAAAAGTTACAGTGTACTGAAAAAAAATAGCAATATAATTTTTGGAGCTCCCTACCTCTGGTCTTTTTTAGGCTTAGTTTGAAACCCATGAAAGCATAGCGACCCTGAGAAAGAAAAAGCGATATCAGACACGGCAAAGGGGGGGTAATTTAGATGTCAAAAGTTTTGTCTGATGATAATGAGTCAGATGAAAGAAGAGGGCTACTGCTTTGAGGCTCCTCCATCACAGTTAAGACCTGTCAGACTCGGCGTGAAAAAAAAAAGGGGAGAAAACAACATCAAAGAAGTCTTACAATTGGGCGCATGTCTTTTGTGCACTCCCTCTAAATATTTCTGGTCATCCGGGTTCGTCGTGCTATCACGCAATCTACTCTGGCTATGAAATGTGCACATTTCACAAACTATAACTGATTTTTTTTTGGTAAAACAGCACACAATAAACATGCCTAAAATGCCCGGACAACCAAAACTACAGATTTCAGCTTTGGACGTCGAGCCAGACGTCACCAACTCTGCTTTTGAAAAATAATTAGCGGTGTGCTTCTGCGCCGTCACTCAGGACACGCTCACTTCCTGCAGTTCGGCCTGACACGGGAGCCACATGAAAGACGTGGGGAATCCCACTCGACAGTCTGGAACAGCCCTAATGCGAGTGCGCGCGAGCGTGCCGTTTCCATGCGCATTGTTGACCGCGCTCAAAGCGAAATGCCATTTGACGGTTCAACAATGCTTCTCCCTGCCTCTAATCTGGCCTTTGTATCGTCGTAACAGTAGAGTTCATCTGCCAACGCTACTGCCACAGTTACGCTACTGTATTTAATGTCAAGCTTGAAACTAGATATTAGACACACACATCAAGCCACCTGCTGTGCTACTGGAGTGGAGGTCACTCCGTTGGCACGGTATGCGCTTTACTCACACTGTTCGTGTTAGCCTTTTGAACCCGGTGTCACATAAAGGGCCACACACACGCACACACACTGCAGGGGCATGTCGGCATTGCATTGTGCACCTCGCCATTTAAACTCACACTGGCGTCGTAAACAACAATAAAAACGTAGGGGTTAAATTATGAGCATCGTTGTCATGCATCCAAGCAAGCACGCACACATACACACACACACACACACACACACACAAGCACAAGCAGGGAAACATTCTTAATGGCAATTCAATCCGTGTCCCCCTTGCTACGGCACATCAGAGCACGGGATGACATCCGATCTACATTCCGAGCCAGTTCCGCCCCGACAATGTGTGCGTCTGTGTGCACGGGGCTTTTAAAAGTATCTCAGGATGCATTTAAAGCCCGGCCAGGAAACAACGGCTTCAAATGATAATAAATCTGTCTCATCTTCAAGCATCGAAATGGGTGAGTCAGTCAAGAAATCACTGGAGGAAGCTGTAAATCTCCCAAGACGCACATGAGGGTAAAATCATGCAACATTGCCCCACCCCACCCCACCCCACCCCCTCCGAGAAAAGACTTAAAGTGGAATTAAGGCCTGGCAGGATTTGTGAAGGTCTTTGTGCTGAAGATGCGTTCGAGTCCTGACATGTACGAGTCATCAATAAAAACGGCGAGACACACGGTGACGCCTGGTATGTTTTCCTTTTAGGAAAGAAAAAAAAAGGGGGGGGGGGAAGCAAGACAGTTCTTCCCTCAATGCTCAATTATGCAAATTGCTTTTTTTTTTAATGGAACGGTATGCGGCAGTGTCGTCATGGTCGCTTACCCGCTGATGAGGCTCTCCTGTGCTGCGGGGGACACTCAGGGGTGCCCTGTTGGGTGCGACCAAACATGGCGGAGTAGACCGCGATCTGCATCCCCCGTTTGCAGCTCAGCCTCATCCTGTCCTCCTCGCACACCACTTTGCTTTTGTATTCATCTGGGGGACAAAAAAAGGGACTTTAGAGATAAGGACCAAGTTTGATTTTATATTTTTCACGATTGTAATTTTTTGTCAGAATCAAAACAATGTCATTGACATTTAATACAGAGCGGCATTTGATCTCACTTGGGGGGTGTTTGGAGTGATTTCCAAAACAGATATTTCATAACACAAAATCTGCCTAACAACAAGACCAACCAAAACAAACCCCATTTGCATTTAAACATTTGCTCCAGGCTGTATTTACTGTCGTCAGGTATGAACATAGGGTCTAAAATATCAAATGTTCCCGTTTTCGATAGCTGCCTGAAGGCATCGCGCAGCGTAAACACACAAGAGGTAAAGTTGCCCGGTGGACAAGTAGAGCCACGCAAGCGGCATTCCTCACACACATCCAGTCATGGTGACCTGTGACCAGCAGAGCAGCTCCGCTGGCCGGCAAATGAAAACAGCCCCCATTCAGGTGGGGAGCGCAACAACAGGAATGCAGAAGAGAAAAGGAGTCGAGAAGGGAGCGCCATTGGCTTGGTGTGTCTTTTGCTGATGGATGGACTCTTTCTCCTTCACTTCCTCTTTCGATCCTACGCGCGCCTCTTCTTTCAGGGGCAGTGACACGTCTTGGTGGTGCCCCCGACCCCCCCAGCACACACACACGCAGCGCTTTTTTCTACCCCCGGACAATTCATTGGTTAAGTGGCAGGGAACAAAAGAGCTGTTGATTGGAGGAAGGAAAAAGTTGGGATCAGTGGATTAACACCCCCCCCCCCTCCCCTCACCCCCCACTTCTGCTCACTCCACTGTGGAGCCTGCAACGATGACAAGGGTCTGGTTGGGATTACGGCGCTGTTGTCGCCGTGCTCTCAGCTTCCTGGCTCACGGAGAGAGCTGATTGGTAAAATGGTACAATGCCCCCCCCCCCCAACCCCTTAGAGGGAACATATCCATCCATTTCTCAATCCCGCTGATCCTGTTCAGGGTGATGACAGGTGGTGGAGCCGATTCCAGATGATTGAAGGCCAAATGCTGCCTTGCCTGTTGAGCAATCGTTTAGTTGGCCTGGGCTGACTCTTTGACCAGTTGATTTATGTGAGGTCTGAGATGAGACACTGGGGGGAGGGGGGAGGTGGGGTACACCTGACCCCCCCCCCCCCTTTGAAGTGCCTCTGACATGTAACTATATGTGCTAAGTCCTTTTTTTTCCAGGTTCATCCTGTGTGACCCCCCCACACCCCCACCCCTTTTTTAAAGGAGCAAAGTGTCATCAATATTCATTAGCAGATGCAATGCAGCGAGGGACTTACTGGGTCTGCACTTGTACCAGAGTGTGAGGTATTTGCTGCTGCCGGGACACTGGTCCGTCCCAAACACGCGGCTGTTGACGAGAACTTGACAGCTCCGCCTGTCTTGGCACTCGTCCAGCATTTTCTAAACAGGGGTGGGGGGTGAGGACCCAAAACACAGTTTATCAATGAGGAGCAGGCAAACCTAAAACCACTTCAAACAGGATTCGAAAAAAAAACAAGGTCAACTCCAGTCATTCATCCCATACAGTCGCCGATTAGTTTGCCACATTAGCCCGCTAGCGTTGGCGTCTTATCTGGTGGTTACCTGTAGGGCAGTGGACACGGAGCAGTGCTCATCCCCACGAGCGTCGTAATAGCCGAGGAGGGCCTGGTAGCTTTCACGGCATTGATGGAGGTCGGAGGGGCCTTTCCTTCCGTAAAACGCCGATTGGACCGTGATGGTGGTGCGAGGCGGGCAGCGCGCAGACAGGAGCTCTCCGTCACAGGCCTGCTCCGTGTAGTTCTTTAACACTTTGGACAAGTAGCCTGTGAGGGTACATAGTGACTGTTAATAAATATTCAGGCAGGGTAGGGCATCTCGTGGGACGAAAAATATACATGTAGCAGTTTTTGGGGGGGTAAATGTTTAAGTCACTGAAATAAACATCGTGTCTTCAACGCTTTCTGTATTGTTTGAAAATCAGGTGATTTGTGAAATGAAGACAAGGTGTCAGAGTTTGCTGTCATTAGTGGACATTTCAAACATTTGGTGGGACAGATCTGACAGGGCGATGTCACCAACACGACAAACAAACACATCGACGTGGCGGCCATGTTGAATGGGGCGGCGTGCCCATCGAGGGCAATGTAATGACATTGAAATGTAATCTGAACTTGCTAGCTTCTCAATCGATTTTCATGAAGTTGACTTTTTTGTTAATGTCATATATGTGCCATCATTTATTTAATATATATACAGTATGTATGTATTTTTACCAGTTTAATGTTACCCCCACTGTCGTAATTATGTTACACGCACGCTATATGCAGCACAATATCCTTTGTTTTTCGTCGCGTTCAGTTTTTTTTAATGTTTCTTTGCATGAATCCTCCCATCAACAGTCATTAAAAAAAAATTTAAAAACCACAATCAGACTTTCACTCACAAAAGAACCAACCGAACCAACCAAAGAGCCACCATTAACATTCCGGCCGGTGATGACAAAACCCCGAAAAAACAAAGAGACAATACCCAGGCCATCATTTTCTTGCATCGGTCTACAGTTGAGTCGAGAAGAACTCTCAAAAGGTACAAAACGTCACTAGCCAGATCTTCATGTCAAAACTTTGAGAAACGCTCAGAACTAAAAACAACCTATAAACTGAGTGCAAACTTCCTGGTGAAGTGCTGTGCAAACATATGCAAAGAGTCAACAGGCGCACGCACACACAATCAAGTGGACACGGTATGTGATTCAATTACCTCTATTTGGTGAGCTTTTACTTGGAAGGTGGGGATTACCTTGGAACACACACTCGTGCACTTACGTGGAAACACACACATTGTCCCCCCCCCTTATCGCCATGGTCGCGGTTCCAAGGAGGAAGGCCTCCAAAGGTCACGTCTCAATATGGATGCTTATTAAACCGCCGGCGATGAGTCACACGTTTGCACCCGCGGCAGACTTGTGAGGCGAGGCAACAGGTGCGTTTCTTTTCAACTTTATGGAGGGGTGGTGTCGGAGTCGACTTTTATGGAGGATCTAATTCTACGGAAGGTAAAGAATGAAACCAGTTGTGGCATTTAAAAAAAAAACTTTTTCAATTCAATCCCCATTTTTGCTGCTCCTTCTGGTGTGCGCTACAGTAAGATTAGTCATTTCCATCAAAGGATAAAGAATATATACTTTGCTGTTATGATACAGGCGGGGGGTGGGGGTCGTAGGAATGGGGAGTCCAACGTCTTCAAATAGATCAAGTGCTGGTAATAACGATAGATTTGTAACAAGACCTCAAATCACATTCCGGCCAAAACAAAGTTCACCAAAAGCCACAAAATCAAAGGGCCCGGCATTGCGTTTAATCCCGGCTCCATTCACTTTTTGAAGCATTGACAGCTTCACAGCTTTCACGGGGAGAGGGGGGGGGGGGGTCGTTCATCGCGAGTTCGGTCGTCTGAAATCGCTCCGTCGTTGCGAGCGAGGCAGGCGGCGGTTTCAAGGATGCGGCAGCCGGAGTTAGTAGCTTTAGCTGCTGTACTAATTACTTCTCCCGGCGAAGGCCCCCCCCCCCCCTCCACCCCCGCCGGGAGCGCAGCCCAACGACACGGCAAAAGATTTCTCACTCTTCGGACACAATCGTTTTGACTTTTTGGCATTCTTGAAATTGGTCGCATTCCACTGCCTTTCTGAATTAGTCGGTTTTTCGGGGGGGGGGGGGGGGGTTGAAAGGTGGACGTGGTTCAACTTGACATCAAGTCAGGGTTGGATTACTTTTTAAAACGACTGAAGGAGAGTAAATGGGTAGCTCACGGCGAGTTCATTCAAGTGCTGCACTGAGTCTTGCATGAAAACACCGGAGATTGTCTACACACACACACACACACACTAAATTTGATTTTTTGAATTTTTGGCGCAGCATGTTTGTTTCTGATTCCCATGGAAGCAAAGCAAATCCAAAACAACAATCGGATTCATTCATTCACCACAATTGAGTGATTGCAAATCCAAAGACGAAAGCTGACGCTGTTCCAACACGTCCCCTTCTTACGCTTTTCTTTTTTTTTTTTGTTCCCAAACAACCCGAGGGCTTGCCTCGTTGCCTGTTATCAATATCAACCGATGATGGTCGGCTTCATTCGAATGGGCGAAGACATCTACGCACTTTCCAATGCCCGACAGGCGAAAAGCATAGCAGCCAGAGCAGCTGAAGTAATCCAACCCCCCCGGAGACGCAAACACTTGTGATTGCCACATCCTTTCCCTCTTTGCCTCAGACGGCTTCTCATTTCAAACTCCTACGCAACCCCTACACACAGGCAAAGCGAAACCGCCGCACATGAACGCTATTTAACATCCTGGCCCGTACGTCTTTGCTTGGCTTGGTTCTTCCGAATACCGTCCCGACCTTTCCCACAAAAATGAGCAATTTGGTGGCCTAATAACACTGCCGCCATCACCAACCGAGTTTATCGATGGAAAGCAGAGAACCGAATAATCACAAGCGATGAAGTGCCACAGACTTGTAAACTCAATGTGCCTTTTTTTTTTCATTCGATCAATGCGGCTTGTGTAACTGACAATAAAGGGCCACCCAAGTGACGTTGGCAACGAGACCCGAGGTCACAATAAAGAGAGAAGCGCTTCTCTTGTCTGGGGAGGGGGGGGGGGGGGGGGGCTGATACAGATTACGCAACATCTGGCGGCCAAAGGGATAGCTTCACAATTGGATAGAGGACACTTCTTCCCTGAGGAGGGGGCCCGAAAACCAAACTCGGGTCACAACCGCGGCCTCCCGCGACCTCCTCTAAGCGCGTGCTTTGGGGTCAAAGGACGCTTGGCGAAAGGACACTTTTACTCTGTGCATATCCGTTGTGAGAGTCCTTATCACCGCTGAAAGGGGGTAACGGGGTGAAAGGGTGACCTGCGAGAAGATCCCCCGCCCCGGGTGGCCCGCGGACACGATCGCAGGGTGCGCCGTGTGACGACGCAGGAATGGCGCTTAAGTGCAAGAAAAGGTGAGATTTGTCATTTTAATGGGTCGTTTTTATGACCCGCGAGAGCTGCGTGAATGCCAGACGACCTCGATGCCGGCAGGCCCGGCAGACAGCAGACAGATGCGTCGTCTGTGTCGCTTTATTGTCACTCGGTGAACAACAGATGGATCCTTCATCAGGGCAGGCTCGTCGTCGCGACAATGAAACGGCAATGACGCCCGAGGCTGGACAAAGGTCAAAGAGGTCAAAGAATGATCAGCTTTTTAATGATGTGTCGGGAGCAGGAAATGAGATCGAGTTCCGGAGAGAATCAAAAATCAAATCCTGGATGATCACGAAAGCAATCATTACGGACCCAATCCTACTTCCGCCATTTTTAGAGGGGCTTGCGACATCATTTGGACAAGACGATCTCACATTAACAAACTTTTTGCACTGTCATGCTCAATCAGAAGCCTTTAAGGAAGTCATTGTGAATCAGGGATTTTTAAAAGGAACATCTGCACCCTTCGCCAGAGTAAAAAAAAACGAAACCAAAGTCGATCTGGGGCTATAACAAGGTTGAGCGACAGAGTAATTTTCTCAAATCAAAAAACAGCAATAACAACTTCTCAATGTTAGAGTGGCACGCCTGCCAAATATTCACGTCCAAGTAGGCATGACAAGCCGAGGAAAAACCGCACCTCTTGCTTTTCAGACTACAGACGTCGCTCGGACAAAACTCGGATCCACCTGTATTGACTTAAATGGCGTATTGCTGAACTGAATGAATTGAGTGTGGCTGCATCAAACAGTTAGACAGAATGCCTGATTTGAAAGTCCAACAATGCACTGTGAAGAAGAAAAAAAAAAGGTGCAAGTGGGTGGCAGCTGAAAGGATGAGCTTGGAGGGGATTAAACCAAATGTAACCGTGGAGAGGCTCTGTGAAAACAAGCGAGAGAACGAGCCCGGTAGTGGGCGAGGAGGAGAAAAGCCACCTGCGAGTTGGACTTAGCCGGCACATCGACTTCCAACAAATGGCAGGACCGGACTCAAAAGACAACCTGCGGGTTTTCGCTACCTAACCGTTTCATACAATTCAATACGATTGTCGATCCTTGCGCTATGACCCAATTGAAGGATGCTGCGATTCAGAATGAAACTCGTTCCTCGTTCTCTTATGTCATCTTGAGTAAACTGCGAAGGACCCTTCCAAAATGTACACAGACGCTCCAGCTTTGGGGTCGACCAAAAGGTCGCTTACCTGAGCTGCTCCGAGGGGGCCGGAAAGCAACGGATTAGCATTGCCGAGGGGAGCAGGCTGCTGTAGCGTGTTGTAATGCAGGCTGTCAGGGCGACACAGTTGGGGAGGGGGGGGGGGTCTGTACAAAGCCTCCTTGTTCAGACTGCACCCCCACCCCCCAGCACCCTCCTGCGCCCCACCTCACCAGCTTTTCATCAAACCTCCGAAACTACAATATCCCTTCCGTTCTGCAACGTTAGCGCGGTTGAGGAAAACGAAAGGAAGGACCGAAAGGGGAAGTTCAGATCGATGAAGGAGTTGGAGGAGGGTGGCTGAGTTAATAAGATGGACGTAAACCGGTGCTCGTCACCCATGAGCCAAGTAGATTCAAAACTGTCAATGGCATTTTAATATTTTAGGATATGAGGCTACACACGCGCTAGCGTTAGCTTAGTTGCTGTGCCTCCGGGCAGGGGTATCAAACTTTTTTTTTTTTTGCCGGCCACATTTTTGTTACCGTTTCACTTGGAGGGTCGTTCTGACTGAAAACATCAAGTAGTCAAGAGTAACTGTTGATTCAACTGTTGTTGAAGTTACGATCATGAGGGGTTTGGTAACAAGAAAAATGCTTGGAATATATCTCTTATTTGTTACATATAAGAATTTAAAATGTTGGTCGACATTTCAGAAAGGATCATGGAAATGGATATATTTAAGCTGCTTTCGCGGGCCATATCAAATGAGGTGACGGGCCAGATCCGGCCCCCGAGCCTTGGGTTTGACACCTGTGCCTTAAGGGGTCCCGTGGTTTGCCGCGGTCGTGACGGACATGGTCAGTGTGTCCTTTTCAGTGCACAAACTAAGGACAAGAGTATCGGCAATCAATCCCACAAGACGATTCCACAAAATGTCGCAGGGACGGAAACTGCTGGATGCTAAATAATTTGCCATCATAAGTCGAGGAGCAGTCGTCATGTGATTTTTAAGACCCGTCGTATTCTTAAGACCCCGAGAACTCTGCACAAGTATCTCTGAAAACAAGCACATGGTTTAAAAATTGCAAACGCTTCCACTCCAGTCATTCTGATGAAATAATAACGAACTGAAAACCCCTTCAAAAGTTGTTTTCGCACCGCGCTGAACATCACCCCGGCGACAAAATAAGATTTAATAAGCTCCTCAAACATTACGACGCCGCGTACGGCGGCACCGCAAGGAGACGACTTTGATTGGCGCACATTAAGGTGCCTTGTGTGCCCAGACTTGACTTGCTTTGACACAAAGCTTTGAGGCACGTCCACGTTTGAGCAAACGTCCACATTAATCACGTCAACGCCGCTCTTTCCACATGCTTTGCCTTTTCACTCTGGAATGTCCATGAGATTGTTTCAAAGTGTTCTGAAGGTAGATAACACCTTTGATACGCTTATTATAATTTTTTTTTAACATCACAGGCCCAATTATATACATTTCGGTAAATGGTTTAATGGCTCTGCATGCATGACTTGGAAGAGGCTCCGCCTCTCAATTCAAGAGCACTTGCACATGCACACGCAGGTGCAATGTCTGCTTTATGTATTTTTGTGAGTTGAATATGTCTTACAGGGAGGAAACCATTTTTTTTTTTAATAGACACAAAGATGCACCCTAATGACAAGCGTAACAACTGTTTGGGTGTCTGGACCGTTAAGTATTCCAAACACTACCTTCAATTTGGACTTCAAAAGTATGCGTTTCAAATTGCGGTTGTCTGCCTTTTCGTTTCATCTTCCTGCACTTGAGCTAACGAGCGACGAATCAACTTTTGAAGGTCTCTTTGCAGATTCCAAAACCGCTCTGCGTTAGGAAAATACAAGCCTGCGTGTGTGTGTGTGACTCTCACGGAACTCTGCGGTTTCTTCTCCGATATAAGACAAAGACAACGATGATGTCATCTTCTTGCATCGGGAACTTCCCAAGAAGTAAAACTCCCCCCTGCTAGGAGAGCGGCGGTCTTATGTCAAGAACCTCGCTGTCCGCCTCGCTGTCTGCCTGCAGTGGGCTAGACAAAACAAGTCGGAGGCTCTATTTGTTTAGATGGTGCTCACCTGGCCCACACACGCACACACACACACACACACACAAGCAGCGTTTGGGGAGAGCCCCGGGGAGGCAAAGCAGTTAGGAAAAAGGAAGGGGAGCTAATGAGTGCGCGCGTGTGAAAGCCAACAAGACCACAAGAAGAAATCTTTTCGATCTATTCATGCGAAATATTTCAAAAAAGAAGCAACCTGACTTCACTTCATCGGCGCTTCAAAATGATTATTTATGAACCTACTGACGGTACAAAATGAATCACAGATGCAGAGTTTGTAGTTACGATGCGTTGACCTCAGTTAACCCCTCTGCCCCTCCCCACCTCCCAAAAAAAGCTTTACATCCCATTGACTGGGGTTAAATGGGTTTCGTCAAAGGAGACGGAGTAAAAAAAAAAGCAGCCGTCACTGGAGGTTTTGAAGAGTATCACGGCAACACTGATAGGCCGGTCTGGGGTTCCACCTCAAGATTTTCGCAGTCTCAAGACTCAAAACTGAAGGTCAGAAGAAAGTTTGGGAGTTTTACTCGTTCCGATGTACAAGGATGCTGCGTCAGCAATTCTCGTGAGAAATGTGATATACAGAGGCGCCGGGAAGCGGATTATATTGCAAAATGTAAAGTCAGCCACCTGGGTGAAGATAAAGTTGGGGGATTACAAGCAAGCCCCCCCCCCCAAAAAAAACCTGCAAATTCTGCCGAGTTGTAACAGTGAAAGTGACAAGGCAAACAATGTGCCATTGCCGAACAGGTTCCGCCAAAGCCGGCATTTCAACTCATCAACTCATTCACTCCCAAAGACGTTTTTAAACGTCTTTTCAGACTTGGTCCAGAATTTGCTGGTACTGAATGAGTTAACTCTGAACTATGACAGCGCGATTAAATAATCGCGTCTGAGCCGGTCTATTGTTAAATCAACTCCAAGTGGAAATCTGTAATCGGCTGTTCTGAAACACTGCCCCCTCGACACCCTTCTTACTCAATTTAACTTCCAATTGAGTCCGACTTCGTCGGGGTGGGGGTGGGGGGGACAAAAACCGACAAGCCCGCAATCACGCTTGTTCACAGTTTTTCATGACCATTACGGCCCATACGGACGGCATGTGACACGGTTGTGCTCCTTCGCGGTGTACTTTCCGACCATTAGACCCCATTAGGTAGCAATTAACACCCCCACAAAGCCGCCTTCCTGTTTTATGACACAGTAAACAAAACCTACAGGCCTGCTTTGGGCTCAGCAACAGCCGTGAATCCAGCAAAGAGGCTCATTAATTAAGCGTTCCTCCGCGATTTCATAGCCTTTTTCTCGATAAGACATCGTCCGTCACGCCTTTGCGTACAAACTGGAGCTGGAAGAAGAATGGGCAGATTTCACGCACTTATACGAGCTCGCTCGTTTACTTTGACAGAAGTCCAACACAAACCAGGGAATATTCATCCGCACGCCGCGCCGCGGTATTGTTTGCTTTCTCATCTCGGCTGTAAATCCAGGAAAGGTCAGGTTACATTATCTCGGTAATAAGTTCCTTCAAGTCACACTTTAACCAAACTTGGTTGTCGTTTATCTCCACAGATAGGAGGGTCCGCTTTTGCGCTTCACTGGCCAACTTAAAAATAAAGATGCGGTTGAGTGTGGAGGCCAAGTCGCGGGATGGCTTTTTCATGACACGTCGAGAAAGTTGGGAGCGCCATCATCGCAAAAAAACGGAAGAGTAGGAGGCTCCAAATTAAAGCTCTCCAGTCACAAGTCAACAAAAAAACAAAACAAGGCAGACAACCACGTGAAATGCGTCTAGCTTGTCAACAAATTGTGTCTTTTTTGGCAGCACTGTTCAACTGTTTACACTGTAGAGCCACATAAACAACACAAAATACCTTTCATACGTGGGGCCTTGAGATGAAAAGACTTAAGACTAAAAACATGATGTGCATTCGATAACGCAGCAACGACCACCAGCTTCATTTCTCTGCCAGGCATGCGAAACGAAATCTGCACAACTATTGAGCCACGTGTTTAGTCGATACTAGTCAACAAACCGGTGTGCGCGTGCGGCAGCCAGTACACATCGCGCAACCTCGAACGGATTAACTAAATTTACTTTTCGAGGGAGAGCGCATGTAAAAAAAAACATGCGCGATCGCTATTTCGGGATCGCAGCTGCTCCACTCTCCACCCAATCTGTGGCGCAGCAGAAAAAAAGACAACAACAACAACAAGCGCCTGCACATGTCAGCTCGTCGTTACCTCGGAAACACTAATCGATTGCGTATTTGGAACGCGATCGGAAACACATCACAAACTGACCTGAGAAGTCCGATGTGCCCGTGGAGCGATCGCAGACGACGGCCAGGCAAGTTATTCCTAACAGGAGCGCAGAAGTGACGGCTGACAGAGTCCCATCGAGGTGGAACATCCTTGAAGAGTCAAAGGCGCATGTGAGATCCCGCTTGGGACCAGAAAGTCCACATCGGAAGTAGCAGCAGCAGCAGCGCGGGCGAGAAGGTTCCGAGTGGCCCGCATGAGACGTTCAATGTCCCGTCAAGCGCGCTCGTCCCACCGGGATGGAGGCTCTTCTTCGACTTCTTCCTCCTTCAGGGTGCAGCTGCAAGCTTTTTTTTCCCCTTCTTCCCTTCTTTGAACTCGGCGTGTTGGTAGTGGTGGTGGTGGAGGCAGTCCACCGAGAAGACAGTCGCCCCCCCGCCCCCTTCTTGCAGGCTTCCTGACACCTGCAGACGCAACTGGAAGAAATATCAGATTACTTTTGTGCGACTGCTTTGATATAAAAAAATAAATAAAATAAAAAGTTGCCTCGATTGGAATATACGAATCGTTTTTTGTTTTTGTAATAACATAAGCTCGCATCCAGGCGAATCTCGGTAAATTATATCGTGGAAAATTGATTTCGGTAGTTAAAAAAAACATTTAAAGGGAGTCGCCACTCAACTCAACTGTATTTATAGAGCACTTTCAAACAGCCATCGCTGTTTGAAACCACTAGAGAGAACTGAATTTGGTCGGTCAGCTTTTTCTTACGGGGCAGGTAATGGGTAGGGTACATACTGGAATGTTTGGTTGAACATTCATTAAAAAAAAAAAAAATCAGTTGTATGATTCGCAATCACCCGTTCTATCTAGTGGACGACTACTTCACTGTTCCTCTCGTGACAAAACTTCAGTGAACAAAAACAGTATGTGTGGTAAATAAATGATTTTAGAGACCAATCACTGATCTAATTTACTGTTTAGCACCTATAGTGTTGCATTTGAATATCGCCTATAAATTTTGTTCAATATTTACATGAAAAAACATCATTGCTTTAATTGAAAAACAATATATTAATTACACCGAGTTGCACTTACGAAAGACTATTATACACATAATTGGATAGTATGTCAATAAGCAAATGGGATACCCAAGACAACATTTTACCAACAATTTAACATTTTTTTTGACATTGTATTTCAATGACAACAGTACGAGCCTATTTTAAGAACGATGCTGCCGTCTTGTGGTCAGTCAGCTGTACTTCAGTTCATCCCACATAGTTTTGGCCCAGCGCGGCTTCCGGACAAGGCACGCGACAACAGAAGGTCAAAGATGGCGGCCTCCGCTAAAAGCCTCGAAATATGTCTATTTTCCTCAAAGTTATTGAGAAACGTACAGCTCCGGAATGAACGTAAGTGACCGCTTTTTGCTCAACATTAGCCTTTGTGTGTCCACCTGAGCTAACAGGAAGCTAACGCTGCTAGTTAGCGGAGAGGTCGACAACGTCCGTCCCCCTTGTATTGCAATGCTTATAAAGCTGTTGTTAAATAACCAGGACTTGTTTTCTTTTCAGGGTTCTTGTCCACGTCCGGGTGTCGTCTGGTTGCGGGAAGCGACGGAAAGCTCCCGAAATTCACTCCACCGCCCAAGCCTGTCATAGTAGACAAAACACAGAATGAGGCAGCTCTGCGGAAGTATGCACAAAATCGAATTTCATTTCATTAATTTTCACGTTAATTGTACCGCTGGGAATCCCTCAAGGAGGGATTCGGATTTTGTTTGAAGACAATAATATCACTCAGCTCTACCTTGACATGTGTTTGCATATTAGGTTCCTCAGCCCAGAGTTCATCCCACCACGGCAGAGGACAAACTCGTTGAAGTTTTACATGGAGAGGAAAGACATGGTCCGCAGGAGGACTGTGATCGACCTTCCTGAATTCTACGTGGGTAAGTCTCTCACATCAGCATCCATTCTGCACACGAACACCCCGTTTTCGTAAATCATAGGGACTTGTGTGACTCCTCATTTCATAGGCAGCATCCTTGCTGTGACCATGGCTGACCCCAATGCCAGTGGCAAATCAAACTGTTTTGTTGGCATCTGCATCCAGAGAGGCGGGAAGGGTCTCGGAGCAACATTTATCCTCAGAAACATCATCAATAGTCAAGGTGACTTCATCAATCCGCTATTTTTCGCTTCATAATACAACAGGTGATGTTGACGGTTTGGTTTGCAGGAGTGGAGATCTGCTACGAGATGTACAATCCGCGCATTCAGGAGATCCGGGTTCTGAAGCTGGAGAAACGGCTGGATGACAACCTGATGTACCTGAGAGACGCCTTGCCCGAGTACAGCACCGTGGATCCGGAAATGAAGCCTGTGCCCGTCTCCCCCAGCGGAGAGGTGCCAGTGAACACGGTGAGCAGGACATCTGGACGACAAGCATGAACATTGTTTATCCGTCTCATAATTACTAACATGGAAATACAGTGGCATTTTGCAACTCAAAGACGTTACTAAGTAAACATGGCAGGTGCTCAAAAGAATGTTATCACGAAGCACAAGGTCCTGCACAAATCAAGACAAAAAACCCCCAAAAAACAAATAAATGTTGAGACACATTATAGTTGGGTTACTAATGGCACACACCTGGGAGGAATTCATATTTGAACTCTGCTTCGCTCTCCGTCCTCCAGCTTAAAGTGAAAATGCGTCCAAGGCCGTGGTCCAAACGCTGGGAACGGCCCAAGTTCGACATCCGGGGCATCCGCTTCGACCTGTGCGTGTCGCCGGCCAGGATGGAGCGGGCGCAGAAGTGGGCGAAGCCTTGGCAGGAGTTCGAAATGTTGCGGGAGTACGACACCTCCAAGATTGAGGAGGAGATCTCCAGTGAAATCCAGCAGGAATGAGCAAGTTGAAAAGCACTTGACGTCTGTGATTCCCCCAAAGACTTGCATTTTTTTGCTTGAAGTTTGTTCATGTGGGACGGAAAAATGGAACTGCTCATTTTCTGGAAAAAAACAAACAAAAAAAACTAATTGACTGTTATGTTTTGAGCAAGTGTCTTCACCCACTTGCAGATCTTCAAAATAAATATCACACAACATAGCAACACTTGCAGGGGCCTGTTGTTTTTCCCCATCTTGCCACGAGGCGGCACTGTTTCCCTTCATATACTCATGATCCGGTCAACTGTTGCATAAACGAGCTTCTGTATTTGCCGGGGTGGGGGGGAGACCCGTGCCAGATTTTTGCCTTTCAATCCACAAAAGTGATCTCAGTGCTTTCATCGCGCAACCCCCCCAAAAAGAACCATTTGAGTACAAGTTACAGATTTGGAGTATTTCACTTGGTGTAAACCTGTTAACAGAGAGGGGTGGGGGGACGGCACAGTGGTATTGACAGCAAATGGACCAAGGGCACTCGGTCGTGTTTTACTGTAGTGGATGGAAAGTTGCGCTTTTGGGAAGGTATGTCAGCTCGTCACTCGCCTAGTAAAAACACTTTAAGACTCCTTATGTTATGTCTGCTCTTGGTGAACGTGTGTGTGTGCGTCTATAAACACTCAACGAGGCCCTGCACTTTAATTTCTCCATATTACAGGATGACACATGGAGAAAATGGCCTCTAATACGGGAATAGCAGATGTTTAGCAGGCTCATTACGGACCACACAGATCGGAAACGCTTCAAAGAGGGGTTGGTTGATCATCTGTTGTGGCAGTTAACGTCCGAAAACCTCCTTTTCGGCATCATCGTACACACAGCAGCTTGTTTGTCCCCAAACTGTGCAACTGTCAAACCACCCTAACTCCACTCCAAAAACAAAACAATCACGATAAACTTTTCTGGACCTGCAGCTAAAAAAAAAAAAAAGCTTTTGTATACAGTAAATCACCCAGCATGTTGTCATTCCGCCACCTTCGCTCTTGCTTTTGCCTCAACAGCCCCCCCCCCCCCCCTGTTCACGTGCAGAGGCGGAGAAGCGGGATGTTTATCCTGCCGCACGCCGCCAAGTCCTTATAAGCAGACCGCGGCTGCATGTTGAAAGCACACAGTTACTGCTTCCAGGAACGCGCCGGTATGCGCATGCGTAAAACGGCAATAGAGATCGCATTTGTATGTGCCTCCTGTGCCCTCAGGTTGACTTCTGTGCACCTGGAGAGGAGTTAAAGCTCCACTGGCTGAGAATGGAGATCATACAAAATACACACACACACATATCAGACAGACACCTCAAACAGCGCCAACTGTAAACGTCTGGGACAGGCCCGTCTTGTTTGGAAACCAGATAGGTTCGGTTCACGGTCGCCATGGGATAAGTGGGCGGGGTTTACAGGTATCATTGACAAGCGTCTAATCGCTGCTTCTTTAAAGCCTAGCGCGTGTTTATACCCTTGCGTGGAATAGAATTGCATTTCTTGTGGAACGGAATCGACATGATTGAATGTTGCACGTCACACGTACGGAGCAATAAAATTCACTTACGTTTATGTACAAGAGACATAAAAAACAATGACCAACAGAGGGCGACAGAGCTTCGGGCCAGAGGGCTCACCATTTTTTTTTGTTTCATCTGAGAAATCAGATGGGGTGTGGGGAAGATAAAGAAGGGGCAGAAATATATTCCCAAACTGGGCTCCAAAAAGAGGAAGGATGGATTTGGAGAAAGAAAAAAAATCAAGTATTTGAGATGTGAGATATGACAAAGTGCTCTGATCCTCGGCCACCCAGGTAAATTACATCCTGTCACCATGCATGTAGTAGAGTTGATAAGCGCGTGTGTGCGCACGTATGCTTACGCCGGGCCACCCGTAGTCGCGGGTAAATTACACACTTGAGTTTCACCATATGCTCCGAGCCAAATGACCCGGCCGTCTGCGCCTCTCCGGCCGTTCCCAGCGGGCCCCCCGATGGGCTCCTGCCGCCATCACTCTCTCTCTTTTTTTTCTTTTTTTTGTGACGCGCTTGCACTGAGCCTGACAGAGGCGGCAGCTGTTGGCATACGTCGACTTAGCCGGCAGCTGATGCCTGCAGCCGAACAGGCGCCCATCAAAAGGCACTTTTTTTTTATTAATGGCGTCCTGTGTGGCAAGGGTCTGGCAAAGGCTCTGCGGGTCAGGGGTTCACTCGTAGCCTTTATGTGTCACGGGTCGGGATGTCAATCAGGCGTCACGTTTGCCGAGGTACGTTTCCGTTCACGTGCGACACGGGGGAAGCGGCCGTCAACGCCTCCCAAATGATCTGAGCCCTCTTTGATTGACAGATGAAACAGGAAGCCCCGGTATTCTCAAATTCCGCGTTCCGCCTTTTGGCACAAATTCCGCCTTGTAGCACAACTGATAGTTCATCGCAACGTGACGTAACTTGAATTTCTCACACTTGACAGAGCATCGAGGGACAAGATTGTTTGAATGACCTTGTCAGTGTAAAGCACGCGATGCCAAAGTTCCTATTTTGTCTGCCCTTCACTATATTGACATGCGTCGACTTCCAAACAATGCATCAAATTCACATCAGTCCAACTTCAACATCTTCCAGAAGTTCACCTCTTGCAGGCTATTATTTTTCTTATTCTAAAAATGCAGTTTCCCCATAATTACATTCCCCCAAAATTCCCTATTTGATCAAAAATGAAGAATTGTCACCGCTAAAATTGCCACCAAAAACAAGCCCTTTTCATTCCCAATGACAAAATACATTCACATCATCGTTCCCATTTGAAATTCAAAACACTCGGCAAGTTCATTTCACCTTGGTAATGATTTTGAACAGGCCCTAAATTTCTACATCCCACCCAAAAAATAAAATCCTCATTTCACATTGCTTAATAACATTCCGTATCATTCAGCGTTTTCTCATTCACATGTAAATTCTCCAGAAATTGCAAATGTCTGGTGATAAAAAGCTGCACTAGCACACATCAGCACAAAATTACTTTACTTTTCTTATCGGAGAGAGGGCAAAATATCAAAATATTTCGAAATATGTTGTGGAGCAGTTTTACAATGCTGCATCCACTTAACCTTTTCGGGGTTACTCGCATCTGGACCCTATCGCTGGCTGACTTTGGTCTAAACCAGCCAAGTGAGTCAAAGGCAAAAAGCAAAACGTGTGTCATGTTCCAGGCAGTGGAAATTCGGTTCTAAAATATCTCTCCATTTGGTATCTGCCCCCCCCCCCCAACCCAAGATGAAGCATTTCATTTTACGGCTCGGAACATGTCGTTCCTCAACTACATTTTGCAACGCCGCCTCGAACAAGCTGCGGGGCTTCAAATTGATTGGGATTGGTGGCGTTTTGAGTGTCCCAACTGGCAGCCTCACAAATCCTTTGGTATCGTTAAATTTAACCCGGGAGAACCCAAGAACCTTTTTCTTCTTTAAAAGATGATGAATTATACATGAAATGGCTGCTCTATGTTCACTGAACACCAAAATATATGTTTTTTCAACTATTTAATGCTTTAATTCTAATTTAAGATTAGGGCCAAATTTGACCCTTTGGGATTTAAGGGTCGCAGCATTTGAGTAGCAGAAATTATAGGGGTCAAATTAGACCCCGTGGGTTCTCCAGGGTTTAAAAAAAAGGAGGATTGCAGCGTTTAATAGTGTGCTAGAATGGCCCTCGATTATACGACTGAAGAAACACTCTGACTGGACCTGAGGCGAAGAAGACCATTCGGATCGTTTTTTTTTCTGGAGAAGAATCCGGTTGAATGTTATTTATAAATGAAGCGTCCGCATGCTAACAAATGCTGGACTATGTACGATGCAAGGATGGTCGAATTCAACAACAACAACGAAGCCGGAACATTTACTTTTGGACTCAGTATTTTTTTATTTATTATTTTTTTTGCCTAAGGCAGCAAGTATTGCAGCCGGAGGAGAAAATGAGTCAGTGGCGTGTGTGTGTGTCGACACACACGCGTTTGACAATTTATTGACATTATGCCACCATGCAAAATCTCTTTGCCCAATCCTAACACAGAATTCCTGCACAAGTGGCAGCTGTCTGTCTGTATCATCATTTCAATCCTTTCGCCGCGTCTGCGTGTTGCTCCAGATAACAAGCGCCAAGGTTGTTCAACACATTCTTCGCATTTCCAGGGTATCACAGCGTGTTCCCCCGGCCACAGCTTGTGTTTTTTATGTGGGTTTTCACGCTCGGGACAGGTCATAACACGGCATACTAAAAGGTGCTGTGATGGGCGCTTGCTTCTGTTTGGTCACGATGACCTTGCTATGAGCTCGGAAACTATTCCGTCGGCTTTGATCCCAGCGTGATATATAAGTGCAGGCGCGCTGGCGTTCCTCTGAGGGGCGCCCTAATCTTAGCGTGGTCCAGCGTTTCCCGATGGGGCCCCTGCACAGCTGGCCCTCCTCTCTCCCGAGCTGTAATTGCAATTCTGTCCTGGGAAATGGAAGGAGGAAATCCCAGAGCCTTCGCCCTGCACCGACGACAATAATAATAATAAAAAAAAGGAGTTGAGGAAAAGAAGAAGAAAGCGTTGCAGCTGAGATTTAAGAGGGGAGGGAGGTGGGTGTGGAGGCATGAAGGTGAAAGCAGAGGAGGGAGGGAGGATGCTGGTAGTAAACGCTCCACTTTATGAACCTCATTTATCTGAGAGCGAAGGGAAAGCAGCGGGCTCATACTGTGAACGCAAGACTGGATCTCGCTAATGACTGGAATACGCGGTATCTCCCATCACAACGGAAAACACGACGGCGACCGACATGGATTTGCCGGACACCTTGGTGTGTTTGGGCTAAAGCAATTAAAAACAGCAGTGACTTGACTTCGGAAGCTGCTGTTCGACGAGCTCAAAACTCAACTCACTTTTTGGGCAGCTACTGAACAACTTTTCAAAAAAAAAAAAGAGAGACTCCAAGGTGTTTATCGCCAATTTGAGATGAGCTTTACTGCCAAACTAAACCTAAAACAAAAGAAGGATGTGTATTTCAAACAATGTCGCCTTGGGAATGCCCCTGCTAGCTTAATGCTAACACATTCGGCAAAACGCCACAGACGCACTAACAATTAGCATCGATATTTGAACACAGTTGCACAATGCACATAGACGGACAATGTGGAGACTGGAACGGATTAAGGCGCTGCGATTCATATCAGTGGCTAAGGATGATTTGAGAAACGAGTACCGAGTTACGACTGTGGTCACGGAATCTGTCAAGGCATCACTAAACACGAGATATTTCCATCTCACCACATTCTCCATGCCCTTATCCGAAATAATATGTTCTGTATTTGTTACGAATGACCTGTTTTTTTTTTTTGGGGGGGGGCAATCTTTTGACCCCTTCCTAAACCACACAGCCTTTGAAAAGCATGCGCTCCATCAAGTCCCAAGAACTGGTTTTCTCGATGAAAAACCAAGTGAGAGGGACAAACAGTGCGGCTGGAATCTCCTCACAGTGGGAGGCAACTGGATCAAGATTGTAAACTGGGGCGAACTCTATGCTGCAATGCCCCCTCAGCCCCCCCCCCCCCCCCCCCCGGGGGTCAAGAAGGCCACCAAACACCTAAGTGAATTATCTGAAGTCTTCGGAGACAACATAGTTAGCAATGTTTGCTGAGGTTAACCTTGTTGAGTGGCCAAAGATATGCTTCTAAGAAGAACTGGGTTCGTTTGAGATCCTTTTTTTTGGGGGGGGGGGGGTGTGCTCATGAAAAAGCCAGAATATGCAAAAACTGGACTCCACCACTCTCCACACATTATACACGGCGGCCATTGCTGACCCGAGTGGTCACAAAGAATGCACTCTGAGGACACTTGCAGAAGACGAATGAGCGACGGTGCACTCTGAACTATTGACAAATGGCGTGAAACGCACACCGGAACACACACACACACACACACACACACACACACACACACACACACACACACACACACTTAGAATGCGCGTTCGAAAGATGGATGATGCGGCCGGGGGCCGTGGCGATGTGGCGCTGCCCGAGCTGAACTGTAGGTGACAAATGATCGGATGGTCTCAGCGGGTCTACTGCTACGTCGCGACAGCTGACCGTGGGGGTGGGGGGGGGGTTACTTTTTTGGATTCGGCAAAGGTTAAGTGACCAGTTCTTCATTGTCTTTGTCACGATGATCAAGTAGTGGTGGAGAGTAATGAATTAGAAATACTTTTGTTACAGTTCTTACGTGGACTTGTCAAGTGTCTGTAATAAAGGGATCCTTCTTTTCATTTTAAGAGTACGCCGAACAATAAAGTGATTCGTTTATCTTAAACCAATCCTCATGACTTTGCGTATTCAAAACAAATCGGCATTTGCGTGATGTAATTTAACCGACTAGAAAATGAGACAAATGTCGGCGGTCGTGTCAGCTCGTCCACACTGACGCCTTTTCCCATCTGGAAACTTCAAGCTCATTAAAGCAAAAGGAGTGAGACAGCCAAATGAAAATGTGAACGGCCAGAGGTGAGTCGACACCCCCTTTGAAATCGGGGTCAACGGATGATGTCCTGCTTTGAGAAGTGTGATCTTTTCAAGAGCCGCGACCGGGGCCCATTCATAGCGGCCTCTCAATCGACGTGTCAATACGCAACCCCGTCTTACTGTCTTCGACACAATGCACGTTCAACTTTTGACCCCTGTTGCGCGTCCCTCTTTAGAAAACACAACTTTTGTGTTTCGATGATGTCTTTGGATACGGTCGATGTAGCGGTCACCTTCGAAGTGGCTACTATGACGTTTATTTTATTTTTTTTAACCAAAGCTGCATAAAAAAATTAAATAAAAAAAACAAAAATCGAAAGCATCTTTGCCAGAGCCGCGCCCATGAGCGTGTACCCACTTCATGACCGTTCAGATAATCAGATGCCGGGCAATGTCCGCCACAGAGCAGCAATTGCTTTCATCGCAAAGGAGAAAGGGCTTCAATTTGAAAGTCTCCAACATTGCCAGCATTCCACAAATGATACGCCTTTCGCACCGCCTCAAAAGTCGGCAGATTTGCGGGCCGGCTACAACCCGCCTGCTTTCTATCACAAGGGTGTTAAACATACGGCCCGCGGGCCGGAATCTGCCCCCCAAGGGGGTTCACTCTGGCCCGCGGGATCATTTAAAAGTGAAAAAAATGCATTAAAGACACAGAACGACTATTTTCAATAAAATGCAATTCATGGATTATCCACTTGGGGCAGACCGTTTTGATTTGAGTCGAAGACAACATTGTTTTGATCAGAGAAGAAAACAGCAGTCTCAATCTGTCCCTGAGACAGACCCAACACAGTAGACAGTATCATTGCGCCAATGCCTCTGTACACCAAAACAAAGGAAATACATGATATTTTGGTTATTTATAGCAAAGTATGGTATAATGTTAATGGTCCGGCCCACTTGACATCTTCCAAGTTTGTATGTGGCCCAAATTGTGACATGAGTTTGACACCCCTGTTCTATCAGTACCTTACCCACAGTGCGGCAAGCTGACATGACCGAATTACAAACCAATTCTGCCATTACTCTTTTTTTTTGGGGGGGGGGGTTGTAATGGATTCTACTTCACTGGTTGATCTTGAGGAAATGCAGCCCATCGGGAAACGTGACCCATCAAAAAGAATCTCCAATGACGGATCGATATCAAAAGACGTTACGGTACGTTCTGTTGGCTAAGCTGATTTCCGAGGTTTTACTGCAGCTTAGCCGGCTGATAGCCCTGATAACAACGCCGTCTCCATTACTCGATGTAGACGCCATCACCGAAAGGTCGTGACCTTCAAGCCATTGGCCAGCCTTCGTCGCCAACTTGCTGGCTGTGCCACCACTCAATACCCGAGGTCCAGTTTCCCCTCAATAAGTTACTCCCATTCCCCACCACAGTCTTCACAGAAGTGTCCGGCTCGGAGATGGTGGGGGAAGAGCGAGGGAGGTGGGGGGGGGGGGGGGGGGGTGACGTTGGCTGGTAACCAGCTGCAGATGTTGCTCCGGGAACACCGGCCCTCATTAACTTCAATGCACTTCCTAATGCGACAGCTACCATATTTCACTGACTGCGCACCCCCCCGACCGGACCCAGTGGACACGACCGGTGCTTCCACTCCTTGTGAACAGAGTGCCCTGATGACAGCGAGGTGCGAAGACACCAGCGGAGTGTGAGGCGCGACGTGAGGGGAGATGTCAGAAAGATGATATGGGTCCTCTCGCAGAGAGGAAATCAATTTATTGAAGCTTTTTTTTTTCTTTTCACACGCCTGTGATGATAGCTTGTGAGAAGTCGGTAGCAGACGATAATAGCTTGCGCACTTGAGTGTGTCTCTGACCGAACGTTTATCAAGTTGAACAGAATACTTACAGGCGTCGTGTTTCAAAATTAATTATTCGGCCATTTGTTGTGGAAATGTGATCATTTGAGGTGAGCAGACATTATTATGGTCTCACAGTCAAGAGTTTGACATCACTGATCGACATCGATATTCATGCCCAAAGATGCGCGTGAGAAAAAAAAAAAAGAACAGATGAGTGTTGCTTTCAGTAGGCATAAAAAGCAGGACTCAAGACGATGTGACATTCAATAGCGAAAACTACCCGGAGCTGAAAACCTTGCTTCTCTCATTCTTGTTTCCAATTTGCACTGTCAAACTAAACAATGCGCTGCCATCTAGTGGTCAACAATAGAATCACACACCCCAAATAACTGAAAGCATAACAAAATTGAGTTCTAAACTGTATGAAAAAATAATAATAAATCTGAGAATTAGTGGGCATATACAATGATGTGCTGGGCCGGATCTGGGCCCCGGGCCTGGAGTTTGACACCAGTGGGTTAAGGGGTGTGTATGGGCAGCCAAAATCGCTAATTGCCAGAAAAGAGATGCGAAGTACTGGGGAACAAAAAATATATATAAATACATTTTTAAAAAGCTAAAAGACGGGAAACACGCAGCTTAGTGAGGGAATATCTACGATTGCGGCTCTTGTACGCTAAGACGCCGCATAGCTCGGAGAGACGAGGGAAATGGGCTACAGATGTCGTGTAGCAAACGCGGAGGCTTGAACTTCAATAGATACATTACGCTGCGCTCCCCTGCTGCACGGCATTCCGCGACATCAAAACCCCCTTCTACCTTTCTCACCCTCCGTCCTCATCTACACCCCCCGCCACCCCTTCTCCCCACGTACTTACCCGAGCGCCGCGCTAATATCCGCTAGCCCGCCCGGCGTTTGTTCTTTTTCTCAATGGCGCTGGTCTGCTACATTGGTTTGCCTGACTTTATTCTCCCGCTGTTTACGAGCCCGGCAGGCCTCGCCGGCAAGCTGCGGCCCCTCCTTTGAACTGAGACGGCTTCGAAAACGCCGTACACGTTTGGCGACTTCCAGTCTTAATGACACGACTATATTATCGTGCCCCCCCCCATGTGACGGTTAGATCACCGCTGTTCACACTTGCCCCTGCTCACATAAATGCAAATCATTATGAGTGGAAATACAGGAGGTGGCGAGAAGGATCGGGGAAAGGGTGAGAGAATTCGGTGTTTCCGAGATTTGGGGGCTTTTGCTTTGATGTGACAGGCCTGCCGGGGGCGGGGGCAAAAGCCATGTAAGGGCCTGGAAGTGGGAACTGGTCGTGACCTTCCCCTCGACTTGTTCGCCATTTTACCAAAGAGAGGGGTGAGGGGTTCCCTTAGGAGCAGAGAGCTGAGATGTTGGAAAAAATTCCCGGTGCTTTCCCGGTGCCTATAGAGGAAGGGGTCGGGGGGGGGGTCTGGATTTGTCAGTTGCGGCTGCAGCTGTCTCCGGGAAAAAATGGACCACAGTGGACTTGACATTTGATCTCTCTTCTCCCTCTCCATCCTTTTATCTCTCTGTGCTTTGACTCTCTGTATTTTTTGCCTCATCATTCTTTTCACTGTCTCACACTTTATGACACCCCCCCTCCCCCTCCGAGCTTCCACAACTAATGTCCGATCACCGCTGAAAAAAAAAAAAAATCACGCCTTCTTGACACCAGATAACACACCTCCCACTTCGCCTTTTGTTTTGATGTCGTAACAAAACGCGAGAGCAAAACTGCTACTAGGTTCGAACATAAGTCAAGGAAAAATTGAGGCAAGCAGGCCACATGAGAAAATTACATCGCGGGCCAGATGTGGCTCAGAAGGGCCGACGGGTCCTTCCATGAGAAACCAAACAAGGAACAGTTTCGGGACTTCAACGGATCAAGGTGAGTTGTTCCCCTTTGTCAAGAACGAGAGCCGCAACCAATGGATTAGACCCCCCCCCCCCCCGTCTTCGTTCTTGGCATACTTAGGCGCTAACAAACGACAAAAGGTGAGCCAAAAAGGTTGGCGCGGCGCTGCTGGATGGACATACCCGCGCAATGTCCTCGTGGAAACCGACCCCCCCCCACGGTCTCCGTGTAATTGGCCTATTTTGTCCGTGGCGGAACATCTGGCTTCCAGAACCGTCCAGTCAGCCCGACGGTCTTTATAAAGTACAACTCCATCCATAAAATCTGCATTAGCGCGGGGCTGCGTTGAGGTCACGGCGAGGAGAAGCGGGGGTAAGCGCCTCGCTGTAATGCCTTCACACGTGGGGTTAGAGGTCAGCGCTGTTGACATTCCTCCCATGACTGTCTGATATCAGCGTGATTGATCTACCGCGGCCAGGTTGTGGGAGGTACGCCCCCCCCCATCCCACCCTTTCACATCCGCAAACTTAAACATTTACGTTTTTTTTTTTTTTGCCTCATGCCTCTTGAAATCTGTCCGGCTCGCCATCGCTTTCGTCTGCGGCATCTCCGAAGCGCGGCTCTCTGGTGTCACGCGAGGATTGACCTTGGACGTACGCGGCGCAGAGTGTTTATCTGTTTTTCCCCTCTTTGCTCGACGCAGATAAAAGAGTTGTGATTAATGGCCCGCGGGGGCCCCCTCTGCGGGTTTTGGGCTTGGCACGTCCGCGCGAAACGACAGGAGAAGGGGCTGCGAGGTATTACGGCGACAAATTCCACACCTTCTCATTGATGTTGGCTTTGGAAGGCAGTCGAAGCTTTCGACCGGCACATGTTAATGAGAGCTAAATGTACTTTTTTTTTTTTTTAAACACTCTTCCCAACCTCCAACCTGCTCCCGCTCTGGCGAGTAATTTTTGCTGTTTTTTTTTTTTTTTTAAGCTGTTGCAGCTAAAATGCAAAGTTAGCAGGTCTGGACTGCTGGCAGGTCCAGCTACCACTCAAACTCTAACTATGAAGCCGTAACATGCAGAATGTCGCTTGGCTTTGACTTGGTGAAATAATAAGGGGACGTGTCCCTGAAATTGACATTGCTTGGATGCTCCGAAACCAGAATATACCTTTGAGGATTATTCATACATGTGCACGTTAACCACTTTTAAGCCGGTTTTAAAACGTGTGCGTTTTCAGGCCCCGGCGTGCAGTTGTTGTGAAAAATGAACAGCCAACGTGACACCATTTTCAGTTAGAAACGCTGTTGTGTCAACAGCGCTCACCTACAGCGCGGTACGAGCGCGTGATGTAACAGGCATGACAAACTTCAAGTGGGGTCGCGAAGTTTTAAACGCTTCCCCAAAAAAAAGACTCTTGACAGGTACGCGTCATACAGTGCGGGGGTGAGACCTCCTGTATTTTGCAGCTCCTTCCTTTGTTGCTATTTTCCGACAACCTCTTTATAAAAAATAAAATAAAAAATGGGATTCAATTATGAGCGCCACTCTGACTTGTGATTTTCAGTAAGAAGCCAAATTAAACGAGATACACCCAACGTTCCCGTAGGCCACTTTTGTCATTACAGCCCACTCACGGTCACGCTTATTTCCCGCTATCAAATCCATCGCGGCTATATGAGCCCAAGATGGACTAAATCACATGTAATTGAAGTGCCCCCCCCCCTCCCTTTTTTAGTCGAAGCTCTGTGCTGATAATCTCCTGGTGTGTTTGGGGAAAACAAACAAACAAACAAAGTTGGGACACAGACGGTCAGCGGCTGGGCGGGCTGATTAGCGTTCCGTCGTCTGGGCAACGGGACCCCGGCCTGTTTGTTTTCCCCATGGGAGGTGAAGTCTGGTGAGTATTTAATGGTAGATGTGGAGAAGGAATTGGAGGTGGGAGGGGGGCGGGGTGGGTGAGGGTTCTTGTTGTTTATTACTTTAATTTGTCTGAGTGGTTCTAGAAAGACTTCCAGGCTGTTTGATGAAGCCTTGGAGTGTGGCAAGCTGTGCCGGGGGCGGCGGGCGCGATTTTTAAAGCCCCCCCCCTCTAAGGCCTGCATCTGTGATCTTCCAAACTTGTATTTTTGAAAACATGTCACGGTAGCCTGTCGAAATTATTTGTCAGGGAGAACAAATGAGGAGCCGAGCCTCTCGTCGAGCGGAACTATTCGTCTAAATGAAAACAGAGATTAAACACCCCAATGACTTCTAAATGGACGAGACGGTGTCAAAGTGGTTCACTCTGTTGTCTCGCGGCAAAGAGTTTCACCGAATACGAAGGCGATGATGAAACAAGAACACCCTGACGAGCGCCAAGGCTAAAACAGGCCTTCAAAATAAAAGATCAATTGCATACAATGGACACAATTCAAAATAAATTAACGTGAAATAAAAAATCCAATACATCTGGATTCCACCGATTTTTTTAATTTTATTTTTTGCTTGACATTCACATTTAAGGAAAATAAAACACCCATGACAAAAAGTGTGGCTTTTGTGGGGGTTATGATATTTGTGGACCCTTATCGAATTTTAATGGGAACTACTTAAAAATAACACCAAGATTAAGCGGCGTGTCGATGGAAACATAACTTCCTGGTCATAAAAAAAACTCATAAAAAGTCCCAGCGGGTGAAAGCTCAATTGTCATCAAAACACCGGTAAAAGAGCTATTCCCTGTCTGGGGTGCCAGAATGCGGATATGGAATCGTAAATCAAGTCGCCGCAAAGGTTAAAGGCTGTATATCAATAATTAATACCTACTTTTTTTGTTGTTGCTTTAATAAAGGATAAAAATGTGTTCACCTGAGGTAACATTTCATGGTGTGCTAAAAATCTTGGACACTGAATCACACTCTTTACACCCTTCGACCGTACCACTACAATAACTCATCATCACCATCATCATAATTGTACGAATTGTCAGAAAACTTCCAGGATCGGCGTCACGAAAGATAAGTGTGTGTCGCCATGTCCACGCCATCAAGCGCTTGTCAATGATGAAATTCAGACACAAATCTCATTTCAACCTCATTAACCCATGCGAGGTTTGAGTGTTCATGTCTGTCATCGTTAAACCGCCTCAAGTCCTTGGTGGCCCTGTTCCTCCCGGAGACAAATTCCCCCCCCCCGCTTACTCAAGGACACACGTCGGACGCGGCGACGATTACACCCGGCGTGGAGACGAAGATGAAAAGAAAGGATGAGCGATGACGAATGAACGTTAACCCTTTCGGGGTTACGACAGTGGACAGCTTAGCATGTCATCGGGTTTCGGGGTGCATGAAAGGGTTAAAAAAAAAAACGGCCGACAGTGAGTGGGAGAGGAAACCGACAGATGGAAAACTTGCGCGCTGCTGAGAGATATTTGGAGGCAGGGTGGGGGGGAGGGGGGAATATATATATATGGTCCGAGACAATGGGACAGACCGGGACACGGGGAGAGTCGTGCAGTCGGGAGGAAGTCCCCTAATAAAAGCTTTCCTGTCTCACTTAGCATCGTGGGTCTCCGAGGCCCGCTTGACACCAATTAAACTCGCTCGTCTCAGACCAGGCACACCGGCGCACTCCCCAACCACACTTGACATCTACACAGGAACGCAACGTTCAACATGGACGAATCCAAAGACACCCATGTACACAAACTCGAAGCACCGAGATCACCTGGAGAACATTGATTGGTTTCAGCCAAACCACCCGTTTTGGACCAAAAAATGCTGACAACTAGGTTTTGGTCAAAATAGATATTTCATAGCACAACAGTGACTTTGATGTGAGTTGTTTTAGCTTTAGTGACGGCTTGAACATCTGAAGAGCCCTTTGCTACTGTGAAATAGAAAGAAAACTATTTTAAAAATGTAGTTTTGAGTGCAAAATGGTATTTACAAATAATCACCAGTGCAACAATTTTGATGACAAACTAACTATTTGCATGCTATTTGGTAGTCGTAGTAGTATTTAGTAACGTGTGTGCGCCTAAGCTTTGGTCAATCACAGTCTGCTTGTAAGACTAATAAGAAGACGATAAGATGTACTTCTTTTGTTTTTTTTGCTGGCACCAGCTTTGGCATCAGAACTTGTGATTTCATTACAGAATCATGTGGATGTATAACGGAGAATCGGATCAGGATTCGATGTAGGTTTTAGAAATGAGTCGAAAAGGGTATTCAAACCATCAGGGAACGAACGATTGATTCACTTGTGCTTTTCTGCACGGTACGGGTACGGCGAGTCCCAAACATTTGCATACACACACACGCGCATGCACATGCACCCGAGCAGCTGTGTTGTGTCAGCGTGTCTTAGTCTAACCGTTACTAACTGTAATTAATGTTACACAACACAAGAGCCAGCAGACCCCCCCGCCCCCTTCAAGGAAAGGAAAAAAAAAAGCGCAGCTCCTCCTTCTAGGAACACCTGTCCTGCAGGTAAACTGGAGAAATCATAATAAGTACTACCACATATTATTTTTTTTTTCTTTTCTCTCAAGGTCAAAAACTTCTATCTATAGACAAAAGCACTATTTACACTGACATTCTCATCTCAGGACAATTTTGATTCTTCCGTGCAACTGAGCATGCATGTTTTTGAAGTATCTGCAAAAAAATAATAATATATTTTAAATTTAAAAAAAAAAAAAAAAACTTGCATGCCGACTCCTCGCAGGAAACCATTGGCTACGATTTGATTCCAAAGCACATTTCAGCAGCCGCGGCCCCAACCTGTTGCAACTGCGGTCACATCCCATCATGTGAAAGAAAACCCGATATCTGGAAGAGGATTCAGGAAGCGAGGACAAGCCCAAACTCATCCCGAGAGGCTTCAAGTGGCAACGACACGCTAACGGCCATGGTTACAAGACGGAAGCGTGTTATGCTTTGTAGTTAGATGATGCGGTTGAAATATATCTAGAAGTTTAGTGCGGTGCAAGTGTCTTTAAAAAAAAACTAAAATTATCTAGTTTATTCTTTAACAGTTTATCAAGAATTACAAAAGTTTATTTTCCCACCTTTCTCCCACCAGTTCTCCCTTGCAATTATCCTCCTTGTCTCCTTTAAAGTCTTCCTTTCATTTCTTTTACTCATTGAAATCACCCCCCCCCCGACCCCCGCTCTCCGATCCCAAATCCCCTCTCCTCTATTTTTTCGTCTTTTCTTTTCAACCCACCTCGCTTCTCTTGTTCGATCCCTGACTCAACTTTCACATTCCAAAAGCATTCCTGCAGGATTAGCCTTTAGCATTCCCAGGCTATGCTGAGGCTGCCCTTCCCCCCCTTCCCCCCCACTAACCGACCATCAACCCATCACCCTCCTGCCCTCCTACCGTGACGGTGGCAGGCACTAACGGATGACACTCGCGAGGGTGTGTTTTACCATCTCACTCAACTGACTCGGCTTCCGTTGCGCCATCTGGCAAAAGAATCAATACCACTGTGGAAAATGATGAACAATTTTCTCTCTTGAAAACCTAAACAAGCATAAAATGGATACAAAATATCAAACACCTGTGTACAGGCATGTGCCTTTAAGAGGCGGGGCTTGATGGCCCCTAAAATTACACACTACTCAAAGTCGGTGATTCTCCTTATTACTCGTCCGTGTGCCATCTCCAAACGTTTGAAATTGTTCTCGTTTTAAATTAACAATACGACGCATTGTTGCTTTAAGTTAAAGTCGCCATGTATTAAATCGTTAAAACAACACGCAACTCACTTGAGATGCACGCTGACATCTGTTTTTTGTCTTCTACGGGAATACAATCAGCCTTCATTCCGGTGTCCGATGACTGTGCGGTAGTGACGGCTGTCTATTGGTTCCAGCTCAGATCAGCTCTAATGTAAACATGACACCCGGGTGTATACGCTAATTGACCGCCCCACCCCTGCCGCCCCACCCACACACAATTTTGCCAGTCTGATCTGTGACACATCTCGTCATAAACGTTCAACTTACACCTGTCAAGACACTCAGAGAGCACAATTTATAGCCTCCGGTCAAAAGGCTACACATCGACTGGCACGGTGGTGCTAAAAACATGCACACAGCTACCGGATACTGAGCAGATCGAGTGAAAGTTCACTTTTGCTTGGTAGTAACTGTATTCGAATTTTGTCAAAGAACGGAAACAGACCTGGTCAACTAACACTTTGTTTTCAATCAAAATTACAGTCATCACATTATTACCTCTTCCCTGAAGGCATCATGACCAGTTGTCCCAGTAATTGTGTCCAAATAGCATATTAGCTTATGTATTATTGCGCAAACAGTGGTTAGAAGTATGACTTCAGAATAATTAAGTGATATACAACAAATAAAATTCCAAGTTTTGAATTCCACCCTCTTTATCAGCTTACAAAGAAAGATAAGAAACAAAGTAGCTAGCTACAATTATGCTAGCAAAGGTACAATTTTAAACTCATACAATTACTCTAACAATAATAATGTTTGAAAAATATAATCTTCATCATTAAGTATAAATATACATTGACCATTTGAGTTTTTGTTTTAAAATCTAACCAACTAGCAGCTAGCTCGCGAGCAAGATAGATAGATACACGGCAGATAAGACATGCCCCTATTGAGCCTATGTCAACACTAAGCTAGTAGGGGCAAAGGCATCAGCATCTTCTGTGTGTGGATGGCAAGATAAATGAAAAAGGGTCCTGCAGAACTACAACAAGGCAACAGCTGGGTATGGTGTATCACAGGTAAATGCTAAATGGCCTGCCACTTGCATCGCACTCTTCTACCTTGGGTACTCAAAGCGCTTCACACTGTTACCTCATTCACCTACTTGATGACGCAGCATTTACTCGCAGTTACTTACTCAAGGACACTTCAACACGGTTGCAAATCAAACCACTATCCTCTGAGTTTGGGAAATGATCACTGGAGCACAAAGCCATGCCGCCAGTCCCCGCAAATGTTTTGCTTTATTATTATTATTTTTTAGATAGCTCAATTGCCAGCTAGCTCAAGAGCTCCATACCGCAAAAAATGTGTTTTGAACTAAGTGAATAAGCACAAGAATGCAGTTAAATGTTGCAGGATTTTAAAAAGGTACATAACGTAAGAGGCATACCTCGGTACATAATGAATATTTGCTCAGGCTTTAGTACCCACACAGAACATAGTTGCTTACTTTCCTATTTTTTTTTTTTCCGATGCAACCTTTTAAGTTAAAAGTGAAGCATTATGAGGTAATCACGGCCGCTTTCCTGTTTGCTCTTGGCTTTCTATAAGGAGGGCTTTGTGTTGAGTCAGTGTTACAAGCCAAACTAGTAGCACTGGCTCACCACATGTGGAAACACTCACGGAACCAAAAAGGAGAAGAAAAAAAAAAGGAAAGGGGGTGGGGGAGTAAAATTGGCAGCGACAGACACGGGTGAGCAGGGTGGAGGGGAGTCGGGACGGACCGTGTGCAGCTTTCTGATGGTGAGGATCACCTTACTTGAGCCAAAATAAAAGTGCGAGCAGAGCCAAAAGCGCACCTCCAAAAAAAACCTCTCAGCTGTTTCCCCCCTTCGCTCTCGCCAGCATGACTCATATCTATCGCACCTTTGCCTCTGTATTATTTTTTTTTTTTTTGCCCTACTGTGGCTGGAAAATAAACTTATCCCCTTGAGTATTTTTTTTTCTTTTATACACCCCCCCGACCCCTGTTTTAAATCGACCAACTGCTAATTTCCCTCCTTATCCACGGCTTCATCTAAATCCCTCTTCCCCGACTCATGTTGCAGTTCTTCCTGCGAATGTACAGTACGCCACTGTGTTCCTCCACATCAAACTGATTGCTTTCTGTCACAGGGCCGCGCTTGCTGCGAGAGGCCTCGAAGCGGGGGCCCGCCTCACTCACATCTAAACATCTGTCCATCCCATTACTGTAGCGGCCCGGAGACGCCGGAGAGAGATGACTTCGATGACTCCTTGAAGCCCCCAATGATGCGAGCCCTACTGCTTGACGGAAAGCGTCCTGCCGCGTTTTTTGGGTCCACACGGGGGCCATCTGACCAACCGGGCCACGGATGTTTTGGAAATGTGGGTTTGGTTATAGCGAGATGTATGAAGCATCAGGCATCCGTCGGCTGGATCGTTTGGTTAGAATGCGAGTCGGGAAACCTATAATGGGTTGGACTGTACGAGCTGGCTGGATGACTGGTGCCTTTTAGCGCAGTGAGACACACGCGGCTAGCGATGGTGATGATGATGGTGGCGGGAAGAATGAAGCAATTTCACTTTGAGTTCAACTTCGGATTCGTTGACACTAGCACTAGGTGCTAACTTCACTTCTGTTGGTAGCTTATTCCATTTGCGTGCAGCACAACCGCAAAATGCTGATTCACCGTGTTTTTACACTCGGGGCTAACTTCGCTTCTATTGGTAGTTTATTCCGTTTGCATGCAGCATAACCGCAAAATGGTGATTCACCGTGTTTGCTTTGAACTTGGCCCGAGTCAGGAATGTGCAGGAATACATTTTAATTTCATAGTGAAGTTCCATTATGATACAGGTGAGTGTAGGAGAACACAACCCCTAATGACAAAGCACTCATTTCATTTCACACCCTATAAGAATGAAAAAGTGTCTTTGTCCAATTAAAAAATGTTGGATTGCATTCGTGTGACATTTACAGCCACATCAATTGCAAGCTTTTCAAACCGCTACGGGCTAATGTGAACATCAATCCGATTTACGGCGAGTTATTGGTTTGTTTATAGAGGGTGCTCGTGATTATCTGAAGGAACGGTGAACTAGTTACCTCTGCACAGCTCGAGTGTCAGGAACCGGAATTGTCAATTTCCTAATTTAACAGTTAATTATTTTTTTCTTTTACGTCATTTTGTTTGCACAGATAATTACGCCTAACTGTCTCTGCTGTGGCGCCGAAGCCTGTTTTTTTTTTGGGGGGGGGGTGAATAGTACCCGAGCCACTACTCCTCATTACATTTGTATTTGTTTTGTGCACTACAAAACGTCCCCGTTTCAAATATTCCGAAGACACGCCCTCTCTTCACAGGACAGCTACAATAAATATTGTATATTATATATTGCCGTAGCTCAAAGTTTACGCACTTTCCTCTCAAGCGTCACCGTTCGAGGACAAAGCCCGTCACTTTTCCAGGGTGGAGCCGGATTTTTGCGGATGAACAAACAGGACAGATGGTCGCATGGGCGGCTGAAACCAAATCCGTCACCGGCAGACACAGCAGAACCTGTTCCTCAATGCTAATGCCTCTCAAAACACAACGTGTTTAGTCAAAGTCTATCCATCATCCATGCCCGCCTATCCCGTGCAGAGTCATCGAGGAGGTGAGCTAGAGGGGCGGGCTCAACATTGGACTGATCACCAGTCAATCAAAGAGACACAAGCATTCCCGTTCACACCCTGGGGGCACTTTGCAGTTGACCCGACACGACTGTTTAGGACTGTGGATCACCTCAACAGGAACTTACTTATTGTGTCTTTCAGTGAGACACACACACACACAAAAGGTGCCGGATACTCAATCAGTTTCCGTAAAAAGACAGACCGGCACATCGTGACGTCAATCACCTGCACAGGTAAACACAATCCCGCAGAGCGGAGAGAAAACAGTGCAGTGATGGATGGTGCGCACGCACGCAAAAGAGATTGGCGGTAGCGAAGCGTCACATTCAAATTGTGGCACCTTGAGTAATTAGGGGTAATTTGCCGAAGGTTCAGAGGGGTTGCAACCAGATGGATAATCACAAACAGACACCCAAGTAGAAATCACGTTTCATCGTGGGAAGCACGGTGCAGTTTGGAACGTCCGCCCTGGGGCTGAATGACTAAATCTGGAGTTTGGATAAGTTCTTCTCAACTTCACGAAACCAATCCCAAGAAGGACTACAGTTCGAATGAGAGAGTAGAACAAGTCTCTGGAACGCCACTGAAGCAAAACATCAAGCAGCCGAGGGGACAGGCAAACAGAAAGAAGGAAGGTCCAAGGTGGAACTCATCGTCAGGGACAGAAGGCTGAGACAGAATCGGAAAAAAAACAAAAAAAAAGCTAGAGAGTCCTGCTTGAAACCTCAATACGAGCTCATTCCTGATAAGAAGTGCGCCGAGTGCGCCGAGGTGGGTGTGGCTAACTGGCAGAGCGAAGCAATGGCGAGGTGAATGGGGAGGAAAAAGCCCACGGCAAAAACTACGCAGCCACATCGTGACAGGTTTCATCTAAGACCACCGCGTTTGTAAACGCGGATGAGAATCCTTCTTTGTCGACACGTGCCCCGGTCACCGACTGGCGACGGCGCGTCTCCGCCCGTCTCGCGCATAGCCTGCTCACCCCGCGACCTTCCTAAATCTAGAGCCGTATAGAAAATGGGATGTCTGGATGGACGGACGGATGGATGGATGAATTTAATTGCCACTAAGAATAGCACGTCGTACAATAATACGTGCTTTGTGGGAACTCAACGACGCCGTCATATAATAGGACGAGCTCATGCCTTTGTCGGTTACCCTTGTTTTCATAATTACATATTAGATACAGACAGATAGAACTTGCATAAATATAGACCACTCAGCCTCACACACATATACACACACACAAAAGACGTGTGGTACAAAAGGCTCCCTCATGCGACACACACACACACACACACACCACGACAGTCACAAAAATACACGGCGCACGCTTGTCTTGTGAAAGTGAGCTGTCTTGTGTTTCAACAATGTGTGCAGTGTGAGCCCGCCTGCCTTTTCTTCCCCTGGCAGAGCTACCCGATCCCCCTGTCGCGCATTCTGCATGGATGACGGCAAAAGCTCTTCTCATGACGCCGCCGGAGCCACCCGTTTAGTTCCGCTGCGGTTCGGGACGCGCACAGTTCACAGGGTCAGCCGTGCAGAGGGGGGGGGGGGGGGGGGGATGCGCGCCGGCGTTCGACCTCCGTGACGACGGTGGTCTGCTCTCATCTAGCACTGAGGGATGGGGGTGGGGGTGGGGGGGGGGGGGCTCACGTGGAAAAGGCCTCTCGGTACACTGCCGCTACAGTGAGGACCCGCACAAATAAAGCTGACCCTGGATGTGAGATGTGCAGCTACAAAGAAGCATCTGTTGACCTTGCTTGGAAAATTGGCAGACGTGCGCGCGCACCGCCCGTGGCTATGGCCTCATCGTCGCTGACCCCCCTCAAGAAAGAGCTCAAGGACACAAAGTTGACACCCCCCCCGTGACCTCTGACAGAACCCCAGCCAAATTTAAAAACTGCCCTCATTTATTATTGCCGGCCCTGACGTTTTACGGGTAACTCGGAGGGGTGGGGGGGCGGGGGCGCACCCCAAAATCAGCAACCCGCTCCATTGACTTGTCGCTGATTACCTTTGCGCGTCAAAAATCAAACGCAGTCCTGTAACGAAATGATACACAGATTCTCAATCTTCTCAAGCGGTCGGGCGAAATGTGCGCGGTGTGATTTTTGAAAGCCAGCCAAGCGAAATCTCACAACTTTGTCCCTAATTGTAGGCTTTGGCCCAATACTGAGCCGGCAACACTCCCGATTCCCAGAGAAAATAAGCGGTGGCGTTATGAGAGCATCCATTAAAAAAGCCAGTGTGATGGTTATATAGTGAGGTTGAGGTCTGGCACGCCGCTACTGTATGCCTCACTTTTATGATGTTCTCACATCTATAAACACACTTCAGATATACTCTTGTAGCCAAGGCGGTTAAATCAAAGCCTGTTTTTAACTTTGGATGTTTGTTAGGGTTGGGTAGGAAGAATCGAAAGGCGACCATACCAACGCTGCGAGCGGCAATGAATGGCGCCTGCATATCCCGCTCGACGCTTGAATGGCGTTTACGTTTCCGATGGTCTGAACCGACGACATGTCGTGTTTGCAAGAGGATAGTGTGACAACATGAATTTAGACTGACGTGCAAAATTGAGAAGTAAAAAAATAAAATAAATCAGATGGTGTGGGGCCGGGTGCGAAGGAAGTTACTCAGGAACTGTCAGATGCTCAGGGAACTGTGAGCAGGCGCATTGTCAAGCTGGCACAGCCACAAGGTGTCCTGCTAACAACTCTCGCGTTGAACAAAGCGAACGACTTTTCCTTAGAAGATATGGGTCAGAAAATGTGTCTAATTTTTAACGATGTTGATAACCCACATTTGTAAGTGGCTTTAAATCATCTGGGTGTTTGGTTTCCCCCCCCCCCCCCCCCCCCCCCGCTTTTGTGATCAAAACTTCAACTCAACACTGCGTATAAATAAGCCAGGATGGGCTCAGTTCTTTTTGGTCCCAGCACTGGGTTAGCTATTTCACCAAATGTGGGTATTTTTTTGACACAGCAATTTTAAGAATGGCTTTGAAATGTCTCTTTTGTGACACCAGTTCTAAAAAATTTCTGACACACCTCGTATTACAACACATCCTTAAAACTGCTGGGTCAAAAGTAACCCAATTTCAGTCCCCCGAAAAATAAATTAATAAAAATTTTAAAAGACCTTCTACCTGTGTTAATTTGATCCAACTTTGGGATTTTTTTTTTATTTTATTTATTTTTTGGGTATTGTCCAACCTCTCACTCACCCCAAAAATGCGGGGTAGTTTTCAGTATATACAAACACACCAACAAGGGCCTCAACTAATTTTCTTTTTTATTCATGGCAGCATTCATGTAAATACGCGCTTGTGCTCTCGGGAACAGGATGAGTCGACGTAAATTGGGGTTTGGCGCGCCGTGCGCCGGCTATGCGGCGGCATGAAAAAAAAAAAAAACTGGCGTGGGGCTATGTTGTGACGCCGCATGTTGCAGAAAAAACATACACTGCAAATGTCAAACAAGAGAAGGAAGGGCCAGTGGCATGCAGCAGCAGTGAGAGGAGAGAGAGAAAGAGAAAGACACAAAAGATGCTTTCACTCATTCCAGCCGGTTTTGCCGTTTATGGGACATCAAAGCCAAAACGGCATGAAGCGGCGCATTTGAGCATTGTGACGGTTGACACCTTGTGTCATTCAGTTCTGTCCTGCTCGATGCGATGTAAAAACAGCAATCAATTGTTTCACTGACAAATCCATTCGAGAGAGATGTGACATCGATTATGGGTCAGTCAACTGAATTGACATTTTTGCTACTGATCGGCATGCTGGCGCATGATCTGCAGTACCGGAAGTTAGCTAGTTAGTTATTTTTTTAAGTTGCTATCATGAGGGGTTTGGTAACAAGAAAATGCTGTGAATATCTCTCTTATTTGTTACATATGAGAATTTAACATTTTGGTATGAATTTTAGAAAGGATCATGGAAGTTGATCTGCTTTTGCGGACGGCGTAAATGATGTGGCGGGCCAGATCTGGCCCCCGGGCCTTGAATTTGACACCCGTGCTCTCACCTAATAACATGATAAGCTGTCCACTGTCATAACCGCCATCCCCGAAAGGGGTAAATATTCACGTTTTCCACTAAATCACTGGTGTCAAACTCAAGGCACGGGGGCCAGATCTGGCCCACCACATCATTTTATATGGCCCACGAAAGCGAATCAAACATGTCAACTTATACCATGATTGCTAAAATCTGGAGCAAAATTTCTCATATGTAATAAATAATCATAAATTATTCTCGACTTCTTGAAATGCTTTCACAGTCATAAAGGCCCTCCAAGGAAAACTGTCACTTCAGTGTGGCCCTGCGCCAAAAATGAGTTTGACACCCCTGCACTAAATCGCCATTCCAAATGCTTGCAAGCAAGTAGCCAAAAAGCAGAGCAAAGCAGAGTCGAACTAAAATAGTCACACAATCATAGAAACTGACAGGTCCTAGATGAATGGTTTCGCCCGTGGAGCAGTAATGGATGGCGGGAGTCTTTGCGGCCCCTTTCCGACACATCCTGAACACTCTGGCCTCTATTTTGCGCATCGGGCCCTCCGCTTCCTTCCAGGGTGAGGGTCCAGGCCTTGGCCTTTTGCCAGGTGGCTCCTGTCTGGCCACATCTACCACACTGTCTGGATGCCCGCGCAAGCTAACGCGGCTACTCAGCGGCGAGATGCGGATGCCCAAGGGACCCGCTCTGGATGATTGTATTATGGCACGTCCCGCAGGCTGTGTGCGACCCCCTCGTGTGTTTATGTGTTTAGTTACGCCACAGGGACGCGACAGTGTTGTTTCCACCTCCTCGAGTTTGTCCACAAACTCATTCAGGCCACGCGCTTGAAAGCAAGTGAGCTAAAAAAGCACGGCGGATGTACAAACGGCAGGGTGGGACAGAGGGGAGATTCCTGACGCGAAACACCTCGGTAACAATCGGAGGGTCTCCGGCGAAGTTTCCTGTTTGACTTTTTTTTATTGGCCGCGCAGTCATCACCACAGCAGGAAGCGAAGAGGCGCTGGGTGATGGACAAATGGGCAGGGAGATTAAAAAGCGTGAGGGGAGAATGTGCGGATACGCTCCCTGATCTATTTCGGGCTTTCAAAATACACACACACACACACACACTGAGGATGCGTCTGTCTCTCAGTGGCCTTCGGCACCAGTGAGTCAGACAGTTTAACTCTCACTGTGGATGTGTTTTGAATGAACTCGTCTTCCTGTTGGAAGTCAAACTGTTGTAAAAGTGCGGCGGTGTTAAAAGCGGCGGCTCAACCGCAACGGTCGGACAAGCAGAGTTGCGGCGATCGTCTTGTTTGTGTTGCCGTGTTGTCCGTGGGAGGATGCCAGTCCAATTTTGGTGAGCGCGTTTTTACATTCGGCGCGTTAAATTGGATAATCTGCTCTCAAGTATGACACGTTTTCAGTTTGACATCTTTGCTAAATACACCGAGATTATTCAAGATGTGAGAACGGCAATGTGTGGCCAATGATAGGATACCGATTTTTATATATTTTTTTAAATTCACCTCAACATCAATTTGCTCGGAAATGCCGACAACCGCTTCACAGTGCAGAGGTACCGGGTTCGATTCCAGCTCCGGCCTCCCTGTGTGGAGTTTGCATGTTCTCCCCGGGCCTGCGTGGGTTTTCTCCGGGTCCTCCGGTTTCCTCCCACATTCCAAAAATATGCATGGCAGGCTGATTGAACACTCTAAATTGTCCCTAGGTGTGAGTGTGAGCGTGGATGGTTGTTCGTCTATGTGTGCCCTGCGATTGGCTGGCAACCGATTCAGGGTGTCCCCCGCCTACTGCCCGGAGACGGCTGGGATGGGCTCCAGCACCCCCCGCGACCCTAGTGAGGATCAAGCGGTACGGAAGATGAATGAATGAATGAATGAATGCCGACAACCAGCCCAACTTTGATGGAGGCCGACGCAAGGAACACAAAGATTCATTACAGTACAGGTTCTCAATGTCATTAACGTCCCTAAAGCAATAATCACACCCCCCCCGCCCCCCACCTCCCAATTCACGGCTCATTAAACTGCTCTGATTATCTTTGACAACCTGTAAACATTTCCCCTTCCGCTTGCTTGACTCCACTTTGCCGTCGATTATCATCCCTTCGCCTATTAAGGATCGGCAGCCCACCAGGGAGGTGCGATAATAGACTACTTATTATACTGTACACTCAGTTCAATGTCTTTAATTCCCCACAAGAGTTCATCTGCCATTCTGCTGTGTGTGTGTGTGTGTGTGTGTGTATGTGTGTGTGTGTGTTGGGTATTTCATTACATCCTTGACCTTCTTTCAAAGCCTCATGAGCCCGCTCGTTATCAAATTAGCCAATAGCGAGAGGCCTCGTTAGCACCTGGAAAAGCCAACGCGGTGCCCTAGTGTTTTTTTGCGAGGGACCGATCCAGTCCCAGTCGCCGATTTTGGCTTTCGGGGAAGGTGATTTCATCACCGTGGGGAAGGGTGCGCGTGCTCGTGCGTCAGCCTACCGAGTTAGGAGCCGGCAGCTGTGGCGTCGGCCCGCAAACTGAGTCACGCCGTCCTCCTCGCGGCAGCTGTTTGAGCGGCGGTTCCTTGCCGAGATATTCAGAATACCGGGAAAAGACATTGGCCATTTCACAGAAGACAAAATACGAATACGTTTCCTCCAAAGTGCCGGAAGTACTCGTTTGTTTGGGTTAAATGGTTGCGCCCGAGGACACACCGTTGCGGGTCTCCTTTTAGGTTAATTTGGTCTTATTTAGCTAGTGGTCATGCTGAAGTTGTGTATCGCCCTGAGGGACACCTCTCTTCGTGCTGCTGTGATTTTTTTCTAAGGGGACACAGAGGAAACACTGGCAGCACTTAAGTAAAGCCAAATAAACAATTTGGGTCCAAATGACTCACAGGTGGGAGCAGGCAGGACCGCCATCTGCGGCGGGACACTTGGTGGCAACACGACGATTATGTAATCATTTCAGCTGTCGGTATGGCTGAAAACAAACCGCGCAGGGGTGGGATATTGACTTTATGGCCACGCTGCGCCGAAAGCTCTTCTTTTATGGACGCCGTTGTGTGAGCGCGCGTGGCATTCCGAGGATAGAAGCACTCAAAGCTCCTTGTGATGCTCGGGGGGGGGGGGGGGGGGGGGATCTTAGAACTTGTCATTGCTTCAAGTGGACGCCATTTTGAAAATGAAAAGCTTGTCATCCGGCAGTCACGTTATTTTTTTGCTGTGGTGAGACGGCTTTGAATTTTCTCTTCATTCGGCTGTACAACATATATGATTTTCAAATGGCACCGAGCAAATAAACGAGCTCAACGAAACATTAATACAGGTTAAAGGAGTGCACAACACACACCCGCACAAATACACCCACACCCACACAAAAAGTCTTTTTTTTTTTAAATATATACCCAACCGCCAAAATAATGCTTTCAAGCGCCGCAAAGCGCAAACACAAGCCGTCCTTTCGACGATGCTCACTGCAGTCAAAGCCTTAACTTGATTAGTCGGGATAAACATCAGCTCAAAAGCATTGACCTGGTATGGTAGAACGGCGGCGACCTCACTGATAATACACACGCACGGGCGCACACACACACACACACACACTTAGCGAGCACTAAAAGCAAGCTGAGCACGGGCAGCTGCCAAGGCCAATCAAAGGCCTCTGTACATCCCGGGGAGCAGCTGTCTCGTCCAATCACAGCAGCACGTGTGTCATCCGCCTTTCAGTTGGAAATCGAGTTCAGAAAGCCTCTGTGTTGGACTCAACAGCGTGACTCTTGTTGCCGTGTTCTTCCGTAACACAACAGGACGGATTCATGGGGGGGGGGGGGGGGGGGCTCGCCACGATTTCGGGTTTGACAAAAGAAAAGAAAAAGAAAAAAAAATATCGGTCCTAGTAAATGCAATCAAATGTTACATTTGTGGATTTTGGAGAGGTCCTCGGTTGGGAGATGTCTAGAAATGTTCTTGGACGAGAGGTGAAACGTTTGGGCTCGGTTTTGATTGATGGCCCATCCATCATTTCTGGATGTCGCTCAGCCTGTGATGCTAAATGGATGGAAAGTTGTTGCCCCCCCACCCCCCGATTTTCGGATTTTTTTGGAGCATGGCCCAGCTGTTTTTGAGCTATGGTTTAAAATTTTGCGATTTTTCTAAATTGGCCCTTGACGCAAACTTTCAGGTGGTCTTGGTCTCGAGGCCCACACTTGCCGTCTAACCTATGATTTCTGGAGCTTTCTTGTCCATGGTTCAGAATATTTTGGCTACCGATGGCGACAAATATCGGCATTTTTGCAGATGCAAATTTTGGCAAATTTCTGGATTTTTGATGGAGTATGCGCCACCATTTTTTTTTTCAGCAGTTTTGTCAACTAAGGTCTTCAAAGCTCAGCGTCCGCACATCTGTCGGTTTTCTTGACCTATACCTGCCCAATATTTGAATTTGTCTTGGCAAGTTTTGTATCTTTTCTTGATCCACTGCTTCGTAGATGATTAGTATGATCCAAAATGTCTTTCTCAGCCTCTTACATTTCTAAATCTTTATTTTGACGACGGCCCAGCAAATTTCTTGACTAATGTCCACATATTTATGTGTTTTTCCTGGCCCGTGGGCCGAAAATTTGGGGTTTTTCGTTGGATTGCGGCCCACCGGTCTCCCTGACCCATGCCACGGCATTAGTAAGTTTTTCTTGGCTCATGGTCCCACATTTTCAGATCTTTCTTGCCCATAAAACAAATCAGTAGTTTTTGTATCTGGTTATCCAACCAAACGCCAGCCTATCTCGAAAATGAAACGGATTGTACCTTTGGGAGATTATCGAACACAGACGCTTCCAAAACCATTTCCTCCTTGAACAAAACCCTCACAGTTGCATCCGTATGCCCCAGAAGGACCAAGACAGACTCAGGTGACCTCTTCCTGGGTCAGTTCCTGTGCCCCGGGGCGGGGGGCGGGGTCGTGGGTGGCTTCAAAGGTCACGACAAGGCTTTGGCTGATGAGAGGGGAGAATGTTTTTTTTTTTTTTTTTGGTCAACGTTTGTTTCCCCGCCCCTTCAACATACACACAAGTCAGTGTAGATGACGGAAGGGCAGCCGACTGAGGTGCGAGTGTTCTCCAGCGGCAGGCTGCCTCAGAGAAAAGCCCACAGTGTGCTTCACAAAGTGTGTCTGTGGTGAGGTCAGCTGGTGACAGCTGAACGCTCCCAATCGGTACACCTCCGCCAGCCGCTGCTTCGCATGCTTACTGAAAAGGCTGATTCATGCCTTCATCCTGGCAGCAAACTGATTCACAGCTTGAATGCGCGTGCGTACACACACACACACAGACACACACGCTTGGACCCCAAGCGGAGGCCAAGGGGACTTAACACAATCACCTTTTCTTCTTTGTTGGACGGCAGGAAAAACAGCGGAGCGACACGGCGGCTTCTCCGCCATGTGGAAAGACTCATGGGAGATTATCACCGTGGAGCCCGTGCCGGGGACGAACAAGGGCCCAGCTGTTTAACAGGAAGTCACCTCCGGCAAGGCCCAGCGCCTGCGGCGGTCCTTAGTCGGGGAAGTTGAAGCAGACTCTGATGTAACAAAGTCTGCAGAGTCAAGAAAGCGCCTTGTGTGCTTGGACTGTTTGTTTAGATGAGGGATGCCAAAATACAAGTCGCGGTGAAGATTGATGACCTCTCCCGAGGTTCTAACCTTTGTCAGCGGAGGCTTCAAAAAAGTGAATCCGAAAAAGGAGCGTTTTGATCACCGTAGATAAGCACCACAAGCCAAAACTTTGAATTTACTAGCGTTCAAAAAATACTTTCCCACACACACACACACAAACACACACCTTGCAAGTTCTGAGAAAAGCGGAACATTTATCAAACTAAATCTTCAGTACGAATGAAATCCATAGCGGCCTCCATGTTGCAATGTCTTTACGCTGCACCAACAATTTTCCATCCAGCTAACATTTGACAAAAACGACAGCTTGGAAGCTATTTATTATTTTTGCCGATTATGAAATCCCTAATTTAGATTGGGGTTTGCACCAAGCAGTGCTCTGTTGCGGCTCTGGCTTGGGTGGGTTTTATCCGGGTACTCCGGTTTCCTCCCATGTTCCAAAAATATGCGTGGCAGGTTAATGGAACTCTCTGAAATTGTCCTTCGGTATGATTGAGAGCGCGGATGGTTGTTCGTCTATGTGTGTCCTGCGATTGGAACGTGGGAAGAAACCGGAGTACCCGGAGAAAACCCACGCAGGCACGGGGAGAACATGCAAACTCCACACAGGGAGGCCGAAATCTGCCCATTGTGGATATAAAACACAGGCACACAACCCTGTTCAAATGTCAGGTTTTTGTCATGTTCAAACACGTGACCGAGATCAATCATTTCCAAAAAGAGACATACTGCGAAACAAAAAGTAAGCAAATGTTTACTCGGGCAAGATTTTATCTTGGCCAAACGAGGCAAGCTCAAATGCCCCCCACACAACTTGTTTTCAGACCCTATTCCCAATATTTCCGGCATCCTGGAATTTGTTTGACCTTCGCGTTTCAAATGCGCCCGCTCGCGCAGTAACGTACAAAGTACATCAGAGGGGAGTCGATGACGTTTACCAGCCGGTTTGTGCTTTGATGCAACTTCGCATGTGTCACGCCTACGCGACAAGCAAGCGGAAAGATGGGCTGAGAGAGAAGTCTGTGGAGCGAAAGAAAAAGCGGAATATGGAAGGATGAGCGCACATGGAGAATTCCAAAAGCGTTCCTCTCCGGCTGGAGAAAGCGTCATTAGCATCGCAGATGCCGGCGATAGGATCGTCAATGGGCCTCATGCATACAGAGTTTGAATCCCGGCATTGTCCGCCGGGAAGTGCGCGGCGGACTTACAGTACCGCCCCCGGTGTGGGGATGGGGAGTCGAGAATCGGCGGCGGTCGGAATTCACTGTGGATACGCGTGGGATTCAAGGCTTTCCTCTTATCACAGCCAAATGTCAAAGTGAGGATGTAGCCGCGCGGAAACAGAAGAAAGCATAGCGGGAATGCTTCTCAGGCTGTGTCAGCGGCATACTTCGCATTCAGCTGGGGCAGCCATGAGGCGCTCTTTTTTTTTTTTTTTGAAGCCTTCAGCTGATTAAGTTCATTGCAAAGGGGGGAAAAAAAAATCCAATGCATTTGATACGGTTTAACATTTCAAAATATATCTTATCGCAAATTATCACCACGATTGCGCAATCTGATGATGCAGCTTACTGAGACAACACAGTTGCCTGTGACGCTCACTCCGTTTGAAGTGCTGCGGGTGTCACCGTCACCTGCGGCCGAAGTGACAGATGACCCCGCGTGCGTGTCCTTCAGAGCCGGGACTGATCAATATGTAAAAGCCCCCCCCCCCCCCCCCCCCCCCCGACCACCCCGCCTGCGGTATCATCAAACGAGCACGGACCTTTGCGTGTTCGGACGCATGCCGGCGATGTGCGTGCTTGTGTGCAGAGCCGTGAACTTCTACCTTGCAGCTGTCGCCATTTTGAAAGCGCACATTGGGAATCGATACACCGGGGAGGCGTCGGCGCCGATTAGCATTTAACATGTTTATTGATCGGCAGCGTTTGGGTTGCGTATTCCCGAATGAACGCTAGCGTGAAGGGGCGGCTTTATCGCAGGGCAAATTAATGCCACGTAAACACATTTAGAAGATCAAAACATGTCGGATGTATTTAAAGAGGACAAACTTGGGCTGGTTAAAATCCATTCAGGGAAAGTCATCAACATACGATTTGTTCATTTTTCGCATTTTTGCCACCTTAAGTGTAATTAGTACTATGCGGAATTATTCTGAATGTAGTTTTGCGCCTAATTATCATTTGGGTATAAAACATAATTGGTTTTGTGGGACCTTTTTTTTCCCACCAGTGGCTATGTTGAAATGCAGGGGTGTCAAACTAATTTTTCGTCGCCGGCCATTTTGGAGTTACGGCTTCCCTCGGAGGGCCCGTGTAAAATCTCAACGTTATTTATTACCCGTGACAATTTGACATTTCGGTCCAGATTTCAGCAAGAATCATGAAAGTTGACACACATGATTTGCTCCCACGGGCCACATAAAATGACGTGTGGGGCCAGATCTGGCCCCCCGGGCCTGGACTTTGACACCAGTGGTGTAACGCAGCTTGAGAGCTCTTTCTGGTTGAAGTTTTTGTTAGCTGTTATTAATATCAGTGTGGACAACAAAGGGCTTTTTTGTGTCTCTTTTCGAAGCCAGGCAGCTCTTTCTACCTTAAAATAGAAACGTTTAGAAAGAGCGTCAATGAGACGCTGTCTGGTCGGTTGAAGGAATTGTGTGTTTTTGTTCTTTTTGTTTTTTTTTGTCAACGACATCATGCAGAAGCCTGAAGTATATATAGCACCGTGCCTGCAAAGGCTGTCTTCCCCACCCACCCCCCGTGTAATCCATCAAATGATAGGCGCAGGCAAGTCGGGATCATTCCTCGTCCAGTATTTTTCTAACTTTGAAAATGAGCGTTCCGCAAAGCTAAAAATGTCATCCCCACCTTTAGGGATGGCTTGTTCGAGACTATTTTTCACATCCGTTTTACCTCAAATATGCGGGCCCGGAACGCGGTCGGTGGAAGCCTCTCGGCTTCCAGGCCTGGGAGCAAAGGCATACTTGCATGTACTTTACACGCGGGGCGATTCGCTTTTTTGCGTCTCACGGCAATCCGTCAAGGCGCGCTGACGCGCTCAAACAGGGGAGCCATTCTCCTCCGACGTTTCTCGACCTTCATGACTCATCGAGAAACTGGCGCTGTTTGAAACGAGCGCGGCGGCTCGGGGTTGCCTTGCGGCCGGGGCTGAGGGGATAATAAGAGACTCGGGACAAATCGGGGGGCCGGCCTTTCTATTCCTGACCTCCGTTTCGACATTACGGCGCTATTATCAGCCTTGTGTTTAAGGCAGATTACAAGCTACAATTAAAAAGAGGTATCAGCGGGCTTCTTCATGGGGTTGGGGAGGTTTAGAGAAAAAGCCTTGTTGGCGTTGCGGAACTGTTGAGTCATATCGTGGTCGCAATTTAAATAGCTCGGCGGAGGAACAAGTCAGAGGTCGAACAAGAAGGGTGAGAAAAAATAAATAAGACCGAAATTTGAACCAGAGTCCATCCATCCATTCCACACAGTTTCATTACACTCTGGCACTTGGATGTTCTGCCACCATTCATATTGATGCTATCTATTGATATCTATTGATGCTATTTAGCTGCACGCAGATTCTCAAGCAGTCTTTCACAACAACGAAACATTTGACGCACGTACTCATCAAAATAATTACTTTGACACTTCAGCAGACAGCTGACGTGGCCTTGAGGTCACCGTTTATCATACAATCCACAGTCAGGCTATCATGAAATAAAATGCACACGTCAAAGTTGCCCAAAATACAGGCAGCAAACAAATCCAAGTAAGAGGCAAAGTTTAGAAATCAGAGCGTGCGGTGTCAAACTGTGCTTCTTTGATTTGATTTGAATGATCAGTGGTATCGATTAATCATCGATTAATCATCGATTAATCATCGATTTTGGAAATGTCCTCTACGGGTCACATGACCCTGCTGAGAGTTTCAACATTCACCACAGTTAAGAGTGAGCCATCAGGTTATTACGTGCTATTGGAATTCTGTGTGTGTGCGTGTGTGTGTGTGTGTGTGTGTGTGCGCGTGTCCCACTGATGAAAGGCCAATAGGGAAATCAGTGGGGATGCTTTAAATGCCTTAATGCAGTCAAATTGTTTTCAGATTGACCATTGATGGACAGTTTCCTTTCAAGCATTTAACTACCTTCTCACACACACACACAATAAGCAGCGGTCAGTTGCTGCGAGTCTGGACATCGTTACAACACTCTTTACCCGACCTATGCCCTCTGACCCGTGATCCTGTCTTGCTGCGGCATCGTGAGGCACCAAGGTGGCCAGGATGGAGGACTAATCTGCGGCAGGAAGTCGTGCACCGGAAAAAGGAGAGGCCTTGAAGGAGGTTGATTGATATGAACCTAAATAAACCAATATTGATCAAAGGTGGAGATAAGCTCCCTGCGTGGCAAGGGCCTTCAAAAAAAGACGGCGATATCCGCATGGGGATGAGGTGCGAGCGATATCGGCAAGAACCGGACGGCGGTTTCCACCTGATTGCTTGCAAGAGGGCAACACGTGAGAACGCGTGAAAGGAGGAGAATGAGGAGAGAGGTGGAAGGGAGGCGAGGTGAGAAGGCAGGGAGGTCGGGGGGGAGTCGAGAAGGAGAGGAGATGGGAGGCAAGTGGAGGAGAATTGAGGTGGCGTGAAAAGCGAGGCCACTCGAGGAGAGGTGAGGTGAAAAGAGGCGAGGGGAGTGTTAAGGCGAACCGAGGTGAGGCGAGGTGAGGGAGATCTCGGGGAGGCGGGAGGGGGGAGACAAGCACATGGGCGGGGGAGACAAAAGAAGAAGAAAGGCAACGGGATGTAAACAGTGCGGGAGGGTGGGGTGTGCATGTCCCGAAGAACAGCAAACAATTTGGATTTCATGAGACAAGCCAGACAAGGCGCAAACCGGTGCGCTCGCGGTTAAGCGCGTCTGCCTCACAGTTCTGATGTCGGGTTTCTGCGCCGCCGTGGGCCGAATGAGGCCAAGCGCTACAGAAAACGGAGGGGCGGAAAATGCAGCTAAAAAGTGCGCCGGCAGCACATTGAATGAACAGCAAGGCACCGGGGATGAAAAAAGGGGGAAACGAGGTCGGCGGAAGGAAGGAAGAAGGAGAATGTGGTTGGGAGGAACAAGAGAAGGAAAGGTGAAGTGAGGCAAAGGAAGTTGAGGCCAGGGGAGGAAGCAAATGGAAACGAGTGGAGAAAGTGGGGTGGGGTGGGGGGGGTATGGATTCAAGACCAGTATTGGGACTAATGGAACTCTTTGGAATGCACCGATACTACACACCGATACTCCCAGACATAAAAATGATGGCCTTACAACGCCACCTACTTGGCGTCGGTAGAAGTGAAGTCACCGGCGGCCATCTTGTGTTGCCTCTGGCCAGATGCAGTTAACTTGATTACATTGATTTCTCTGCTGCGTTTTCACGTTATTTTCTGTCTCCGTGGCGAAAAAAACGCCACTGTGGGTGGCGTACAGTTGGACCAGTAAGTATTGGAGAAGCGACACAGGCGCATGCACGTCGTTAAGAATGAGATAAGAAATTATATGAAACACAGAGGTTCACATGTCCTCCATGTTCTTACTTGTTTATATCCACCTGCCTCTATGGGGTTATTTTTCAACTTTGTATCTATTCTTTTCACATACTGCCCCTTGTGTGCAGGCTGAGTAAGTACGGAACTGAAAAGACCTTGCGTTCCAGGCCACAATTTCAACATTTTCATTGGTGCAAGACGCAGTGCTCGGGATCTGCACATCCTCAAGGGATAAAAAGGTAATTTGAGGCAAGGCGAAGAAACGTGAGGAGAAGAAGGATAAGCTGGGGAGAGGCAATCGTCGGGAGGAAGCGTGAGGGAGGGCTTTGGGAGGGGATACGAGGGGAGTTCGCCAAGTGAGGGAGAAAAAGACAGGCAACGAGATGAAAGCGATGAGGGGAGGAGAGGATAAGTGAAGATGCGGTTGGGCCACTCAAAAGCGGCGGGGAGCGAAATGGAGGCGCGTTGAAAGGGGAAAGGAGGCGACTGGCGTGGAGTTGAGGTGAGGAGTGAGGCAAGGAGAAAAGATGGTGAAGCGGAAGTGAACAAGAGCATCTCTTAGTGCATTTTTTTAAAGGAGGGTTAAAAGGGGTGCATTCATGCAAACACAGATGTTAAAAGAAATATGACGGCTGACTTTTGACCTTTAAAACAACCTTTCCCATCCAAACAAGTCATCCCACTGCGGTTATCTGATCTTTGCCGCAGCTCCTCACCGTGCCTGTAAAGGCAATCTGAAGGTGACTGTGTGTGTGTGTGTGTGTGTGTGTAAATCACTAATCTATGTATGATTTGCATGTAGGCCTCTTAGTGAAATCCATACGAGGGCAGCGGAAGGTGACCGGCGTGATTTAGCCGTGCGGATGTGCACTCGAGGGAGTCGTGTGCAGCGCGCGGCATGATGGTGATGTACGGTCTATTCCATCACATTGTTTACGGCGGCGAAAAAGTACAAAAGTGGGCTTTTATCTTTTCACAGGGCCATTCATTCATTGACTGTGGGAATCCTCGACCCTTGCAAGCCTGAGGGGGGTCAGGGTTTGGGGGGGGGGGGGTGGAAAGAGACATGTCGAGACAAGCACTTTGTGTGCTGGAATCTTTACAGATGGACCGCATCGACACAAAGCTAAATCTAAAGCTGAGTCTAAATCTAAATATAACTATTTTAATTAAGGATAATCTCCCTATGTCCTATCTACATAGTACAAAGGCATTAATTAAAGCTAACTGCGCGCGACTTTCAAGCTAACGTCTGGAAGCAGGTATGGAAATATTTGGTAATGTAGTCCTAGCAGTGGGAACATTTGGCTAGCTAACGACTCGCCTGCTGCCTCGCTCACGGCGTACTGGCGACAAACAAAAGGGAGTTTTCAAACTTGGACACCAGAGTGGAGCGACGAATTAGCTTAGCGCTAGCTAGGATGAGGCTAGTAGCAACGCAGATGGATTTAAAATGGGACAAAAGAGAACAAAGACATCCTTTGTTCTGTCATTGGCCAAGGTACGGCCAATGGCAGAGATACAATATTTATGCGTGCCTTCTATTGATTACCAATCTTTTTTTTATCAGAGGTCAGTTTAATCGCCTTTATTTTGATATGCTTCCTGTCCCTCGGCTCACAGATATGAGTCAAGATTTCACAGTAAATATAACCAGTCGCCTCTCACCAAGAAAGCTTTCCAGGAATGATAACGTGATTTATTTTCATCACAGAAGCACCAAACACGCACATACGCTGCAACATCTGTGTATGATGAAGTGGTCTGTCCTCTTGTTAAAAAAAAAAGAAAAAAATAGGATGACGCTTTAAAGACATTCCTCTATTTTACGGCTCAGTGAGAGAGCGATGGCTGAGGGTAACGGGGAGGCCAACAGCTCAAGTGTCGGTTCCAGCACCCACCCCCCCCCCCCACCCCACTCCCCCCCCCCCCCCCCACCGCCCCCTCGCCGGATGATCTGTATCGCAGCCCTGGCCAAACAAACAAACAAGAGCACAAACAATGCTACGCTAATTGACATTCCTGCCGAGGTGGAATGTAACCCTGCGGTTGGACTGTCTCGGTGCTCGTGTCCATCTCTACGCGTGCTACCTTAAAGGAGGAACTAGAAAATAAGAAACAGCGTCCAATAAAGTGCATTATTTCAATCCCGTTTCGGGCCGCGAGGGGTTAGCTTGACGTGACAGAATGCACGATCGCACCGAGGAGTAGTAGAAGGGAAGTGGAACACATGCACATCAAAGAAGTCAGGCAGATATGTTCTTGATTTAGTGGCCTTGGGGGAAGGTGGTGGTGGTCGACCGAGAGTCATTCTAGGAATCTCTGTAAAGTTAATGACTTATGGCGCACCTCTCGCACTGGATCAACATGTGTATGTGGTCAAGTTCTCAGTGGACTACAAACGTAGGGAAGAAGCGCAACCTGCTGAACAAGAGGATTTTTTTTTTCTTGTCCATAGTCAATTGGAATAGAATAAATGAAATTGAAGTACATGCACAACAAAGAGGAGTGCCTGATAAGGATGGTATATGAAATCCCATATGTCCAAATATGGACATTTCAGTATGACGTTTTGTTATTTGTGCAAAATATTAATCATGCTCACACTTGACCTGTCTGAGAAGAAAAAAAAAACTCCGCCTCTTCCTCAACTCTGCGGGAACTACGCAGCATTACCTTGCCTCAACATTGAAAGTCAAGATGTGTTTTAGACAATCAGGGGTGAACATAAGGATTTTTTTCTAGCAAATGAAATTTGTGATTGAACATGATTTTTGGAATGTAACCGTGAAATACGATAAATTAGCATTTTAAGCGATGCAGCATTTTGTAACTCAAGCATGAGAGGCAACGAGTCCACCCATCGGCGACGATTAGCAACAATGACAGTTCGTCTTCAATGAATCCAACATGAATGTTTGCTGCATGTGGGACGATAGCTAATGCACGGATATGTAAGGCGGCGATACGTCACAGAGGAGTGGTGAGGAAAAAAAAAAAAACTCCGTCAAGACTGACAGATGTACAGATTTGCTGACGGACGGACTGGCAGCTCTCAGCCGTGCCACATTCCTCCCGAGTTGAGTCACGGCATGCTTCTTGATCCCCACCGCACCACTTTCTCAGCAGCCTCGCAGTGAGTGGGTAATCTTGAGTGTCACACACCCTCTACAATCCCGGGCCAAGCTATCCAAACAGCGCCGGCAAGCAGGGGGAGGAAATTGAATTCCCCCCCCACCCCCCGCCCTTTCCTCCTCAAAGACAGGCCTTCCAAATCCCCATCAACAGGAGCTTAGAAAGCCTGCAGTCCATCAAGTTTCATCTGCCACGGTGGTCCCACCAATCAGGTTCTGTCCCAAACGTGCAGCGCTGGCATATGCGAGTACAAAAAAGGCCCCAAAACATTCAAACTCTACCAATCACACAATCAAAAAAATGCGCGCAATCAAAGAAAGAAAAAAAAGCGCACGCACGCACGCACGGCCCGATCCCTCCTCTTCGTGTCGGCCCTTTGCATCAACAATCAACAATCCGAGGCATTGTGGAGCCTGTGATCCCGTGACCTCTGAACCCCGGCGTTAACCCCGGAGCGGCTAGCGACGAGAGGTGAACCAGACGGCTCATTGAAACGCGCTGCGGTTCCCATGAGAACGTGAACAGAAAGAGAAGATCGGAAAATGAAAATTCCGACGACGGGTTGTAAAATACGCCAAACAACAATGATGATGCGATGCCAACTCAAATCCAAGATCTCGGCAACGGGTTCCAGGTGGACTTATGCCGCATTTACATAGACTCGAGACCTCTGGTTTCACCAAGCAAAATTGATTCTGAAGTTTACTGGTGATTGATTGATTGTTGTAGATTGATTAGGAACCATCAACGGGGCTTATATACGGTATAAAAAGTGATAAAGAGTCCAAAGAAATGCAACCCGAGTGCAGAATTCAGCCCCAAAAATCTCCTTGTGCCAGACCGAACCCCTCCTTTTAAAACCACGTTGACAGTCTAACACACAACAGCTGCTCCGACAAGCACCAGAGCAGCAGCCCAGCTGCAACACTTCTCTCTGGGCACCCAAGGCCGTGACCTCAAATGAGCCGAGGGTCTTTGGCATTTAAGGGACTAAAATACTCCCTTCAAAAATTGGAATTGGGGTCATGTCGTACTTGACGACCAGAACGCAAACACACCTTTCAGCGCACAGGTTTGGAAATAGTAAATTGATGGCAGAGATCAGCTTTGAGAGAAATTGTCTCAAACGTGTTTGACCAAAGAGAAATTAAATTTGGGATTTTATGTTAAGGGAATTGTGTTTAACCCCCCCTCCCCAAAAAAAAAAATAATAATCAAAATAAAAACAATCATATTGTGCCACTGTTGTCCTTGATACACAGTCAAACGAGACTAAGAGAGGCTAACACATGGGGAACATGGCGGCCATCTTGGCAGGGGCAACTTTCTCCATCAAAGCAGGGACAAAAGTGTCAGAAAAAAATAGTCATGGAAAGGAGGACGGACATTAGCTTCACAACGGCGTCCACCACCAAAACAGCGCGACACAATTTTGTACTGTCTTGTGTGTTTTGAGGCCAACAAGATGTACTCCGATCGAGCGGGCAATCGGCTCGAATGGATGGATGCCAACTTCACCGAAGGCTGTTGCGCATCCAGCGAGCAATGCAACTGCTTCATTGTCCCAATGGGCAGCCCAACCGCAATTACTGTCAAAACAAAACGAAAAAAAAAAAAGTGATCAAAAGAAACCAGACGCCGGACAGCAGGCTCCCTTTATTTTGGATCATGTGATACAATACGCAGTCATGTGAAGTGAACACAGACGCTGACTAAAAGCGTCCTGTGTGCTGCAGCAACGTTGAAACAATGTATCCTTTAGATAAGGATCTGATCACTCTGCATGTGTGTGTGTGTGTGTGTGTGTGTGTTATATGTGGGTGCGGGTGCGTGTGCGTGTGCATGCAACCCTCGCTATAATCACCAGTATTCATGGAGCACCCGGCTCCCGGCGTTACTACAGCTGTCGCCTCCTGCACTCGCTGACCTCCACCAATAGGTCCCCGAGGCTCACAGCGCTTATGACGGCCATTGATTTTACAAGGATGGTAAAGGCGGCCGTCAAAAGACCGGAAGGACCCTCCTGGTCGCCCATTGAGACGTTTGTCAGATGTGCTACAGTGAGGTCAATTTCACTGTTTCGTTCACTCTCTCTCTCTCTCTTTTTTTTTTTTATGTTTCATTATTTTCGATATGATAAAGTGCTTTTTTTTTCCCAGGCTGTAACAGATTAACGGCATGTCTGTTCATTTCAATGGGTACAATTGATTTAATTTAGAAATCCAGTTAGAAACATGTCGACGGATCAAATTAAACCGGATTGCACCCTGGATTTAGCGCCAGTCAGTCGCAGGGCACACGAGATGCAACAATGAACATTATGGCACCCATGTCAATTTATCAAAGTTAGTTATTTCGTTTCGTTGACGAGTCAACGCGGATGAATAGTCCGGAATACAAACGTCTGTTTGTCCTCATGAGGGTCGCGGGTGCCAGGCTGATTTTGGGCAAGAAGTGTGGCACGCCCTGGGCATATGCCACATATAGACAAAAAAAAAAAAACCATTAACACTCACATTCACCCCCCTCACCCCACCGCCAAAGCGTCACACGACCACGCAGACACACTTTTGTTTCGTCAACACAAGACGGATGTCCACTTTGCAAATGTGAGGATATGAGCGTGGGGATTCCCCCAAATTCACAGAGGCCTTTTGGTGACTTTGGCTGGACCTCTGTTGCGTAAACACAACAGGCAGCACTTCCTGGTTTGAGGGGAGTGGGGTGGGGGGCACAAGTGATGCTTTATCTCATTCCAGAGACAAAACACGGATCATGGCAAAGTGAGGAGGATACTGGAAAAGCAGAGAGGGGCGGCAAAGGAAGAAGCCTTTCTCTCTCTCTCTCTCTCTCAGCTGCGCCTTGCACTTCCTTGTGTGGGTCAGGAAGTCCCTTGTTGGACGTGCAGTGATCTCATCCGTGGGTTGCGCGGCGCATCCGTCCGCGTGAGCTGTGGCGGCGCTTTGAACAGCCAGCCAAAGTAGGGGGAAAACTGGGGGGGGGGGGGGGGGGGGGTAATACGCACGAACACACACACGCGCGCGCGCGCACGCGCTAACACACGCTTGTACTGATTATCTCAGTGAAACACACACACACGCCCACGCACACACACTCACACAGCCGGTTCGACAGGAAACAGTGCTGCTTGGAACAAACAAGCAGTTCCTGTGTGTGCTGAGGGGTGGTGGTGGGGGGGGGGGGGTGGCTAAATCCAATGTCCTGTCCAATGCATCATTATCGCCATCATTCCTCGGACATTACTGCTTATTTGCTAAGATTCACAAGGCAGTTATTTATACTTGGAAATTCCCCCCCCCCCCCTCCCCGGCACCCCACTCATCACCCGCCCTAATCGTTGACCAACCGCTCACCGATGACCCGCGCGTCCCTCGAATCGGACATCCGCTTTCCCCTTAACAGTTACCCACTAATTGAAATGCATTAGGCTTAAATGCCCCCCCCCCAACTCCTTTCACTCGTCACGTTGACAGATGAGCGAATATTTTAGTTTTCCTCCCTAATTTGCTGTAGGAATGCCAAGGCGACGAGGCAATGTAGCTCGGACGGGGGGGGGGGGTTGTTTGACAATACTATTACGCTGAGAGATGGCAGGAACCGAACAATCATTATATTCCCTGGTCACAGGGCGTTCGAAACTGGCCTCCGCCGCCCCCCCCCCCCCAACGAATGCCATCACGTGACAGACAGACATGGAGGAAATATCTCGCCTTGATGGAAGTAGACTGCACCAAATGTTGGTGGATTAGAAGCCCAAACAGGACGGAGACAACCGGAACACACGACGAAATAGTTATCGATCGGACGAGTACCTCAATGGCCGCCGGCCATCGTAAAAATAAGAATTAACGGTACAGAATCAATTCAGAGTAGCAAACTGACGGCAAAATGCAATTTTCGGTAGCACGGAGAGGCAACAAAGACCACCAAGCAAATCCCCGACACCAACCGACGCGCACACCGAGTCACGTTTTCAAACAAATGAGAACGCTTCAACTGTTTGTTTTCTCCCGTCTTTTCGGACCTTTCTCTCGGTCCGCTCGGCCCGGGAAGCGGTCGTCTTATCTGTGTGCCGCCAACGGCAGGACAGGACAGGGCAACCTGCGGAGGCTCAACTCTTGGGTAAACTTTGCCTTGGCTTTGAAGCGGGCCGCGTGAGTGCTTGCCCCCAGGCACTCAGCGCCCGGTGGCTCTCCGAAAAGGCAGAGAGGGTCAATGGGACAGGTAAACAGGAAGTGCCGGCGCTTTGACTGACAAGCTGTTTAGACGCAAAGAGATGGATGGTCGGCGAAGGGCCGCGAGGGATGAGGTGGCCGGCACAACGAGTCCCAAATTGGCTTCCAACGCAAAAAAAAAAAAGAAAACGCCGCTGGGGAGTAGACCGGCATAGAAAATAGGACCCAGAGCTTTTGTGGTTTCGACACGTCATGACTGATGTTCTACTGCGAAGAGCGCTTCGTGTTTTTCAGGCAGTTGTTTCCCCAGGAGGCGCTATTTGTTTGTCACACGGCGTTGGGCTTCTTTTTCGGGGGGGGGGGCAGCTGAGGAGGAAGTGGCTCTCGCGTTCCCACCGTTCACAATCCAATGCTCGACATGCGCTCACAACCATAAATCCATCCACCCCCCCCACACACACACACAGATATTAAGCTCATTTTTCTCGTCTGTATTTGACAATTGTTAACATTTCCCAAAAACTATTGTCAAGTTAAAGGTCATGATGCCAACATTTTTGCACGGTGAGATTTTTGATTTTTTTTTTTATGTAATTGATCAGCGACTCCAGCAAGCACACAGGAGAAATATTGCAAAGTGGTTATTTTATTTTTTACTTTTTTCTTTTTTTATACTGGTCGCATGTAAGTCTGTGTACTTGGATTGACCCTTGAGAATCTGAAACTGCGACGTCGCAACATCAACTCGCCGGTAAATAAAATGTTTGATGACGCTGACAATTTTGACAGCAGAACAGATGATGATTTTGCAGACTTTCTATGCGCAAAAGCCAAAGTCCAAACAAATCGGAGGTCAACCCGAAATGGATTTGTGTTCCCATGCGGAGATGCTGAGGGTGCTTGAACGGCCAGCGGCAGCCTGGGTGGCTCCGATTCCTCGTTGCAGGTCTGAGGTTGCAGCTCGTTTCCAGCTAATCACGTTGATTATTGCGATTACAGATCATTTCCACCCCCCCCCCACACACACACAACTCCCCCCCCCCCTGCAGTGTCACGCTTCAACCGAGTGACCTGGATCTGACAGGAAGTATCGTTTGCCATCGGCAATCGCTCTTCCTGTTTCAGATCCGTCGTCAACCCAGAACGCCCCCCCCCCCCCCCCACATACCCCTTCCCCTTCTCTTCCCACTTGGACACAATTGGTCCTGCGAGAATCGACTTCCGTATTCCCGGCAAGTCGTCACAAAGAGGTTTACTCGAAACCCTTCTATCTTTATACCCCCCCCCCTCCTCCCCGCTTCCTCCTTTTCATTAAAAAGGCTGGCAGCGCAACGAAGTCCACCCCCCCCCCCCAACCCGCGCTACCGTGTGGCCAGCAGGCTTACAGATGTTTCGGGCCTGACCTCCAGTCACCCACATCTTTATCAGATCACAGCGCAGTTTAAGAATCGACATTATGAGCTCGAGAGTGGGGGGGGGGCAGATAACGAGGCCTTTGATTCTGCCTACGATCCCTCCACTGTTAAATTTAGCACTGTGATTACTGAGTGTGATTGTGGGTCTCATGCAAATCACGGGACACACACACACTGCGGATGTGAGGCAGTAAACAAGAATGTGAAGGACGATCTGAACTTTTCATTGATAGATTGGACTGGATGCCTCAAATTAGCGTCTGAGTGTCATGTGCGCGATGATTCTTGTTTTTTATATTCTTTTGACACACACAATTTACAGTGTCTTCCCATGCAGCCATTCATTTTTCGACAGCACTCATCCTCAATCGAGGCAGTGCTGAGCCTCCCCCAGTTGAATTCAAGCAAGCAGCGGAACCACAATCGGGACTCGTTGCCAGTCAATCAATCGCAGGAGACATTATGATCAATCAGAAACTCAAGACCTGATGTTATTATCCAAGGTTGTCACTTGGCTTGTCAGAGTGAAGACAAGAAGGCCGGCGCCGGTCTCATATGATTCGAGAGCATTGGTCGGCAACCTGCGGCACCGGGGCCACATGCCGGCTCTTACATCCTGATGTTGCGGCTCTGCATAGCGTGGGAAAATAAATGATAAATGTCCGATCGAAGTGTATTTTATTTGTCTCACAAACGTGTCACACTTCCGTTATGTTCCCTGACTGTACGCTAGGTGGCAGTGTTGCTGTAAAAACACTATTGAGATGAAAAAGGACGGCGACGATAGCGAGTTGTACAAACTAGCGTTGTGCTGATAGCCTGATAGCAAAATAGAGCTTTTGGCTCCACTTTGGCCTTGATATTTTGTAAAAAAATAAATAGAAAAACGTTGCATAAAAAGTTGCCGACGCCCGTTCAAGACCAATTGGCCAAGGGTGTCTGTCGTCTTCTTGCTATCTATCTCCAAACCGGTGTGAACATCCCTTCACTTCTTTCCAGTCATGTCCAAAAGCACAAATAAAAGCGCCTTCATCAAACGCCACATGCTTGCACAGACACTCCGGTGTGAGGGGATAGGGGCGGGGGGCAGAAAGAGGGGTCAAGGGAGAAACCCCCTCAAGGAAACATTGGCATGACCTCACACCAGTGGAATGTCAGATGGGGCTTAATTGATTAGACGGCCACATGATGGAGTTTTTAAGAGGAGAGGCAGGAGGAAGAAGACTTTTTTTTTTTTTCCGGGGTGGGTGGGGTGACCTTGTGGAAGCCAGAAAGGTCAAATGGCTGTAGGCTACTGGAATCTTATTCACAAAAGGGCACGGCTTCAATTGACAGCTAAGCATGATCAATGATGACAAGACGGAGTGGTCTGCTGGCACCGGGGAGGAACATTTTGTCCCGGTTCATACTACAGTGAACCTCAACACAACTAACACTTATATTGGAGAAACCGAGCGATCTGAGAAAAGGCATCCAGAAGCCTTCGCGGCATTTGCATGTCAAGAAGAAAGGACAATTACTGTAGGTGGAGAATAACGATGTCCAAATTCTTGAATAGGGAGCAGCGGTGATTTGAAAGAGGTGTGAAAGAAGCTGTCCGTGTCAATCGAGAGAAAGCCATCTCTGAACAAAAGGAGAAGGTCGGAGGTATCATCGATCGTCCACGTAGCACAATGTCCTGACATCTTCGCCACCTAGCATGGCCCTAATGAGTCGTCTGGCGAGCAGACGAGTACGCATGACAGTTGTCCGCCACCCCCCCCCCACCCCCACCCCAAATCCGCCTCCCAGTTCATTTCTCCTCTTTGCCCTCGCGTCTTCCTGCATAAAAGAAGATCTGAACCGCAATTGCTGACAGGCAACGTGTGCGGCACGCATGCGTGCACACGTCGACGTGAACAGATGGAGCAGCGTGCGACGTCTGGCGCTCGGCCGACCTTGCCGGTGGTCACTCGACGTGTCCTTCGCGGCGGCCATCAAAGTCTCGACATCGGCTAGCGTAGCAACGCACAGCGGCGGGGGTTGCCGCTGTGCGTTACATACTAACCAGCCTATCGGTTGGACCTTGCAGGAGGTCTAACTTGCCCTTGGCTTTCAGTCTGACCTCCAGTACCATCTTGAAAATGAAAGCAAGTCAGCACAAAGTACAAATTGACTCAAGGAGATTTGTTTGGCCCAAAGCGCCGTTTACTCGATTACTAATCCGCTATTACTCAACATGTCTCATTTTGTCCTCTTAAGAATGAAGGACAGAAGTCACGGGACAATATTTTCTCAAACAAGCGGACCCATGTTACAATCAGTTCTGCGAGAGACGTTCCCACTTTGAAGGATTCTTGGGCTAGATAACAGAAATGAAGACCTAAAACCGCTAGCGCTAAAGTACGGTCATGAAACGCGGCGCTAGCTAGCATGAAGCGCGATAGCGGACGGACACTCCTTTTCAGTGACACGAGCGTCACATAAAAAGGAGTTGTTTTTAATTAGCTCGGATTGATTGATTTGTTTTCATGACTTGTACTGACATTTCAGAAGCGAGCAAAAGGCTACAAGTCAGGACATTTTGGTCACGTCAGAGACGGTAAATCAAACTGGCGCTTTGAATACCGCAAATGGCCACAGCCACAGGAGGAAAGAATCACTCGTCACAGAGACAAATGGCCTCTTTTGCCCGCTGTTAGCTAAACGCTGTTAGGGCAGCCATTTTCCCTGACCGCCAGCTTCCTGTCCTGGTCGGCCTTCAGCAAATCACCGGCGATATCATTGCAAGAGCGCCAACAACACCGCTTCCTGTCAACACAAAGATTTGACTCCAAAGTTATGGCTCTGGTTTCCTCCTTCTCACCTCTCAAGTAAACAACGTCTCCCGTCAACCGGCCTCTCTCGCTCCCTTCCCTTCCCTCACTCCGAAGCCGGTACTCGTAAGTCAAGCTAATCTGACTGGAACGAACGGACAAGACGGCGCATGTTCACAGGAAACCTAACGTTCTATTTGCCTTCACCTCCAAAACCGCACACCGATGATGTCAGGTGTGATATATCGACCCGGCCGTCTGGGAACCCAACCCTGGAGGTGGAATGCATTTAGCCGCATGCATACACGCGCATACAAATGCACGCTCGGAAGGCCACCCCTGCCAGAGGTGTTGAAATGCTTGTAAGTCTTGAAATGCCGGTTGAGGCGTTGAGCTCCGCTTTCACACACACACACACACACACATACACGCACACACACACACACACACACGGACACGCGGGCCGTGTGCAACCAGAGACAAGAGAGCTGACGAATGGAAGCGTTGAAACATATTAACCATCTCCCTTTGTGAGCAGACAAACATTTAGTCTGGTTAGTGACCCCGAAGGATCAAAACAAATCCAGGGAGATAAAGATCAGTCGAGAAAGGAGAGGGGGTGCAATAAAAAAACAAAACAAAACAAAAAAAAAACCATTGACCAAGAGGAGGTTTCAGGGTTCACTGGGACCCTAGTGAGGATCAAGCGGCTCGGAAGATGAATGAATGAATGAATGAAATAATAACCTGCAAAAATTCTTCAAAAAGCCCCGATCAAACCTCAATATGCACCTTCCAAGTAAAACGGGGGCGGCTGGTTGGTTTTGCTGCTCGTTCACACATTCGTGCCTGCTTTTTCACGATCGGGCGATAAAGCCAAAATGTTTGTTTAGATTTCGCTTTGCCGTACATGACAACAAACAAAAGCTATTTTGCGTAATAACGTCTCTCTCTACCACAGTCACCTCAGACCCGCATCAGCCTCTCCCTTAAACTGGCTTTTCACACAGTCACTATCGGCATGATGCGTTATCTGCGTTTTTTTTTTTTTTTAATCAAAGCAGCTGCTCAAACATGGCAGCGTAAGCTAAATGGTAACATAAATTATGCTTTTCTATTCCTTTTTTGTTAACGGACAAACGGGCCAGGTTACAGTGTGCAAGTAAAATATCTCAAATTGTTTCTTTTAATGGCAGGAAAAAATATAGATTTTCATTTTAATTATTTACATTTCATTGAAATAACGCTAATAATGAAAACCAAAACAAAGACTCTCTGCACAACGAGGCACTCAAAAGCCAAATGACAATAATAACTGCTGATGCAAACAACTGCAAGGATTGTTGTTCCGATACAGACGACTCTTGACGGACTTCAAAGAGCGGCAGCGAGTTCAAATCGGAGCAATTAAAATATTCTCCAAAAAACAGTTTGTTACGCTTCCATAATTAAACACGACATACTTCAAAGTCTGTTTTGAGCAATCATATTTGAACAGGAATAATGTATTTAGAAACAAAACTCAGAATTGACTGAAATGTTCAATGGGCTAAATGAATACAAAATAAGTGAAACGTGAATCACATAACTGATTATTTTGGGGTAAAAATTGGTCAAATAGTGGTTTGAAATCCAGGTTTAAAGCTGTGGTTCAAAACCATTTAAAACTCAAGTGCTCTAAAATCTTGTCATGGACGTTCTTTCATTCATGCACTGTATAAATAAATGAACTACCTGAATATATGCCCCACCAAATTTCTCTCTCCATGTCAAAGCGTTTGGACCGAATTGAAGAACGCAGGGGACCGTGTGTGGCCCGCGGGCCATATTTTCCTTTTCTTAAAATGCACACACGCAGGACCGATAAACACATGATTTCATGTCTTTGCCTCTTACAGCGCATTTAATAGACTGTGACTAAACCCCCTCCCCCCAATCAACATCAATCAAACCGTGTTTCCGTTGCTTGATTCACGAGCCCCCCCCAAAAGTGTCGCTTTCCACAAACAGCAACAACAAGCCAGTAAAGCTGTCAAAGTAAACGTGGATTTACGCCATGCCACTTTAAACACAGCAACGACAAAAAGCATTTTTTCTCACCGGCTGACTTTTGTTAGCGCTTGCGTGCAAACAATGGCGCACGACAACAAAATCGAATGGATGCTGTAGCCGGCGCCCTTGTTCTTAATCCATCCAGTGGTATTGATTTCCAGTTGATCGTCGTGCTTTCTAATGATGTTCACCTTTTGGGGGGGGGGGGGTCAATCGGATTGATTCTCGGTCACGACTCGATCCATAACTTGTAATGTGATCCATGAAAGAGCGAGGCATGATTACAGACCATTTAACGCTCCAATGGAGCCCACTGAGATCTGGAATAAACCAACAATAAAGACCAATAACGGCATATAAAAATGAATTGTAGGTTTTAAAGCGATAATGTGAGTGTAAAACAAGGGGAAAAAAAACAGGTCACCCAGCCGGAGAGACTCTCCTGTTATGTTAGCATCAATGCTAACGTTACCCTTGAGAGTTTGGTTGAGCGCTATTTGAAAAATGTACCACACAAAATCCAACATATTATATCATAAAACATTTACCGGGGGCAATTTCTTGATCTTAACGTCACTTTCATCAATTTATTTCCTGTACCTCAACAATATGATTGTTTGCATCTCCCAACTAACAAAGCCACATTTAAATTTCACATGCATGACAAGGCGAGTTGGGGGTCCTCCTTGCCCTCCCTAATCAAGTGGCCATCCTTTCGGGAGACTTGAAGTCAACCACAAAAGTGTCTGAATTAGTCGCTTGCTCACTGTCCAATCTATGCGGCATTCGACTGGAAAGGTTCCGCGATCTACAAATCTATCACACCTCACATGCTGCTGAAACATTACACGTCTTATCTTTACTTCCACAAAAAAAGGATGGGAGATGTCAAAACTTATCGCCGCTCATCTTGAAGAAAGTTCTCACACCGACTGAAATGCCGATCACGAGAAAATAACTCGACGCGTTCGACACGTGCGCCGGCAGCCACCGCCGCAAGTCGTCACATGACCACCGACAAGACGTGTGTGAAGTTACGGTTTGAAGTTGGAATCGACTTAGCTGGAGGTGGTTTTCAATCATTTTTTTTCTTTCACGGAGGTCGCAAAAGAAGAAATATCTACGGGCAATCCTCCAAATGTGCCTAACGGCGCTCTGATGCGATGCTGCGTGACTCATCTGATGCGCCGGTTTCATTGAACCGGTAGACCTGGAGAGGAACAGGGTTTGCGGGCATGATCGAACAAGACAGATTCCAGTTTTCTTTCACATCATAAAAAGAAGAAGAAAAAAAAAAGATATCAAATCAATCGTGCGTGTTCTAAAAGGACGGAACGTTTCCTTGACAAAAGCACGCAGAGTGGCGGGGGCGGGGCGTAACGCGGGCAAACGTGCTCTCTATTTGTCGGTTTACATAACGGGAAAAGCGTTTAGCTGGCATCGCTCGCAGGGGAACAACCTTCTTGATAAATTCCTCAGTGTTTTGTTGGAACTCGCTTCAGCAATCCCCTCATCTGTCCTCTTTCGGGCCCTTGCAAACTTTTCTGACAAAGTTGGACCGCAGCCGTGTCAGAAAAGAAATCCTCAACGGTCAAAGGAGGAGAAATAATGCTCGTTGAGGTGAAAATCGATTCGGTTCACGGCGAGGGAGATTTAACGTTTTCTAAGCAACTCCCTTGATTCCAATCCTCTTAGATATTGTGGATGCTCAAAATGTCCAAGCCTATGTCGCAGATATGCCCCCCACCCAAAAAAAATAAAAAATAACAGCGCCCACCCCCTTGATAATTATCATTATCCAGTATTGATTCATCACGAGGGTTTAGCGGTTGAGTCGATTAGCAGATTAGCTCCGATTCTTGTCCTGGCACTTGTTGCAAGGCAGAACTCAAAAGGCGAATCTTTCAGAAATGAATCACGACTGCATCTTAAACCTTAAAAAAATAAACAGATACAAAATGAAAACGAGCACCGGCGTCCGGATTGTGTGGGGCGCAATTTTAAAAATAACAACCAACAGTCACTTGCAGCAGATTGTCTTCGGGTGACTTATGAATTTTTTATCATAACTGGCCTAATTGCTTAACCATCCATATGCTGGTTAATCGGTGAATGGGGGAGGACAGGGTGGGAGTGGGGTGGGGGGGTGCGTACGTCACAGTTCTCAAAAGCAACATCATGACTCCTCGAGTCTCCGTCCAACCCCGTGCACTGCAATCAAGCCAACGTTAGCTTGTCGTAGCTGCTACGCTAGCTAGAAGCACGACTTAGACAGGTCGGTGACACATACACAGGTTGTTCTTGCTCAAATGCAGCGGCATTTGGCTTCTTTTTACGCTTGCGCGACGGGAATGTTTTAATCGCGGGTTGCATAAATCTCCTCTTTGAATAACCTTAATGGGAAGCGGGGTTATGAAATCTGAACTGATCAAAGGTCAAAGCCAATTAAGCAGCGCTGTCCAACTTCCGTTGCTCACTTCACAGTCAATGACACACACACACAAGACAAAACACAACACGCGTGTGTTTTAGTTTCACACAGGAAGCGCCTGCAGCTCCCGGAATTAGCCGAACAGTAGTTTGAGAAAGTTAAAGACAAGTGGAGCCCGTGGGGAGTTTTTATTTTATTTTTTCCACTCCTTCAACCGTCTTCCCCCCCCCCCCCCCCCCCCCCCCAGTCCCAGGAAACTCCCTGCTCGCTCCACTCGCAGGAGACAACAGCTGCACATTCTCACTTTTCACTGGCTGTTTGAACTCGACCCCAAAACAAACAATTACACACATACACACAAAATAGGATCACCTCTTACATTAACGCGAGTACAGCAGACATAATTATGGGGGATGTTGCTGATACGGGGGGTGCGCTATAATTCTGCGTTCGGTTCAAGTTGTCATGTATTGTTTGACTGGGAAAACCAGAGGAAGTCATTTCTCCTCCTTCCAGCTGGCCTTATATTGAAGCCATTGTGTCAATGCTGCCCCGGGTCAATATCCGCATGTGTGTGCCCATAATTACAGATGTGCCCTATTCTTTTTTTTTTTTTTTTCTAAGATGGTTTTCAAGTTTAAAAAAATGAAGGTGAATGGAGATGAATGGGAATGACTCCAGGCTACAACTGCCGCCCATGCAAAAAGTGTTCAAAAGTATCTCGCTGATTGAAAACAAGCGATGCCAAAAGGCTTTGACGGATGAAAGGATGAAAGAAAAACACATCGCACGCCGTGTAGACGTATGCTGACTGCAGCTTTCGAAGAAATCAGTTCCAAAAGAGACGGGCAAGGACTACTGGAATCATTACAGCCAAACAAAGGAAGCTCGGAGAGGCATCTGGCACTGGGATGTGTTGGCTTGTATTTTATTTATTTTTTTATTGAATCTTTTTGTGAGCTCTTCGATGTAAATATTAATTGTTGAATCATCTAGCCATGGAATATATCTCATTTATCTTTGGTGAAAAGAGATCAGCCGAAACTAAAACTTCTGAAGTGTGCATTTTGACTCCATTAAGCTACTTCGGTTTTTGATATATTGAGATGGTAAGATATCTGTGATATGTCGCAGGACAGTGAAAAACACTGCCTTCAAGAAGAAAGGTTTGCCACTTCATCAACAATTGTATTCCTCCTTTTTATTTAAAAAAAATATATACTGTATAATCTAAATTACATCTGGATTGCCCATTTTGCTTCAGTGGGCTGCGTTTCCAAAAGTAGCCGTAAGAGGGCGCAGTAAGCCCCGAATAACTGCAACCGGGGAAGTTGCTTGTCTTCAGACAAAAGAGACCACTCTGCTTATTACGAAGCACAGAAACGGGAGGGAAACATTCCCGTCATCCATTTGGATCAAATATGATTTATATCATGAGGATTATGCATATTTTTTTAAAACCAGTATGGCGACGTATATATTACAATACAATACAATACAATACATGCTGATTTATATAGCGCTTTCACATTGCACTAAACAACAAATTGCAGCCTTTCTGTTTTGAGGTCAGAGGGTTTGAAATAAAATCTTGCTGGGAAAAATAATAATAATAATGTCGATTGGAAAAATACAAGACACGTCCACATCAAAATGATAGCTTTACGACACAGCGTTGTCATTATGTCTCGTTTTGAATGTTTATCTGCATTCACCTTGTGAGAAAGAGCGACCGACTACAAGCATAACAGCTCCCCAGCACCCCTCCCTCCATTCTGCACCCTCTATCAACCCTCCCACTCGGCCTCCTCCAGGCACGGGGGGGTTAGGGGGAGGAGCCTTTCCATCCCGCCTTTGCCTGCCAGCCTTCAGAGTGTAAAACAGTGCAGCCAGCCACGGTGCGTGTCAGAGGGCTGTCTGTGCTCCCCACGTCGATGACTGTTTCACATCTGGTGTCTGTGTCGCTACTCACTGCCACTGCAGAGACCACAACCGGTCCACGCGAGAACAAGCACAAGTCACAGAGATAAGGTAAGAGCCCCCCACCCCACCCCAAGAAAGCCTTGGGTGTCCAACGCGTGTGTTGTCATTTGCAAACGCGCACCTTTTTTTTACGCACGGGTGGCACATTTTACGCGCAGAGTGGGAGGGTGCGTGTTATAAAAAAAATAGTCACACGGGACCGGAGTGTGAATGGAATGCAGACTGCGTGTCTGTGTGCGGGCTTTGAGCCACGCGCGTGTCCAGGTACAGCAAGGGTCTTCATGAGGTTTTTTTTCCTTTTCTCCTCCGCGCAGGTTTCTCAAGCGTGGGAAAGGATGCCGGCGATTGTAAGCAAAAACTCAGACATGGAGTTCGACTCTTTACAACCGTGCTTCTACCCGGATGAGGACGACTTCTACTTCTGTGGTCCCGACTCGGCGCCACCGGGGGAGGACATCTGGAAGAAATTCGAATTGCTGCCCACTCCGCCCCTTTCCCCGAGCCGCGCCGCTCTACCTGGGGAGCCGGCGGCAGCCTCCCCGGAGGCGGACCTCCTGGGCTTCGGCTTGGGGGACCCACTGGACTGGGCTTCGGAGCTGCTCCTCCTGCCCGAAGACGACATCTGGGGGGCATCAGACGATATGGATCTGTTCGGTTCCGCTTTGGATACAAACCCAAACAGCATCATCCTCCAGGACTGTATGTGGAGTGGATTCTCGGCCAGAGAGAAGCTGGAGAGGGCGGTCACGGAGAAACTCGGGAAGGCTATTACGAGTGCCGCGGTGGTCGCGGCGGTGGCTCCGGCGGCTTCGGTTCCCTCCACCGGGAGGCGGGACGTGTGCGTAAAAGCGCCCGAGGTGGTGAGCCGCAGCGCGGCGTCGGAATGCGTGGACCCGGCGGTGGTGTTCCCCTTCCCCGTGAACAAGAGCGGCGGCGGCGGCGTGGGGGACTCGAGCGTCAGCGCTCCCGCGACGCACGGGAGCGCCCACAGCGACTCGGGTAAGAATATGCGAGCGTGTCAACAAATGTCTTTGTCTGCGGCGAGTTGACCGCCAAACGCGACGAAAAGCGCACTGGTATGACGTTCATATGACTGGAAGGCAATCGGATTACACGCACGCGCACGCGCGCACGCGCACGGTCAACTGAGTTGATGTAATCAGACGTCTCTCTTAAAAACAGATGGCGGCAAAATATGGAACTGTGTGTGCCCAATTGCCATGTGGTTAACCCCCCCCCCCCACCCCCGACGACCCCCCACTGAAAGATTTAGACTTCATAAAGGCAGAACGGAAGAGATGATTTAGTGCAAGACTGTGGATCACTCATCACTCATTGGCGGGACGTCACGTGACCCAAACATGCAATGATGTCATCATTGGACTACAGCAAAAAAAAATGTTGACGCTGCACTGTTATGAGGGGATGACACGAGATGGGAAGTGGAAGGGGAGGGGGGGTTATCAATTGAGGAATCATCTAAGCAAACACCAAAGAGGAGCACAAAGAGCACCCAACTTGGCACGGAGGAGTACGCTCAAGGCAGCCTCGCCAAAACGCCTCCTCCGCCACACACAAAGCAGGGGAGGGTCCTCTCTCTCTTTGTGTGTGTGCGTGCGTTTCTAAGGGGCCGGCAGCTTTGAACAAGCGCTCCATCCCGACAGCTGTCTGCCTGGCGCCCCTCCAAGCCGGGGGTGGGGTGGGGTTAAAAGCACGGTGATCCGATTGCTGTCGCACGCACGCCGTGTCGAAGACTCGCAGAGCCAATAAGACACAAAAACATAACCCCCCTCAGAAAAAAAAAACAAGCTTTTAGGTGTAGTGCCGTCTGCTGGATCGGCTCGGTCACTGCACCGCCCGGCCCGGCTGCAAGTGGACCGCGACGTCAAGAAGCCGAAAAGCAGCCTTTGCATTCGGCACCGTTATCAGGACGCGCATCCAATTGTCAAGGATTCTTCGCCGACAGCGTTAGGCCTTGTCTTAAAGAGGGTCCGTCTTTGTCAAAGGTCAAAGTCGATGGGCGACTTCCGACCCGTCCCACCCGGACCAAGCCGATTAGAAGTCTGCGAAGGCAGAGAGCCAACTTGCCCGCTCAGCACTGAGACTCGACGTGTCAACGCCTGCGCGGCAGATTAGCCGAGCGGTGACTGACGCTAAGCATTAAGGCGTTTCTGCTTATGCAAACAGCGTTGAGCAACATTCGCTTTATCCGTCTTGTATAAGACGCGCGCTCGTGCATACCTGTCACCAGTCGGTACACATATCACAGTGGGAGAAGACCTGACAGATTAACTCATTCTGTTTTACTTTCCCAGAAGAAGAGGACGAGGAAGAGGATGACGACGAAGAGGAGGAGGAGGAAGATGATGATGAAGATGAGGAGGAGGAGGAGGAAGAGGAAGAGGAGGAGATCGACGTGGTCACCGTAGAAAAGAGGCGTTCCACAATCAGCAAAGCCGCCGTGGCGTCCAGAAGTCAAGACCAGAGGGGGTCCGGCGGCGTCGCCGGATCGGGCTCGGCGGGTCGCTTCGTCAGCCGAGCCCCCCAGGAGCTCATCCTGAAGAGAAGCTCGGTGCACCAGCAGCAACACAACTACGCCGCGCCCTCGCCGTACACGTCGGACGACGACCCGGCGCCGCCTCCCAAGAAACAGAGGACGTCGGACGTGGCGAAAGCCCCGACGCGAACCGCCTCCTTGTCCTGCGCGTCGGGCCCGCGCGGCAAGCGCAGCTCCAGCGGCGACAGCAGCCCCAGGGGGGGCTCCGACTCGGAGGACAGCGAGCGCCGGCGCAACCACAACATCCTGGAGCGCCAGCGCCGCAACGACCTGCGCTCTAGCTTCCTGACGCTACGCGACCACGTACCCGAGCTAGCATACAACGAGAAGGCGGCTAAGGTGTTGATCCTCAAGAAGGCCACCGAGTACGTCAGCTCCCTGGATAGGGAGGAACGGCGGCTCCAGCTGGAGAAGGACAGGCTGCAGGCCCGCCGGCAGCAGCTGATGCGCAGGCTGGAGCTGGCGAGGACTCGCTGACGCGCCGCCAGCGCCCGTCGACGCCCAGAACACTCACATACCTTCCCCCCCCCGGGATGCCGCCGCAACCTGCGCCGAAAACAGCCTCAATCCACACCCAGTCTAGATGGGTAACCTTTGGAGTTGGCCTTGACACTTAAGCACAGACACGCAGGCCCACCCCCCTCCCCTCCACCCCAACAACCCCCCCCCCCCCCCCCGCCCCCACATGTACACAAACGTCTCGGAAGGGGGCGGATGCTTATTTGGAGGGACGTCGGGACTTTCACTGCCGCCACTTTTTTTGCACATTTGTTGACGTTAAGAATGTTTAGGGTTTACTTTTTCAATCCAGTCACATTGAGGAACGATAAAGAATGAGGAAATAGAGGCTTTTTTTTATATCAAGTTTTGGTATTATTTGTATTGTATGCATTGTTGGTTTATTTTTTATTTTTTTCTACTCACTGTGACACCAGCCTGGAATCAAGTGGATTCCTACCGGGAGCGGTGTTGGAGGGCACTTTGCTCAGAGTGCTCGACTCAACTAAGGAGTCACGCACAACTCTAACTTTGCCTTCACAACTGCAAAAGCGGACAACTTTATACAACATTGAAAAACAAAGACTCTATGGACACAAGCGATGATGCCACTACAGGTTTTTCTCTCACTCCTCCATCACACTGGTGCTCCAACCAAGTCAAAATGGATGTATACCTGTGCACCTTTCTAGCCGACACTTTTGTATATACAGTGCATAGAAAGTCTACACACCCCTGTTCAACTGCCAGGTTTTGGTAAAAACGAAAGAGGGCAAGAATAAATCTTTCAACTGTTTTTTTTTTACACTATTAATGTGCTCTACTGTATAACCTGTACAACAACAAATGAGCGGTTAAGTCAAATGGGAGAGGTTTGCATAAGTGCGCACACCCTCTTGGAAGTGAGAAAGTGGCTGTGTTCAGAACTCATCAGATTTTAACTCGGGGGGGAAAATGGGAGTTTAAAGTGCTTCTGATGATCCCTAAATCAAGCGGACATTTTGGAAGTCACATTCGAGAGCAAAGGGTTCACAGAGAGCTTCCACAGCATTAGAGGGATCTCACTGTTCAAAGGCATCAGTTACGAGAAGAGTACAAAAGAATTTCCAAGTCTTTTAAAAATACACTATAGATGCTCTGATACTACCAAGAGCAGAATATCTGTCCAAAATAGTTAAAAAGATGACAAGAAAACTGGGCATGGAGGCTGCTAAAAAGCCAACGGTAATGTTTAAAATTTTGCAAGAAACTCTGACATGTACCGGCTGTTTGGTGTACGTGACAACAATCTCCTGTCTTCAAAATCATCCAAAGCTTGGCAACACTTTGAAAAATCACATTTGAAATCTAAGCCTGTCGGGAAATGTGTTGTGGTTGGATGACGCTAAGGTTTTTTTTGGAGCCTAAGTGAAAATGGAGGGAATTATGAACAGTTCTAAATGAAAGGTGGCGATTTAAAATAAGATGGATATGAAGATTCATATCTTCAGATTCACCCCTCAAGAGTCATCTCCAGCGGCCAAAAGCAGAAATCCGAATCCACACAAGCGTGGCTGAGTCCGGTTTTAAAATGGCCAATGCAGAGTCCGGATGTGAAACAGGTGGAACTGTCGGGGTGATCTGAAGAGTTCTGCGCACCGTTATGGGATCTGAGTTTGAGGGTGTGCACATTTATGCAACTAGCTTTTTGAACAATTTTTCTTTTCCCGATGGAGATGTCCATGTTATAGACTACGTTTATAATGGAAAATGTTTTGAAATGACTTATTGTCACATTTCTTTATGTCGCAAAAATGTTGCCTTTGAACAGGGGTGCCGACTTTTTTTTTTTTCTTTATTTGCCGTCACAACAGTGTACAGACAAAATACACTCAGATCTGCCTTGTTTTGGAATACATTTTGTCCTCTTTTTTAATTTTTTGTGTTTTTATAAATCTATACACATCAGGAAGATGCCAATAATAACTGGACTGGAAGTTTATATACAATTTTTAAAAAGTACTGTAAGGTTTCAATTTTTTAGAGTCACGAACTTTGTAATATAACGATATTTTGCTTTCGCCCCCCCCCCCCGCCCTCCTCTCTCTTTTTTTTTCTCTTTGTACCGTATCGTTTTACTAATTCTACACACCTTTACGCTTTTTAGTGTGAACCTGATACATACTAAATTTGATACTTATATTTTCGTATGAAAATGAGTTCTCGGTAGATATCACTTATCTTCTTTCATCTTCGATCTCAAACTTTTGTACAGCAAATGTGTTCTATCCTCATGTACTTTTTTTTAAAATCCTTTCCCTTCCTCTCCCTTTTGCTTATATTTGTAACTATCGGGTGAATAGAACTGGGAATCTGGATGAGATGGGTTTTTTTGTTTTCCCCCCCTCCCTCCCGATTTTTAAAAATGTACATTTATTAGTGCTGCAACTCATAGCACTTTGAAATACCTCATTTTGACAAATAAATAGACATCATTAAACCGGCATCTTGGTTGTTTTGACTCTCACCCCCCCACCCACCCCCCCACCCCATCACCACCACCTCCACGCCCCTCCTTTATTTATTTTACCATTTCCTTATTTGTTTTCTAAAATAAAGACTTTTGGATCCTCTACCCCCCGCTCCCCCCCCAGCCACCCACGCACCCACCTACACGCACTTCAAGTGCGTGGAAACGCACACCCGCGCGCAACACCCACTCGCGACTACATTGTTCCGCCCGTCGCCATGGAAACTAGAGCAGCTGCTGAGTGGCAAACACAGAGAGCGAGTCTTTTCATTTGTCCGTGTATTTCTGCCTGTGCGCATGAATGCAAATGCGTGTGTGTACCTATTGTACACCCACCTCCCACCCCCGCCCCACGGCCCCAACCACTACCGTGTCGCCACCTCCTGTTCTGTGTGTGGCCCTCGGGTGTCTGATACCCTCGACCTTGCTCGCCCGGCAGCCACAATGCCAGGCCAAGCCTGGATACTGTTTACCAACATCGGCCACATGGCTCAAGCCCCGCCCCCCTCCCTCCGCCGGGCTTGAGCCCAACTATGTGCCACTCAGGGGCCTGGCCGGGCGTTCTCTGGAGATGGCTGAAAGAGAAATCTGTTGCCACGGTCCGAGTCGCCATTCAGCGGGACGGGGCGCACGCATAAGGGGGACGAGAAAAAGGCAAAGAGGGAATTAAACACACTTGGCCGATGACTTTTGAGTAATCCCTTTCAGCCGGGAAAGAAAGGGACTTTCTCTTTCCCGCTCAAACGATTTTAGCCGACTATCCTCCAGCTCACCGTTGGCCGCAGGCGCCGAGGTACCCGGAGATACGCTAAAGACGCTACATAAAGACGGACGACTTTGTTTTGGACTTGAGACAGCTCGAAACCGAGGCCTCTCGGCGGGGGAGTGCAACTGGTGGATTACGTAACGGGGGTCTGGTGTCTGCATGTGTGCGGATGCGACAGGAGTCTGCCGTCTTTGCCTAGTGTGCGCTCCTCCCAAGCGGCCTCCTCCCATCCCCTCCACCATCTGCCTGATGGCTTATCCCGACTAGATTACCGGATGAAAACAAATTCGCGGACAGTAACGGAAAGGGTGAAGAAAAATGGCGCCAATGCAGATTAACTGTGAGAGTTAATTGTCGAGAAACATTTGTTGTATCAATTCCAAGGCTCCAAATAACTTTTCTCTCATCAAAGACTTCGTCGAAGGTGGTGTCAACCTGAAGTTAGCTTAGCGATTAGCATGGCTGCTCCAACTTTCCTTGTCACCCCTTCATGAGAACGATACTCATCTGCAGTGCATTTGCCACCAACAGAAGTGCTAATTACTGACAGGTCCGTGAAACCGCAACGCGTTTAGCCGCAATTGATGCAGTCGAAAAGCTCCTTGTGAGCTACCTGTCGCGACTTAAGTAAACACCAAGCTAGCTTCCACCTCATACTACCGATATGTGTGCGTCCAGCCCAGAAAAAAATCAACGGTTGATTTTCAGTGGCGGACATCATAAGTCTGCCTTCGCACCCCCCCCCCCCCCACCACCACCAAAAGGAACACTTCGTGCTTGTCTGAAACAAGGCTCATTTCACAGAATTAAACAAACATATGGCAATGGCTTTTCCTTGATTAATACCCATTATCCTGCCTGGACTGGGTGGCTGGTTAGACAGTCCAGACAAAGACACACACACACACACACACACACCCACACATGCACATGCACATTTCTTAATGGGCTTACAAATCTCTTGACTGGCATACATTAAAGCTGTACAGGAGATAAGGCGGCGTGTTATTATTATTTTTTTTGTTTCGTTTCCTCACTTCCGATGACGACACTTGGGACAACACTTCTATTGTACTGCCGGACACCCGATCTGTATTCAACATGTTAACCTCCCCATATGGCGCAAACAATGGCTGCTGTATGTGGGTACACAACTGTGTGTGTGTGTGTGTGTGTGTGTGTGTGTGTGGTGTGCCCAACCTCTGCACAAAGGCATGCCCGTCACCCATTGCCAAGAGCCATGCGATGTGTGTGAGAGGAGTTAGGGAGAGGGGTGGGGTGGGGGTGGGGGGGTCCACCATCTGTTGAGGGGACCAGTGTGGCCGCAGGTGCTCCGAGACTCTGCGTGTGTGAGGGACATTTTAGGGAGGGTCGAAAGACATGGACGTGTGTGGGCAGGGCATGAGGGTCAGTTTTTGTCAAGGGAGTCTCGTGCCAAAGGAGTATAACGCGGGAGTTGTTGACAAAGAGATGCGAATTTACAGTAATTGCAGGGCACATATAGTGGACAGGGAAGGGAGACAAAGAGGGAGGGGGGGGGGGAAGAGAGAGAGAGAGAGAGAAAAGGAGGCCTGAGTGTTTGATCAAAGTTTACCAAGTCTGAAGACATTTGCATACAGATGGTACTGTAGCGCGGCCCACCCCAACCCCAGCATACCTTTCCCTTGCCTTATTTGTCTTTCTCCGTCTCTCTCTCTCCCTTACAAGCAAATGTAATAGGGCCGCATTGAAGAATCCATGAATAGCCTTTCAAGAGTGTGCTCCGAGGAAGAAAACGGCCTTGGACGCACAACACAGGGCCTCGGAAAAAAAAAAAAAGAAAGCCCGGCCGGAGGGATCGTGGGGCAGGAAGGGGAAAAAGACGGAGAGAGATAAAAAAAAAAAAAAGTGTGATGATTAGGACAGGATTAGTGAAGGGAGAGAGGAGCGACAATGGGAAGAAAGGGGCGGAAAAAGCCACTGTGAAGTGCTAATTATTAAAACAAATTCAGCCAGCGCGGTTTACCTTCGCATATCTATGCTAATGCCGCTCCATTCACCGGCCGCCCTGACTCAGTATGTATTGATTGTGAATGACATTGCCGCGTCCATCTTTAAGCCCCTCTCAAGTAAGCTATATGTCTCTTTGAAGCGATTGTTCTCACCCAACTGAGCTTTCTGAGCCAAATGGCCTGACGGCATCCAACAACGGTCGAGCCTGAACTAGCCGTCGTCAGCGGGATGCCGCTAAAAGCATTCAAAGAATTATTGCCTTCGTTTCAAGTGTTAAAAGTGACCTCAAAATGCATGGAAAGAAATGAAATTGTAACCCGGTAGAGCTCTGGGGTCAATTAATGGACACTGGAGGTCAAAGCAAACACGGTGCGTCAGCATTTGGCTGTTATGCTGCAAACGGAATGAGCTGCCAACAAAACTGAAGTTTTTGTTCCTCATAACTATGATTGAAGACCTTTTAAAGCATTTCTGTTTTAAATTCTTTTTTTTTTAAGACTCTGGCCCTGTGCATGAAATATATATAACGCCGCCTCACACGGCTTCACGTTTCAAAAACTAAACTGCTGCATCATCGTTTCATTTAAGAAGCAAAAAACAGTCGTTGCTAAAGTGGTCGGGAGATAAGTGAGAAGACAGTCACGATGATACCCCACAACAAAGTAGCCATTCCCGCCACGAAACGTCAAAGGGAGGATGGAAAGATTTTACTCCTGGCCGAACCGCAAAGTCGAGGTTTTATCAAAATACAGGGGGGGAAGCAACGAGAATAGCGTTTAAATATAGACCTGCAGACCGAAGCTTGCTGAGACCGGATGGATCCACGGACCTCATTGTGAATCGTCGGTGCATCTTTGGAACGTTTTTTTGTGTTCTCTCGGAATGTTAGACGGCAATGACAAAAACACAATATCTGGCCATCTACAATGAAAACCCCATTTGGAACGCCGCGCATGCCATGCGATAAAAACAGACTTGTGCGCGACAAAATGTCGATTCGATGCCAAAAATGAACCGTTTTATGGCAAATGTTTGCATTTTTTGTGGCGAAACAGAGCGTTTTAAGCACAACGTATCTGCCATGATTGTAGGGTGCGTGTGCAGCAGTAGTCGCTATTATTTTTAAGCGCATTGTGCAGAACGGTTTGCACACAGATTTAGCATTGTTGTTTAAAAAAAAACAAAACATGACCCGCACAACTTAATGGTTGGGTAGCTGAACAAATCAGAATTGTAAAATTTCAAGGAATATGCACCAAGTTTGGACCATTTTTTTTGTACGGGTTGGTGATGCTAAAAACGTCTCAGACTGTTAGCTAAACGGCGCACATTCAAATTTTTACCATTTTAACAATTTCCTAGAATGCAACCGACCACACATCGTTCTGTCGGGTCACAAACATGGCCTCCCAAGAATAAAAAATACGATTAAAGTTTACAATTGTCGGGGCGGCCATCTTTCTAATCTTTTACCGACATCGGAGAATTTGTTTAGGTCAACCATTTGATTGCTTTTAGTATTCTCACAAATTGGCTCAGTGTTAGTTCCAGCCTCTCGTTGTAGGCCATAAAAATGCTGCAACTAAACAAAGCGTTAATTATTAATCATGTTTCCAGACAGCCTCGCTAACTAAGCGGTCATGTCGACAGTGACACGCTCTCCTCGCAGGATCCCTCGTCTCGTCAAGATTATCTCAAAGTGCGCCGGTTTGCAGCCCTCGAGTGTGTTTATTTGGAGACATCGCGGGTTGCTTCTGTGTATGCGTGTGCATGTACCGGGGTTGATTCACGAATGCCGTTTTTCCCAGAGGAAACGCATAACAAATGGTTTTCTGGTCCGATAAACTCAAAAAGCAAATGAGACTAAACGAAAGCATCCTTTGTCCGCCACACGAGAAGTGCGGCGAGATGGGATGCCTGCCTCGAATACGGTCCCGCATTGACGTGAGACATGACACCAATCAATAGCTTTGCGGTTGTATTTTATTTTATTTTTTTAAATAATCATTTAAGTTGGCAATTGTCAGTCGGCCTTCAGGATTAGAAAGCGTAAAAATGTGGCGGAGCGTGTGTATTGTTTGTGGATCTGATTGCTCCTGACAATCTTCATGCCCCCACTCCCCCCATCCGACGCACCACCGATTTAACACTCGTTTAGTTCCGCTTGCGAGCTTGATCACTCGGACAGGCCTGACCGTTGACCTGACCCTCCGAGAGATAGGATCGGATTAAAACTAAACCTGCTAAAACACATCTTTTAAGTGATATTTGAGTTATCCAAGACGCTAGGATGAATCAACGGCGTATAAGCTCCGGAGCTCAACGCAATCCTATTTGGCATGGTAGCTGACCTTTTGAAATAATCTACCCCGGGGGTCAAATAGTAGCCATCATAAATGTTGGAAGGTTTGAACGTTTTTTCAACAGCCTTAATGAGGTTGAATGTTTTATTTTATTTTATTTTTTTAAGTTAAGTGGTGTCAATCAGGAATTGAAAACTGTAGAAATTCAACTGACGCTCAACGTGTGAGTCTCAAAGACAGTGGCTAATTTTCTTATTCCATTTCCATCCTACTAAAAATGATCAGAAACATAATTAAGACATAAGAAAACATTTATTGGTCTCACAATGGGGAAATTTGCAATCACTAGCAGCAAAAATGGAGGTGGGGAGGGGCCGGGGGGTTAAAAGTGATTATCAGGGCTTGTTTGACTAGAGTTAATCAGTTCAGTTCATAAATCCAGAGTGTGCACACCCTGACAACTTTTTTTTTTTTTACATGTTCGAATTTGGAAACTAATTGTCCTCTATAAGAGAGGATATAACTATTGCATAATACACTTTCAAAAGAATCATCAGAAACGGTGTGCAAATTACATTATAAACAAGTACCACTTCTGGTCTTAATGGTCCGTGAAGTGCGCGGATACAGGCTCATCGTTATATGGCAGAGAGACGGAAAATTGGAAGGGGGGGGGGGCAAAGAGGAATACGTGAAAATTCGGGGGTAAAAGAGCGTATGAAAAAAGGTCCGCGACCTCACTTGCCGACAGTTATCTGTCAGTTTGATGGCGGGCCGAGGACGGGCCAGGGTGGCAGAATCCTCAGCGGGCGCCTGGCTGACACATGTGGGACAGAGCCCAGATGAAAATCGGGTTAATGAATCGGAGAGCCAGGCGAGCGGCGGGGTTGCTCGCCTTTCAATAACCCCCTCCCGTCACTATCAGTTGGATCGGCGCTCATCTGCACGCAGCCGGGACAGGCGGGTCAGTAGCAAGTGCGCCACAACGCCCCCCAAAAAAGCACCAGGAAAACAATGGATGCTTCTGATGTGTCCATTTTGGAAATGTTATTACTTGGCTACTTTTGTGTCTCATAAAAGTCAATCAGACACAGTTTATTATTTGCGATGGAGTGTGTCAGTTTGTGGGAGGGGGTGGGGGGTCGAGGGGGGCAGTTGAGATGTGGGTGGAGTACCGATACCAGGGTACTCCATTTTGGGCCTTATTTTACAGTATTGGGTACTTGTTGAGTCTGCCGATACCAGTTTCCGATATTTAAGGCAGAAAAACTGGCATCAAAAAATCTTACCAATAAGTGATGTACATGCAACCTTCAATGGAATTTTTTTCCCACTTCACTTGGGCGCTAGCGTACCTAAAAGCTCATATTTTAACTGTCGGCCTGTGACGATAAGAAGAAAAAAATAAGAAAGTAACCGACCACTATATCTGCTCACTTGTTTGATATGTTTATCCCGTTCAGTGTCATCCTTTCATTTATGAATCTGTGGTCCATGACCGCTCCATTACAGGCCTGTCTGCCCGCTGTCACTTGCCGGTGATGGATCGTGACGTTCCAGACACGACCACCAGTCTTCATTTTAATAACATTACCGCCTTTTTTTTTCTGTTTCACAGACTCGACATGGATGCAAATGGATGCATCTTATTAAATTGCTAAGAACCATCTTAGCAACCTCTGGTTGCTGACAAGATGAGATTGGGCTGATTAGGAAAGAGGACGAGTGGCCGGACCGACGTGCGGCCTCTTCACATTCATAATTCGCCCTATCCAAGCAGATTAAAAAAAATCAATATATTAGCATGTTTCATGGCAAGCTTATGCCCATCTTCCGTGTTTGACAGCTGTTGAGTCAGACAACGCCATTGTTGTAAATATGAGTCAGTGCGCACTAATCTAATCAACCCAAAAAACAAAAAAAACCTCGGTCAGGGATTAAGTCAGTTTTTCGGACATCCATCAGCCAACTCCCTGGATTACACACAAGGTTAATTACAAATGAATTCGATTTAGCAGGGACAATGGCTCGATGGCTTGGGTAATCGTGTTCACAGGCAAGGAGGCTGAAGGACTCAAGAAGGGCTCAATGGTGGCTGAGATCAACTCAGGCGTGACACTGATTACTTTAATTGGCGCGAATGGAGGACATCATTGAATCCTATGGAAAAGCTCATGCATCCCATGCACTTTGGATACCGTCAAACACGAAACTCCCTTTTCGGATTTGACGTTTACATTTTAGTGCGTGTCTAAGGAACGGATAGCATTTTCCACTGGTCGACCCAAACACTGCACATTTGTAGGACGTTAAAATCACGGGGCATTCGGAGATAATTTTTTTTTCCGGGGTGGAGGCGTAAGCGAGCCGTCGAGCTGCACGTCGTAAATGCGCCACATAAACGCTCGTGCGAACGAATGCACTCAAGCTTTCAAAGGGTAGTGGGGGAGGGAGACTCATGTTGGACTCGTCACAAATCAGAATGATCTTTATCGGCAAAGTATGTAAGAACGTAGAACGAAGAGGGCGTGCCACTAGGCACTGTTTTAAACCCCTTTTGTTTTCCCCTAACAAATCGGCGCACTGTTTTTGTGACGATCAGGTTTCCTATTATGTCTCCCTCTGTTGTTGTTTTTTAACATTTTTTTTATGTCCTCAGGATAGGTTACGTGATTTTTGATGCTGCACACTTGTGAGGATCATGATGAATTTGATTCCAAAGACACAAATATCCGCAATTCACTTTGCAGGGTCTCTAAGGACAGAACGTGAGCACTTTTGCCGCCTCCGCCGATCGCATCAAACGAGTTCTTTGTGATGTAAAACCATTCAAATCAAATCTGGCGCATTTAACTACCACTGAGCGAGACATCCTACCCTGTCGAAGCACATCACAGGTGACGCTATCACCGGCAGCTAAAACAAGTTGGCGGTTAGGGACAGCTGCATCAATAAGACAACGCCCACTCCAAACGCGAGGGCACAACGGGGATGATTTACCGCGCGGGGCATCTTGCGCACACATTTCCCTCTTTTGTTCCTTGCCGCTTGTCGTTTCGATCGCCGGCAGTGATTAATTTATGTCACTGGGATATTCCCTCTGTCTTTGTCGTACAAATAACACACACACACATGCATGCAGATACACGGAGAGAAGGAAGGGAGGGAGCGAGTGAGTGAGTGAGCGAGCGGCGGGGCATGCCATTGATGCTCTGATGCGGCTTCATCCATCACTGATAATGGCCAAGGACAGCTGTGTGTTCAGTCTCTCGCCATCACACCGCAAGCTCCAGGCAAACCAATAGACGGGAGGAGGGGGTGTATTTGGTCTACCCCTACCTCCGAATCTGCAGTACTGTCCGGCAACCCTCTACCAACAACCCCCCAACCCCCGCGCTGAAAACACCCGCCTGGGGCCAAACCCAGATGGCATGTTGGTGCTAGCTCTGTTGCTAGTCTTTAGCGAACTTCTAAATAGCGAGTGGTGATATGCACACACTAAAAAAAACTAAAACAACAAGCAAACATCTTCGTGTCAATGATCCGCATGATTCTCGACGCGCGCTCACATTTTCACACAGTCAAGCAGACGCGCTTAAAGGTAGGGTGCACTGTTTAGACTGGAGTTAATGAAGAGATAACAGCTGATGCGATTAGCTTCCGCATGATGGCACTCAGTCTGTGTACGCGAGTGGAAGTGGGCTCCAGCCGACAACGCCGCCCTTGAAATTACCTCATTTAACGAGGTCGGCAAATTGAAATGTCATCGCTGGAGTACAGATCGCAGCTTTAACGGCACAGGTTTCGGGAGTCGATACATCTCCGGTGCTGGGAAATGACGTGCTTTGGAATTTGGGCCTGGTAGGGAGTCAGTGTCAGAATCAAGCGCTCGCTAACAACTAGCTGGCAGGCAAAAAAAAAATATCAAGCCTGAAAGAAGTTTCAGTTCTAAAAATCAGGTGCCTGTGTCTCCGTCATGTGACACAATGTAAGCCCCAAAGCTAGTGAAAACGAAGGGCCCAATGTCAGGACACAGGAGGAAGAGTCTACAGCACTGGTGTCAAACTCAAGGCCCGGGGGCCAGATCTGGCCCGCCACATCAATTTATGTGGCCCGCAAAAGCAAATGAAACATGTCGACTTCTACCATGATTGCTAAAATCTGGACGAAAATGTTAACTTCTCATATGTACAACATAAGAGCGATATTTTCTTGTTACCAAACCCCTCATCTACAGTGACGTAAACAACCGTTGAATCAACCATTATTCTTGACTTCCATGACACAATGAAAGTTGAGGGCTGGTGCAAAGTTCAACAAAAGCGATTTCGAGGAGCTGGCCTGGGGTCTGGTTTCCTCAAATTTGGAAATTATTTCTCTCATAGGAACTGTCGGAAAGAGAAACCGTCGATCTGTCACAAAATGTAAATATTACATTAATCTATTTTATCTCAGGTGTTGTCAAGTGTGTTTTATGCTTATCCTGAAATGTCACTCAAAAGCTGAATATCCCTAATTTTCTATGAGCAGTCACTACTCTCTGCCGTAGATTTATCTTAACTTACCATCTGGACTTTAGACAACAAAGTTAAGAGGGATTGAATCAACAGCACGCTTTTTGGCTAGCAACAGGTCGCCGGCGCCCTCCATTTTGTCTGAATTGCTTCATAACCACAATGACCAATGAACTGATTGATGAGCATCCCGACATCAAATTGAAGCTTCAGGAGAAGGAGCCTGCGTGTGTCGTTTCTAAGGACAAACCATTATTCGTACGACTCGTATTGTTGGGGCCACTCAGTCATCTCACCCGTACATTGAGGTCAGTTCCAGTAAATCGCCACAGATGGCAAGCTTAGGTTATTCAATTAGCAGGTGATGAGGTTGCCTGGAACCCAATCTCCAACAAAACAGCGGCCCCCCTGCACACTCCCTTCTATAAAAGACACCTGTCAGAAACAAGAGCACCCCCGCCCCTTGTCAGAGGGGGCGTCTGTAGAAATTCACTCTCCTTGTCTCATCCTCATTTAAGACCTGGACAACTTCAAAGCCAACGCGGTAACAATGGCAGCAAGCAGACCGCCTTCAAAAAGAACAGCACAAGTTACGGCGGGGTGGCGGCGGGCCCCAGAAGAATAGCCCGGCAAATCAGAATAGGGAGAGAAATATAAAAGACGAGGCGGAGAGAGGGACGCCGTTCACCTGTTCGGTGTAACACAATCACTTAACGATCCTCAAGGCCAATTGTAAAAAGGGGGGAGTTGCTCCCAGTGCTCGCACCCCTCGCTTTGTGCGCCGCTGCAGATCATTTTCCCTGCCTCTTGCTCTAACTCACAAAAAAAAATTGTGGACCTTCTCTGTGTTCTTATTTCTTGTGTGTTTCCTACTCGACGAGTGACTGCTAAGGTACGGGAGACATTTTAGTCCCGAGGAGACTGAGGGACTGAAGAAAAAGCGAAGTTAGCTATGTGCGCTTATTTTTATTTTTATTTTTGTTATTTGTCTCCGCGTGTCCTCGAATGCTAAAATGAGGATGATGAATCTTTGAGAAACTTTCCGACACCCGTTAAACCTGATTTATGAAAGTTTTGTTGAGCTCAAATTATTATGAGGCTCCGTAAATTGCTCAGGGGGCAATTTAGTGACTTTTTAACCACAACAGAGTGAGGGTTTTGGCCATGTCAAGATTCTTCATCATAATACACCTGCTTCAAAGGCAAATGCTTTCACGTTGAAAAGGTAAGAGACAAAAAAAAAAAAATTGAATGCGAGCTGGAAAAACAACTTTGACTGGAAGAGCCGTTTGCCCACTTGAAAGTCCGCTGTCCGCTTCACATCAAGGTGCCTAACCCGAACCGTCCGCATTGTGTCGTCAAATCGTGCCGATCCAGAATGCTGTTCTCAAAGCGGGACCTTTGTTGCCATCCACTGCGACAAAATTAGCCTGATCTTCAAATCTGTCAAGCAGCGCCGCAGTTGAACTAGGTCCTGTTTTGCAAACGTCTCCTTTGCATAAAACTCGTTATAGTTGGGGCCCGAAATGGCCCTGAACCGTTAGTTAGTCATGCGGCGGTAAACAAAGACTTACTTCCTTCTTACCGGCCTCTTATCTATGCATCTCACGCATACATACGAACTTCTGCTCAGTCTTACAGAGTGTTCAGGTGTTGTGTTCAGACAGCTATGTTGTCCATCCGGTCTATCACAGGCATTGCTCTGTGTGTCTAGTACCTGACCTTTGACCTGGCCCATAGGTAAGCTTAGCTTTTAGAGACCACTAACCCTTTTCTCTAGATGGCATTTCCCCCCCACCCACATCTCCACCCCCCAAACGGCTATCTCCTCTCACTCCCTCATCCCCTCTTGCCACCCCGCCCCCACCCCAACATCCCCACCCGCAGAATAACCAGGGTATGAGACGGTCTAAATGCCCCCTATTGTTGCCAGAATGGACCTTTTGTCCGCACCCCCTTGCATTTGCTGACTACGGACATTCAGTGAGCCTACTTTTTGAGAGGGCTGGAAACAGAGGGTGAGCTAAGCCACGCCATACACCCCCCCTTCAAAACACACACACACACAAATGTTGAAGAATTTCCTGATTCTGGAATTTTTTTTTTAATGGCTCAGTCCAAGGCGTGAAGACATTTATGTTCCATTTTGTAGTACATGGTAGCGACTCGCCTCGCAACTTTTCAAAAATGACAAAAAAGAACGGCCTTCACAGAAGTGCTTTTTTGAGGGTCGCCATCGGATAACCGAGCGGATTCAGGAATGTACGACAAGGAGACTTTGGTTTCACAAGTGGACCAACATACTGTCGGACATTTTGAGGTCATGAAAATTGGCATAACGCGTTGTCACGCACAGAAGACCTGCTCTGCTGTTTTTTGTTGTTGTTGTTTTAATATTTACAAATATTATGTCTTTATAACTTTTCTTCGCTGTTCACATTGGTTAGTTGTGTTAAGTACGGTTAAACTATGGCACATATTGATGTGCGTACAAAATTGCTGGTGGCTCACTCCAAAGTCCTTGCAAAGTTTGAAGATGCATGGCGAGGACAAAAACATGCTAGCATGCTAACATTAGCTTACCCTGTTACTGTGCCTTAGCTCTGGATACTGCGATATTACATACTACGCATATTATGCAACGGTATTTATTTATTTTTTTTTTTTTACTCGCTTCCTTCAATCTCCTCTCAAATAAAATGCATCTCCTTGCCGCTTGCGGTTGTTAGCGAGTCTCCTTCTGATGGATGACTTCAGCGTAGCGTGGTTTTTGCAGTTTCCTGTATAGTATTTTGTGGAAAAATAGACTGCCCGAATGGAGTCAGTGGAAAAAGTGGCATTAGAACTGAGGTCACATACAGCCTGAGGAACAGCTATAAAAGAAATGAGAAACTGGCTCACGGCTGGCAGAAACGAGTAAATCGATGTCATTTACCGTCAAGTTTAAACAAACAATTCCTCAACTTCAACGCCCTTCAAAGCTAAACGCAACAAACACGGAGCCGGATTATGCAAGTATGTCCAATATGACTCGTGGGAAAATAAGCGATTGAGTAATCGTCCGTGGAGGAGACACGATGCCTTGAACAGTGTTTTCAATCGAAGGTGAAAGGTTATGCACGTGAGAGCCTTCCAATAGACGAAATGGTGCGCCAAAGAGATGGCTGCATCTCCAACCATGAATACTCATTCATCTTCCTAACCGCTTGATCCTCACTAGGGTCGCGGGGGGTGCTGGAGCCTATCCCAGCTGTCTCCGGGCAGTAGGCGGGGGACACCCTGAATCGGTTGCCAGCCAATCGCAGGGCACACAGAGACGAACAACCATTCACACACACACTCACACCTAGGGACAATTTAGAGTGTTCAATCAGCCTGCCATGCATATTTTTGGAATGTGGGAGGAAACCGGAGCACCCGGAGAAAACCCACGCAGGCCCGGGGAGAACATGCAAACTCCACACAGGGAGGGCGGAGCTGGAATCGAACCCGGTACCTCTGCACTGTGAAGCCGACGTGCTAACCACTGAACTACCGGGCCGCCATACCATGAATACTTTCAATCAAAATCAGCTCACCCAGCAGTTTGCTGAGCGCCAATGAATCTTTCCCACAACACTTTTAATAGACTTCCATTAGCGAGCTTTTAAAACGCCGCTTTCATTCTCTCACTCTCCTCGACGCCTCGCGGGCAATTAGCGCTGAACAGTATTTACCGGCCATCTTTGAAACATATCCCTTTTAAAATCTAATCTGCTAATGTACCCCCCACAACAAGGCTACGCCGGCTCATATATCTTTTAATTGTACATCGCATCCACTGTTTAACCCTTTGAGGGACAGCGGTCACTACAGTGGACAGCTGATCCTTGTTATCGGGTTACAGGGTGCATGAAAGGGTTAGCAAGAGTCAGATGCCCACTCATGATTTAAAAAAAAAAAAAAAGAGCTGCAGACCAACACCTTTTACCCTCCGCTAATCCCGACGTTCCACCACTCGTGTCCATAAAACAACGTGTCGACCCAACACCTTCCCAACCCCCCACCCTGGCATGCACTCCCCACTCCTCTCACTTTGATCGGGCTAATTGTGCTTCCTGCTGAACGCAGTCAAGAAAGTAAAGAGGTGCGCATGCAAGTCAAATTTCCATCGTAGGCGTTTTTCAGGGGAAAAGAGGCCATTGGAGACAAAAGACGGACGGGTTCGTTTGCTATCCGAGTGTCCATTTCACACGCTAGCGCTAGCTACTAAAAGTCCCCTACGTTTGCGATGTCATGCCTAGTCCGAATATTTTGTGACTGCAAAGGACCATAGTTTGGTTCCATTTACAACAACACTTCTGAAAAAAAATGTCAGGATATAAAAGTTGCAGGGCGGCCCGGTAGTCCAGTGGTTAGCACGTCGGCTTCACAGTGCAGAGGTACCGGGTTCGATTCCAGCTCCGGCCACCCTGTGTGGAGTTTGCATGTTCTCCCCGGGCCTGCGTGGGTTTTCTCCGGGTGCTCCGGTTTCCTCCCACATTCCAAAAACATGCATGGCAGGCTGATTGAACACTCTAAATTGTCCCTAGGTGTGAGTGTGAGTGCGAATGGTTGTTCGTCTATGTGTGCCCTGCGATTGGCTGGCAACCGATTCAGGGGGTCCCCCGCCTACTGCCCGGAGACGGCTGGGATGGGCTCCAGCACCCCCCGCGACCCTAGTGAGGATCAAGCGGTACGGAAGATGAATGAATGAATGAATAAAAGTTGCAATTATGGGAGTAAAAAGATAACGCCTCTGTCAGAATGACATGTTGACAATCTGAAAGCGATTTTTGTTGTCGTGCTCGAGTTTGGACAAGAAGAAATGACTGCTGTGAAAAAGATCATTAAAAACAATCATAAAATAAAGCCGGTGGCTGGACTCGTGCACAGCAAGGTAGATGATAGCTCTGCGGCATGAGGTTTCAATCAGGGCAAATGAGTGCAAGTGTAGCAGACATCTCCAGGGGTTGCAACATCTGGGCCGGGCCGGATCTAACAACTCGTCAGCGTTCACCCGTAGAGCCATCACCAAACCGCACTGTGGTTGCCTTTGTTATCGCAGCCTGTCACTCTCTCTCTCTCTTTCCATCCCCGCTCTTTCTCTTTGTCAATCTGGGCGAGCTCCTGTTGACCCCGGCGGGGCCTTCGTGCAGCAGGAGTGGGCCGCACCAGACCACTTCAGAGACGCCAAACCGCACCGCGCTTCCCCCCCCCCCGTGTGCCATCGATGGGGGGTTTATTTCTCTCCGCTTCTCTTTATCTGTAACCTCATCCCTTTCACGGTGCGGGCGACCTGATCTGCGAGTGGCGGCCCTGGCATTAGTGTATTGGGAGGGAAGTCATATGTTTGCAGTTTGAACCATACAGCCCCAATTAGAGGCAGCTGTTGCCTTCCTATCGGACCGCAGCATTGAAGAGGACAAAGGGCGGGGGGGTGGGGGGGTGAAATTTATGGTCTGCGTCTCTGCGGCGGCCTCCGTTTGATGTGCAGATAATTAGGAAGTGAATGACTTCCTGTGAGTTGCTGTTGCAAGGCGCAGCTCTGCGCAAAAAAAAAAAAAGAGAAGCTTAGAAGGATGAGAGCTTTAAAATCTCTGGCGTTCCTCAAACATGACTCGGCAAGTAGACGCAGTTGACCCACCGCTTGTCTGCACGTCTGAATCCTGATGATTCAAAGATGAAATCCGTCAACGCGCGCTCTCTCTTTCGCAAGCTTTGACGCAAACCTGCCCAAAAAAAGAAGAATAGAACTTGCTTTCATTTTCTACCCATGGAAATATCTACCCACCAGGATGGGGCCGTTAGCTACAATGCAGCACAGGTTTCTGGTTAGGGTAAGTCGTTTTAAACTAAAAAGAAAAAAACAAACGCAATTATTGAACGGACGCTTTGTCATTTTCGTGCGCGCTCTGCTTTTGTTCATTTCTAAACGTAGCCACGGACAGTACAATAGATTGCAGTCCGTACGTTTCCATTCCAGTCCCCGTCGATGTCAGCAGTGGGCGTTGAAAATAGAAAATCACAACACAGTTCCGACAATGAGTTGGAAATAAATCATGATTGCGCGCATTAAGCGAGATGAACGATCCGACCATCCGTCCACTCATCAAAACGGCTTCTTCCGCACCGATCAATGACGTGCCATCCTCGGCAAAGGAACAGAACACACACGTTTATATTCGCCAGGACTTGTCATCAACAAATCACGGAGGATGCGACACAATCTACCTAATAAAGCATTTCTCAAAAGCCGTCTACTGCTCAAATGCCGTCCGCTTTTCCATAGCAACCTTTTGTTTTTTGGCTTTGGGTTGATCACCACCTTTGCATGTCATTACATTTGTGACCTCTTCAGCCACAATCCCTGACCCTCCCTCATTCATTCATTCATTAACACCCCCCCGCCCCCCGATCCCAACCCCTTTCCCCTCCCGAAGAGGCTCAGACTGCAGCCGAAAGAAGCCCCCGTTAAATAAAAATAAAACGCAAACGATTCAAGAGATTCCTCCTCACAGTCAAGTGTTAAGTCAGTAAAAGTTCCCGACAGACTCTGCTTGCCACTGTATAAGGAACAATAGGCCCAGATTGAGATGCGCGGTCTCTTTTGTTTCCCTCAAGCTTTTCCGCTGAATGAAACACAATAGGAAGGAATGCATTGGTTTCTGCTCGAGTGCGAAACCCAATCAGGATTATAACAATGTGCTGAGGAGGGCCGTAAGACTCTTTAAGTATCCTACATAGCATCAGATTAGCCTGCTACCACCAAGCGTCCCCCCCCCCACCCCCTTCTTCCAGGTGGCGGACCATTCACGCTCAGTGTTCGGCCAACACAAGAATAACCCCACCCCCCCCCGTCACATCACTCGCCTGCTCGTACGCATATGCAGCCGCTTTATCAGCGATCTGAGGACTAATCAGTGACACAATCACATTTGCATGAATGTATTAAAACACTCCCCAATGCTCTACATTGACCATTTTGACATCAACACAATCTATTTTCGTTTTCAACAGAAAAAATAACGTTTGGTACAGAAGAACTGTGTATCGTGTGAAGGTGAAATAAATAAAACGTGACTTATTCGGTTTTCATCCTTCTTAAGTCACAGTGTCCCATCACACGTGAGCTATTTTTAGAACCGACCTGTGGGCTCTTCATGTTCTCCTTGAGGCTAATGAGTATTCGCTGGAACGATTTTTTTCGATTTTCTTTTTAAGCCGATGCACAATAGCATCTGTGATTGCGCAATGTCTTGTTCAACTTGCTGCCTCCCTCCTCGGTGCGTAACTGCTCACCTCTCCCCTCGCTACATGCCCAGGAGGGGGGGGCAAGGGGGATACATTTACTCAACTCTGCAAGCAGCCAACCTTGTATACCAAGCACCACACTATCCCGATATTTCGAAATGAACAAGACAGAGACGCCATATTAGACTGAGATTCATAGGAATGCCAATTTCTTACAATGGGAAACAACGCATGACAATACTAGCGTGGATCTTCGCACTAAAGCGGCGCAAGGGTGGTCCGCTCCAGCAGTTGAATATCAATAAGTACCTTTAACGACATCCTTTAAATCATCTGACATCTATACGGCATACTGCTTCGGGATGATGATGTCATTAAGTATGCAGGATGAGGGTGATGGGTGATGCAACACACACACACACACGCACACACGCACACACACACACATTTATCAAAGTCAAAATAACTCGCACCAAGGTCCCTCACAGCTCAGGCCGGGAATGCAGAGAACAGCAAAAATACTGATAACGAGTTGTTTTCATACAGGCTGCCGGGAGGGGCTGGCGATAGCTTTTGTTGCGCTCGGCATTTGTTTGACTCTTGAGAAAATGCAACACGTCTGAGTCGTTATCGGTACATCCCATTACGACATGGGCCTTGCTTGGCATGAGAAAAACATGGCTGCCTTTCGGCCAAGGATGAACAGAAGCACTTTTGTGTAACGGGCGGCTAGTCGGCTCAGTTCAAGGATTAGCCGTGTGTGTGTTTTGCTTATTCTTTGGCTTTTCTTGCACACTCGTTCCAAAAGCGGACCCCAGTAAATGTCACCCTTCATGTCAGCACTTGTTTGTAAAGTTACAGTAGAGTACTTGATTGTTTTGTTTCAGTGGATTTGTTTGTCCAATCAGAGTGCAGCCTCCATGTGTTGCCGTGTCAATTTAATCTGCCCACGGCCTTCAAAATCACTCGTGCTTGCTGACTGGAATTTTAAGTTCGCAATCGGACTGTTTTTTAAATTAGATTTGCCTCACAGGGCCAAATCACTGGCTCACGATAACGTCAACATTTTCCTGTTTTCTGATTGGTTAATCAGAACAAAATTTAGGAGGTTGCCACTGGAGGCCCAGCTACTAAACTCACCACAGCAATAAGAAAATAACTCATTTGGTGAGTAATTTTTTTTTTAACTTTCATTTTGACCCCTAATGAGACTATTAATTTCCATTATTTCCGATGGGGAAAATTGTTCAAATCCAAACAAAGCAGAGATCAAATGACACACCTGTTCATCCTTAGAGGTTCCACCAATTAAAAATTAACATCTCCAACAAACTGAATTCCTCACTTCCCATTTAGTTTGAAATCTTTTACCACCTTTCACTTGAAAAACCGCTGCCCCCCCCCCCCACCACCACCTCAGCCTCTTTTCTGTGCCGAGGGTCGCCGACAAAAGGAATTGTGCAAACGAGCCTTTAAAATCCCTAAATGGTTGCGGTCGGCCTACAATGGGCCAAAGAATGCGGCGCCGGACAAAGGCCGGCCCTTGCCCCGCAATGATGGATCCGAACGGACGCATGAACGTGGGCTGGATTTTGGGGCCGGAGAGGCGCCACCTCGTCCCCCCCACTGGGCCAAGCAAAAGGGACCGGCCTCGGGAACACGCTGGAAGCCCAGCCCTGGGCCTCAATACAATCCCGAGCCGCTAACTAGCCTCGCCATCCATAGGCCTTGATTGATATGGGAAAAGCATGCTTTGCCTCTCCATACAGTGCCCTCCATCACTCTTGATCATCCTCAAAGCCTTGAAATTATTCCACATTTCAAAGGCAAAGCCAAGAGTGCAGATGTGGGCAGCCATTAAATGTATGTAAAATGATTTAGTGTACATAAAAGGCTTATATGAGTCTTAATCGTGTTTGATGAGCATCCAATATGCCTCGGGGTGGGGGTGGGGGGGGGGGGATGAATGTGCACAACGAATAGCGGAGGAGCATTGAAAAGAGAAATGATGAAATTACAGATTGACGGTATGCCCCCACCCACACAAAAAATCGACAATAGAAATGATAATTTGCTCTTTTCAAGGCTATGGAAAATGTGCTCCGACAAGCCTGATTATTATATTAGGGTCAAGGATGGTGCTTTGAAGAGTGGCCTTTACATGGAAATGCTTTTGTGGACTGATGGAATTCATAACTACTCTTATATTTTCTTATTTAAGATTCCATATATATATATATATATATAATTTAGTACTTAACTCATTGCAGTGTGGATGCTAATATATGAGAACTAGCTAGCTCGCTAGCTAGTTTAGAGAGAAACTGACTGTGAGTGCTCGTAGCCACTCGCAAATACGATGTGAATACACCCGGCCTCCAAAGAGTAGCACTTCAGCGACGTAACGTTCAATTCGAGTCGAATTGCCAAAAGTAATAGCTCGGCTGATAAGAAGTAGTCACGTTGTATGCTGTTAGACGCTGTATCATTCTGTAAAGATACAAAGCTCATCATTAAGTACTGTACACTCAACCGACATTCCAATTGTATTGGTCACGGTGTTCTTGTCATTTTGTTCCGCTTTTCCTCATCTGATGTCTGAAATTTACAACTTTCTCAGTGTTTTAGCACTGTGGAATAGATGAACACTGATGTGATTCTCTGTGATCTTTAATCGGGATGGGCGTAGTAATTGGTTAATGCATCGTTAAAAATGGAGTGTGTGGTACTGATTGCTGATTTTGTCTTCAAGCAATAGAGGATAAACAGAAAGCACAACACGGCAGTGTTAACGACATCAACTCTTGAAATTTGAACTCCAGCCACGCAGACCTCCGCGATGACACATTAATTCAATCAATCGCCATTTGGGGGGGGGGGGGGGAAATCGACAGTGCTTTAGATATTTATGAGTCATAAAAGCAAGTGGCTAGCATCATGACATGCTTTCACGCAGACTTTTAATTTCAGTGATTTTCAATGTTTTCGCACTTTGGACAAGAATGAGAAATGTTTTTAATGAATCAACCACTAATATTGTTTTTTTTTTTAATTTATCAAGCGATTCTCATCCCTCAGCTATCTACCGTGGCAATGTGTACTTTTATTATGATCTCTATTGAGAACCAACCAAACCAAAGCCTATTCTGGGTTGTATCCTAGGTGGTCGTACATCCACACAATCAGTTATGGGCTAGACAAAAAGCACAGGGAGCTGCTCAATGCACATTTTGGACAAATAACCTTTCACGTAATTTATGTCCATCCGCTGTGGGAACATGCCTCCGGTTCAGTTTGACTTTCAAAAAAAAAAAGAAAAAGCACAGACAATCTTCGCTTTACAAACAACTTGGCCACACATGGAAGCTCGAGTTGAGCGCAACTTTTGACAGAGATTTGCCATCAAGACGGCCTTTTCACCAATAAAATGCCTTCAAGGGCCTGTGACAAATGTAGAAAAAAAAACCTAAAAGGACAATAAACAAGAAATAAAAGGGATTCTGTGTAATTACAAGGCTCGAGGAGGAGAGAGAGAGCAGAGACCCTCATTCAAGTTCAGCGGAACAGATTTCAACAGAGCCGGGCCACAATGGCATATGACTTCTTTTGAGGGAAATGGGTCCGTGTGACACTTTTACGAGTTTGCCGTCCATCAGCGAGCCAAGTATTTGTATGTTTGTGTGCGTGCGGCGGGAGGGGAGGGCAGCGGAGTCGTAACGTCGCACAACAAAAAGGGGCACTCTCTGTCGAGTGCATAGTACCGCCGTCAAGGCCAATGTAAAAATAATATATGTGGCTTTTCACTGCGTTAAAAAAGATGTGCTGCTCAATTTAACGGCTCGCTCTGTGTTTTATGTGCGGTGCCACGGCCGACTGAAACGAGCGTGCGAGATTTTGTTGCGAGCCGGACAAAACGGCTATTTTCATTGAAAGCAGCCGGACGTATAAAGCTGCAAGCGTAAATTAAGTTTAAAAGGATTCCGAGATGTTTCCCTCATATCGGTTAACTTGACAAATGTATGAGGTAAGTGGACGAACCAGGACTCCTTTCACGTTAGCATTAGCACGTTGTGTAAAACGGCCCAAACATATTTTTCTTTGAAACGCAAAATCGGGGTCATGGCAGCCGATGAAATCTGCGTCAAGTCAAGACTTGTTTCCGGGACTCGACACTTTCACTTTAACTTTCACATGAATGCCGATTAAGCATTTACCAGAAATGCATTCAAACACTGAGTCGGTTATCACTGAACAGTTCTTTGTATTTCAACGGTCAAGATCCAACATTATCTTACACCACATGTATGTACTCCCACGCTATTCCCATTCCCATTCTTTATGGGCCGAAACAATAAAAAAAGTTATGCTTCCTGTCCTGCAATAAGATAACGGCAGAACAAAAGAAAAGCCGGCGGCGTGTTGAACCGTTGTTGGATTATTTATCTAATAAGGTGCGGCTGGACGTAGCACCTTATACATTGGTACCTCTAATACAACATTTTCAAGTTACAAAACGCCTCAACAGGAAAATATTGCATCTTGTTACGAAAGAAACTTGAAGATACGAAAGTTTAAATCAATACATGGGCGGATACTCGCAGCTCTGAGTTTGAGAGAAAATGTGAACGAAAGAGGGCAAAAAAAAATGAGGACGCAGTTAAAAGTGAAATGACCATTTTTATTTCATCATTTTATTCTTCATTCTTTGTTTTTTGTTTTTTACATTAGACCCAACTCTCATTTATTGTGAAATCATCTAATTGTAACATTTATTAGTATTTTGATGCATTTTGTAAGCTTTAGAAAACATTTATCTCTGAATTTATTTTGGGGGCGAGGGGGCTTGGAACGGATTAGGGCATTTACATGGAAAACACGTCTCGACTTACAAAATTTTCTAGTTAAGAAATTTTACACCATTTTTATCATTTATATATATATATATATATATATATATATATATATATATATATATATATATATTTTTTTTTTTTTCCAGGAAAACCACTGCCGAGCGTCTCGTTCATGTTCGTCTAATTTTTCCGCCGGCTAATGTGTTCCGTGCGACGTTCCTTTCACTTCTCATAAGGCGCGCACTGGAGCGAGCGCGCGGCAAACCCCACCCCGCACTTGTTTTATTGCTTTTGAAGTGGGTGGTGTTAGTGATACGTCTGATTCAGATGCTTGTTTGAAGTAGGATCATTTTGCCAGCCGCGCACATGCCATTCGAGCAGGTATCCGCCCACAGAAACAAGCACTACCCCCACCCTAGAACTCCGAGCCTCTACTTTGAGCGCTAACCGATTTTGGAATGCTGCAGAAGAGTGGACCTGAAAAGATTCGCCACAAACATTGAAGAAAGCAGGACACACACTACAAAGCGGGGAAGGACCGTCACTTTTCAAAAGAGAAACGGACTTCGGGAAAACAAAGCTCTCGGTCTTGACCAAGACCGGCACCGATTGTTTGGTCACGCTTCCATCTCGGATTTCTACTTTGCCAGTTTACAGTAAATCCAGAAGAATGAGAGCCCGTATCAGGTGCCTGGTATTCATCCATACAGATCATCTATCCGACGCAAGGGCTTGATAATCCTGACTCACAAGTTTGTGAGGCGGATAGAAGATAAGCAAATCGTTTTTTCAGGAAAAGCCTGAAGCGACACCACAAAGTCCTTTTTACAGTAAATATTAATACGAAAAACAATTCTACACCAGAAATATCAAACAAATGAGAACAAAAAAGTGTTGCGCTAACTGGAATGCGCAAACTAGCATAGTGCCCCCGTTTGTAGTATTAATTCCATCGACGTGTATTGTAACTACTTATTTTCCCCGGAGTCATTTTTGCAGTTTTGGGTGCATTCTCGTCTGACATTAGACTCTGAAAATACAAAGAAGCGCTAAAACGGCACATTGTGACTACATGTCGATGTAGCCTAAATTTGAATAAGCTTCCAATGAGCTCAGGCGAACACCCCCCCCCCGCCCTCCACTCCCCACTCTGCCCGGGCTCGTTCACACACGCATCAGAGCTCACGCACACACTCAGAGGTGAGAACGAAAGCGGCAGCAAATGTGCTCTCTCACAGTTCCACAAGTCAGCTTTGTCCAAAACGATAAATGTCACCCAGCAAAAGGTTGCAAGTGTGCACTATTATCCCCATATTTGAGCCATTATTAGCCCCCTGCCCGGCCACTAAACACACGCGCGCACACCCACACCGTTTTTATAACAACTACTTTGTTATTCCCTTGACTTTTCGGCTTTCTATTTCACCGCTCAAAACACTTTTTTTTGAAAATGATTACCAGGGTGGATAAATATAGGCGGATTTTGTGAAAATAATATTAAAGGCGTCATTGTGCGGTGAGGCTGACTGAATTCCTTGCAGTGGGAAGATTCCTGGTTGACCTTTCAGGGTAATGGGAGAGAAGAAAGTATCCATCTCCCCATATGAGATGATAGCATTTGAAATGTGACGTTAAAAAAACCTAAATTGCAGAAAATCTTAAAATGTAACTCCAGCTGGCATTAAATGGGTAATTCAGAGATTATATGTTAGCAGTAAGCAAAAGACTGACTGTCAGATATTTTTTTGTATCAGTCGCTTGGTATCGACAGCCACCAGGAATAACGATACGTTAAAATAAAGTCTATATCGGCTCGATAAAGACACCTGGACACCTACTTTGAGTTTTTTAATCATTACTTGATTTCAATGTTTTTCAAGACTCGACAATTGAAGACCACGGCAGACCTGTGCGTCATTCTCACCAACCAAAAAGTCAATCACGAAGCTTTGAGTCGATGCTCATGGGGCCTTTATCTAGAGCAGAGCACAAAGTTAATCAGTCCGTCTCGTGCTCTAATCTAAGCAATCACATCCTTGCTAAATTAGTTTGCTTTCTCTCTAACCAAATTACGTCTGTCTGTCCAAAATCTCACAGCCAATCAATGCTTCTGTGCTCAATTTCCTGACAATGTCAAAAAGTTTGGAGCTCGCACTGCATCACGTGTCTTTTTTTTTTTAAATGCAAGGCAAGAGCTGAGCGCCCCCTACACGCTATCAATGTTAGCCACACGGCTTGACAAAATCAGGAAAAAAAAAGAAAGTACAACACCCTACTCATCCGGCGGACAAAACATCACACCCGCGCGGCTGTTGCGCGGCAATAAATTAACGTCCAATTAAAAATGGCCGCCTCGCCCGCAGAGCTGTCAACGTCACCAATCACACACTCAATGAGGGGGGGGGGGGGAGCATTCTCCAGCATGTCCATCCGTCATGAGTGGAGACTTGTTGGGGATGGGGGAGGCGATGGGGGGGGGGGGGGTTGCGTGGGGGGGGGGGCTACCATATAGGAAGAAGGGCCACCCTGACAGTTCAGCCATGGCGGTGCATTTTCTTTTTGGAAAGGGGGGGGGGTACTAGAAGGATGGAAGGCAGAAGCTCAGGGGGGGGGGGGGGGGGTTCTGTCTCTTCAAAGCCTTTCCGCTGGTTCTAAGGCCCAATGGATGGAGAATGTAGGTGGGTGTGGGTGGGCGGTGGGGAGGGAAGAGAGAAAGGGAGAATTAGGGAGCCCTCTCTTTGTCTGATGGCATTGGTGCAGGGTGGGGAGGTGGTGAGGTGGGGCGCTTCGACACTGAACGACTCGGGAAGATTAACCGGGCCGAGCCTCGTCGGAAACTGAAGGATAGTTGGGTGGGTGGGTTGTCGATGGTGGGGAGGCGTACATCGAGGGTCTGCTTTGTCTCAGGACCGCGATGGGATGCGAGAGTGATGGAATGTAAAAAAATGGGAGCTTGATGGATCGTACGGTGGCTTTAAGAGATGAGGGGTCAAAGATGGACTCGAGTCGGGGAAGGGGGGGGGGGGGGGGGGCGGGAGTGCCGACCTGTCAATCATGCTGAGAAAAGCGTATTGTCGGCATTTGAAACATGGAGATCAGCAGCTGAATTAGGAGAGTGGACCAATAAAAACGGACGTAAACTCCAACAATTTTTGGAGAAAAAAAAAGGGGGAGGCTGCTAGGGTGAAGAGGAAGGAAAAGAGTAGGGGTACAGTTGAGGTGGGGCGCTGTTCCTCAATACGGATTAGGGGAAACCCCGGTGGGGACGGCGGCGGTGAGGAGGAAAAAGGAGGGAGGGGGAGGATAAAAGTTGGGGTGAGCTCTGAGGGTGAGAATGAAGAATTGCCATTCGCTTCACTCACTTCAGTACACAGGAACAAAGCTTGATGGGAGGTACTTGACATAACACTCTTCCAGGCCGTGTGTGTGTGTGTGTGTGTGTGTGTGTGTGTGTGTGTGTGTGTGTGTGTTCTGTATCACATCACTTTATGCTCAAACGATGCCTGTTATAGTGTGTAACTTGGACATTCTTACCAAGTTTAAATATCATTTCAGTTTTAGCGCTAAAATGACATGAGCGTTACATGACACACTGGAACCTGTAGCAGTCGTACAATTCATAATCTCACCAAATTATTCACCAAAAACACATTCACAAAGGTTGCCATGCATGATTTCATGCAGATTTTCAGCATCGCTTGGTGGACTTTTGCGGGGAGGAAGAGGGGGGGGGGGCACTCAAGGTGTGGTCTTTGGGCCGCGAATTGCCCATTTCTGATATAAAGGAGTCATTGAAGAAATGCGAATATCAGTGATGAAGTCCAAATGTGATGCTAACCGCAGAACCGAGAATAGACAAAAAAAGTACTGATGACCTCTGCCCAAATTTCGGAGGTGTTTTCGGGGTCTCGTTAAGGACAACGCAGGTCAAAATGATTCCACTTTATTTGGAGCTGTTAAGACACTTCACTGCAGGAAAGAATAAACAAAAACAAAACATTGTGATGACCTATACTACACTTGTAATGCAGGTGTGGAGGGTGGGGGGGGGTTCTTGTGTGTGGGTTACATTCTTTCTTGAAGTGTTTGGCTACAAGCCCACAAGGGTTTATTATTTGTGGGAGGACGCCTTGTCACAAGTGTCATATTCTGCTGCAGCAAGCAGCCCCCCCCCCTTGCCCTGAAAAAAAATGACATCCCTAAGCCCCTGGAAACAAAACCAATAGTCGCCAAAATAACCATTTGACAGCTCTTGATGGCTTTAAAATAGAATGGCTTCAAGTGGAATTCTCACTTTCCAACATTCTCCTCCGCTTGCGCATCACATGAGGATGAGGGAAGACGCTGAGAGTTTGATATGGGGGTGTTGGAGCGGGGGGGGGGGGGGGGATGTTGCTCTGCAGGGTGAAGGTGAAGCGGGAGCGGAGGAGGGTGGAGGGAGGAGAGCCATTGTGGATGGATTATAGCAGAACCAAAAGTGGACCCCCTCTCGTTGCCTCACACTAGAGCTTCCCTGCAGGTACAGTATCCAACCCCGCCACCCCCCACCGCCGCTGCCACCAGCCCACCCCTCTCACTCCCTCCCCTCTGATCAACGGAGCTGAAACGAGAAGGCCAGGAGGGGCCTCTGGTTCCCACATTAGAAAACTCCTAAAACCTTAAAAGAGCAGACCGTACTGCAAACATGCTCTCAAATATCACATCATCACGCGTGGCCTATGACCTCCGATTCCGCTCTTGCGAATTTAATCACAGCTTATTGATGAACCAAATTCACCCTTTCATTCGCAAATTTCAATTTGTGGTTTGCGATTGTCCGGCGACCAGCTCAGCGAGTATCCCATCTCTCACCTGAAGTCAACTGGGATTAGCGCCAACTGAGCTGTGTCCCGAGCCTAGAAAATGGGACCGCCCCCCCCCCCAAAAAAACATGTTCTTGGCTACCGTTCTGCAATCCTACCGACTGTATCCCAAAAGCCGTCTCAAATAATAGATTGGACATGCGTGTCAGACACCGTTGTAACATTCAAAACCCACACCGGCAACAAGTAATTAAAGAGAATGTAAAAAGCACAATAGTCCCCTCCCACTTTGGCCATTAACACACTCGAGAAGTGCCACTGAAGGAAAAGCCCTTTGAAACCTCAACAACAAGTCCTCACCCCGCAAAAAAAAACAAAAAACGAAGATTCCCCTTATCTACCCCCCCCCCCTCCCGCCGCACCTCCCCAGACCTCTGTAAAGTCAGTGGTCCGATTCTGTCAAAGGCACCTAGTGCCCCCATCTCACTCCCATTGGTTCCCACTTTGCTCTCACACACCGAGTGCCCATGGCTCCTGAAGTGATGCTCTTTGTGTGGAGTTCAGAGGTCGTGCCTATTAGCGTGAAGAAAGCCCCGCTGAGTCTTATCCCGACCCGGAGGAGGACGCAGGCCTCTTCACCCCAACCTCGGCCCGGCCGGCCCCCTCCCCTGGACGGGACACTTTCATCCTTTTGTTGGGAGGTCAATGAGCGGACCCCCAGAGGGGAAGGAGGGCCCCTGTCAATAATGATATGCATGACAGTCATTGTATGACCCCCATGAGGTGGCGGTGGGGGGGGGGGGGTCATGGTTGGCTGAGGTGGGATGGGTGAAGGAGTGGGGGGGGGGGGTGATGAACCCAGGATGGTTATCTTTTTCAGAAGTTACAGAGTTGCAGAATGAGAGCGACAAAGAGCATCATTGGAGGAGCCCGTCCGTGACTGTATGTTTTCATACATCCTATTTTGCGATAAAATCACAAGATGTGTTTAAAAAGAAGCAGCACACACACACAATCACCTCGACCCGAGACTTCAGCAGGGAGATAGATTAGATCTGGCCACAGCCAAAAATGTCACTTAATTTACCTGGATATGCAAATGAGATGTTACATAACAATGGCGTCAATGGCCGTGCGGCCACTCCAACTACACAAGAACAGAACAAACGAACCAGCCAAGGATACTGTGAAAACGACAACCGTTTAAAAACATCTAGCGTTGCATCTCTGCTTCGATACCGAGTGGAAGGGTTATCAAATTTACAAACAAATGCCGACATGGATGTAAGGCATGTCGGTTAGAATGGAGTATTGCGGTGAAGAGGTGAACTGCTCGAATTTACCGCAAAGTTCTCCCCGTTGACAAAATCAATCCAGAGCAGTGAAAGATGTTCCAATCCCTGAGGCGGAACCCCGTGGCAAATGTAAAGTGTCCTTTTTAATCGATCCGGAATATGTCATCATCGGAAGCTACTTCGCTAATCTATTATTGATGTTCTCTGCGGTCCATTACGGTTGCTTCATTCAGCACGAGATCTCTCGGTGAGGTTCAACATCCGTGCGCATTACAAATGCCGTTGTATTTTCCTATCGCGAGTCGGTGCGTGTTTGGACAAAAACACTTCGGATGTAATTTGAAATCCATTACGGTGATCCTGTTCACCGTGGGAATTTCATTCCACACCCGGCTACAATATTTTTTTTTGATCCGTACATCGATTTTCTCACATACTGGAGACGCAAACACTGGCGATGCAAACTTGTTGGATATCGGCAGGAACGGCAAAATACCGACTTCCCGTTTCTAGCCGAACCCTCCCTGTCCTTTCTTTCGTATGTGGGGCAGTGGATGGTCTTTGAAATCTTTTGTGAACTCATTCACTCCCAAAGACGTTTTTAAACGTCTTTTCAGACCTGGTCTAGAATTGGCTCGTACTTAATGAGTCAATGATCCCGCTCTGAACAATTTTAATGTTTTTATCCTGAAACACCAATGATGTGATTGTTGTCTGCATTGGAAGAAAATTATTTTAAAAAATAATGGACATTGGTTAAGGGAGAGAACAACTTACTAGCTGTTCAAAATAAGCACATTTGGTCGATGATGTAACACATTCATGGGGCAGAATTGGGATAAAAACGCCGCCGCTCTGGTACACGTTCTGATTCACACACAGGGAGCCTCTTTTGCGCAGAAAACTCTCTTGGCAAACGGGCGCGTGTTAATTAGGTGAGCTGCAAACAGGCGGCGAGAGGCAGTCACTCGACGACACCTTCTGCCAGCCAAGTGACTTCCTGGCAGACTTTGGCCGAGGGGGTCACAGCGAGTGGCCGCGCCGTCCCGTGTCCGACTTTTATTTTTTTTTGCCATGCTTCCTCGCAGAGTTTTCTAGACAGATCCAATGCCGGTGAACGCATGTGCGCAATGAGGATGAAGGGTATTAGCCCGCTCCCCGCTGCTAGAGTTTTGAGTGTGAGCTGCCAGGAGAGCGGGGGTAATTATAGGACCTGTTGTGTTGAAGGGAAGCCAGGCCACCAAGGAGGGATTAGGACCATCAGGCTTGATCTTTTTTTTTTGCTTCTTTATCATCTCTTATCAACCTTTTGCAAATTTCTTACCGTATGCTAATCATATGTTTTTTAAAGGTGTTTATGCTAGGAAACGGGCACCCGCAGCGTATTTTCAGTGCCTTATGTCGGATTTCGCAATGGTTCGCTTCGGTTGGGAGTGGACCTCGATACGTCGTCGTCGATTGATCTGGAATTGCCCGCCTTTAGCCGATTTACACTTCAACAACTCAAATGGGAAAAGCTCCATTTGGGGCAGCACCGTCGTATCGCGGTTAGCACGTCGCTACCACAGCTTTTACATTTACTGTCTCTTTGATTCTCTAATTTTTTTCTCTGTACTTGCATGTCTTTTTTTTCCCCCTCCCCAGGTAATCGAGTTTGCCCGTATGCTTCCTCATACGAATTGTCCAGGTTGCCTCAGGTGTGAATGTCAACAACTACGACTGGTGGCTAGCGACCATTCCCGAGTGTAGCCCACCTTTCACTTCAAATCAAATGGATCGATCCCAATTGAAAAGGAGCCAATCTAGTCTTGATTTATAATGTGCACTTGTAGGGCGGGGCGGCCCGGTAGTCCAGTGGTTAGCACGTCGGCTTCACAGTGCAGAGGTACCGGGTTCGATTCCAACTCCGGCCTCCCTGTGTGGAGTTTGCATGTTCTCCCCGGGCCTGCGTGGGTTTTCTCCGGGTGCTCCGGTTTCCTCCCACATTCCAAAAATATGCATAGCAGGCTGATTGAACACTCTAAATTGTCCCTAGGTGTGAGTGTGAGCGTGGATGGTTGTTCGTCTATGTGTGCCCTGCGATTGGCTGGCAACCGATTCAGGGTGTCCCCCGCCTACTGCCCGGAGACGGCTGGGATGGGCTCCAGCACCCCCCGCGACCCTAGTGAGGATCAAGCGGTACGGAAGATGAACTTGTAGGGCGATATAGTACACGGCACTCTCGCTGCCCAACCCACCCACCCCGCTGAGGGCCAAGAAATAGGCCCCCAGTCATCAGGTTAAAAGCCTTCGCATTACATGTAGGACGTGCTCACGCCCACACAGACACGAGCACCCGCACACAAATGCCATCGTCCCGTGAAACAAGAGCCATTCGACGGCTCCATTACCAAGTTGGGAGAGGCCAATTATCTTTTTTTTTTTTGTTTTGTTTTTTTAAACGGTGACGACCGTCTGGCCTCCTCTGGGCCGAGACCTCCCTTTTCTTTCATCCCCCCCATCACCCTTCCGCGCATCGCTCATTCACATCAGGTATTTCATTTCCACTTGAATCGCTGTTTTGCGCCAGAATGCTTCCTGTCTTCGGCTGATGAACGGCGAAATCGTTCCCCCGCTCGTCATCGTTCCTCACGCGGCTCTTTTTTGTGGATGATGTGGATCGTCAGAGGCAGAAGGGGGCGGGGGGGGGGGGCGAAAAACTCGAGTCAGCTGAGAGAAAGTCGGTAGTGGTAAAAGGACGGAAGGAAGGAAAATATGGATATTAGAGTGAGCGAGACCATGACCGAGGGCTCTCTTTGCGGTTTGTTTGATCAGGGAAGAGCGGTAGTTATCTGGGGGCAGCTCCCCCCTGCCACACACACACACACACACCGAGTCATCAATGCGATTGGTCCAAATGGATACCAGAACACCTTCTAGTGGCTCACAGTCCGGACACTAAGTGCTTTATATCCCTGCACAGAGCCATAACACGAGCCAGACTCCTCTAATCACACACACACACACACACCTCACTGCACATACAATCCATGGGCTGGGCGGTAATTTCCCCGACTATTGCGATTAGGTCGTCATAAAAGCCAGTGAACAGGACCAATTCTCCGACACTACTGTGAGGTCCAATTTATATTAAATCTGAGTTCAACCAGAGTTGCCAAAAATTACGCAAGTCACCGGATGGATTTTTTTACAGGTCGACAAATAGAATAACATTTTTCAAAAGTGCAAGCAAAATTTTTTTTTCAGGCAAACGTGTACCGTGGATGTCGCATCTAGCTTCAAATGAAAGCGGCACAGACGCCAAAGCGGTGCGGGACAGTCTCTGTGTGTGTGTGTGTGTGTGTGTGTGTGTTTGTGTGTGTGTTCAAAGGGCAGCATCCAAGACACCGGAGCGGCAGGGATCGGCGCATCCCCACAGCGGTGGGGCGGCACACAACACATAAAACAACACGCTCCCCCCCCCCAAAAAAAATACACGAAGAGAGAGAGAGAGAAAAAATCATGCCTCTTCATTGTGCCCGTAACCCGGGCAACCCTGGCACCGAGCAGTACCCCTTTTCCTGTGGCTCCCCCTCCCCATCCACAGGCCCCCCCCACCCACCCCACAAGCTGCTTCCCAACAGCCTCTTGACTGGAATTGGCGCGCCCCGGAGGCTAAAGGGGGCCTTTTGCGCCACGGTGCCACCTCAAAGTGGGTTTTAGCCTGTGTGAGGTACATCTCAATCAGCGGGGGCACGGACCAAAGAAGCCCCCTTTTCTCCATCGCTGCAACCACCTTAGCGCCCGCCGCCGCTCACTGGCACGGACGGACGCCTCCGCAGTCTCCCACTGACTGGCGCGCATGAGGCGGCGGCGGGTCTTTACGCCCCCCCCCCCCCCACCTTCCCCAAAATGCCTTTTCATTTCCCCTACTGTCCTCAAGTGAATGCAGTGAATCACACCCTCGGAGTCTTTTTTTCTGTGAAAACGAGGAGCGAGGAAACAATGCCAGGCTGAATAAACACTTTGACAAGCAGGCGGCGGGCGAGGAGGACAGACGGCGGAGGGACTTAACGGGGGGGGGATAGTGACGGCTTTATACGAGCGAGTGGAAGAAAGTGTTCCTTCGCCTCACACGTCGGCGTCTCTCACCCCTTCTGCTTTGCTTCTTCCCCCTGCTGTCGAAGGACGCGGGTGAGGAGATGCGAGGAGGAAGTCGTGCAAGTGAGGCGGGGGGGGCTGAAAACGAGAGGGGGCATTATCACGGCAGGGGGGGGGGGGGGGGGCAGAGCGAAGATGGAGATGGCGAGCCCCATCTCCTCTCATGACTATTTCATGCCTGGCCTGTTTTTGGCTGCCCTGGCTGAGTTCTCTCACCTTCTTTTTAGTCGGCGTCGCTCAAGGTCAAGTCAAGGTTTGCCCTCGGGTTTGACACCGGGGTCAAAGTTACATCGTGGCTTCAGTGCATCGAAGCCAAATACTTTTTTTGGGGTTATGTTTGTATCGCCTTATTTCATTGGAAGTAGCAGCAGATTTCATGGTTTAAGACTTCTGTGGCCAACTACAGTGGGTATAAAAAGTGTACACACCCCTGCTCTAATCATGAACGTGACCTTAAGAAAGACCTATTTTCAAAATGAGGTGAGATTAAGTCATGTCAATAAAATTACATTAAAAAAAAAAAACTTTCTGGTTCGCAACGGTTGACCAGTCAACCAGATCAATTGTTGCTTTCAGGTTTCCTTTTTTTGGAGCATCAACAGCAACAACCGGTTAGCCGATATTGGCTAACATAAAAAAAAAAAGAATTCCTGATACAATTTTCTTCAAAGTTCATTTCTGTTTAACTGTCTCGGGTTTCTATCATTTTTCCCCTGTAAAGAAACACGATGAAAAGAGCATGCATGCTACCTCGCCAAACAAACCACTACCGTGTTTTTTTGGGGCATGACCGCAAAGGTTCAAAGGTTTAATATTTCTGCATGAGCAGCAAAACAGCATTCTCCATGCACTTGACTCGCATCCCATCTCACCACTCACTCACTGCTCACCCCCCCCCCCCCCCCCCCCACAGCCCCTGACACGCAAACATGAGCCAGTACCCCTTTTTGCTATGCTAGTTCTTCCCCGGGGTGTTTGACACTGACCCACTTTCCCCTCCTCAGCCCAAACAATTCCACAGCAATAAAAAAAAAAAAGGCAAATGTATGTTTTCTAGTCTAGAAGCTTTCAGGGTAACGTTTATGTATTAGTTTTTTTTTTTTTGGACTCCCCGACACAGTTTTGTACGACGATATTAAGCTCCGTTGCTACTGGCTTCAGCGTCGCCTGTTCAAAGCGGGCATGTCAGCAGATTTGTTGAGCCTACATGTCACCATGCGAGAGTGCCCTCGTCGGCCTCTGCGCTCACTCTGTGTGACGCAGGCGAAATGTAAAAGAGAGAGAAAAAAAAAAAGGGCTGCGTCGGGACATTCTGTGTCGCGGAGGCTCCAATGGTCTTTGGTGGGCAAAGAGTTTTTGCCAACATGGTGGTCTCTGCGGGAGTTTTTAACGTTTGAAATGATTTGTTGCTGAATCATTTCTTTGTTTGCGGAAAATAAAAACAATGTACGATTCGTGTGTTTGAGCGTTTTTTTTTTTGTGCCATCGGGTATGAGGACACGCGCGATGGAGACCTGATTTGTCATTATTTTCAAGTGTTTACGAAGATGCACCGTTTAGTTCAGCTTTGGTGAAGGTCTACACTCTCATACGCGATTATAGATTGAACACTTGGGTCAAGAAGCGTGCGACATTCATGGTGGCCCGACGGCCCGGGCAACCACGTAACCGTATTGGGCCACCTCAAGTTCACAGATGCTGGCACAATATGTTCTTGTTTTTTAATATACACAATGTTCAATCATTAGAGCTGAATGCACTTCATTTTATAGATTTTATTTTTTTACTACGTTATATACATTCAATCGCCTCCATTCACTGAGTTGTTTTGGTACCGCCCCCTCAACTCCTCCAAAAATAAATCCAAAAGTGGGTTGTTTTGTGGGTCAAAAACTTGACCCAAATTTTGGGGGTTCAATCAAATCACTCAATACATTTCTCGCCGCACACAAGCCATAAGCTCCGTATTGACACCCGGCGCGAGTAATGCATCTCCAAATTCTCCAATGCCATCCAGGAGGGCGAGGCCGAGTTGTCAACAAGCCTTGTGCAACTGTTGTATAATCTTGCCAGTCACAAGGCAATTTCACACTTGACTCTTTTCTCTGAGCAATCTCTCGGAACGCAGCCTGTTAACAGTGCCGGAGGCAGTGTGTGTGTGTGTGTGTGTGTGTAGGTGTATATTCTGTTCTGTTGCAGTACTGGCCCCCACCAGAGGAACACGGCTTGGCGCTCACTGCGACGTTTCACAGCCCAGATCGCGAGAGAATGTTCTGCCAGCTTCTCTACCTAACGTCTTCTCCAAAACATTTGATTCCTCTAAAGCGTGCACAACTCGTGGAAAGCTCTCCGCCTCTTCCCTACTTGCCGCGGCATCCACAAACGCTCTATTGTTCATTTTCATTTGTTTGTTTTGTGAGGGGGGTTTATTTCGGAGAGTAAAGTGCACAATGCACCTTTGTTGACGCCTGAGCGTCCGAAAGGAAACAACTCGACACTAAAGGTACAAGTAACCACTCAATTGAGATGTGCTAAATTACATGCCCAACCCCCCCTCCACCACCCAAAAAAAGTGGTGGTGCTGGTGGTGGTGGTTAAGACTACAATCAGAAGGAAGTAGCCAAAAGCACCGTAGTCAAAAGGTACAGTTTTTGATCGGTTTTCCCACAGTTTATGATTAGACTCCTTTTGTCTGGGTGACAAGACAATTACACGTCACCATCTTTTAAGTGTACACAACGATATTAATTGTATGTTTCAACATTAACACAGCTCTGACAACTAAGAATGTTCCAAGTCGCTGTTAACGTTTCCGACATTTTACACGAGGGCCCTGCCAAATTTGACAACAACAACGAGGCACATTTTCAACCAAAATACTGAAATTCTATTTTCAACACCGCAACATCATTCAATAACACTCCGCATGATTCCATCTACTTCAATGTTACCCGAAATCTTTCAAATTCATTCTCCTGCATGGCACATGATTCCATCTTTTTTCCACAATTGCATATTAGAAAAATAATATAAATATTTTTTCTCTCCAAATGGGATTGTTTTTGCCCCCGTTTTCCTGAGTGTGTATTTTTTAAGAGTGTGAACATCAGATGGTTTGAGACAACACCCACAAGCGGTAAAGGAAGTTCAAGCAATGTTTTCCCTCCGGGGGGGGGGGGGGGGGGGTTGAAACCAATAATCAATCAACTCTTCAAATCTTCAAAAAAAAAAGTCAAAAGAAACAGCTTTGGGCTGTGATCCGCCCTCCACCATTTTTCTGTCACTCGTCCCATCCGAGCACCCACCCTCCCCCCTCTTCACCCCACCGAAAAACACATTCATTCAGTTTCACTGTCAATCATCTTTGCACTCTCCAGCGCCGCTCTGCAATCTGCGCAATCTTTATCAGGGATCAGACTTCCGATCAGTGGAGTGTGACGCCCGGAAGTTCGCGGCTGCAGGTGTGACTGAGTCACGGCCTGGAAAACGGTGCGTGCACCCTCCTCGTCCCTCATCGCCCGCAGGAGGAGAGGGTTTGGTGATGAGACTAAATCGGATTAGAGGGCCCGGTGACAACGGTGAATCACATCTACTTTTTTTGGTGGGGGGGGATAAGGGTCGCGTATTTTCACTTGCGTGTCCCGACACAATAAGCCCTCTCACACCTTGACTTGACACCACTGAATTCGTCAGGTCTTTTCCAAAAGCATCTGCACTTCGACCTCAGTACGGGAGCGTCATAAGAATGCAAAAGACGTAACAGCGACGAAGACGCAACTTGCCTGCGAGGGCCGTGAGAACGCAGAGGTGATTCACTTCAAGATGACATCAGGTATGCAAAAATGGGACATAAACAATTGCTCAAGTCTTCCCTTGCATCGCGCGCCACCGCACCTCTTTGTGCTCGCGGGGCATTTATCAAACACATGTCACTTGGCTGAGATTTGAAACAGTGCGAGACAAAGGTGTTGAGAAACAACTGGCTAATCGGCCGCTTTCAGGAACAAACAAAGTACTTTTGCAGGGGAATGACAGCTATCAGTGTGATTTACCCTGCCGCCCATCGCTCCCCAACGTCTTCCGCTCAGAATAGTTTGGGAATTATTCATCACAGCTTTTTTTTTTTTGGTATGTGTGTGGAATTTTAATTCTTTTTTCAGAGCAGATTTATTAGTTTTGAACTCGGGATAGTGTTTTTGAAAATGCTTCCTATTTTGTCTTTTGCTTTTTTTTTTTAGTTTATTTATTTAAATTTTTCTTGCTTGGGCAAAGAAAACAAAAAAATCCCGGTAAGTAATGTGTGCTAAAAATTCAACAAAATATTTTGTCGATTTATCATGGGCAAGAAAAACAAAAAAAATCCCGGTCAGTAATGTGTGTTAAAAATTCAACAAACTCTTTTGTCCATTTATTGTGGGCAAGCAAAAAAAAAAAGTCCCGGAAAGTAATGTGTTAAAAATTCAACAAACTATTTTGTCGATTTATTGTGGGCAAGGGGAAAAAAAAACCCCGAAAAGTAATTTGTGTTAAAAATTCAACAAAATATTTTGTCGATTTATTGTGGGCAAGGAAAACAACAAAATCCCGGTCAGTAATGTGTGTTAAAAATTCAACAAACAATTTTGTCGATTTATTGTGGGCAAGGGGGAAAAAACAATGCTGAAAAGTAATGTGTGTTAAAAATTCAACAAAATATTTTGTCGATTTATTGTGGGCAAGGAAAACAACAAAATCCCGGTCAGTAATGTGTGCTAAAAATTCAACAAAATATTTTGTCGATTTATTGTGGGCAAGGAAAACAACAAAATCCCCGTCAGTAATGTGTGTTAAAAATTCAACAAACTATTTTGTCGATTTATTGTGGGCAAGGGGGAAAAAAAATCCCGAAAAGTAATGTGTGCTAAAAATTCAACAAAATATTTTGTCTATTTATTGTGGGCAAGGCACAAAAAAAAATTCTCGTTAAATTATGTGTTAAAAATTCAACAAAATTACATTTTAAAAACCATCACCATGTCTAATACAGGTACTGCACAACAGTCCACAGACTTTGAATGACAAAAAACTGCTTCTAACGTTCGATACGTCGTAACCCGAACGTCTCAACATGGAGGCTCTCACTTTTCATCCCTTGTGAGCCAAGTTGCCAACAACTAAAGTGGCTCTGTGGCTTCAATCCCTCTTGACAAATATGAATCCTGGTTGTACAGCGTACTATACATTCTGTATACATGTTTAGCTGTCATAGATGAAGCCTCATTCATTCCAAACCCGCAAGCCACAAAAAAAGTTCATTCTCTTTTGAATTAAGTTCCCACTGAGTGACCAAAAGCTTGTACGTTGAAGGCTCCTTTTGAAACGCACGCACGCGCACGCTTGACATACCATGCGCAGCGCTGGCAAGCAGCGGCCCATCCAGCTTGTCACCTTCTCAGCTGCGCGATCAATCACGCCATTCCGGGGGGCGGGGGGTGTTCTTATTACAGGTTGGGCCCCTCTGGGTCAGGAGGTGGGAGTTCTTTATAGCGGCGCAGACGAGCGCCTCGGAAACTTCACATCCTCCGGTGGAGGAAGATGCGCTTGCACAGGTGGGATTTAATATCACTTCCTCCTCTCCAGAGGGAGAAAGTCAAACGATGAATAATTTCCTGATGAAAGATCCGAATTTGCCGCCGCCATCAAAGGAAACGCTCATTTCCCATTTAATAATTTGTATCATTCAGAGAAACTGAGGTAGGCCTACTTGCCAGAAAGAACAACATCATGAAGTACTTTTTTTTGGTTGTTGTTGTTTCTTAATGAAGGTACTTTTTATAGCTTAGATCCACTCAAAATGGCAGCCGTGATGAAGTCACGCGTTGCTTTGTAACTCGTTACCGCCAACACGGATGCTAACATAAATCGCCATGCAATCCCAAATATGGATGGATGAGACAAGTTTACATAAACCTGCGAGACAACAAAAAGAAACCAACACGTCTGCGGTCGAGCTAACATTTTCCCATCTCGTGTTTCCTCTTTGCACTCAGGTGCGCTCTGCCCCGATGCCGATAACGACTTCTAAACACACTCCCGACGCAGTCAATCTTCAGTGCGCATTAACTTTGAACATCAACTATTTCCTCTCGGCTCTCCGCTGTAATTGTAGATACCCGCACGCCGGTTCGCAGCGCGCGGTACCCATTTGTCACTTTTGCGTGTCGGCGAAGCAGGTACGCCGATCACCGGCGCCTTAAGAAGTGCTCTCATGTTGCAGCTGCTGGCTGAGCGTTAACAGCAACAAGGGGAAGGTGAGGAGGAAGAGCCCCGATGAGTCCTTAACAGTCACCGTGCCGACGCCGCCGCGCAGGTGAGCCGCCGCTACGGGGAATGCAGGCCGCCGATGCAGGCGCATTCATCTCCCGCGGGCTGTGCGTCGGTGTTGATTTACATTGCGGCGCCCCGGCCGATGCTTGTAACGGCAGGTTGAGTGCAGGCCTCACACGCGGTACTTAAATAGACACGCGGGTCCTTAAATATAAATAAGTCCGCGATGACTTCACTTTGCTCCAAGTCGAAATCCTCATTGAATGCATTCGCATCAAAATGCCGTTTTTAAAAACTGAATGGCGCTTGATGTCACAAATGACAGGCACTGCACACAGGACACCTGGAAAAAAAAAGTCGAGAGGGGGAAAAAAATGTATTTGGACTTTACTGCGTTACTTCTCACCACTGGCCACCACGCCTTACAGCTATTACGACCGCATTCCTGCTTTAAAGCCCCACTTGCCTTTTACGAACGACCTTGGTATGTGGGTCACTCAACTGGTATTCACTTGTTGAGCTCTACATACAGTAGAACTTTCTCCAAAGTGTGCCGACATCGGATGAATGACAGAAAGTCGTCAATCACAAGCAGGCACGGCTGAAGCAGATAGCCCGCAGCTATTTCTGTCAGGTTTAAAAAAAAAAAAAAACAGGTTACCTATTTTTGGCATCCAGGCCGGGTGACGCCGTGACCCCTAAACGCTGGCCTTTACACAGCGTGACCTCGGAGGAGCAATAATGGAGGCAGGAAGGTATTAGGAACGAGGAAGCGAGCGGAGAGGTTGAAGGGGGCCTGAGGGGGGTCAAGCCCAAAATGATGCGTCAGGAGGGGAGATGAGAAGAGTTCGCCGTGGCACAATAAGGCCTCAGTCACCGGGACGAAAATTTGACCGACTGATTCCAAGGTAATTGTTACCATAACGAGTTGGTGTAGAGAGCTGTCAGTCAGTCAGGCTAACTTACTTTGGGGCCAGAAAAAAAAGACTTGTTCGAAGGGCTCCCCATCTTTAATTAAATAGACTAAAAAGGTGAATGGACGGGAATGATTTTCATCCATACACTGAAGTAGACTTATTGGCTGAGACATGACGAGACAATATCTGCATTTATAATCCAACTTTTCGGGTCATTAATCTTCATTCACAAGAATCAACATTGCTAAAATATTACTTTTCCAATCGTATCAATCAAAACTGAACGGTGTACTTTCACAGACTAAAGTTGTTTTTGCAACACGGAACACGCACATCACATGTTAAATTTTGCGGACCGTATTTTCCGCACTGAAAGGCGCACCGGATTATGAGGCGCACCTTCAATGAATGGCCTATTTTGTAATTATTTTTTTTTCATACATTGGACGCACCGGATTAAAAGACGCAATCTACACTGCATCCACTAGATGGAGCAACGCTCCTTCTGTTCAACTCGAGAGGCGTTCATTACCGCCTCCGAAAAACGTAAATTGAACGATTACTTCGATGAAACGACGAAAATTAAAAATAATGCATCCAAACAGAAAATCAAGCGAGGAAATCACAAAATAAATTCCGTAGCCACCCTACAGAATTTTTTGGGGCATTTCCTTGAGCGAACGATCAGATGTCAGTAAAATGTAAGAGACTGGATTGTCTCAGAAGTGTTTTGTTAATTATTCCTTTGTTGTGTATTCACAAACGAGGAAATCACAAGCACGTGCGCGCGCACGCATGCACGCACGCGGGCCGAGGTCGGATCAGAGTCGATCAGACGACACAAATGATATCAGAGGCTGTTTGCACGGAAGGGCTAGACCGATTGTGTGTGCGTGCGTGTGTGTGTTGATAGACTAGGTCAGTGAACATGTCAACATCAATAGTTGGGGGTTGTATAGTGCACTGGTTCGCCCCCAGGGAGGTGGGCGGCGGGGATGGGGGGTGGGGGGGTGCATGACATGGCTGACTGGAGAGGGTCTGCTTCTTGACTTTTACAAACAAGTTTTTAATCGCTGTGATTTAAGAGGGGGTTTAGGTGAGTCAAAAATCGCCCTTTCCCTCCGCGGTGAAGTTAACAAATAATCCAAACCGATATTGACAGATGATGGATTTTGACAAAAAAATCCCATCGCATCTGTTCCACTGTGCCCCTCTTTGTCCCTTGCTGGAATGTCGCGGCATTCCCAGATTTCCTGCTGATAAATCCAGGTGAGTGACAGGGATGACGCGGTTTTATCTCGACGATTATAGCCAGAGCGCTGCAAGTCGGGCTTGTCGTTACAACTCAGGAGCGGCAGCGACGCTAGCATCCGTTATCGACGCAACCCGAGTCCTTAATCATCCAATTTAAAGTACAGTCGAGAGGTTTCAATGACATATTCACACTCTCCTATATTCTGCTTGCGCTCTTTTTTTAGTGACCAGGGGGAACCAAATGAATTTCAGAGACGCGTTTGTGTGCGACGTTTTTACCGGATGCGAGTTTTAGGCCGGTCGAGGAAGCGCTGCCGGCTTCACTTCCTGCGCGTCTGGTATAGTCCGGCGTTGGGTCGCAGCTTTTTGCTAACACGTGTGAGGCGTCGATCGCTTGATTCCGACCCTTCTCCCCCGCTTGGCCTTTAAAAAGGACTCCGGATGCCAGAAGAAAGAGGTTCCATCCCCACAGCCCACAGGTTGAGTGCTCCCTTGACCTCAAGAACTAATGAAAAAAAAAATCTTCCCCCCATCCGTACGCTATTACTTATAGAAAAGCCTGCCTCCCGCCTTTTCGTCTTCCTCCCTGCCTCCCGCCTTGGTCTTTACTAGCCTGTCTCCTTCATCGGTAGCCCTCCTGCTGCGAAACGCTTGGCTCCTTTGATCTGGCCCGGCGCTCTAATTAGAAGGAAGTGAAGTGTAGGCCAGCGAGGTCACCATTACCCGCGACCCCTCTCATCGACCACTCCAAATGTCGTTGGGGAGCGAGACGTTCTCACGGCGTTGACCCGCTGGCAGGGATGCCGGGGTGGGTTGTGGGGAGGGGGTCTGGATCACGTTAGGGACTCCCGTAAAAATCAGGCACAATTTACATCTAATTTGAACCGCTGGAGAGGTCATCGTGCGGCGACTCGTTAGTGTCCGAACAGGGGGAGGAAGAGACTCTAGCGTCAAACCAAACTGGCGGAACCCTCGTTAAGGCAACGTGGCCGGCCCAAGGTTGGGAGGTCATCGTAAACAGACCTACTGGGACAATTTGTCATAAAGGCAAGATTAGGAAATAAAGGTTTAACTTGGAGGCCTGGACCCAACATGGCAGAGGGCTAAGCATGAAAGCAAGTTGGGGACTTGTCATAAAACGCAATGATTGGCCTCATTTTGTGGATAAGAGTGATGAAACAACAGGACTACTGCTTTTGATCATGGCTATAAAGTAGCGGGGGCTTTACCGTGTGTGTGTTGAGGGATAGTGTGTCATTACCTGAGCGATGTGAGTCACCAGAACAGGACCCGGCGCACATAAAACCGACAGACATCAGGAAAAAATGAAGCCTAATCACATTTTGACTCGGCTTGTTAGCGGGTATTTCCTGCCCCCAGACTGATCCAATCTCGCAAAGCCGGCCCGGGTGAATCGCAGACGCTACAGGAACTCCGCGCTCGGTAAGCGATGAATCGTCTGCGGCGGCGAACGCAACGTAACACGGGCGCTCGCGTCGGGGGCCGGGAGCCACATCCGCGCCGTTGTCGCGGTCTTCCTGGCGAGCTAAAGTTCCCCGAAGATCAGTTGAGCATCGATAAAAGGTATGTTTGGGGAGAATGATTTATTGTGATATTCATACGTGAAGAGGCACTCCATGTAATTATCATATTTTGAGTTTTTATTTTTTATTTTTTTAATGACTTCACAAGGGTTCAGGTTGAGTGCGTCACCGAACATAAGAGGCGAGCAGCAGCATTCTGGACCAACTGGAGACGCGCAATGGAGGATTGGCTGACTCCAATCAAAGAAAATAAAGGGTTTGAAGTGGATAAAAATATATCTGCCATCTGGTGGTGAACACTGTTATTACAACTTCACACCGCTCAACTGTTGTACAACATTTGTCAAAATTCACCGGGGGCCACCCCATGTGCGGGTGCCGGCCTCATTCCGCCAGTTAGCCATCCCGGCTCTCGAGAGTCCACTCAGTGGCGCCCGAGCTAAGAACTTGCAACCTGAGCTACCGAGACGACCCAAGTCAACTGCTCACCTACAGTTCAGCATAGGAACGAAAAGTGTGGGTGGTGGTGGTGGTGGTAGTACCCTCACAGCAACGAAGCGACTTGCCTTGAAGTGATTTGTATGAGTTTTGCGTGGGTGAATTCCCCTCCCGCCAAATCTTCCTTGGCTTGAGCGGTTTTCCTTTGAACGCGCCGGCTTTCTGCATGAGCACAATTGGTTCTCCCTGCAAGCGCCAAAAAGGAGCAGAGTCCTCCGTTGCTCATGCCCGCGCTGCTGTTTGATCCCGATAAAACACAACAGAGAAAACAAACACACACACACACACCCACAGTGTGAAAGGTATTCATTCATTCATTCATATTATTCGAGCACGGCTTCCTGCTTCTCCCTTTTTGAGATGTGGGGAAAAGTTCAACGTAATAGAGCAGAGTATATACAAAATTTTTTTTGCTTCAACCAACAGGACCCCCTCTGCCTCCTAGCTGGGTTCTTTGACCTCCACCTGTCTTAGTGGGGCCGATGCAGCCTATCGGGTGGCCTCCCCGAGGTGGCTACTTGCTTAGGACACTAGTCACTTGACAGCCGTGAAGCCAATCACTACCCCCCCGCTCCCACCCCCACCCCACTGATGCAGGAAGGAGACCCTCTGATGCTCACACAAATACACAGACACACACACGCGCGCCCGCACGCCCCCTCTCACCTCTGATCTCGGCGTATGCACACCTGAACACTCGATACTATTGAGTCATGGCTTTGCTAGCGTTTCATCTCTTCAGCTCTTTTTATTTCGCGCATTCTTTTTCGGTTGTCAAATGAGTAGCCTGGAGGGGCCCCCAGAAAAATCACAGGGAGATTTTTTTTTTTTTTTTGACAGCCTGTGTGTGTCCTTTCATGAGATATAAACACATGGAAAGGGAACCGGGCTGTCGTGACCTCGTGGAAATGCACACGTGGACACGCCGCATACATCAAACACACCTTATGGTATCATAAAGTACCTTAACTGCTTGAAAGGTTACCCAACATCCACCGCTTTGTTTTTAAGATTAAAGATGTGAAGGTTGCTAAATTTACAAATACAACAAGTGCCTTTTTGCCCCCCTGCCCCTCAATGTTTTTCCCAACTTTGTGCACGGCGTACACACATACGCGTCGGAAAATGGTGCATTTGTGTGTTAATGATTAGAAGAAGGTGGGCATTTGCAAGCGATGGGAATGTGGGCAGTGGTTTCCTAAGTGGCGCTATCTGGGTTACGGGGCCAAGGCTACCGGGTTGCTATCAGCTGGCTCCTCCGCTCAGTGCCGCTTCACGTGGAAAAGATGCGAACTCGTCCGTGGGCCCGGCACTTTGATCCCGTTTCGACAAACCGGATAGGCACAAAACAATGGATATTCTAACCCTTTGGAATGTTAAGCTGCTAATTATATGGCGATCGAGCGGTTTAGCAAGTCGGCCTCGCAGTTTAAAGGTTCTGGGTTTGAAGCTTTAACCTCAACTGTTTGGATTTCGAATGACATGGAGAAGAATAATGCAACCCGGATAAAATGTGATATCACGCAAGGCTGTATGGATGTAGTTCAACTTTCCCTACATGGTGGGCTTCTATAGACTGCCTGGAAACTGTAAAACATACAAACAATATAAAAGGGATCATCGATGTCGTTCCACTCCGGCGGCTGCAACGTAACCCGAATCTGTACTTAAGTCGGACGGCGCCATAGTCTATCACTTACCTATGCTAACCATGTGGAACAGTCATAATGGCATCGAGCAACAGCGTGTCACGTCACAGATGCGTGACATGGTTCAAACTCCTATTTTGTGAGCTCGCAGGCCTATTTTTCCGGATATGTCAAAATCTGCCCAAAGCGTTCAGTCAAGATGAGGGATGTAATGACATCAGAAGCCCTATTTAAATAAATGTTCTGAGCCTGTCCCAGCGTGTTCCCGAGCTGGCTCCAATAACACTGGGTCACGATGAAAGAAAAGCGTCTCTTTGTCCTTCGTGGCGCTATGGTTTTTAAGTCGTTGAGGGGGCTGCCAGTAGTCATACGGCTCTGCCAGCAAAGCATATGTAAGCACATTCATGTGCATGCGAGGGGAAGTGACAGCTGTGTCGGGAGCCGCCGACAGGGACCAGCGTGACCGGCGAATTGTAGTGACAGTGCGCTGGGGATGAAGAAGCGGGATGGCTCCGGTGGACGGGCGACCTCTGACCTTCCGTGTCAGAACCGAGGCCTCCCTGAACAATAGCGTGAAGAGTAGCTGAAGCTAGAGAAGGTTTTTAAAAAGGCTCGGGGTGTCTTCGCTGGCTTCCTTGATCGAGCAGCGGAGCCATATCAGTATGTCCATCTCTGACACTAATGCTATCCTAATGAGCCCCAATGATAATGCCGGCTTAAGCAAAGGGACGTGCCGGGAGGCCCGAGGTGACAGGGGTTAATGGGAAGGAGGGCGAAGGAATTGGCCGACCATCCACATGATTGCAGGAAAGACGTGGCTGACGCCCCCTGGCTCCGAAAAGCGAAGCACCTTCCAACCGGTCATCTTTTTTCAATGGTCAGCACGGGAGTGCTCGTGTCAAGAGTATTACATCCACTTTAAAAATGCTAAGTTGTGACAATATGGTGGAAGGGAGCCAGTAGAAAGCAGCAAGGCAATGCTGATCTAAAAATATAACGCACGCAAACAGAATATGATCAATCTGTGAAAGACAGAGGTCTAGATTGACACAATTACAACAGGCTGCTATGGCCAAACTTTTGTAATCCGGCCCCGAATGTCTTCACTCATTCAAAAATCGCAAAGAAAAAAAAAACAAAATCACCATTTACAAGAAAAAAAAAACATGTACTTGTCCTTTGTTTAAATTAGCATGAGTCCTGACTTTCTATTCACCGTTTGATTCCACCAGTTGGCAACCGCAGCAACAAACGTACGCATTTTCAACTATGAGGCAATTTCACGCAGCGATGATGACACGGGCGAATTAATTGGCTTCGCACTGAGTGATGAATGCAAACCTTGTTTTGACTCACCGCTGATTGGGCAACTTTTGATTGGCCGCCAAAGACAAGTGAGCTTCAAACAGAAGCGGAATATTGTGGCTTCCGTTTGCTTACCTGTCATCTCTAGAATGATTTAAAACGACAGCGTCACATCTTTCCCGATTGCGCCCATCAAATGAGACTTGAGATGATGTCTGATATAAACGCCACAATCGAGGCCTGTCGACTTGAACACTGCAGACTGACATGTGATGTCACTGTGTAAAAGAGCACCCCCCCACCACCTCCACCCCCACCCCCGCCCCGCCACCTGTCTAACTTGCTCTCTTACGTTGCCCAAAGCAAACTCATTGCTTCGGCTGGAATCTGCTATGTCCACACGGTGCCTCTTTAAGCAGGGAGAGGCGAGCGAAGAAAGACCAAATGTTGGGGAGTATTGACTCAACGGCCGGCGCCCTTATCACGGTGAGAACCTACACAGATGACGAATGAGTCTATGGAGCCGCAGATAAGCCGGCAGGTAAACGGAAGGGTCACGGATACAGAGACTTGTCCCAGTAGGAGTGCAATATATAAAGTGAGCCTACGTGTCTGCTTTGTCTCCGCATGACTTGGACAGAGGTCAGACACGGCAGATTGACAGGGAAGGAGTGGACGCTTTAACGGGTTAATCTGCGTTCTAAGGGCCCGTTAACCACATACAAGCTGTCAGAAACACGTCCGGGCTCTCGGTACACCCACATGTGTGGAAGAGGAGAAAGCACACATAAACACACACACACACACACGTGTGTATGTCGACACACACACGCATCGGGTTCAAGGGGCCACTGAGTACAGGGCGGTAGGTGTTAGATTACAGGAGCGGGGCCATCCAAAGCCCCGCCTGCTCCTATCTTTATTTAACCGCTGATTAGGCGGACTCTTTCAAGGCCTCTTTAATTGCCCTCGCGATGGAGCTTTTAAACCTGAGAGCCTTTTTTCACCTTTTATTGATTTCTCCTCTCATGACACCAATAAAAAACGCCCACACGGATGCCTTCTGTTTTTCCGCAGCTTTCCCTCTCTTGTTCACCCCAAATTCCTTCACTCGGGTCTTGTCTCTCTCACGAGTCGGATCAAGTGTTGCGCCAGAACCGAAGGCATCGGAGCTAAATAAAGGGATGCGGTCAACCCCGGAATGTTCGCGGTGCCATCGGGATCAAAGTCATCAGCTTGATGATCGGGATTAATCACTTCTCTGTTTAAAACCCTTTCCCAGGTCGCAATTTTATGTGATCGTTACCTTCCGTTTCACGTTTCCAACATTTTTTATCAGTCGACACATTAAATTTTAAAAGCCTTTTTAACAACAACAGTCCGTTTTACGCGGCAACAAAGAAAAATAATGGCCAAATTGCAAACGATGAGCATATTTAGAATAAACTGTCGCAAGAAACTCAGTGAATAATAAATTGGACAACAAAACAATCGACGGATGAGTCAAAAAGTTGCACAATCAGATTCCGAAGTGTTTTCTTGCGAGCATGGTCCTCCCATGACAATCACTACGATCGTAAGCATGCGTCGTTTTTTTTTTGGTCCCAAATACGACTTCCATAACCCCGACGTGAGAGTTGTAACCTTGAAGGGGTTCTGGCAACTGCCGTGGTTCTGATCCCATCAACAGACTCATTGATTGTTGTCTGGCTGCCGTTTTGCAGCATCAGCTCAGGCCCCGCCCGTATTGATTTCAGGTCAAAATCAACAAAAGCTCTAACTGGCCGTCAATGACACTCTCGGGGGGGATAAACGCGGGCCTGCTGTAATAGCAGACGGCAAGGAGTCGATACCAACTGATATCTCAGACTACTAATTTGGAAACGTACATCATTAATACCAAGCAGGCCTCACCGACTGAACTGGAGACTGACATACTGACAAAGATTCGAATTGCGTCATTAGGGATTTGTAATCAACTACGGTAATTTACAAGGCAATCCGTGTCAGAGACAGCAGAGGGAAGGTGATGGCGTGTGGTAAGCATTCAAGGGTGATGCGGGTTATTTTATTTTATTTTGGGGGGGGGGCGTTCTCGAAATGGATTCCTCTGAGCGTGTTAATTAAAACTGTTGATTCTGCACATGCTGTGCAAAGTAGTCATAATTATCGGGATTATTTCCCTAACGATGGCTATTTGCTGTTGTTTCCATCCAAAGTGACACCGCCTTCGTGGGATGCCAACCCATTTTTTCTGCGTGTAACAAGAGCGATGAAGTCATCCCACTGACCTGGTTTCCAAGGTCAAATAACGGCGAGTGATGTTATGCCAGCTGACTGATTCAGCACCCCCCCCCACCCCCCATCTCTTGTTGATACCCATCAGCTGACCAAATCACCCCGCCTCTGCTGCATCAGCTGAGGGGATGCCACCGCCGCCCCCACCTCCCCCTCTTTAAACCCTGACAGCTGACAGTCTGGGGGCCCGTTACCCCTCCCCGCGCCAACTGCTCACCTCAAATGAGCTGTGCCATTTTTTTTTCGCCACCGGAAAAATTGCAAAAATCCCAACATTTGGAGCGTGTTTGATAACATCAGTCATACGTCTCCCACCTGAGTCGGGGGGGGGGGTCACCACCCCTAAATGTGCATTCGGCGCCACGTCTTGCGTGCAACGTGGATATTCATTCAGTGAAGATGGGATTAGAGAGGCGGAATCTGGGTTAAAGACATACAGTCCATCTGTTGTTTTGGTTTTTCTCCACCGTTGATCAGAGGCGTTTATCCTCTACCTCCCCCAACGCTAAATCATTACGTCAATCGGTTATTAAAGTTTTTTTTCCCCCCCCAAATGCAAAAAGCTTTACGGAACTACTACTTTGTGGAACGTAATGCCCCAACATAGTTCATGGTTAACTTTGCTTCTCCTCTTTCTGTGCCCCTTTGTGTTTATCTTAACCCTGTTATAGTTTCCCAGGCTCCAAAGGCTGATAACTCAAGTTTAGTGATTTCCACTTTAGACGCCGTGCACACGCTCCTGAAGCAGCCGCTTGCATAAACACGCATTTGGAAACTCACATTTTGCGACAAACCCTGGACGGTCGGCAAGTAATGATTTTAGGGGTACACGGATGTGACCGGGGAACGTGAAGTTACAAATAACTGAGCATTGACCATTTCATAAATGGAGTCCAAATAGTTCTCAACAATCACAAGTCAATTTTGCACCCAACTCGTCACTTTCACGCAAAGTTTCAAGGCAATTTCTGGAAAATGAACAAAAACCCAACAGCTAAATATCGAGAAGCATCGTAGGTGATCTAATGTGTAAAATTTCTTTTTAACTTTCTTGTTTGGAACCTAAACATGAATGTGTGTGTGCGCAAGAGAGAGCAAAGTGGCCCTTAAGCAACGTTAGAACCCCCCCCCCCCCAATCTCATCCATTCAGACTCCCAGGACCCAACACAGAGGCAATCTTATACCATTGACAAAAAAAAAACATAAAACAGTGAGAAGAAAAGATAAATCAAGGTCGTAGAAAGACAAAAGCAACTGGCCGGTGGGGCCCAGAGTGTCATCTTGCCTCCACTTTGGCTGAAAAGAAGGGAGGGCGTAAAGAAGAAAAAAAGGAAGTCTAGAATTTACCAGAGGAAAGTTCTCTTTCTTTTCCCGGACAGCTGAGCGTCTTATTATGGGATTAGATTTAACCAGTGGCCCCCCTCCCCCACTTGGAATGTGCAATAGAGGGCTGGTGGTAAAGGGTGTGTGTGTGTGTGTGTGTGTGTGTGTGTGTGTGTAGGGGGGCACTGTGGGGGGGTTCGGAGGGGGTGGGGGGGTGCCTGCTTGACTGCTGAGGTGTAATAAGGGCGGCCCTGTATGGTTTGGGATGGCGCTTGGTTGTGGTAGTGGGACGGGTCAGGGACGTAGCTTGCGGGGAGGCCTTGGCAACGTGCCCAAAATGTGGGGGGGTGCTCAGCGGTGGGGGTGTCCAGCCGCAGCACAGGGGCCCTCGTGGAGTCATGCCAACAGTGCAATTACTCCTCACGCTGAACAGCTGGCACATCACAACAGTTGTACCAAAATGTCAATACTCAGATATAAAATATAAAATATATATATATAAAATAAATATATATAAAAATATATTTTTTTTTAAATTCGCAAACCAAGAAAAATAATAATAATAATGAGGTACAAAGACATTTCCAAAATCTTCTGCTAGTTATACGCAGTTGTGAAGCTTACGTTTCTTAACTTGCCGGTATAAAGCTAATGACGTTCCAATGAAAACGTCCGACTCACTGTGTACTGCTTCCAGATATGAGCTTGTTTTGGTCCGTTTTGGCACAACCAAAACAATGGCAGACCACAGCGTCGCTGTTGCACTTGCAAACATTTACTCGATAGCACGGTGGAGTCGCAAGACTTAACCGAAGCGCTCATACAAAAAAAACTAAGCATGTTAAAAGTTGGTCTTGGCTCAAGACCCAAGAGATTTGTTTCTGGAGTCGCCACCTTGTGGCCTGGCATGCATATTATTATTATTTTTTTCCTTTGCCTAATAACGTGATCATTGTTTTGCAAGCCGAGCGCAAAACGTCATCAGTTGCGCTACTGTCAAAGCAAAAATCGCAAGAAGGTGCAAACACAAAGCAAGCAGAGACAAAAGTCATCCAAGTGCGGCGATCGGATCGGCCTGGCCTGGGTTTGATCCAAAGTAATATGTCAGCGGGCTGCGAGTGAAGAGTGTGTGTTGGAGGGGAGAGAGTGAGGGGGGGAATACGGGGGGGATTCCGTGTTTATAAATTCCCTCCGTTTGAAACTCAGTCCAAGTTTATAATCCACCCACTGTGCGGTGGGCTTTGTGCTTTCCCCTTAAAGCACTCACACAATGTAAACACCACATTAAAAAAAAAAAGGGGTTGGAGGATTCTCTCCCCCCACAAAACCCCCCTTAAAAATATACGCACTAAAACACAGGGAGCAGAGGAAATGGACTCCTTTCTAAAAGGGGAACACAAACAGAGCATCTGTCAGTCAAGCTCATATGGTGCCGTGATGTCACGGACGGACGAGATGCTGTGTGTTTCCGGCCACCAGCCAGCCGGCTCGCACATGGCCGCAACATCCGCCGGCGCTGCAGCTGACTTCCTGTGTTGGCGTTGTGGCCAACAGGTGGCGGCGGCGGCGATTGAGGTTGCCGGTGTGCGTCGCTGAGGTGCTGAGTCAACAGCGGGAACGAAATTTGGACAAAGCCTCACTCCCTCGGTTGTTCCTTGGGCGTTGGCGCATCTAAAATGTGTGTGCGTGTGCGCACTTCACGGCCAAGGCTCAAAGTAACGTTTTTCACCCAAGCATTCAACCCTTTCATGCACAAATAATAACTTGATAAGCTGTCCACTGTCGTAACCGCTGTCCCTGAAGGGGTTAATTCTGAGGTTAAACCATTTTGTTAGCTTAGCAATTAGCATGACTTCTCCGTCTTGTTGATTACTGCCCTTCATTCCTCTGTGAGAACAGGACAAACTTATTCGCTGCCACAGAGGTGATGATGCCTGACTTAGGAGTGACCCCCCCCCCCCCCCCCGCAACGTATTTCGACCCATTGGCAGCCCGTCGAAGCTCGTTAGCTCGCTAGTCAAATTTGACCCCTATGAATTCTGCTACTCAAATGCGACCCTTAAATCCCAAAGGGTCCAATTTGGCCCTAATCCTAAATTAGGATTAAAGCATTAAATATTTGAAAAAAAAACATTTTGGTCTTCAGTGAACATAGAGCAGGCATTTAATGTAAAATTCATCATTTTCCAAGGAAGAAAATGGTTTTTGGGTTCTCCAGGGTTAATCAGAAAAAAGCAACAGTGGGAGTTTTGCGAGTCTGTGTGTCTTCATCAGTCTGCAAAATGTGACTTTTGACTGACTAATACGAAAACGATTATTTTGCGCCTTGTTTACGCCTATACAGCTGTGCGGAATACAAAACAGATGATGACGCTTTGCCAAGTACTTAGTGTAAAATACACGCACGCAGCCATCTGAGGGAGTTTAACGGATGTCATCCGCTTTACAGCAGCGGTAACAGACACGGAGACCTCAAAGCCGACACAATCTGCCTTTTACATACGAAAACACATTTGTTTGGGCTTTATGGATCTGCTCTTGGTTACAGCGCAAAAAAAAAAACGTAATCCAATTTGTTCATCTTGATTCATCTTTGAAATGTTTATCCAGGCGACGTGGCCGTTTATCCGGTGGCACACGAGCTCGGTAAGGTCTTCGACGGGAACTGTGGCTTCCAAAGACATTTTGAAGGCTAAATTCTTCTTACATTTGCGTTTTAGTACAGACTGGACAGGAAACAGCCGTAATGCTAACCCGAAAATGATAATTCTTTCAGAAATTAATCCATGACAGGATCTCCATCAGATTTTGATCTGGCCTATTTTGTAATCATACATTGGACGCACTGGATTATAAAACGCAATCTACAATGCATCCACTAGATGGAGCAACGCTCCTTCCGTTCGACTTGAGAGGCGTTCATGACCGCCTCCCAAAAACGTAAATTAACGATTAAATCGACGAAACTATGAAAATGGAAAATAATGCATCCAAACAGAAAGTCAAGCGAGGAAATCACAAAATAAATTATGTAGCCCCCCCCTATAGAATTTATTTTGGCATGCAACAAAAATGTATTGAATAAAGCAGTGACACAGTTCACTGAACCAACAGCAAGTTATAACATTCCCAGCAAGGAGCCATTTTGGGGTCGACCTATTACCGTAATGACCATAGACAAGCGCAGCGGATTTTAAGACGCGCTGTGATCTTTTAAGAAAATGGAAGACTTTTCGGTGCACCTTATAGTGTGGAAAATACGGTTGATAAAAGTCATGGTAAATAAGCTGGAGGGGGGGGGGGACTGGATGAATTGCAGTTTCTTTCTCTTGCTCTTTTGGCCACACCTCCGAGCATTGACAACAGTTCATAAAATTTCACGACGCAGCAATTCTTTGGGATTTTTCCCTAACCTCATTGACCTCAACACTGAAATGATAAAAAAAGGGAAATTCCTCCTCGTATCATTCAGTCACTGGAAGCCGGGGTGGTTGCGGGGCTGCAGAGTCAAAGAGGCGTGTCAAACGGGTGGGGGGGGGGGGGTGACCGTGCCAAGAACATCGGCTTTCGGCAGCTGACTGTAATATGATTAGCAGGCCAAAACATAAATCACCGACAGCCTCGAGGTGCAACCATGACTCGCATGCTCATGGGCAGGATTATGATAATGTTCGGCAGAACTATTCAGACAGGGGAGTGTGTGGAGGGGGAGGGGGGGGGGGGTTGTATTTGCAATAGGAAGTGTAATTACCATGGGGGAGGAAGAACATTGACCGATTTATTTTGGGTCTTATGATAAACAGACAATTACTTTGTTCGATCTCCATACAGTGGAGATGAATGCATCATTCTGTATCTGATGCCCAAGCGTGCTTGAAACCGATTCACATATTCATATTCTAAAAGGCCCTCGTAGCATTTCCTGTTCAACGTAGCGTAAATATTTGAGGGAGGCGTTGCTAAACAAATGCTGTTTGCTCATAGAAGTGAAGCCTACAAAAAAAATGAGTTTTTTTTAAAAACTATTCCTAAGGTTGGGGGCGCGCCCGACAACTGCAATGTAGTGCGAACCAGCCCACAACACCCCTGCGATAGACGCCCACTGACCAAAAATATATTCAAGAATCCCAATTCAAATCGACACCATATTGTACAATTTCATAGATGCACATATTCTGCATATGCCTGATGATTTTTTCAAATATATTTATTAATGCTAAAACCACATCTTAATCCAAAACCGGTCCAGAACTTAATTCTTTAATTCCTATCCCACCGTAAGTTATTGTGGAAATGACTTACGGGATAATTTGCATAATCTTTCAAATTAGTCACGGAAATAATTTCATTTCCTCAACTGAAGACGTTCGTTCTATCGCTTTGGATTTTTTAATCTTGCAGGTCACAGTTTCGAGGAAATGACCCCGAGACGGCGCAATCCCAACAGATTCGTCTTTCATTTGGAACGAGTCATCAAGATGCTGCAAATGGACCGAGGCGTACATCAATCAATCGAGACGCCGCTTCACTCCCATTGATGTTGCTGAGGTGAAACTCAAGGACACATCTGCTTCTTTAAGGTCACGGGGACTCAAGTTGGACGGGGGTCAAGCCTGCGACTGCACCCACCGGACCCTCCCCCCCTGTACAGCTGGCTCCCGTGCAACCCCTCTCAGATATCAGCGTCTAAAACAAAAGTCCCGATGGGCTTTTAACACCCGACGTGCCAAACAAAGAGTGACCTCGGAAGCCGCCTAACTATGTTTAACGCCGGGAGGGGTCATGGTGCGGGGGGGGTGTCAGCGAAGCCAAACTCGAGGCTGGCCTTCAGTGTCTGGGGACATTTATGACGTCTGGGTACCCCCCTCCCCAGAATGGGGATGGCGGCCGTGATTTACAGCACTTAATCTCGGAGGTTATTCAAGCCCGTGGAGTTTACAAGCCGACGAGCTTTGATGTCTTCGATTGTTGTAGCATCTGACCGCCTTCCCTGGTGCGAAGACGTGATTGGATTGCGGCGTTCGGAGGAGAAACATCTGTGCGCTTGGAATAATGGCTTGTTGCGTCACACTCGATTCTTGCTGCTTACTATTTTTTTTTTTTCCCCAGTCGGGGTGTGGGGGAAAAAAACAAAATCAGAATATCAATTTTGATTTCAAACGTCTAACTGTATCAAGAGATGTATCAAATCGTATTTTATTGGAGAGACCCGCGCAAATAAGTGTCAGTGTGTACATGTGTGCCTGTAAGAGGCGGGGCTTGGCGGGCTGGGGTGTGATGTCAGTTGAGGCTGTGAGCCCCCCCCCCCCCCCCCCCCCCCAGCATGAATGTGCTCCTTTTCTGTCTTTCTGTTTCACTGCTCTCCACGCCGTTCAACAAATGCTGAAAAGTGCATCGGCGCCTTTGGCTCTCCTTTCCAGTCAACCTAGCGGCTCTGAAAAGCGGAGGCTCAATTCCATGCAACTCCCCGAGGACTTGTAATTAATTTCCATAATTACTTTGGAGGGGTGGGGGTCCACTGGGCCAAAACAATGGGCGAGAAGTAGGCTATTGTGTCCCTACATGTCTACGCAAATGTGTGAGTGGACTGCAGGCAGTCCAATTTCCTTTTCCTGTCAGTTTTATTTCTTGCCCCCCCTTCGGCTAATAAAGACAGTGACCTTGCGGAGTTCCCCTACTTTGCCGCATCCCTGGCGTTTCATTGCTCCCTATTTGTGGGTCCAATCTGCAGGTCAAAGTTCATGACAGGAGGTCATTAGGCAGTAAAGGGGTCCAGACAGCTCACTCGAACGCTTTTATTGATTTATTTTAAATATTATTTTTCAATAACATTTTTTTTTGCTTTAGCTAATCACTCCGTGGGATGTTGAGATATTTATTGTTCCAGATAAGATGTGCCGTTGGATTACAAATTACTAACCGCCCAGACTCTGGCTGCAGCTGGCGTCGCAGAGGTGTCAAATAGGGGAAGGGGAAGCATGGCTGCACTTGCACAGGTGGGGCTCCATGAACCAACACCCCCCCCCCCCCACCAATTGAAGCGCAGAGCAACGTGGGAAGTGATATAATCCTCTGGACTTTGGCCAACATTTTTCCACGGTGTACTTTTGCCACTGTGGATGAACATGAGTGAGTGTGCATCTGTCTGCGCCTTCCTCTTTGTGTCATCGATGCAGTTGCATTGTGAGGTCATAAAAAGCGCCATGTGCTATTGGGGGGGGGGGGGTTATGGTACATGGCACTGGGGAGCTGCTAACCTCAAGGGATTGAGCAGAATTCCTGCACTCACCACCCCCTTTCCCTTGAACGCTTTCCTCGCCCGCCCACTCGCTCGCTGCGCACACACACACAAAAAAAAAATCAAATAAATAAAATAACACTCCCGCACACGACAGGTGCAGGCTTAAGTCCACTCTCCTTCCGTCTAACGTTTCTGTAATTTAAACTGCCACCGGCGCATGGTGCGAGCATTTTAACACGTGAAGGAACACATACGAATATTTGAGCCCATCCCCCAAAATTACAAGTTTAAGGAATATTACAACTAGGTTCAATGACAATTTTTTTTTTCCCAGAAAGATATAAGTACAAGGACTCAAGTCAAAGTCTCAGATACCGATATCAAGTATCAATACCATTAATACTTTGCACACATTTTTTAATTGAGAAAAAAAAAGGTAATTTTGAAAAATAACCTAAATATCCTAATGAAGCATTTGTTGGTTGGGCGTCGATATATTACCGTAATGACCATACACAAGGCGCAGCGGATTTTAAGGCGCGCTGTAAGCTTTTAAGAAAATAGAAGACTTTTTGGTGCGCCTTACAGTGCGGAAAATACGGTACGTTAGTGTCAATATGACCATTTTTTCCCCTCGTAACATCAAACCTTTTTTTTGCTTATTGCAAGTGTATTATTTATCAACTTTTTAAATTTCCATCCATCCATTTTCTGAACCGCTTAATCCTCACTAGGGTCGCGGGGGGTGCTGGAGCCTATCCCAGCCGTCTTCGGGCAGTAGGCGGGGGACACCCTGGATCAGTTGCCAGCCTTTTTAAATTTAATAAGCCAAAATCCATCCCTTTTTTTCTTCCAAGTGTGGCACTCATACACCAATGCACAGAAATGTGTCTTTTTTTTTTTAAATCCAAACGGCGTATGAATACTGTCGTCTTCTTGAACAACTCCGCAGACATAAAGAACCCAATGCAGTTGAGATCTTCCGTGGACCTCTCTCGTGCACGTCTGGTACATTCCAAGCACATCTGTCTTGAAATCAGGCCCCGCTTTTCTTTGTCGTTCTATATTTGTCTCCTGCCTTTGTCTATTTTTGCCTCGTCCAGAGTTCTAAATCATTTCCGCCGAATGCCTCTTGAGCATCCAATTGTGTCTGTCTCTCCATCGTTTTTTTTTTTTGCTCTCTCCCCATCGTTCCATACATCCCCATACACCCCCTCCCTTTCCCTTATATATTTTCTTTGTGCTTTTCTTCGCCAAGCGCTCTTTTTCTCCTTCCCCTCCCTCTGTTTGTCTCCTATTCCTCCTCTCTCCTCCCTGGTGTATCTTGTCGAGAGTCGATGCCAGACTGCAGCGAGAGCAGTGGCGACTCCAGGCGCTTTCTGTTCCTGTCAGCCGTTAGACACGCGCGCACACGCACGAGCGGAGTCAACGAGGACATCGTGTCTGGGCTTGTGGAGGACAAGCGTGCCGAGGCTGCCACCACAAGGCGGAGACGGGTATTGCAGCAACACGGGCGAGTTCATCGGTTTTGGTGGGGGGGAATTGGGAGGATGATGAAATAGTGGCAGCTTTTCAGTAACGGCTAGCTCCAGGTGGGCGGGGCGAAGCGCTGTGAGCTCACCGCTGCGAGCTTTGAGCATCAGCAGCTATTATGCAATAGAAAGCAGGGGGGGCGTAGGGGTTGGAGGGAGAATTGGGGGGCTCAGGGTGGGGGCGCGATGTGAACAACAGGAGGCTTAGCGGGAACGATGCTGGGTGCGATGATGCACCGAATGTCTTCGACGTCGGCACATAATACATTCCGCTGGCTTTGCCTCTTTTGTCTCCCAAAGAGAGGTGACACCTTTGCTTCAGACAGGGGGGTGGGGGGGGGGGGGGTAAGGGGGGGAATGTTTTCACGACTCTCAATGATCTTTTCAAAGACAAAAAGTGATCTCCCAGGGCCCAGCGGGTCGTATTTGCAGATAAATGGCTTTAATTAGTCTCACCGAGCGGAGCTCTCAGACAGACGACTCAAGGAAATATGAGGAGAACATCCAAAATGATATGCAAATCGTCAACTGCGAGGCAAATCTATTCAAAATGTTGACGGTATAGCCAGCGCGGGGGGTTGGGTGGGGGTGTCAATGCACACAAGGTGACCCAGAAGGAGGGGGCGACGCAGCGCTAAAGTGGCAAAAAGCATTTTCACGCTCAATGTCTATTTTATAGGAGTCAAGGAGATGATGAGAGTGAGAGTCAAGTGCGAGCAAGTGTCGTCTGGGTGATGAAACGCAAGACCGAAGACAAGCGCCGCAACCGGCTCGCCACATCATTTTATGCGGCCGGCGAAAGCAAATCATGAATCATAACCTCACACGGATGCTTTTTGAATGTGCGAGGAAGCTGGACTACACATGCAGGCAATGGGGGGAGGGGGGGTGGGGCTTGGTTGGGGGGGCAAGACTTGAACCCCAAACCCAAAGACCGTGAAGCTAAAATGCTAACCACGAATGTCACTTTGTGTCATATCCCAGTTTTGGGTTTGTTTCTGCCCACACCTTCCCAGCGCCATCCGGCCAATCGCCGGCATGGGAACCCCCCCCCCCCTCCCCGATGAATTTGAACCTCAAAGCGCCACCCATTAAAAGACAATCAAGGACTGTGAGGACAAAAGGCTGAAGACCACCAAAAAAAAAAAAGTGGTGGGGGGTGGGGGGGAGAAGAAACATTTTTTCCTATTCACTGGCATCTCGAAGACGGTTTAGATGTTGCCAGTTTCTCAGAATTAAGCCTGACAGGCTTCCTCGAGCCCAGTGGGGTACTTATAATTTGTTGGGGGGAGTACGGGAGAGAGGAAGACGGGAGAACAATGGCATTGTCCCGCTTGTGCGAGCGTCTGATCGGCCGCCTCTGCCGGCGTGGTTGTTAACAGTAATTTGCTTTATGCGCAAGTAGAAGCAGGGTCGGGGTAAAGCGAGGCCTCCTCTGCAAAGATCGCATGCCCTCATCGCGCCCCAATCGAGGGCTTTACATCACCTTTGTCACGTCGACCACCCAAGGGCCCGGCTGCCAAGCGGGCGAGATTACAAGCAACTTCGCGTGAATCGGGATTGAAATCGGCGGCATACGCTCGGATGAGTATCTGCTTGCTCGCGGTGTCACGAACATCTTTTTGGGCTTCACGATATCGATTAGAAGCTTGGGGGGGGTGGGGGGGGGACGCGACGCCTTCATCCGACATTTGGTTCGGGGGGTCCGAGCATGGAAGGAATCGGGATTCGTTCACACGGATCGTCCGTTTAACCAGAATTCCGAAGCTTCACGCGGCACGACAGGAGGAGTAATAAACTTGAGGAGTAATAAAACATCGGGCACGACTAATGCGGCGGGACAGCGAGCTTTGTGCAGTCCCAAACGGCGTGGTAGCTTCCCCTCGGCGCTCGGTGCCCTTCGCTGGCGGTAATTTGCCATTGTCACTTTGGGTTCATATCAAGGCTGTGCTGAACGGGGCCGCGTCATATGAAAGGGCTTCAACGGTTTGCCTCCGCCGTCTCGGGGCTCCCCCAGTCAGAGGCCCCGGCGAGGAGTTCTATGGCAGAGAGTGACAGTTAACAGCTTGCCATTTGAGGAGGGTGGCTTGGATCCTGCAGAGGTTCGCAAGCCAGGACCCTCAATGTATACCATGGGGGGGGGGTTCTCAGTGGAACATTTTTGGTGAAAGGTGTATTGTCACCAGCCATCCTCTCTCTTTGCCCCGATACGACTGGAGGGCCTCACTCGGCATTTTTTCTTTTCCCACCGATTTTTTTTCATCGTCCATTTTCTTGAGCGACTGAAATGATCACTCAATGAATTGTTGTTTCAAAATCGTTTAGCAGAAAAAGAAAACTTCTGACTGAGTTTTCCAATGCAGCATTCCTTCCGTCAGCGCAAAGCAAACTGGTTGAGAGTGATTCAACAGCGCCTCTACTGGTTGGAGCTGAGTAGTGCACACTGCAAGAAAGTCCACATTGTGTTTTCTTTCTATTGCAATGCCATTTTTCCAACAAAAATGACTGATTTGAAATCAGAAGCCATTCAAAATAATGAACCCCAAATATTTAAGTATACAGCTATTGCTGATTTCTTTGCAAAGCCAACTCATTTTCTGCCTCGATGAAACGAGCCAATACTTTTAGGAAGCAGCATGAAGCACAAACATGGTATTAACATAAGTGGGCGGGATCTGACCCCCTCCAACCTCGCCCCAAGACTTAAGTTGGACACCGGTGCTTTCGCACCTCTGACAACGGCATCATCGTGCACGGAGTTAAAATGTGGTACCTGGTAGGAAACAAAGAAGCAAGAGATAGAGAGAGCAGAGTGACAGACAAAGGAAGATGATCCGCTACCTACGTAGGCTGTTGCTGGAAAAAAAAAAATCAGCTGTGGGCCTCGTCCCCCCTCCCTTCGCAGAGCGCGCGAAGCTATTACAGTAATGAGCCCAACCGCCGGAGTGACGTCATGCATCCGTAGCGTCGCCGCGTCCAACTAAGGTATGGAACAAAGAGAATGATAAGGAGAGGAGGAATGGATGGGAGTCGCTTCCTTCATCCCTTCCCCCAGCTGACTGCTTTGTTACCTGCAGGTGTTGCAATCACATCAGCTGTTAGATAACAGCAGCAGCCAGCCCACCCCCCACCCTTTTTTTTTTGCCCGACACATTCAATTTCCCTCCACGGTCCAAATGAGAGAGACAATAAAACGCTTATTGTGCATGTTTGGTGGCTCCTCCCCCCAAGACATGATGAGGATAATCAACAATCGCGATAATTAACTGCATCGCCTAGCGTAATTGGCTGGAGATCGCTATCGCTCCCGAGCCGGATGTACAACCACGCTTTGTAGGCGACAAACGGCTTATAAATTTGAGGGCAGTCGAGTGCTCGTGTAGCGTTTTGTGGTAACAACAAGACTATTAAGACACTCGTAGTGAAGAGGTACACAGCAACACTCCTTTTTTTTTCCAGCGAGATTGGAACCGTGATTCAATGGCGGCCATTTTATGACCCTCCTGCACCCTCCCACATGAAAAATACATCAAAGGCATCGAGTGAGTTCTAACCCCACCAGCCACCACTCGCACGCCATTGTGGGAAATCATAACAAATCTGAAACGCAAAAATGACCTCTGGGAGACTGCTGTTCCAATGGGATTGAAACGATTAGCGGACGTCCAAACAAAGCCTTCCTTGCATGTACGGCCACAAAGGCCTCTGTTGGTAGCTGAAACGCAAGCTACTTGACTGAAGTCTATCACTAACGTTTCCAGAGCACAAAGACAGAGAGCCTCTTTATTTTTCCCCAGTCATGGAACTGAGGGGCCCTCTTGAGCGTGACCAACCCCCCCCTCCACAAAAACGAAGTCCCGCTGTCGGCGTTGACACCGTCAAGAGACGGGCAGGAATTTTTTTTTTTTACCTCAGCGGCGGAAACGGGGCTCTCCTCAGGCAGAGCTTCGTAACGACGGAGAGGAACGCACGCACACACACACACACAAACGCGCGTATTCAGACCTTGGCGGTGAACCCTGCCAAAGCACGCCACCCCTTAACCTTCCTTGAGGGGATTTGAGGGGAGGGGGGTGGGGGGCGCAAGCTTTTCCTCACCTTTTGATCCACTGCTCGGTCTGCGTTGCATGGTACAGCCATTACACGACTGCGTCAGATGGATTTTTTTTTTTGACACGAGTAATTTGAGTGTATTAGAGAGTGTGTTGAATTATTGATGTCCAGCACTGTGCACGATTTAAGCAACATTAAATGTTTGTGGCCTAAGCTTCCCCTGATGCCGCTGTAAAGTGTTTCATCAATTTTGGTCATCTTTTTTTTGCCAAATTCTGCCTCCTGACTTGACCGCTGGAGAAAAGAGTCATTTAAAGCAACAAAGTGAGTGGCTTTGCACGGTGCGAGCACGTCGGATCCTAAGGAACGTTAGTTTCCCACGGGGCATTAGTAGTGGACCGGAGGGGGACGCGGACTGCTCAGGCGAGAAGAATTTGAAAGTGAACCCGAGCAAGTAATTGTGGAATTGAGCAGATATGCTGTGGTGCCCATAGATTGGGTGAGAAGCAAAGTTTTTTTTCTGGTTAGCGGATAGCCAACGTCATTTTTGAGCAGTGGACAAATGCGGTATTACACAAACAGTCTTTACTTTGTTTGGTTGATGCCTCTCAAATAATAAATCAATCATCCTAACGGCTGCTCAGAGGAACTGGGGTATTTATCAGCACACCTGGGGTCCAACTACTCCTTGGTTCCGATCGAAATAAACCAGGAGTAGTTTTGTGATAATCCCCGGTGACCTGGCAGGCATGAAAATAACAAATCGAGAAGCGTTACTTTGCCGAAATTTCCGCAGTGCAGCTTGGACCTATTTTACAGGCAAGCCACAGATCTAAAAAGACATTATTGCACGTATGACCTGCACGTGTGTCCGTGTGTCGCAGAAACACGTGTTTCTGGGGAGTCAATCGAAATCTGCATTTTAAATAAAGATAATGGGAAGCAGAGGCAACAGTGAATGAAAGGGAGACGAGGAGAAAAGAGGCGGGGTATGCGATGCCTAGGTCGAGGTATGGTGGTGGAGGGTTTGGGGGCGGGGGTGGGGGGGGCAGGGTGGCACATTCCTGAGGCCTGATGTAGGTAGTAAATTCAAAATATTCCCGGCTGCTTGGAGGGGGTCCAGCTTGGCGGATACACAGCGCTTAGTCAGGAGGCTGGGCTGCTGATCCAGTAAGCGCTCACTCATGGCCAATTATGCTTCTTGTGATGCGTGTTTGGACCCCCCCCCCCCCCCCCCCCCCCCCGCACACCCTCCCTTCTACACCCGACCCTTCCACCTCGCACCCACCGCCGCCACCCTTTTTAGCCCTCTAGCGACGCGGACTAGAGAGAAAGCGCCGTCAAAGCGCCGACCGATCAAACCTCCAATCAAACGGCGGCTGTGGCCCAGACAGGTGATGATTAATGGCTGATATTCCTGACCCGGGAGAAGAAAGGGGATCCAGCGAGGCCCGCTACAGATGGGAGTTTTCAACTCATTACAAAAGTACTGTAACATGTGCCGAGGAGAGCGGCCCCCCCCAGTGAACAATGTTGGGGGAGATCAAAGTCCAGACTTTCTTTGCTCCCGAGCACATTAACAAACGAGATACAACGGCGCATGCTATTCACCTGTGTCTCATTCACACATACTTGAGTGCAAAAGAGCTTCCTCTAGCTTCACCCCCCCCCCCTGCCCACCCCTCTTCTTACCGCCCACACACAAACACATTGAAAGAGAAAGTCTCACCAGTGGCGTCTGCCCAAAGTCTGCGGTGGAAACCAAACACGGGAGTGTTGTGACTGGATGTGATCCTTGTTTCCGGCAGCGGCGCTTGCCAAAAGGCGGATTGATGGCTCTCGACCGCAGGAAAATGTTTACAGGAAAATCGTTCACCTTGGAATTCTTTTATTTTTCTTGTAATACGCTGGTACCGTGACTTCGGAGTGCCCCCGACTTCGGCACCGGCCGGCGTGGAGGGAGTTGCCCTCCGATCGGCGCAACCGTTTGAGATTATCGCTCGCCTTGGGTTTAAAGACGCCGACTTCTGCTACTCCTCGTCGGATTATTGACCTCGCTCGCTGTTGTGTTCGATTGGAAGGAAAGTTAACGACGGAATCATAACTGGAAAGAATGTTGAGGAATTTTAAAAAAAGGACACACTTAGTGGACAGCCACCGCCCAAGACTTTCCCATCTTGAATATTCCACATGGCCGACAATAATTGTGATTAATCGCATGGTCTTCGCACAATGGCGTTTATTTTTCTCGCGCCTCAGCAGTTCACGCGGTTGCTTCCGTTTGCAGATTTGACAGGATATCGACAAGAGAAAGAAGGGCAGAAAATGAGTGAAGAGGAGGCGAGCTGCCGAAAAGCAAAAAAAAAAAAAAAAAAAGAATTTGACGAGGCAAGAAGACACAAAGGCGGGGGGGGGGGCATGGGGGGGGTGACAGTGATCGAGAGCGAGCGGACTCCTGGGATGGCTGGCAGAGGCGAGCCCATCGATCCAGGACAGCGAGCGGGCTCACATTTCACCTCCTCAGCAGTAACGCAAGCGCCCCGCCGTGGAAGTCTGGGCAGGGTCACCTCCACGGAAAGCAAACGGGAATGTCTGTAATATCGCATCTTTTTCGGAACCTGAGAGAACATCGCCGCCGCCGTTTCATTTCCGCAAATCGATACAATCGGTCCGACTCAAAACATTGAAAGAAACAAATCTATAAACCCAGAATAAGTCACGGCTTCCGGGGACTATTTCAACTTGTGTCTACTGTGAATTGCCCCAAGCACGACGCATTAGCACGCTGTGAAACGTCGGGGACACTGCGTCCAACCAGGATCCCCCCCCCCCAGGCCCTTCACCCCTCCAGAGTCACATGCCATCTTCCTCAGAGGCCAGAACAAAGTGCACGCATCCCCGAGGGGGTTGGACTTTTCTGGCGGGGGTTGCCGCCTCTCGTCTCTCAAAGCCGGGCACTGTCACCAGAGAAGGCTCAACCATGTGACAGACGACCGAACATGTGGCATCTCGCCGACCCCTGACCCGGAACCCCCCACCCCCACCCCACCCCACCCACCCCACCCATCAGGCCCCTGCTGTGGCTAACGGATGGACCAGAACCCTTAGCGAGCACAAATCACTGGGGCTCTTTTGTGCGAGTGGTCAATCACATCAGAGGAGGTCACGCGGGGGTCGCATGAGAGACAGGCGAACTTTGGTCTCCGTGCGCTAGCCTTAGCTTGCGCTATTTGGACAGCGTGTGTAAGACCATTGATAAGATTGAGCCTTACGGAGGAGATGACAGATAAGACAACAGTTGGTGAAGCGCGGGGGGGGGGGGGGGGGGGGACCACACAGACATTCGGATGATTGACTTTAAAAAGTCCGGTATCGCACATTGGGTTTGGTTTCTTATTGCGCGGGGTAATGATTCAGCTTATCCGCACGCGCACGCTTATATTGGCTCTGTCCCATTTCCTGCTGAGCACTTAAGTGTCTCACTTTCTCGCCCGAGAATTAACAAGTGTGATTTATCAGGGGAAGAGACCTCTGTGATGTCAAACCAATTCAGAATGGAGTGTTCAAGCCAAACGAAATCCTCTACTAAGGTGTGGAAAGGCAGCCCAAGTCTCCACCAGAGAGAAATAAACAACTTTACAGCTGCGATTGAAATTCTCAGCAGCCGGTGAATCTTTGACGACTTCAAGAGAAATCACAAATTCCACAACACTGGCTGAGGACTATTTTCTGGTCTCGGACCAAAAACTTCTCAGCGCCACTTGGGGTTTTATGTGCCAGCTGATGAACATGACCACCCAGCGGGTCGCGGCAAGCCCCTTCAGTGGCATTAGCGCGCGGCGATACCTCGTGAGCGCCATGACCAACAGGCGGAGGATTTAACTGAAGGCGAGCGGAACGTTATGCCCTCCGACACAGCTGCTTTCCCTTTTTTAACATAAGAAGGAGAACACTTCCACGCAAATAAAATATATAACGTGTTCTTAGAGAGGTTAGCAGGCCAAGTTGTTCTTTTCGTTTTCAAACGTCAAAATATCAATCACCTGCAAAAATGGCTGAAGTTGTACAAATTATAATATTTGTTTAAAAAGGTAAACGATCTCTTCTCATTTGTGTTTCGACCATTGGCGATTGGCGGGCGACGAGGGCCGAGCGTACCGAGTCTCCTGCCGAAAGTTAGCTTTGATCGGCTCCGGTTAGCGCACAACCCCGATGAGAAGCGCCGCAGAAAATGGATGTTGACTTTAATCGATTCTGGAAAAAAATAAAATAAACTAGAAATATCCCTTAGTGTTGTAAACATACTCAATTATGCTCTAATACCCACTTGATAAAAAAAATATATACATATTCCGCACTAAAAGGCAGACTGGATTATGAGGCGCACATTCAATGAATACCCTATGTTGTATTTTTTTTTCATATATTGGACGCAATGGATTATAAGACGCAATCTACAATGCATCCACTAGATGGAGCTTCGCTCCTTCCGTTCGACTTGAGAGGCGTTCATGACCGCCTCCCAAAAACGTAAATTAACGATTAATTCGACGAAACTATGAAAATTGAAAATAATGCATCAAAACAGAAAGTCAAGCAAGGAAATCATAAAATAAATTCTACACTACCCCCCACTTACAGAATTTATTCAATGTAGCATCGAGACGAAAAGCCAAAACGAAAAAAAAAAGGGCCCAAGTGTCCAACAAGGAAGACATTTCATCACGTATGTTGACACGGCATCCGAATTCACCTCCTACAGTGCGGACCGTGAACTTCGGAACTGACACTGGCTGTAAAAACAGAGCGCGCTGACAAACCTCACAGACGTCTCGTCCCCGCGACCGGCCTCGCAGCTCCGGGGGACAGACGTACGGCGGTGCTAAACCAACACGCCGTTGGTCGAGGGTCAGCTATTAAACACAAGAGGAAGGCGGTTGGGATTTCAGCCTGCGTCAGACGCTGTTAATTGGCAGTTTATTTTTTTTGTTCGGAGGGACGGGGACCCCGCGCGGAAGGCCGAGCGTACATTTACGCAGCGCATACTTTTCACTGCAACTGTCATCGAATTCAACCCTCTTGTGGACGTCATGAAATGATGTCGGCCAAAGTCTGGGAATGTGACAGCACAATTACCGCCAACCCCGGTCTATTTGTGGTTCGCAGTTTGGAATTTTTAATTAATTTTTTTAACTTATCACAAACTATTTAATACTTATGATCTATTCCAGGGATGTCGAACTAATATTTGTCGCGGGCCACATTTAGTTACCGTTTTCCCTTGGAGGGCCGCTCTGACTGAAACCACATAAAGAAGTCAAGAATAACTGTTAATTCAACTCTTGTTGAAGTGACTATAATGAGAGGTTTGGTAACAAGAAAATGCTTAATTATTCCATATGAGAATTTATATTTTTCGTTGACATTTTAGAAAACATCATGGAAGTTGACATGTTTGATCTGCTTTTGCGGGCCACATAAAATGATGTGGCGGGCCAGATCTGGCCCCCGGGCCTTGTGTTTGACACCTGTGATCTAATCTACAATCATCTCAAGATTTATATCTGAAACTATTAATCGAGGAATTTATGTTATTAATTTTTTTGACACTAACTTCTGGTTGGTTATGACCCTTCAAATGTCTTCCATCATTGGTCTACAGTTGACTTTGCCTTTCACCATCTGGCCAATGCAACAGCTAGCAGGCGGCAAAAGGTCGAGGCGGTCCATTGTGACTTTTGTCAATACCCCTGCACTTATCTGTAATGCAAGACACTTTACGAGACTGATCAGTTTAACCGGGTTGGGGGTGCGGGGGGCAGGGGGGGGGGGGGTTCATGGAACGAGTGCTTTATTTGTCTTTCTATTTGTATGCGCAAATGGTGAGAGAGCGACACAAACGGGGCCCGAGGTGAGATATGCTGAGCTCGCGCCCGCCGCAGTGCCCTTGAAATCTCGGGGCGGATGAAGGGGCGCGAGTGTTTCGAGTGCTCAATGAAAGTAGAAGTGTGTCACCTGACTCTGGAAACTATTACACCCGGGAGCCCTTGAGACAGTGTGCGAGTAACACAATGTATGCAGAAGACTATAAAAAGCCCTCGTTGGAATGGAAGCAAAGGGGGGTCGGGCGGGGGGGGGCTGCCCTTCTTGGCGTGAACTGCGATAGCCGCGGCGAGATAATGATGAAACGATCCCGCTGGACACGAGACGTGTCGGGCGCGGGGTGATAGAATCCGAACTGTGCAACAACGTGCTAATAATAGCGTCTGGAATTGTGCTATTCCTAACACCGGGATCATCTTCACACTTTTCGAGACGGAGGGATGCGTCGGTGTGGATTCTCAGTCAGGCGGGACATAGCCGACGCAAATTCAATCAAAGGCACGTGGACTCTGCGTTCCACGGTGCATTCCCGGTTGAGACCGACTCAACAGCGCCTATGCTGAGGGTGTGCGGCTTTTTGCCTCGATTGCTTCTCGACACGATTAGAGAGGTCTTTAAAAACACTCAAACTCTTCGTATGTCGGGGCAAGAGCCTTCGCAATTTTGATTGACGGTCCTTTGGATCAGCGGGCAACTCTTCACTCCATTTCACTCAACTCCACATCAACTCATCAGGCCACGCCCTGCCCTCGAAAGCCACACACACTCAACGTCACAGATACGAACGCATACAACGGCCGACCCAATTGGAGAAAAATACCACCTGCATCTCAATTGTGCGTGCGATTGTGTTGCATGATGAAAAAATTCCTTTTATACACTGGGTGATCAAATAGTGATAAAAAACTTGATTCAAAAAATATTCTTGAGCTGCAGCCCGCGGTATATTCTCCACAAGACGAAAAAAAAAAAAACAAGATGCCGGAATCGTAATCTTGGCACTGTATCGATAACCATCTTACATTCACGCACACACCACAGAAACCCAAGCAATCAAGAATCAAAGCCATCGCAGAGTGCGTGCATGTGCATGCACGTGCTATAGAAATGTGAGTGTGTGTGTGTGTGTGTGTTGAGGAAGCCTAAATGGAAGCAGAGTTGGGTGGAAACCACTTTTCGCTCCCCGCAAAAAAAAAAAAAAAAAAGCGAGCGGCATCGCGCGCCCCTCTGATGTACCCCCGCCGGAGAGCAAAGAGCCTCTTTTCATTCCACATCGCCAGGGCCGCCTCTCCTCTTTTACCCAAGAGCATCTGAAGCCCATCCTCCCACCACCCCCCCCACCAACCCCCTGCGCCTCTCCCCCCCTACTTTGCCGTCACCCGCAAATATAACAGCGCCCCCTTCTCCTTCTTCTGCTCCTAATTGTGCCCAGCCGTCAGCGAGGCGGAAGAGGTGAGGAGCCGGGAAAGAGGGTAACGCGAGGAAAAGAGGGAAGAAGAAAAGGGAGGAATTAAAGATGTGTTTGTTCAGTAGCGCACGCTGACATATTCCTCTTATCTCCTGCCCAGACTAACCATATGCGCCTTTGGCCAAGCGAGCGGGGTAGAAAGATGAGCTGGAAGGAAGTGTGAGGGTACTAAGTACAGTATAATGCACAAAGAAAGTGGTCAAAAAGTGTCTATTTTATTTTATTTTATTTTTTACAGCGCCTTCAATTATCAGATTAAAATGTCGTTTGCACACAATTTCTTGGCAGTGCGCTTGGGAATGATGTGACGAGGAGAAAGTCAAGTTGAAAACTGAAAGAGTGACTTTTTTTTTTTAAAGGCCGTTTCGATCAGATTTTACACCGCTCTGTCACAAAGTACGACTTGTAAGGGTGGGCAATCTTGGCTAGTTTAAGACACAATGTCATCTTTGTCGTATAGTGAATCCTCGATTTAATGGATTAATTCAAGCTTGTCCATCGGAGCCGAGTGTCACATCAGTTTTTCTTTTTTTAGGGTCTTAAAAAAAAGTCTATATAGTACAAAATTATGGACTTGTAGGGGGGATTTTTTCAAAGCCATTATAAAAAGGCCTACAACAGTGCAGAATTACTGGAAATATATATTTTTTAACTCTATGTTCATGACCCACGTTAACGCTTCAAATTTTCACCTCTCTTTTCATTACTCAACATAGATAAGTGCACTATTACACACACACACACACACACACACACACACATAAAAAACAACCATAGATACAAATAGGTCGCTACGCTATGCTAAACTAGCATCTTTGCTCCATTATTCCATTCCCTTGCTAACATGGCCGCCAGGTCTGTCCGCACAACGTTTTGATGGCAAATTCGCCCCCCCCGGCCAACGTGGCTGGCACGTTGACGTGTTTTTTTAGCCTATTGCTGACAAGATACTTTAAACCAATTATCAAGATCGTCCTGCTATTGCCGTTATAGTGCTCAATTGAGACAGGTGGTAATTGATGAATTTGTCTGTTTAATTCTTATTTAATCAACTCTTACTATCGCAAATGCAGAGACTGTGAAACTGTGACTTTTCAGGGAGAAACGAGAAGCTCGCTCTGTTGCCAGACACAAATGAAGTTGGTGTCGAGTGTTTTTTCTCAAAAGACATCCAACGGAATAAAAACGACAAGCAGAAGAGTTTAGCCAAGTTACATTTGTGGTTTTTCACCATTTTTGAAAAATCTGACATTAAAAAAAAATTACTTCAATTCTCATTCAAGGTCAGCCAGGGAAGACACACATTAAATATGATCATTCAATAAACAGACCCTGAAGAGACACATGGTGTGGCACCAGCTTGGGTTCAAACGGATCTTGACCCCGCCACCCCCCCCCCCTCAAAGTCACCCCCACGTTGCCTGTTGACCACACACGCAAAAGCGGAGTGCCGCGATGAACCTGGCACGACGTGCGCCAACGCCGCGTGACGTCGAGACACCGTCAATAGTCTCAGACAGTCCCGAGCAGCAGGAGCCATCAGGCCGAGCTGGACGGACCAAAAAGAAAAAAGGAGAAGGGGTAGTGGGGGGGGGGGGGGGGTTGATTATAGAGCGATATTCGCTCTGTCAAACAGAACTTTGACTGCTACTGTATTTCGGGAAACGTTGCTGTTTAGTTAGTTTTCGGTTACCCGCCGTAAGCAAAAGCGGAGGTTTGATTTGAGTGGCTGAATAGTGACTTGAATGTACACAGCGGTAATCCTGAAAAAAAAAAGTGACCAGAGGGCCAACGCGCGCGGGACTGGTCCCACATGTTTCAACTCCCACTGAACCGAGCGTCCGATTCGCATGTTTACAGAGTGAAAACGGACACCTTTAAAGGCTTTCATTCATGCTAGCTCGCGGCGGCGGTGGCAGCTACGAGGCGGATTCCATCGCTTGTGTGGCATCGCGATTTTGTCTCCTCCTTGACCTCGGAGATTTTTATCAGCCTTTTCCTTTCAGCTGATGGTAAGAAGAGTAAAATGATTCAATTAGACAATTTGCGTATGAAACTTTTTACTCAAATTGACAAACACAGAAGTGGCTAAAAAATTAGTTCCGGGGTTCCACAAGTCTGGTTTTAAAAATCTGAATGATAGTTTTGAGGCAGACATTTTTTGAGTCAACAAATTTTTGTGCACCATTTAACTGAGTCAGTCGATTTATTATTATTTTTTAATTCTGCCCTTATCTGAATGTACTGCCGGTAGACCTTAGAAGTTCAGCTTCAAATGAAAACATGCCACTACTAGGAAGACACAAAGCTATAAATCATAGTTCTATCGCCGCCGCTACTATCTGCAACTCATGGCGTGGATTTATGGCGCGCCCCCCCACCCCCATCAGTGTGCTGTACTTCCGACCCATCGCGCACACGCGCAGAGGGTGTAGAAGGTTCATTCTTTATCACTGTGACATTTCCATTTCACATGCAGCCTATGGAGCTCTTAAACTCACATCCATGTTTCCTGTCGCCGCATCGAGGCAACAAAACAAGCCACTTAACATTAGTGACGGCACATCAGCCACAAATTCTTCCACTTCCTGACATCAGCCATGGGAAAAAAGTTTGATTTGAGATTGACAGAGAGCGATAACAGGTCACCAGAACACTTGCATAGCATTGAAGCATCAAACTCCACCAAGCATGAATGCGAAAAGGCAAAAAAAAAAGGGGAAGGGGGTAATGGCGATTAGCAACTATCTGCAGGAAGTCTCACTTTTTCAACAATATGAAGCTGTCAAAGTCATCACAGGCCATTTGCATACTTCCCTAACACCAATCCCGACTGTTCTAAAAGGCAAAGCTTTGGCACCATCTTGTGACGTCAGCTCTATCAAACCGCACCAACAATTGCAATTAATGAACCACAAATTCGCAGGGAATGACTCCAAACTACCAACAGTGTTATATTCCTGGCTCATGACAGCTTTCAGCAAAACGTAATTCAGAATTGACACTAAGGGGAAGTCAAATATATCCTGTTACCCTTTATGCTTAAGGGCCGTTCACGTTTTGATTCTAAACTGTTATTGATAAAGGTTGAGAAGACTGAATAGTACTTTTTTTGGAATGCTTGAAACACTTTTTGTGGAATACTGATAACTGCCAGACTCTTATCTCCAGCGGCCCTTGCGTTAATTGAGTTTGAGATCCCTGTACTCTCCCGTTCATGGCAACAAATGGTTCAAAGCTTGGTCCACATAACAAATTCAACTTGCAAGGTGCAGTTCTACTTAAACAAGGTACACATAGCACACAAAAAAACACTGCAGCACAATATGCATTTGCATGTCATTGCTTCCCCACCACAACCCAAAACATGACAATCAAAGTGGCAGTTTGACCAAGCTTTAAAACATTTTGCACAGCGGGAGAATTTCATTTTCTGCCCTTTTCACTGGAAGCTGTCAAGCTATCAAAAGTAGTAGGCCACCATGACAGGTCGGTTCGTGAAAACTGGCGTGCATCTTACCTCGTTGGTAATGTGAACCAGATGGAACGGATGATGGCTTTCCTCCACTCCTTTCCTCCTCCATCTTTCACGGTCGTGTCCCATCGGTCGTGTCCTGGCCTCCAATTTCACCTGGAGGGGCGGCTGGCTCGAGTCGTGCAACGGCGGTGCTTTCACGGTCGTGTCCCGTCGGTCGTGTCCTGGCCTCCACTTTCACCTGGAGAGTCGGCCGGCTCGAGTCTTGGAACGCGGTGATTAATTACGCGACGCCGCGGGCGTGCGAGGCTGCAAGCCTCAGCGGACGCCGGGGGAACTTCGGCGGACACAGAGAAGACTTTGTGTCGGGGAAACACACGTTATTGTCCGTCACGACGCCGAGGCTCGGAGGGGTTCCGTGAGGGTAGACTTTGTGCAGGTGTTGACATAACCTAGGCCGGGCTTCCGAAGTTTTGGGGTGCACGACGTTTCCGATTTCTGGTCGAGTGGTTCGACTGCGGGATTCCAATATTATATTACGTTTTGGATATATTCCATGGTTTGTGTGTTACTTTACACAGTCCATTATGTTTGTTTGTGTACATTCGACCAAGTATGTTTCGAATACTTTCCCAATGCCGTGACAAAAAGCAGCTGACAAACCCATTCAATCATGTCTCGAATTTTGACGTCACTGCATTGTGAATGGCCTCGCCCAACAAGTCATTTGATTGGTTGATTACATTCCGCAACGTAATCAACCAATCAGATGAAGCAAGCTGAAACAGCTGCCATTTCCCCCCCTCTTCCTTGTTTGCCACCAATCACGCCATTCGGAAGGCGTTCCTTGAAATTGCGAAATTTGCTACTTTCTCCTAACCGGTCCAGTTTCTCTAAAAAATGTGAATCTATCCTACTGTGAAAAATACTTGACGTTTTGATTTATCACCTTGCCCCCCCCCCCCCCACACCCAATAAATACCTCTATTCATCCAGCCATTGTCTGAGTTGCTTATCCGTATAGAATTGAAAACAATATATGACGTCAGAAAAAGTTCCGGGGCTGATATCACGAAATATATCGAATCTAAAATCATAAACTAACATACTTTCCCAGCCTTGTGGAAGTATTTTTTCAGCCTCTGCACCTACGTCATCACGGCCATGTTGATGCCTTCGCTGTCTTCAGAATGGGTGCCCTTGATGACCCCTTGAGCTTGGGAAAGCAGAAAAAAATCAGTCAGGTCAGGTGAGCGGGGAGTTTGCTCCAGCATAATGATGGTTTTGATCAGAGCGTTATGAGCAAGACATGTTGTCCTGCCAAATCTCTTGTCTCTTCTCGCATACTAAATGAAGCAAATGCCACATAAACAAAAGATTAGGATGGATGGATAGATAAGCAGAGACATACATACTGTTTTGTTTTTTTTCCAAAACGACCAGTCTAATCCGGGGCCGGTTAACATGACAGACAGGGTTGATGCCATGGAAGCGAGTCGATCAAAAAGAAGTGTCAAACATGCTTTTCACAGGCCCAGCAGGAAGTGGCGCAACGGCGATGTCTCTGTTGGTGACCCTGCAGACTGGCAGACATACAGGCGGGTCAGGCCGGGACGGTCGCGGCTTCTTGGCAACGGGGAGAGATGGCTGGAGCGGAGGCGAGGAAGAAGATCACACAAACACACACGGTGGTAGAGAGGGCTTCTTTTGTCTCATGATGGCTTTCATGTGAAAGCCATATGTGTGACATATGAGCAATGTGCTCCTCCGCTGTTGACTTTTAATTAAGAACTGGTTAAAGGCCATAATGCACCTAAGCAGAAATAATTTTAGGCATATTGTGGGGAACAGGGTTGTAAAGAATGTTGGAATTTGGCATTTGGTTTCATACAGTGGAAGAAAAATTGCTGGACTTTTTTTAAATTCTGTTATGGTTTTTAGAGCATCTTTTTTAATGGGTTCTTTAAATTTTAGTATTAGTTATATATCTAAAAAAAGGTCACGAAGCAACGTGTAATAAACTAGAAATCTCAAACGATTGTTTGACCTTCTAAACAGACCCACTGCAATTAAAAAATAAATAAATTGGTTTCTTCCTTCACTCGTTTTTGGCACAGCAATGAGGAGGAAAGGCGGGAAAATTACTTTCACAATGAGGATTCTCTTTTTGGAGGTTTCAAGACGAATCGACTTATATAAACACTATCACCATGGAAGCTGCTGTCAAGATTTTGAAGACACACTTTTCTGTCCAGCTGAGCTCACTCCGAGGTGGAACTTAAATGACCCATGAAACGACACATGATTGACGCTTTGTATCTTCTCTTGCAAGACAAGTTCGCCACCTGGTGGACATGGAGGGAACTTGCAATCCCATTCTTGTAAATTTGAAATAGGTCAAGATCAGGAGGGAGAAAAAAAAACACAGGAGTATCGTTTTTTTGCTAGTTTGTGATGGTTGTCACGGTTGTTCTTAATTTTCGGGTCCAGCGGAGCAACAATAATAACTCCTCCTGGACAAACTCCGCCACGGCAAGGAGACACGTGAGGACAAGCGGCGGCAGGACACCTGACAGCAAAGTTCATTTTAATGGTCCCAAGTATTCCGAACAACTAAGTGTACACTCATGTAAAAAGAAACAAAATGAGAAGATATGACAAAATACATCATATCTACAATTCCACTCAATCTTTAATCAAGATGGGATTACAAATTTCTCCAAAAAATCTGCAGTTTCAAAGGGCAAAAATGGTAAAACTAGCTCACCGACTGAGGTCTTTAAAAACCTGTTCAAGTGTGACTGAAAACATCCTGAACATTTAAAGGCAGGTCTCTTTTTGTCCTCATTTACGAAAAGAGGGGTCGGGGGTGGGGTACCCCCCCCGAAAACAAAACGGGAGAATGGCTTGCGAGACAAAGAGAAAAATGAAACACTGAAAGAAAATGCTGGCTTTTGTTTCTCTTCTCTTCAGAGAAATTGTCTGCCAGAGAAGGACGACACTGATGACATCATCAAACTACAAGAAAAGACAGCTCTCTTTTGCCCTGGTCCTCTATGCCTAAACTTAAAAAGGACACAAAACAACATAAAGGAGGAGAGGAAGAAAAAAAGAAAGAAGAAGACGTGAATTCTGGAGAGGGGCTGCGGGAGGTGAGTGTGTGGGTCTGAACTGGCTGAACCATTTGGCCAAATGATGTCCTTCCCTGAGTGGGGGGTTGGGGGGGGTCAGTGGGTGAGGGGGCAGTGGCGGGTTACGATCCAAGTGCTCCAAGCTCTTGGGGGATTTCAGTCTGCATATCCATTTTTTTTCATGTTGTCATTTCCTCCGTCAGCTTCCTTCCAACAGTGCTTTCTCACCGCCCGGTCGTTCCTCCGCCGTGACTTGACGTCCGCCCGCCCGGCTGCCCGTCTGTCTGTCCTCTCAGACGCGACTTCCTCCTTTGCTCTCCTGATTGGCACTTATTTGAATCGGGCTGGTCCAAGAGGGGTGGGGGGGAAGAGGAAGAATCCGTTGGCATCCGTCTCCTCTCTCTGAGCCGCCGGCAGAGCGGGGGGCTTTTCATTCATTCGATTTTGTTGCAGGTTCATCGTTCCCGTGCTGAAGAAGACATTCCCGTCTTCGGAAAACGTCCGAACGGAGCACAAACGGAAGTCGGCGGCGCGCCTTTAGGAGTTCAGTTTGGACTTTTTCGAGGGTGGCAGAGAGTCGTCTTTACTCTCTCCTTCCTCCTCCTCGTCCTCTTCCTCGTCTTCATCGTCATCTGGATAGTCCACCAGTCCCACTAATCCTCCCTGGAGAAGATTTGCATTTTTTTGATTAGAGAAAGCGGCAAAAATACAAACAATATTTGGTGTTTGGGGCGAGATGGGCGTCAACCCAATCTGCTCGTTCTTTTAGCATACCTTTGTGGTTACTGCCGGGGTGGGGCCTGAGCTGCGCGCTCCAGAGCTCGGAGACTCCGGCGAGCCGGGGGAACCCGGGTTCAGAGAGGCGGATGACGGCGGGCTCGACAGGCTGCTTTTGGTGGAGCCCGAAAAGGAGAGTTTGAAGCTCGGGTTCTGCCTGCCGGACAAGGTCGACTTTCCCAGAACTTCCTTGTCATCTGCTTCTTTCACTGCAGGCGGAGATGGCAACACTTTGTAAGACTGACAAAACTTGGAAAAGAAAATATGGACAATCATCCAAAACATCTTGCGTGCGTTTAAAAATTAAAAAAAAAATAAAAATAGGAAAGCGACTTGCATTTCTTCCTCTCCATGAACTTGCTTATGGGCTCCATGAGGTCCTCCTCGCCCTTCATCTTTTCTGAGGGGCGCACGACGGCCTCGCCGTCCTCGAGGTCCTCCTCGTCCGCGTTGAACCACATCTCCTCCTCGTCCTCCAGGGTCCGCGCGTCGCGACGGAAACGGTGGTTCCTCAGGATGGAGCGCATGCTAACCAGTAAGGCACAAGTTGTTCGTCTTATTATTTTTTTTAATACGATTTAACATCCTCACTAAAGCAAGTTGACCTTGAACCTGACCTTTGTCCAATTACATCAGACACTACAATATGTACTGAAATTCCCGAGATTTTGGGTAAAACGTAAAGCCGGTCTCCCCTACCTGTCTAGTTTGGGGTTGTCCTGCCTCTCGCGCTGCTGCTCGTAGCGCAGCTTCAGGCCCTTGAAGGTCTGGACATAGTCCACGTCCTCCAGAGCCTTCCAATAATTCTCAATGATATGAGCGGTGAGAGACTTCACATCCTCCTGGGAGCAATGGAAAAGAGGAGAGGAGGGGGAAGGGGGGGATGATGTGGGGAAGACCGTGTGCGAATGGATCGGGAGAGGGAGAATAAGGAGAGTTTGGAGTGGCGTGGTCATGAGGAGACGCAAAGAAGAGGACGGCAGTTTGGAAAAAGAAAAGCAGCGAGCACAGGAGAGGAAGGGAAAAAAAATACACCATACAAATGAATAGGCATTCATTTAAATGCTTCATTATTTGACAGTGTTCACATGTTTGTTTTGTTGAAGCCATAATTATTTAAACACCTACTCACCACGCGGACGTACTCAAACATCTCAATGATCGCCGAGTTCATGAGGTTGTAGCGCGAGCCGTTCTTGAGGAAGGCCTTCACGACAGGCTCGAAGAGGAAATTCCTCATAATGTAGCGGTTGTAGAATTCATCTTTCAGGCCGATGATTCGCCGCATGAAGCGCAGGGCACCTGGCGGGGCGGGGGGGGGGGGCAACAAGTATAAAGTGAAATGCTGACACACACGTACAATTATAATTTTTTTTTGAAAGTCAGCGTTAGCGTGTGGCCAAAGCCCGCAAACTCACATAGTGCCAAGAAGGCGTGCTGAGAGGCGGTGAGGACCAGGACCCTCCGGAGAATGTCCTTGTTGATGATGTAGTTCTTGATGTGGTAGGTGTGGTGCTCCACGCAGAATGTCAGCAGTTCCAGAATGAGCGCTAACAACTGGGATGTTTGGAAATCATCTAATAGAGAGACAGGGGGGGGGGGGGGAGGATATTTGTTCATCAAGAGCTTTTGGACACAAGCACCATCTGCGCACGCAGACATGGCGGACGTATACCTTTGCTCGGCTTTTCCTCGGTGGTGTTGGCCAGTAGCGGAGCCGACAGGACGTGCATACAGTGCTTGTAGAAGAAGCTGAGAAACTCGGTCTTTTCGGTTTTCTGGGGAAAAAGGCGTTGTCGAGAATGACACTTGGATTTAAGGCCGAGGACATGAGAATTTTTGTTGTTTAGATTCGACACATCCAATATGGCCACCGTCTGTGTTTTTGTCAACAAATATTATTGTGTTTGGAAGCATGGCGGCGCAAACTCACGTTTGCGGTGGCCAGCATGTTTTCTGGATCGACCAGAGTTCGGAGCAGACCCATCAGCTGCACGGCCCCTCCCAACTCGGGGTCCGTGTCACAGATCATGTGCTCGATGATGAGGTTGATCAGTAGGATATCCTGGAAGATAAGTCACCGTTGTGTGCGTGTTATTTCATTTATTTTTATTTCTTAATGAATCGAACGCTACAAACAATTTTCCATTGTTTGAATTCATCCACAGTACTCACGTCATCGTTCTGCTGAGACTCCTGCATGACAAATTCTCGTACCATGGAGGGGTTGTACTCCACCAGATAAGAGAAGATATCGGTTGCCGCCCCCCGCACTTGAACGTCATCCATTCCCTGTCATAAGTAGAGGTTGTGTCAGTCTGTGGAGTCTAATATTTGGTCGGAAACAAAGAACAACATTTTAAAAAAACAGGAACAATTGTCTGAGATTCTTTCAATTTGCCGCCAAAAAAAAAAAAAAAAAAAAAAACAGAGCAGGAAAACAGGAACAAGTGCGGCGGCTCCTTGTATTTGCTCAGCAAAGCACCAAAATCCCGATAGCGATTCGGGATCGCAGCACACAAACCAAATCGGCGTTCGAGTGTCTCCGCTCACCAGTATGACTTCCAGCGCGGGGAGAATCCCCATATTTGACAGAGTCTTGAAGAAGGCATCTCTGTTTTGAGGTTGTAATGTTTGTGAGAACGCGCAGAATTCCTTCAAAAAGTTCACCTGGAAAGGGGAAAGGTGCCGTCAAAAAACAAAGAACAAACATCGAGAAAGGATTGGTTTGGTTTGGAGCCAATCGCGGCAATACCAGTTCATGTCTTTTGTCATCGTCTGTAGCCTCGTCGGTGAGCTGTGCAAAAAGATCGGTCAGGAACTTCTCATCGTCCTGTCGTTGAAGGAGAAGGAAAAAAAAATTGGTGAGCACGATGTAGCAACGAATCATAAAAAATATATCATATGATCGCTGTCCTCATTTTCGGCGTGCCATGCAAGTGAAAAAAAAAGGCAAACAATCAATCACAATCAGTTGACATTTTGTCAAGATTACGTAAAAGTACGACGTTTTACTCGGGATGACAACATTAGCTGTTGCGTACTTATCTAAACTTCCACTTAAATGAAAGTGTGCGCTTCATTTCAATGGACACTTGCCCTCGAGAGTCTTCATGCCAAAATATCGCTGTCAACTTTCAAATGAACGTCGCCTGAGGCAAAAGCGCGCGCACACACACACACACACGCTCGCATGGAGACAGCATCACACACTCTACACAAAAGGTCACATGACCAGTTAGGAAAAAAAAAAGTCAGATGGAACAACAGGAATGTTCCCGATGAAAGGCCTCAGACAAAGTTTTTACAGTCCAGTCATCTCTGCCGTGGAAGTACTTCATTTGACATGATTTTTCCCAAGCGTCTTCTGTATCTGAAATTTGGGCTTAGCCAGCTAATATCAAAGGTAAAATTTTCATAAAACGTTCCGGATGCCATCAGCATGTCTGAAAAAGTTACATGAAAACTTAAACAAGGAATTAGCAACATGTAGTTTTCTACACTTGATTACGTTTTCCAAAATTTATCGTCTATGAAGCAAACTGAAAATTGGAATAGTTCCTTTCAGTTTACGCATCTCTTCTCGACCGTCACATCCTGGCTGGTAATCGAGCGATTCCGAATCAACGCACCTTGTTGGAACCCCAAATTTAAGCTCGCGCGGAGGGATGACGTGAACTCACCTGAAGCATGCCCACAATCTCCACCTTGTTGAAGAAGATGAAGGAGTGCAGGGTGGACAGCATGTTCTCCTCAAAGACGGAGGGAGTGGGCAGTACCATGTCCTGAATGTACTGCACCCGATACGTCTGGTGGATTTTCTGACGCAGTTCAGGGTCCGAGATGGGGATCACCTCCTTAAAGCGGGCCGTCTTGGTGAGGAACTCGCGGTGCCGCCGCGGTTGCTGCAGCGCGGGGTCGAACTCCAGGCAACCGATGACGTCCATGATACACTCGTCCGAGAACATGACCTCGAAGAGCGCCGTACGGTTGAGTAGGAAAATGCCTTTGATGATTTCGTAGAGGTGGTGCAGACCCTCGCGGTTCTCCAGATCCTCGCACACGCGGAAGAGTTCGAGGAGCTTGCGGATGTAGCCCTCGTTCTCGACGGCCAGCGCCAGTTTCTCACGTCGCAGCGGCGACGGCAGCGAGGAGGCCACCAGCTCCGCCAAGTCCTCCAGACGATTCAGCTCGCACGGCGGCAGCTCCAAACCGGGCGACATGTCATCGAAGCGTTCCTCTTCCAGCTCGTCCACCACATCTTGGGTGATGTCCACAGACGGGTCTTTGCCTTGCACCTTGAGAAAGAAGAAATCGCTTGAGTGCCGAAACAGACGCGAGTGGGGGTTTATTAACAGCAAGATAGCTAGCTAGCTAGCTAGCCAACAACAGGGCTATGGATGTGGAGTTGTTCTCATTTCAGAGTTCAGCGTTCGAGACGGTTCGTGTTCTTGAATTGGGAACATTGTTGACATCATCAGAATCAGTCAGAGTTGAGATTCTCTTGTGACTATCACTTCTCGACACAAATTCGCACTACCCTTGACAGCAAAATAAACACAGGTGTCGCTGACAAACACGGCTCAGTAACCTGGCAAATTTTCTCCCAGATCTCATCGCAACCGGCTTTCTCCTGGAAGCTGAGGGCCAAATCGTAGTTTTCCGCCTCTGACCACACGATGAGCGTATCCTGTCAAAAAGAGAGAAGCAAACGTGCATATCAACACATGGGAAATGGTGACACGGCACTTGAGCTTGGCAAAAAAAAAGCACCAACCTGCTGTTTCTGGTACGCTGTGTTTGTGTTTATTTTGGACTCCAGTAGTAGGGAACCTTGAGGGCAACAAAGAGAGTAAGAAAATCAGAGTGGAAGATATTGGCAATTGCGAGTAATGAAGTAGAAATACTATGCCTGCCCAACGTACTCACCGTCACTTTCGGCTCGCACGAGGAGAGACGTGCCCTTCAGCCGGTCCACATACCCCGAGGAAACGTGTCCGGTGCCGCGGTCGTCCCACTGTCTGTCCTCATTGAGGGTATAGACTTTGACTCGTCGTCGAGTGTCCGTCATCCTGGCGGGTGGTCTTAAGCGGTCTTCACCTCCCACCACCCCACCCCACCCCCGTCCTGGGTTGTTACAGGGTACCTGCTTCACCTGAGTAACGCCACAGCTTCAAATTCACCTCTCGACCCGATCCAACAATAAAACACGCCAGTGGCCTTTCAAGCTTGTCAGATGGCCCGACAATTCCTTCTCCGTAGCAGGTGCAACTCAATATTCACACCAATGTGTTTGCACTATATTATTTCCACCAATTTTTTTTTATTAAATCACCACGCATTACATAACAGCCACCGTGAAGAGTCGTAACAACAAAACATGACAAATGTACAACGCGGAACGGGTAGGAGTGAACACCAACTGCTACACCGCGCAATGTTGACATTAATTACGTGCCCATATATATATGCAAAACAATTTTTACCCCAAACACTCTCCGGTTGTTGTGTTCCGCACACACACATACACAACGTTAGCGAATAGCAAAGCTAACGAGTTGACTTGCCTCCATGTAAGCCAAACCCAAGCGATTCTTATGACTGTGTTAAGGCAAAATGACCCCAGCTGCACACCGACAACATTATTTTCACATTTACGGGCAGTACTGAGCGTTTTTAAAAATCCAAAACAATGTTTCGAAATAGCACTCAATAATGCGCCAGCTGGCTAGCGCTAGCTGCTATTTCTTCCCAAAGTGTTCCGCCATGTTCTGGCTCGGGGCCGCGGAGAGAAAACTCTCTCCTTTCAGGTAGGCATGCATCCCCAAAACAATATCAAGCAACGACCCGTGAGCTTCAAATTACTTCGAGCGTTTTGCTTTACACCGTATTGCTATTTGTCATTCATTGGCGATGTCTTGCTCGGATATTTGCTAACAGTCCCCCGTGAGTAGTCAGCCATCTTGGGCCCCGACAGGCTATACGGGGTTTCCAACACAGCAACAACAGGGCAGCGCGCCACATTTAAAGAGACAGTACATGAAAGGAAGACACGTTCCGCTTTATTACGACAACGGTACAGAAATAGTGGTGTTAAAAAAAAGAGCCTCCTTCGGGGCACGAGCAGTGAACGTTCTGTGGGAATTCCACTACGAAAAGAACATGAACGAAATGCACCAAACGTTGCACTTTAAAATTAATATTTTGAGGTGACCATACAGATTACAAAGAAAAGGTCTCTTGCACCCCCGGAAATTGATTTAACCAGGACTACAAAAATTAGGTGGCACGTGTAGCACGCGGAGACTTCCAAAAAAGACGTTTGTTACAATAGTAGCTTTATCCTAAATCTAAATATACAGCAAGTGAGGAATGAGTATTTGAGAGTACACTTTTTGCACTTATACAGGGGTCTCACTTTTGCCCCCTTATCCAGGTTTGGGGTTTTCGATATTTTGTAGAACGAGGACGGGGCATCAAATTTTGAGTTTCATAATTCTTATAAGCATTCTTACAATACAATACAATACATGCCGATTTATATAGCGCTTTCACAACAGCGGCAGCTGTAACAAAGCGCTTCTTGTTTGTAAGTTTAAATTAGACCGACAAAAATTGGCAGGGATGCCATTTATAGGAGAGCATATGCAGTATTTAACAAACTCCTCCTAGAAAATGTATCCAATCGTCTTCAAACTTATTTCATCCTAAAATGTTAAGGATGAAAAGTTATTTGGTTCCATCACACTTGTGGCATTGTGCCATTGACAAAGAAAAACATTTGAGAGTGTTTTACATGTTGTTGCATGTTAATAAATGTGGCAAAAGCTACAGCCATAACATATGGAACCAGCATACCACTGAATCAAACCGAATCCAAACGTTTTAAATTCCTGACTTCTTTGAATCGTATCGGACCCCATGTGTCAAGAATCGTATTAAATAGTCAAACTTTTAGCGTTTACTTGTCATGGTCAGCGGAGGGTATTCACTTAAAATCCAAATCGTGACATTTATTTACAGCAGGCATGTCCAGTTGCAGTCCGCCGCTGCCTTGCCCGTTTTCCATCACTCCCTGCAGCGAACAGATTCCAAGGAGCAGCTCATTAGCAAGCTCTGAAGAAGCACGAGAAAGACACCCGAAAAAGAGTTTGGACATCCCCAGATTTCCAGGTGGAGAACCCAATATAAATAGCCACGTGTAAAGTGCATTAGACTTTACAATAAGGCATAAGACCACTTTTCACCGCATTTTTTGTTTTCAAATAACAGACAAACCACAAAATGATGTTGAACTTGAATCAACAGTCATCTTACCACCCATTGGAGCTTTATTAAGTGTCCAAAACAAAAGAAATCAAATCACTTACAGTCAAAGAGGATTGGGAGTGGGGGACTCAGTAAACAGGCGAAGTGCAAAGCCTACATACACTTGAAGCAAGAGCTCCGTCACATCAACTTAACCCTCCAGAGACCCCGAGCGTATGGCGTCTTGGTACGACGGGCCGCCCTCCTTGGGCTCGGGGAAGAGCTTGATGAGGTCGTCGATGCGCAGGATGGTGATGGCCGCCTCCGTGGCGAACTTCAGGCTTTTTGTCTTCACCATGGTGGGCTCGTAAACGCCCGCCTGCTTGTTGTCTCGGGGCTTGCCGTTCAACAGGTCCAGACCGATCCTGACGCAAACCACGCGGCCCCCGCCCACTGGTCAAATACTGCATGCCGTTTTTTTTAACATGGTTTGGTGGACTTGCGCAAGACACAGAATCACTCACCACTTGAGATTCTTGCGTTCGGGATTGACCTGAGCCTCATTGTGGAAGGCCCTCAGCTTGGCCACCAGATCGGTCGAATCCTGCGCCGCGTTGACGGCCAGCGTCTTGGGGATGACGAGCAGCGAGCGCGCAAACTCGGCGATGGCCAACTGCTCTCGGGAGCCCTGAGCAAACATCACAACGCCAAACCGGCGCATTCACCGATCGGTTGCATCGACACGGTGGGCCGCATTGCGACGCGGCGCTTGCCGTACCATGCTGGTGGCGTAATTCTCCAGGTAGATTGACAAAGCCGCCTCCACGGCGCCCCCTCCCGGGACCACCGACTTGGACTCCAGCACCCGCTTGACCACGCAGAGGGCGTCGTGCAGCGAGCGCTCCATTTCGTCACACATGAAGTCGTTGGCTCCGCGTAGAATGATGGATGCCGACGTGCGCGCTTTAGTGCTACGGGTTGGGAGAAGACGGACACAAATGATGAATCTCGATGACAATATCTTTTCTCTTATGTTGTAATGCGATTTTAAAAAATTGAGACAACACTTTGTATGCAGCTGTGGCAATTTTCAAAGTGCTCTCTGGATAAAGTGAAGTTCTGGCCATTTACTTCTTGACGAGGATGAGCTCATCGTCACAGATGCGTTCTTGCACGACCTCCTCGGCTTGACCCACCATGGTGGCCTCAAATGTCTCCTCTCCCTCCAAATTGGTTAGAGATGAGCAGATGGTGGCTAATGAAACGGACAACGCCAACAAAAACATTCAAAGAACACCAAGGCCGCGTGTAGAAACGTCCAGTCGGGTTGTCGTCTTACCGCCTGTGGCCTTGGCGATGCGTTTGAGGTCCCTCTTGAGAACTCTCCTAACAGCCATGGCGCCGACGTCCACAAAGTACTTGAGGCACATGTCATCGATGCCGCCGGTGGTCAGCACCACGTTGGCTCCGGATGCCAGAATCTTCTGGATCCTCTCCTTTGTGATGTCGGATTCTCTGCAGCAAACATTTGAATGTTGCTCACTCGCTATGGTTGGTGTTTTACGCTTGGTTGTTTAGTGCAGCGCTCACTTGAGAGGACGCCTTTATCACTGTGCAAACTACGTGTTCAGTAACAGCAAATATAAATGGGACTTTTATTTATTTTTTTTTTTTTGAACTTCTCAACCAACCTCTGGCGGATTTGGTCCAGCTTCTCTGGATCATTGATGACAACTTGGACACCCATCTTCATCTTGGTCTTCTGCAGGCTGAAATCCAGACAGGCAATCTTGGCGTTGATAACTCGCTTTGTCATGCCTGCAGATAAAAAAACAAAATAAAAACGTTCCTCGCAGGTTTCATTTGATACAAGTCGCGACGACGAGTGTCAGGCCAGGAAAGCGTCGTCACGCGCAATAAACCAACGTGACCACGTTCTCGCCAAAGCCAGCTTGCTGTATCCCACGCGTATCACTGCCGGCGTCATGGCAAAAGACACGGCAGCAAATAAAAATGGGAACCGGGGCTTTCGATTCTGGAATGTTCCCGAAGCGACGTACCTTGCGAGCCCACCGTGCAGTTGAGCGCGTAGCCGTTGACCAAGAAGCTCTCCTTCTGGCTGCGACCGTGCGCTTTCAGCACGTTGACGGAGTTGATGGGGTATTTGGCCATTCCCCTGCCGTCCACAAACTTCACGGCCAGGGTGGCATCCACCACCATGTTGGCGAAGAAGTCGGCGTCACTGGCGACGACGGGTTAAGGCGGTCAATTGTGCAGAGACGGTTTCGCATCGGTAACATCTCGTAAGCAGAAAGGATACCCTCCAATGATCTTTGAGGACATGGAGGTCTTCGCCGCGTTGATCAAGCACTCCCTGCCCAAGTCGTCTGTTCCGATGGTGAGGTTCTCGTTGATGTAACGCACCGCCTCCCTGAAGCAACCGGATCAAATTGTGTCAGACCATCTCGAGTCGGCGACAGATGACCAACCTTCTTCGGGGGAGGACGTCTCACTTGCAAGCCAGGCGATAGCCGCTGATGACCGACGTGGGGTGAATCTTCTGCTTGACCAGTTCATCGGCACTCTTTAACAACTCCGCAGCGATGATGACCTAACACAGACAGACGGAGACAGGAAACAATTCATATCTCTCAGTATTATTCCACATCAATTTGTATTTTTTTCCGATCAGCATTCACCTGCAAGTTCTCTTCGTTTTATGTGTACTTTGACAAACTCAGTTTGAAACCGCTTTTTGGAATCATCGTTTACCATTTTGGAAAATAAAGATCCCGTATTCAACTATTTTATTCACATGCTCATTCCCACGAACAATATCAAACACTAAAATGTAGACATTAAAAAAAAAAGCACTGTTCCATCTTTTCATTAGAGGCAGCAGAAGAGAGGCTGCATACCCTCTTCAGACACAGATGGGGAGTTTCTCTCTCCTGTTAGCATAGCCACACATCTGTAGCAGTCGGCAGACGCATGGTACTATAACAGGACACGGCGGCGCACCCCATGGCAGGGACCGACGACCTTTTGACTCACCACAGATGTGGTCCCGTCCCCGACCTCCTTGTCCTGCAGCTCGGCCAGTTCACACAGGACTTTGGCGGCCGGGTGCTCCACTTCCAGGAGCTTCAAGATGGTCGCTCCGTCGTTGGTGATGGTCACGTCCTACAGATAGATTTGAACTCAATTAATGAATACATCATATCCGGATATATAAAAGAAAAAACACGGTGGAATGCGATCAACCAAACTCACCCCAATGTCATCCACCAACATTTTGTCAAGGCCCACTGGTCCAAGGGAACTCTTGACAATGTTAGCGATCGATGCCGCAGCCATGACTGAAATGAAAGACAAAAATGATACTCCCAACATACAGTTCCCATTTTAATTTTCTTCTGTAACACCTTTTCCTTAAATCTCTGCCGGTGTTCACACTGCCATATGGACGTTTCTACAAAGCCTGGGAAATCACAGTATAAATTAGCTACTATTAGCACAGGCCCGTGGAGTACTCATGATGCCCCTGGGAGCTACCAGGACCCTATCATCTTGTCCTATATTGTGGGTTCACCATTTTGTTGGCCCAGTGATGTCTCCCGGAGTTAATGTTACATATTCCTCTGGTTTTAGTTGAGATGCGTCCCACTGCATAAAAGTATCTATCCAGCATATGGTGGCATCTAAATAAAATCCTGAAAATGTAACTGTAAAAGGCTGGACAAAACAAAACAATGAAGAATACTGATGTATTCATTCTGACGCAATTTGGGCGTGTATTTTTTTTTTTCAATGAAGGTGTCCAAAATAGAATTGAGGACACATCATGGGTCATGAACGAATGAGTTTTGTTGGTAGTATTCTGTCATTTTATTGGGTGAGGAAACACCGACGCAACCACACCTTCAGACCATGACAGAGTTCGTCTATCCCTTTAGCATAGCCATCCATCCATGGTTCAGAGTGGAAGGTACTTCAATGGGATTGCAATAAAATAATACAAGTGGTTACGCTGCTGGTATGGCTACCATGTTATCATTGTTCTTATTTTACTTTGGAGTTCCGTTAACGCTTCATATGACGTGCATGATCATGACACACACTTTTAAGCTAGCGTTAGCATATAGCTGCGCACATGTGCTAGACAAGAAGCTCAAGGAATCCTTCATTTGGCCCCAATAAGGAGAGCAGAAAGCACTAAGATGCGGCTAATAAATGTCGCGTAGTTAAGCGCGACTACTCACCATTTTGGGTGCGAACCGACTCGCCGGTTGTTCGCTGGCCGAGCACGTTTAACGGACCTTCCAGTAGGGACATTTTGGACCACCACTCCACCAAGAAGAAAGAAACCAGCGGCGCAATGCACTATGGGTAAGCTGGCCTATGTCGGAAACTTCGAGAAAAAGAATAAAAGCATTATTCTCACACCAAAGGTTGAAGAGTGGACATTTCATTAATTAATTTAGCATTACCATCACGGAGGTGTGTGATGACTAAATCGCACGAAACACCACGAATATCAAGTTTTTAGCGTGTTACTTTGTATAAACTACATATTCCAGAAATCCGCAACTCTTCTTCGTGGGACTTTTTGGTGGAGCCGAGTAAGTCTGCGCCATCTGTTGGTTATGTTCACTATGGGGGTGATACTGTATAATTTAACCTTTTGTTTTATTAATTCCTCAAAAAAGTTTGTAACAATTACGAATGGCACGAAGGACTATGATTTTCAAATTTTATTTTTGCCCCACATACAGCACTTTGTATACAGCAGTGGTTGTTTTAAAGTGCCCTCTACAATTGAGCTGAGTAGAAATTCCATTTCATATTTTTTTTTTATTATGCCATAATATTATTTAGTTATATTTCCTCATCAATTTTCAGTTACTTTTAAAAAAGTATGTATTTGTCTTTGCTGATTAGTTAAAATCTCCGTTTTTTTCCTGCCTCATCGTGCAGGTCCCGTTATGACTGCCCACTCTTCCATCACATGCATGTATGTACATTACACAGCTCTGTTTAGTTAGGATGTCCAAGTTAATAAATCCATTTTATTTAGTGAATGAGGACACACATGCACACAAAAAAAACACGACCACGTAGTTTAGATTGAAATTTATTACCTCCAATACATTGTTTGGTTGGGCAATGACAACTAGGCCGTTAAAAAAATACAGTACACTTGACCTAAACATTAAAGCACTGTAAAGCATACTTGGCATACAAGAATAACTTTCCTAAAATGTACATCTTTACAAAGTGTTTACAAAGTAGACGTTTGAAGCAAAGTGCAAAAAAAAAAATAATAATAATAATAAAAAAGGCAATGAAGATTGAGAATCTCCACTAGTGAAGCAGGGGACAAACAAACAAAAACAAACATACTTCATATTTCTAACTCATGTTTTTGATGCATGTGTCCTGAAATGAACAGTAGAGCGTGATGTTGTGCTTTCTAACTTTACATTTAGAACTTGCATTAAGCAGTGCATAATTAAAAAAAAAAAAAAAAAAAAACAATAAAAGAAATAACCCCATTCACAGTATATGTCTAGAATTTTGCGAATGAAAACCTCCAAGCATCTGAATAGTCGTTCAATAAATAACATTAGTCTTTCATTTACAACCTGTAATGGACCTGCCCTTGCATGAATTGTCGTAAAATATTACAAGGACGCTTTGGAATAAATAAGATGACATGCGTATCTGTCGTAAAAGTTGCTGTTGTCCTTAAGATACTAAGAAAAAAAACCTTTTAATCAACACCTCCCTTCAACTGTGGCCGTATAATCAGTAGTGTGATGCATGTTGGTGTTAAACACTCACTCGGTCTTCAGCATAATTCTCAATGCTACCCATGATGGTCCCAGAAGATCATTTCTTAATTGGTCGCTTAAAAAAAAAAAAAAATCAAAACAATTCACGTATTGCAATGCACACATCGCATCCATTTTGCCTTTTGCTCGCATGTTCAAAATAAATATGAATCCTTAAGTTCTTATTGAGAATGCAAAATATCATCAAGTCTCCTTGTTTGAAAGCATAACTGGTGGCAAAGTGAGTGAAGAGAGGCTTCAGTCTTCTATGTGAAGTCGCCAACATGTGATCCTGCGTTATTTGCGTGACCGCTATCGCTCGTGTACGTGCAAAGTGACATTCTCGCCCGATGACAGCCATTCTTAAAACGTGCAAAATTTGTGAAGCGTGTTTCATGCCGGACAGGCACAAGTGTTATTTTATTTTTTTTAAAAAAAATTTTTTGTGTACGGCTAGGCAGATGAAAACAAAAGAGCATAAAGAGGTCCACCGGAGAAGATCCTCCAAAGATCATCAGATCTTGTCCGGTTTATCCACCGATGCGATTCGACTGTTAATCACCGGTAACACCCGTTGTAGTTTGATGATTTCGTGAGAAGTGCTGAGGCAAGAATGATTCAAAGCGGCGTCATTCCCAATGAACAACTTCGTCTTTTACTTTGAAGCCTGTGACATAAACGAGAGGTATTTACAGTAAATATCTTAGGTGCTCGAAAAGATCCGTTTTGGCTTATGTAGAACTTTGTGCTCGATTCCCTTTTGTACGTGGGGTTCAATGTCGGTAAAGTAGTAGTCGTAGCAGGATCTCTGATTTGTAGTTTGTTCGTATGTAGTATGTTTGGTAAGATTTAGCTTCTGGTTGTGAGGTCGACTCAGGCAAAGCTACTGGAGCTCAGACACTGGAACTTTTCCCCAAGAGACTGGACGATGTTGGGCTGGCTCTGCTGCGGTTCACTCCAGAGGTATTTCTCCGAATGCTCGCGTTCCAGAGGCCTCAGCGCGTCGCCGGAGCGCACGGGCGTGCAGGGCAAACTCCGCGAATGGACCAGAACCCGGTTTTGGTAGGTGCAGCCGGGCGCCGACCCGCCCTGCTCCGATTCCACTTCGTCCTCCGAGCGGATCTCCACGTAGTCGTCGTCATCGCCGTCGTCCTTAAAGTTGGCAAAGTAGTTCTGGGTGGCGGCGAGGATGCTCAAGGCCGACGCTCGGTTGAGGACCACCACGTGTTGGCCGTCGTGTAAGGTGAGGTCCGACTCTCCTTGGGAAGACCTTTCCGGGAGGCTACTCTGTCGACCGGCACGGCCCAAACTGGGACTGCCGAGGCGTTCCGTCGATCCGTTGCATTGAAGTCCCGACTGGTTATCTTCCTCAGGCGGCCGGCTATTCAGAGAGCCGACCGACTGACAGTTCCGAGACGGGGAGGACGGTGCGTTAAAGGAAGGATGTCTCTTGATGGTACTGTAGACGTGCTCTTCTTTTTCGCTCGGGGCCGATAAGCAGGAGCTCCATCTCTGCGAGGGCGGGCTGCTCGGCGAGGCCGGGGTGGTCTTGAGGGACGGGATGGAGCGGGAAGACGCGAGTCTGCGCTGGGGGGTGGAAGAGGCTCGCGTGGTGTGCAAGTCGGCGCTGGAGGTCATGTAGCTGGAGAGCTCGCCGTTGCTGTAGGTGGAGTGGAGCCAGTCCTCCTCCAGGGAGGTCTCGGGCATGGACGGAGAGGACGGAAGACCTGGATGACAGGAGTGTGTCGGCGCGGAGGCATCCTTGAATATGACTTGGTCGTAAAGCTGGGAATACTCGGCTATCCTTGCACCTGAAGAATACAGGAGAAAAAGATTTTTAGTCAACAGTTTGTCTTTTATTTTTTTCCAATGAAAGGTTTTGTCTTACCAATGGCGGCTCCCCCTTGCTTTTTTTCTTCAAGGATGGCCGCCAGGTCTTTCTGCCTTCTGTCAGCTCTCGCTCGACCACAAGCGTCCCCGGGGTCCATGCTCCTCATGCGCAGCAGCTGATTGGCTTTCTTGATCTTCTGGCTATACTGCCGCGCCATCAAAAAGACACGACTCTTTGTCTTGTCCATCAGTTCCAGCGGAAAGTCCACCGACTCGCCCAGCAGGAGCGAGGAAGAGGCCAGCGGCGAGTCCAGCGAGCCACCTGAGAGCTGCCCCGGGAACAAACTATGGATATCCTTGATGGCATTCTCTCTCTGCAGAGGGATTTTCGGAGGAAGTTCCACAAGGTCGTCGTCCTCGAGCCGGAAGCTACCGCTGCTGAGGCGGGCCAGTCTGTTGCGCATGCTCTTTACTGTGCCTGGCTGGGGCTCCGGCACGACTGGGAAGGGTTGCGAAGCGGGAACGGGAATTGGATTTTCGCCTTCGGCGGGTCGCTCGCTTTGAAGGTCAGGGAGGTGGATGACCGGGATGTTGAAGGATTGTGACGGGCGCACGGGAGGGTGTTTCGCTTGATGCGCAGCGCCACTCTTAGTTGGACGACCGCACGCGGGAAGCTTTTTTGCACGACTGCCTCGGGCTGAGGATTGCGGCTCGGCTGACTCGCCGGCGCCGACGGGGAAGGCGGCGGGCAACCGGTCCGCTTTCTTCTCATTGTTCCTGATGTAGTTCTCCAGGTCATTCCAGAGCTCATCGGCATGCCCCGACATGTGATCTCCTTTCGGGGACTGTAGAGAAGCCAAGGAAGCGGATGACGACAAGTACTCCGCCTCCGAGGAACACGGGCCGGGATGCGGGACGTCTCCCAAGTGAAGACTCTCCTGTGAGACAAACTCTGACGAGCTTCTAGTTAGGCCTTGCTCTGTCGCCATTGGAATGGCTCTCTGGGGATCGGCTTCGTTCACCTCATTGATCCTCTGCGCATTGATCGATGGAGGATCCCGAAAACAAATGGTGTCATAGATGTTCTCCTCGACGATCTTGAGCTCAGGAGTCTCGGGCGATCTTTCTTCCTGGGTGAAGGACTGAACGTGCTCCTTTGAATGGCTGTCGGACTCGATGAGTGGTTCCGAGATGCTCAGAGCATCTGGAACATTGAACGCCCGAGCCGCTTGGATCCGGGAACCCTGTGCGGCAGAAGAAGGTTGTTTCCGTGCCTGGCATTCACCCGAATCTCTTCTAATCAGGCCCATTCGCTTGAGGTCTTCGTAGCTGATGTTGTCGTACACATTTTCGATGTCATCCATCGTTAGCTGCTCAGCGGATGAGGATCCCGATATGTCGTTGCTGGAGGACTCCGTATGAATCACTTCCAAGTTGCCACCCGCCTGGCCATCATCCGGACTTTTGCGAGCCTCCGTGGCATTCTCGCCTACGCTGCTCGCCCTTCGCAGAACCCTGCCGCCGCCGGATGGCGGTTCAACCTGGACGGAAGGGGGCTGCTCCACGTGCCAGCTGCAAGGCCGGGTCGTCCTCGGAGACGACGGGACCTCCGATCGCTCGGAGGGAGACTCCGGTTCCGGTCCACTTGTCTCGGTGGGAACGAACATCTGGTAGATGTCGTCGTCGTCGTCGTCATCGGGGCGCATGGTTCTCTGTCGGGTGGGGAACATGGCCCTGCGAGCGCGGTGGTCTGCCCAGATGTTTCGAACGGAATGATCATTGTCTGTCACGACGACGGATGGCACGGGGGACTCCGGAGGTTCTTCCGTCACGCGAGCGGTCCTGCGGAGCGGCGGGTGGTGACTTCCGTCCCTCACGAGGGATTCTCTGGCTCTCTGAAGGAACCGAGGCAAAGATTCAGACAAGCGCCCTAATGAGTCACGAAAGCGATCCTTTTGGAACATACCTGAAGATCTGAAGCGCTCATGTTGAAGGTTTTCCACTGCTCTATGCTGTCCACCGACGCTTGAGGGTTCAGCCTCTTCCGGCTGCTTTTGCCCGGGACTCGCAACCTCTTTCCGCCACCCTGCAGGCACGGTCGCAACATTGAGTGTCAGATGCAAGAAAATACCAGTGAAAATTAAAAGAAGACGAGATGGTTGCGATGAGCTTCACTTCCATTTGGTACGTCATTTGTGTTGAGCTATTCCGTGATTGGTCGAACTACAATTCAACAAAATACGGAGACATGGGGACGACTCCGAGCCATTTGGGTCGTGTTTTGATTTGATTCCACTCGCAGCCAGCCTCCGTGTACCAATCTGCGATCTCCGACGGGTTTACCTTACCGAGACGCTCTCGTCCTCGTCATCGGCGTCTTGTTGGTGCGGCTCCTCCCCTTCCTCTCGATCGCTGTGGTCGTAATGGTCAGCGGGGTCCAACGACTCCTGTGACTGGTTGATGAGACTGCGGCTGCGGCCTATCGTGCCCAGAGCCAGCTGGGACACGGGCGAGAGCAGGCTTGCGCCCAGACTTGTTCGCTAGGGTGAGGAAAATTCAAACGGTTATTTCTGTTACGCGAGCGGCACTTGCGTGCGCGGATGTTGGTTCTCGAGTTGCTTCATTCGAAGCCTTTAGCTGTGTATCGTCATTGTTCAAGACCAACCTTTTCTCCGTCGCTGTTGACGGCATTCTGCTTGGCGTTCTTCAGTAATTTCGAGAGCGGTTCTGACCAGACAAATACAGATTTATTTATTTTTTAAATTGGGTTTAATGGTGCAAAACGTGGTAAAAAGAAATTCTCACCTTTTCTGCGCCCCCTGCGAGGAGTGGGGCCTTCTTTGGTCTGTGGGGAATCCTTCTTGTCACTGTCAGGACTGTAGTGAAATCCGGGATGATCTGGAAAAAATATATATATATACACTGTATATATCTATATATCGCACATTAATTTACAAAATATCACGCGACGAGTGAAAATGAAATGCAGCAGTATCGTGACTTGGCACTTACGCATCGCATCCATCTCCAGGATGGCTTGCTTCGCCTGGAAAAGGGTGAAATTAAACAAAGTTAGACAGCCATCCATTTGGACACCAGGTGTCACTCAAATCACAACCTTGTTGAAACCAGAAAAGTACTCTTGTAGATAAAATGGATTGCGGTGGTTTGGAAATGAATGACTGCTTCATTTGAGGGCGTGAAATGAAAGACACTGGATCGGGTCATTGCACAAAAGCTTGTAGCTTCTGAAAAAGAAAAAAAAAAATAGGGGGAAGCCATCCGCAGACAAGCTGTCCTCACCTTGGCAGGGATTTTGGCAGGGTGATTTTCAAGTATAAGTCTCTTGAGGTGTAAGATCCACATGCGCTTATCTTGCTGGGACTTGGCCTGCGGGCAGCATCAAACAGCAGAGAAGATAATAGCAGTCATGCCCACGAGGTGAGATATGTTTGGGATAAAGCCCAAAAAACGGAAAAAAAAAAAAAAAGGAACTCAGCTTGCAAAGTTTAACCCTTTCAGGGACCGTGGGTACTCCAGCTTACGGGGTGCACGAAAGCGTTCAACACGACATTTGAGTACACCCGCAGCGCTCATGACTTGTTATTGCCAAGTCTGCATTTGATGTCACGTTACATTACCTGGACAGTGTGCTGTAGTTTGGGATTCTTGTAGTGAAACACACTGAAACTCAGCGGCTCTTTCGGGATGACTTCCACCAGCATGAGGTTGCAGCACTGCAACGGGGGACGTCAGGTTCAACGCGGGCGCCGTCGGTCACCACAAAGCGTCACGTGACGCGACGGCCAACTGACCAGGATGTGAGCCTTGTACGTGAACGTCTCCTCCCGTTTCTTCGTGATGAGCAGGAGCTTGTCGAACAGGAAGAGCGTTCTCTCGTTCTTGGCTCGCTGCAGTCGAAAGGTTCCTTCCAGGACCAGCTCTCCGTAGCCCATCAGATCGGGGCCTTTCCAGTTGGTCAGCAAGCTCTGGATTTCCTGCAATGACGGTCGATACGGTGGTTTCCTTTGACTCAACTCTGGGTGGCTGCGCTTGGTCGTAAATCATGATCAATTCTTCAATGTGACAAAGACTATCAGTTTAGGTCTTTTGTGTTTCATCAATGGCGTGCTGCTGAGTGTAATCAAATAAATCTGTCGCCTGGAAGCTGCGGACGGACAGCAATGAAATCATGCAACAAATGAGCCGGGATTGTAAAAGTGACAAAAGTTGTTTCACAACCCCGCACGCATTCCTGAATTCAATCGACTCTTCCGGCTGATCGGAGAAACAAGCTCCCCTTTTATGTGCCCTCCTTACGCAAGGCCGTCGTCAATCAGCCCAGTGGAAAAACTGTGACAAGCCCAAAGCTTACATGATTCAACCAAAAAAAAAAAAAGATCAAAGTGCGCCGGCTACACATTATTTTAATGGTTTTAATCGTCAGGAAGGATGTTTGTTGACTGTACCTGCAACCTAACGGCGTGTTCGTGCTTCCGCTTCATGTCGTTGATGTGCCAAGCCACTCTCTGCATGGTGTCGATGGCTTCCTGAACCACCTCGTACGTCTCTGTGTCCTTCTCCATATGGTTGGCGATCTCCTACAAACACACCGCAAGCATAATGCCAAAGTAAGCGGTGGATTTTTTTTAAATTTTCCACCCCCAGTAGAATTGGCCCCCCAAAAGAAAAAAAAATACATTCAAACGAAAGAAAACATCCACTTGTCTCCAAGTACGCTTTACTACATTCTCTTCTATTTACAGCATGGCAGGAACATTCCCACCGAGTACCATATGTGTGTAACATTTGGTGGTAAAGGGAGCCTAATCCGAAACTCTGCTTTTGTGGTTTGGAAGGAAACGTGACTGATTTTGTGCCATGCATGTGCGGTCGAGTGGAAATGCACGTTAACCACGAGGGAGGTGCCATGGAGACTTACGTGAAGCAGCAGATGGTACTTGAGGATCCTCTGCACCGGCTTCAGCAGGTAGGAGCCCAGAGGCAAGGAGTGGCGCAGAGATTCTTGGCGCTCGCGGAAAAACTTGGCCAACGCCTTGTTCCTCATGCACTCGGTGAGCACAGCCACCGACCTGCCGAGTCAAAACAAGGCAATGACCCAAAAAACAACAAAATAATTCCGCGGTTGGTAGGAGTTAAAGGTTTTAGATTGGCCAATTAAACCGAATAGAGCATGCATTTTAGCTGCCAAAGAGGAGACTGAAGGGATAAAGCCACAAAAACAAAGGAGAACTAAACAAGGCTGCAGTAAAGGCCTGGAAAAGCATTTTGCAGGCTTGATGTCGTTTTTTTTTTTTTTTGCAGTAAGAGTTAGGCCGCCAAATATGAAATGCTATTCACCTGAAGTTCCTTTAATAATGTCTGTTCCAATGCATTTGCTCCAAAACTAAAGCTCATACTAAAACTAATAAAATCGAACGAAGATCACTGGTCTCTCAACTGAAAGACCTTCGAGGGTGTAGCGAAATGTGAAATGCATTTCTGCATGTCCGAATGCCAGCGGAGCTCCCGTACAGTCTCCACATTGTTCTTGGGAGGAAACGCGACCTTAGAGTCCGCCGTGACCTCGATACATCTGCAGCTGAGTGACCGTCTTCAAATACGTCTGTGTTGTTTTTGTTGTCCTGTGTGACCTAAACCGGGGTCACCAGCTGTGGCGTGGACACGGGGGGCCACAACAACGAGACCTAATCATCAGTGAACTGTTGGCGAGTATTATCATAAAATCCGTGAGATTTGCATCCCGAGGGCAAGGTGTGCTTGTAGCGTTATCTTGGCATGAAGATCAGCCTCACGTTTCAAACTAAACCGAATCACGCACTATCACATTACTCCATCCAGGTGTCTCGTAGGAGCACCCACCCAGAAAATAAAAAAAAAATTGAAGTAGGTAGCTCTGATAAGATGATAACAACCCCTTTTGTCAACAACGTGTGCTTCAAGTCTGTCAAGCAGTGAATGAAAGAATTTAAAAAGGGAGGGAGGGAGGAGTGAGCGGCCCCCGAGGCACAACTGCAAGCAGACAATTTGACTCCTTAGCGAGGAGCTAATACATTGATGGGCATACACAGCGGAGTCATATGAGACTCTGGGAATAAACGTGGAGATGCGATCAGGGCGACAATGACAACAGAATAATGCCGTCGTACAGCAAAAAAGGATGGGAAATGAACGCCGTGCAAGCTCAGACGCTCAAGTGTCGTCCGGCAAGACGCCACGAGAGACTCGGGCAGCGTGAGGCGCATTAGACGCGGTTCTCAAACTGGGGTCACCCGGATCCTCGGGACTAAAGTCTTACCTTGGGTAATTGGTGCAGTACTGGGTGTATATGTGGAATTCTTCACTCTGAAATGAAGAAGGAAAAAAAAAAGAAGGAAAAATTAGATGACAGATGTATGTCACAGGACGTGGCTTAGTCCTATTTAAATGGAGACTTCCTAATAAAATAATTTCAGGTCTCTCGGCTTGTCTGCGCCCCCCCCCCCCCCCCAGCCTGTATTTAAAAAATGAGTGAGGACATACATCACGCACAAAACGCTGACGAGTGCAAGCATTAAAAACCCCTCCATTGAGCTATTCCGCCCCCTTAATTGAAACCTTTCTCACATTGCACGCCCCCTTCAGTGAACATCAAACACGCGCGAGACAGTGTGACTTCATCGGAAACTTTTCCTGGCAACTCATCTGAATATCGTGCGGCCAACTTCGCTTTCGGAATTTGAAATTTATTCCGGGGCGGTTATGCTTTCGTCACGGTGCGGTGACAAAAGCGACTAAACTAAGTTCCACTCTGTATTACACTTGAACCATTTGCGGTTTAACGAGGTTACCCTTCAAAGGGTTTCAAAATCGGTTGTTGATAAGGACGCTAAACCAGTCACTGATAGTTTTGATTTACAAAGACTGAAAGGCATCGTTATAATACAAGATGTAATTCGGACACCCCAGTGCAAATTAATAAATAATGTGAGGCGTGAACCTTTGCTCGACCTCGGTTCAACTTTTGGACCCCAGCAATGTGGCAGATTTTTAGGGGGCGGGGCTCCAGGAGGCTGATAGACAACAGGAAGCGACGTCACAAACGTGCAAAAAGATGATCAGCGATGCGGACCCAAGAGATTATTTTTGAGCTCGTAGGGAACTGTGCATTCATTTTAAGGACCTCCAAGCCAATAATTGAGGAGCCCGAGGTGCTCCCTGGGAAAAGGAGCTAAATTGAAGAGGTCTCCTCCTCGTCTCCAGTCGTTCGGCTACCACAGACCGGGCCCAATCGCAACCAGATGTATCCGCCATCCAGTTTTTTTATTTTGTGGTACACACAGAGCGCTAATACACACTTACTGGACTTTAGTATTTAGACCGCAGGACATATCAACGTTTTGATAAGAGTACTAATTTGTGTGCCCCCAAATTTGACCGCACTTTTGTATTTATGTCTTTCAGATTGTTGAACATGGATGCTAAAGTGAAAAATTAATTAACACTTATGACATTTAAAGCACTTTGGTGTTGTAAGAACTAACGGGTAGATAAAAACCTGATCAGAAACTAATAAGGTCAAACGGGTAAAGATAACGTCGTCTCTTTAATAAGTTGGCACGAGGCCTGTGCACAATTCTGAAGATTAGCCTTGCCTCGGGTTGCCATGGCGACAGTTGAGACATTTGTCCTGAAAAAACAACCTTCCCCAAAAAACATTACTCCATTCTCCAAAATAATTTGAAGTAGTAAATAAAGACAACATGTCTTGAATAACTGTACAACTAGCCCCGTGTGTAATTCTGAACGTTAGCACTAGTGCTAACACCAGGGGCCCTGACTGTGACAAGTGATTTGGGGGGGGGGGGGGGGGGGTTGCCATAGTGGTCAGAAACAATGAACAAATAAAAGACATGGTCAGACCAGCCAGTAAACATTCCAAGTCGAAAAGTTTCCACACAACTACAAACATTAGCACAAGCGCTAACACAGGTCATCCTGGCTAGTCGACAAAGTCGCTACAAAAAGTGGGAATTTAAATTGCCTGCGCAATAACAATACAGGATCCTCAAACAAAACAACCACATCCCCCAACCTAAAAAAATGAAGAAGCGAAATGTTACAGTTATTTTAAACAGCTTTTCTTGGCACATTCTTAGCTCAACTTCACCACAAAGCGGTCATTTATCTTTACAACCATTTGTTTCATCCGCTTGCACAAGAGCAACTTCTAAATAAATCGGACAGTGAGATGAATTTGTTTTATCAATGTAAGACGGCAGACAGTGTATACACACACCAAAACAAAAGTAGCTGAATGCGTGTTACATGGAATGCAAACCGGCTTATGGGGGCGGCGCGCCGCTGTGTTTACGTTTCTGGCGGAAGCGGCGCTGCGAGCCCGCGGTCAAACGAGCCTCTGACAACAATAGTCAAAATGTTTGCGGACCACGCCGGTGACGCAAAAGCTCGTTTCTCCAGCCACGGTCGGACTGCTGGCTTTGTGGCGGTCGGGTGCGACGGCCGTCGTCTTTAACGGCCTTTCAGGGGGGAAATGTCGAAATGCGGCATTTTGGGATATAATTATGTGAGATGTTCTGGAGAAATCGTTGGAAGAGGCATAAAAGCAAGCAAGACGTCAACAACAACATCAGAGTTGGACAATGCTTCAAATTCCTGCGGGATACTGTACTATTCAAATTTTAGCCACAGAAATAACTTTATAACATAAACTGTCTCCTCTTCGATCGGTCCAAAGTTTACGTGTGTCAAATGCTGGTGCTGGAACAGGCCGCAACAAGTATCCGAAACCAGTGTGCATGTTAAGAAAAAAAACTGTCTGGGGGTGGAGAAGGTGATGAAAAGCGCTCAACAGATTGAAGCCGAGGCTGCACATGCCAAATTTGGATTAGGGTCAAATTATACGCCTTTGCACACCATCTGAAAACTCTTATGAAGAAATTTGGGAAAAAGTTGATACGACACAAGACACCGTGCATCAAATGATTAATTTCCAAGCCTATGTTTAGCTTGATTTTTTTTTCCCTCCCACAACAAATATTCCGTACAACTGACGAAAGGAGACTTTGATTCCACCCTTCTTTCATCTACAACCACTTACAACAATGAGGCGGGTGCATGAATAGTTGTTATCTCTATTGTTGATGTTTTATGGACTTAAATTGAAAGTGGTCAGACTCCAGGGTTAAAATACACACAGTATATGACTTGTTACGAAAGTGAGAGTTTAGATATTTGAACACACGTGGTGCAACAGGACACTATTACAATACCCAGTCGCGGGCATATATTCTTGATCCTCTGCGATTGTTACTGCAGCTTAATGAGTCACTTAAAGCAGTAAAATTCCATACGCAGGAAGGAGCAGCACTGAATGAATGGATGTTATTTTCATGTTTAAAAATACCTTATAAAAACGTTTTTTGGGCTGCAACGGATTAATGGCATTTCGATTCATTTCAGTTTGGCAAGATGATTTGAATGAATTCAATTTGTACAGTATTTGAAGGCACCACTGCCGTTTTATTTATTTTTTTCAAACTTGATAGTCAAATGACTAGGCCCATTTTGTTCATTGTGGCACTCCAACAAAAAAGTTTGCTCACCCCTCTGTTAGTGATTATTGTGCCGCCTCTGCATAATCCCTCCCACTGACAAACAAACACAAACAAAAACACTCAGACAATCATTTCTACCTTCGATACGAAGCATTCAGCAATGGCCACGGTGTCCGCGTTGCACTTCTCCAGCTCATGAAGCAAATCTCTGAAAACAAGAACATTGATTTACATGCCTGACAATTGTTCCCATATCACACAAACACACAGATTGACTCATTAAAAAAATGCTGTGGTTTATTGTTTCTGACTATTGTATTGGACTTCACAAGTCACACCGAGAAAATAAATTTGTGCTAAGGGCAACTGCCTTTGAGAAACTTCCTTGAATTCAAAAGCACAGCTCCTGTGGGTTCACAAACCCCCCGCCCCCGGTGGGGAAGTTATTGTTTCATGACTAACAGATGAGGTCACTGCTTTTATGCTTCCTTAAACTGGCCCATTTCTTTTTGATTCTTTTTTTTTTTTTTTTTTGCTGCCCGACAGCTGACAAATGACTGGGTGGCAGGAAAAAGTAAAAGGTTTTGTCCAAAGACCACCATGACACTCAACTATCCTTCAAACCGCACAAAAAAAACTGTTTAGGGCACTGTCACAGAGAGCAAGTATACAGGCGGGGGGGACTTCATGATAAGTCACCTCTTTTCATGACATTTTTTTGGGTTTTTTGTCTCCAAGGAAAGTTAGTGTGGTGAGCACCGTCCGTGGTGGGTGGTGTCAAAGCACCCTCTTTCTGACCAACTGCCGCTGACAGAACTCCCTTCTCGAATACAATGCTGGAGGTTCTTTTCTCCTTGAGTTGTAAGACAATTCTCAAGTGTGTCTCTGCAAAAGATGCACCTGTTGAAGTGGTAGATGTCCCGGATGTTGCCAAACAGAGAGCCTTTATCCTCTGAGCTCAAACCCAGCCGAGCCTGGCTGCTGATACTGTCCAAGTAGTCCTGCAGAGAGAAGAAGGAACAGATGATTTTTCTATTTCGCCAGTCTCAAAAAGAAAGACAGTTGAGGGTAAAATTCAAACCACTACACTACGAATGGCCTCAAGGTTTTCTTTTAAATGTAATAAATGTTTTCAACCATGATTTTGACCCACCCTGATCTTCTAAACACATTAAAATGTACTCATTTATCATTACTCATGAAAATTAACTGCCTCATAATCTACGTAATCTAGATAATCACTTATGCAATGTCACCTGATTCCTAATCGACAAATTCACGCAATAAAAGTTCTCATCTTCGGTGTTAATCATCCACCTGTCCCAGTTTCATAGTCAGTCATGCCTTCGCATTCACTTCAGCCTTGATTAATGCGTTCAGAGCGAGCAGAACAGTTAAGATAAGATATAGTGAAATTTCAGGATGAACCGACAATGCATGGTGCTCAGTTAGCTTAAGAGCCACTCCTAATTTAAACAGCAGCTTTAGCATAGATGCCAATGTTCACACATTGGGAGAGTATTCCCGAGATGGTTCGCCGAAACCGGCTTCACTATTCTGCTTATTACAAGCCAATCTACGGTAATGATATTCAAGAATGTTTGTAGCTAAATTTACTGTATATAGTTTCTCTAATTATGAACCACGTTGATGCTAGCTCCTTGTTACGACTACACCTACTAGTAATGAAGTATGACAGTTAAAAATGTGATAATCCGAAACGAATTTGTCTTTTCCAATCCGCCAACAAAAAACAAAACATTTCAAATGACAATGTGGCTACTCGAGTCATGTTTTGGTTTGAGGTTTTCATTCTTCAAATCCAGAGTATGAGTCAATGCAGGGCTCATGTCGGGAGGAGACATGGGAAGATTTTGTTCATTATCAGAGGTTATGTGTAAGGTGATGCTCTATTAGTCGCGGGGTTGTGCACGTGACCCGGCTTGACCTCCTCACTCAACGCGTTCACCTCCGGCCTGAGTGAGCTCAACAATGGGCAGCTCCGACGCCCGCACCTCTCTGAAAGTACACTCCCTGCTAAAGCGTCAGATGCAACATGTACTAACTTGATGCTCGCTGTGAGTTAACCATTAATCTTCTTTAAATGCACACTCGTTTCCAATCCAAACACTTTACTCTGTCTGCACTGTAGTTGGAAGTCATTACTCTTGACAATTCCCAATGTAAACATCCACATCTTCAAACTTGGAAAAAAATGTCGCGCGTGACTTCCAAACGTCTAAAAGGCCTCACAATGTTGATCAGGTGTCAGTACAAAAAAAATGTTTATGATAGTTTGGGTTTGTCATCATTGTTGGGTTTTTAATTATTTTTCCATTCCTGATTCAGTTCATTTTTGGGAATAGATTTGTTAATTTTTATTAGTTTGAGGGGATTTTTTGTAATATAGTGAATTTGTAAATTATTTTTTCTCAAAGGTAACAAATATTGCTTATTAAAAAAAAACTAATAAAATATTTTAAAAATATATTAACTTCCGAACAATATAGAATTAAACATCAACAAATAAAACATAACAGTGCATTATTGGCACTTCGAAAGTGACAATACAAATTAAAACACAAAAGTGTGAATGACAAACATCTTTCATCATTTTTATGTTGAAAGCGGTCGCCGCTGGGGAGACGGGATAACCTTCGCAGTTCCCGACTTTGGGGGTAGTATCAGAATCGGTTGAACAATGCCAGGTCTACTCGCACGGCTCAAAAGCCGATTTTTTGTGGAAGCGGTGTGATAGGAGTTTAAAAACGACAAGCGCGTATGACAGTTTGCTCACAGGAAAGGGGTATGACAGCTCTGACCACCCCACCCCCTGCTGTGAGAAACCGAGCCCATGGGAGTCTGGGTAAATATTTGTCTTAAGCCCATCACACCCTTTTCGCTCGCAGGAAACCGCATGGACTCGGGGATTATGGAAGAGGGGGGGTTGCAATAATGCAGGCTTTGGCCACCAATAAGGGGGATGTTAGTGTTGCTACTGATACGATCTGGCCTCACTGGAACCGTCATGTAAAAGGCCAGGACAGGCCGAACGCGCATAAATTGTGACAGTAAGTGCCGCTGAAGAATCGACTGCCACCTAAAGTGGTAGTCCAAGGGTTGGGTGGTCCATTAACGTGGACTGGCGGTGGTCTGCGGGCGGTAGAGGGTGATTAACTGCGGCTCTTAAGCCCTCTTCTGTGTTTTCTTAACCTGCTGTAGACACTCTTATCTCAGAGCTAAATCCTTCTTTCCTAGCCTCCTGTCGAGATGTCCCTTTTCCTCACCTCTGCATCCGAAGAGGATGGGGAGGGGTAGGAAGGGGGAACATCCATCAAAAGTGTCACGCCTAAACTTCAATGCCTTTACTCATCCCGTCTCCTGAGAATTGGTGGTCCCTGTTTTGATTTGAAGCAACGTGTTTGAACCGTCTTGGTTTTGGGGAGGACCGACTGGTTTTGAAATCAGATTGGATAGTCTTGTCAGACATGGGAGAGTGATTAACAGATTCGCGACCGGGTGGGGTTTGGGGATTACTGTTATGATTCTTCTTCCCCTTGATAGGTTTGACACGTGATGACAACGAAATGTTGCGCGCCAGCAGTTAATTTGTGGCTCTTAGTTTGCGCTACATCGCTCATTATTAATCGTTCGCTTTGAATTTCTGGCGCAATACGAGTTGGAATCGGAAAACAACGCTTCTGAATTGGCCCTTTGAATGCCAAGCTTTGTCAAAAAAAGAAAAAATATATTGTCAGAAAATCAGGCCAGTGTGACGTTGTCCATGGAGGATTTAGGGGGTGGAGGGGGTTTAAGGTTCACTGTCACCATCACTTCAATCAGAACTGGTTAACAGACATGAAAAACATGCGTCACATCTGTTCAACACATTTGAGATGAAGAAAGGGGCAATAACAATGAGGAGGGGATCGAGAAAGGTGAGCCAAGTACCACAGACGATCCAAACCAAAGTCTCCAAATCCCTGAAAGGAGGCAAACAAGATCCATTCCGCTCGAAGCGAGACTTAAAAAAAATAAATAAATAGCCCATTTGTCTAAACGTGTGCATGTACAGTGCGTGCGTGTGTGTGTGTGTGTATGTTTTCGTCTCAGTGTACATGCGCACACGTTTTCAATGTGCGCCTGTTCTTCCAGAACAAAGGCGCCGGTGTCGAGTAACTCAACCGAAGCCGAAGTCTGCGAGCACAGGTGACACTATTGTGATGAAAGTTTCCGACCGATAACAAGCGGCGGTGTGTATGTGTGTCACGTGTGTGAGGCGACGCACAAAAAAAAACCAAAAACCCAATGCGTGTTTTTCATCACCCGATTCAAAGCCCCCCGCCCACTCCTGGGAAGAGCAAAGTCAACCGCATACTGGACCGAGATATTTACAACCGTCATTTTGAACTCAAGCGACCTCGACCTTCAAATACGTCACACTTGAGATGTTCTGCAGTTGAAATCCCAAAAATGATGCACAGTAAATGTGTTACTTACTTCCACAATGCTTCTCAGGTCTTGGACGTAGGTTCTTTCGGTGTCCAGTATCTCCTGCACCACACGGTCTACATACGTCCTGGGTCCTTGCACCTGACCCACCCGCTGTCTGCCCCCGTCGAGACCCAGCTCCGGTTCCGAGTGATCTGTCGGTGTCTGTTCGATGCCCTTCCGGCCCGCCTGCCTTCCTGTTTCCATCCCTCCGTCATCTCTGGGGTCCTCCTCGCCGAGGCCCAGCTGCCGGGCGGGTACCAGTTCCAAACGTATCGCCCCGGAGTCCTGCTCCGAGTTCACGGGGTTAGAGTGGGGGGTGTGCACAAGCGTGGACCGGCTGCCCAGTGAGCAGTGACTGTCCCGGGAGGAAGCGGAGGAAGAGGTGGAGCTGTAGCTGACGGGCCTTTCGGCGCTGTCCGGAGAGGAGTCCATGCTGTGGGCCGAGCAATAGCGCAAGGAGGCGTAATGGAAGGCCGGGTTGCGTAGGCAACGGGCGGGGATGTCACCGGAGCTCAGGACCGAGCCGGAGTCCGGCACTTCGGGTACAGGTGGCAACGCATCCGGCAGATAGCTATAGTCGTCTGAGGAGAAAAAAAAATGAGAATGAAAACTCAGAACTTGCACAATGCGAAAGTCTGAAACAAAAGCGCGTTCGTGTCCTTTAGAGGCGCGATCGGCTTACAAACATGATTCCTCGCATACCGGCGGACCGCGAACAAGCTGACCGGCCGCCAAAAGCGCTAACCGTCACGGTTTGCCTGAAAGAATTCTACCAGGACGAGCCAACGGTCACCACCTTGCCAAGAGGGATAAGACCCTCATTAAAAGGAATGCAGAGCATTTAGATGGAGAGATGGATTCCGATACAGTCTAAATCCGAGCGCCCACAGCTGATGGTCATGAATGCACGGCCTATTCCTCCAGGACAGGCAAGGTTTGTGCTTGCGACGATTTCCACGTCTGGGTGGTGCCAAACTGGCTCCTGGCCTCATGTCGCTGGATGGGATCACTAACTCCCGGAGTGCCAGAGTCAGACCGGCTCAAGTGAGAGCAGTCTTGGAACGAATCGGATCGAGCGGCCCCGCGCTAACAACCCTTAATCCAAGTCCAACGTTGTCGCTGAAGTTTTACGAGGCCCTTCTCTGTAAACGGGTCAGCTTTGAATGGAAACCAGAATGGATGCTGGCTAACCAACAAACGACCCAAATAATCAACCATTAATCACGCCAACATTTCCTCAGCATTGCGGCTCGCCTACGACCCCACAGGTCCAGTATTCCAGTCACACGCCTTTGCGCCGCCCTCTACCCGCCAAGCTTCTGAGGCCTTCTCACATCAAAGCCACCGAGATCACACAGTCGCCTTCAAAAAAAAAAAAAAAAGAAACATGAAACGGGATGCAACCTCAAAAGAAATCAAGAGAGCTTGCGCGCACACTCTCTCACCTTTCTGGTACGTACCCGAGAGGGCTCTCTGGCGCACCGGCACCGTTTTCAAGCGTGCTCTGTCGGCACGTCCTGCTTGTTGCAGCAACAGGGGGGAAAAAAAACGAAACAAAATGTGATTGGCAACAATGCAAGTCAGTCCAAATGTTTGCGCTCTCGGGGCCCGACCGGCTTTTTAAAATTACACATCAATTACACAATAATCATGAATCAAATGAGTGACCACACACACACACACAGAGCACAAAGGCCTGCATTATCACCAATCGTGATATTAATAGGTAACAGGCCATTTCCTTTGCCCGTTATCAAATCTATTAGACGCTGGTGCTTATCACTGGGCGCTATGGCGTGCGCGTGTGTGTGTGTCTCACTGAAACAGTTACAATATTGCCAAGAAGATAAGACTGAGTTAAAAGCATAATGACCCTCACATGAGCAATTCTATCCAGATACAGGTGGGCAACGGGTACGCGCACACACAAAGCTCCGTCAGGTAAGTGCAGCAAAAGCATTTCCTTTCCCAGTGAAACCCAAACACGATTCGAGATTGCTCCATCTTGTGTTTGTCCAAGCCCTCCCTCTTCCCACCTTCCAGCTTCATGTTTGGGACCCACCCTGCATGTTTCCTGGGTGAATTTCCTGGTGTACACATGCAAAGAAAGGCACACACGCACGCATACACACAAAACGCCAACACAAGCAAGCTCAGGTTACCGGACGCTCCACACTGAGTGCAACTTGATCTATGTAAATGATCTCTAATTAGGCTACAAAGCATTGCAGGTTGGGAAACAGTCCCCAGTTTCCCCCTCTGTGTGCGTGTGTGCGGGCGGTGTGCAGGGTGTTTTCCCCACTGCGCCAGAAATCAAGAGAAAGGGGAAAAAAAAACGTGTGAATCATCATAAGCCAGCGCAGAAACCAGGCTTCAACCTCTGCTTTTCATTTCAGCTGACAAAGACAGAGCAAAAGGGATGGGGTGAGGGTGGATGGGGTGGATGGGTGGGGGGGTGATCATGAGGACAAGTTTGCCAAGCTTAATATGTTGAACATCAGGCTTGTCTGGAGCCAATCAGAGGGAAGATCAGAGTGCTCCACTAACAAAAGAACAGCGCCAAACGCTGGCAAAAAAAAAACAATGCTTTTGAGTTCGGTTTTGTTTTGACGCATTCCAGCAGTGGCCATTTTGATCCAATCGACTATTGTTGCTGCACAATGAAAAGCATGTCGAGTATTAACAAAACAACTTCTCTGCAGTGATTCTTTCAACACTAGGTCATCAACTATTTCAGTAGGGATGTCAGACAGCATCGCTGCCCACACTCCTCCATTAACTTCACCGCCAGTCAGTCGGCTTTTGTCACACTTCACTGCGCAATGGCACACTTTTATCGTCGCCACTTGAAGAGCGCTCGTTAATCTCGGAGGGGGCGGCAACAGCCGCGAGCACCTTTAGTTTTTTTTTTTTTTTTTAACGACGGGGAGGTGGGCATCTTTTATGAAGAAGATATCAAAAAGGGGGTTGCTCATCAGGTAAAGGCGGCACGTCGGTTTTTTTGGCTAATATGTTAAAAATGTATGGACGCTGTTAGTGCGTCTAGTTTTATCCAATGCTACGATGGCAAATGGTTTCTGCTTTTTCCTGCCATTCAATTTGTCTCCCCCACTTCCATCATATAAAGACTGCCGTGCCCACATTAGCACGGGGCATTCCTATGGGGTCGAGCCATGCCTCTTCCAAGCATATACTTTACTGTGTAAAAATACACACGCTCCGGGCATTTGACTGCGGACCACCAAGGAGCACACGTGGTGTTCATACGGAGCGCGGTGACCGACTTTAAATATTACACGGTACAAAACGACACAGAAAGAAGCCAAATAAACAAGGGTGAACATGAGAAATGGGGACACACTTTGGAGTCTGACATGAGTTGCCCCTTCCCCACAATACAAGAATTTCCAGTGCCTTTCTTCGGTCATCCAATCGAAAAGCGATGTGCACGAAGCTAGCTAGCGATGCCGACAGTCAAAAAATGTATCGTTTCAGATTGTCATTCGGCTTACTCACTTTAGAGGGCCAGATTGTCAGCCATGGGTGTGTGCACTATACTGAGAGAGATGAGTGAGGAGGAGTGTTTTTTTGGGAGGGGTGGGGGGGGCGTGGACAATTTAGAACGCCTCATTGTCCGTTGCGCGTCATGGAGAGAAGACATTCAAAGTGAGTGTGGAAAGTCAAAGTCTAAAGTGACAGCCAGTGTGTGCACAGGAGCTGGCTGGCACTGAAATGGATGCTTTGGAGAGCCTCATTGTCAGCCACAAGTGCGTGCATATCACGGGATGGATTCCAGCCACCTAATGAGGACAAGCAGTATTTAAAAAAAATCCACAGATGTTTAATTCAACCTTGGTGGTCATTGTACTCTCTTTTCTAGGGCAACTGAGCTCATCGTCGAAATATTACACATGAGAAAAGATATCGTAATCTTGCAAAAATGCTCAACATGTGCAGGAAGGGAGATGAGGAGGCCCCAAAGAATGAAAGTAGGATGAGAAGCTGTAAGGGGTGGACAGAAGGTCAAACACCACCCACTGCCTTTGCTTTTTTTTTCTTCCCATGTTTCCTTTCTCCCACTTGTGAGAATCCAGCAATTGGAATCCCTCCCTTTATAGCTCGCAAAGTCTCCAAAGTCCAAATGTGATGTCATCAACAGGACAGCCCCGGTGATAGAGATGCAGACTTGATCGCAACTGACGCTAAGGACCTTAAAGTGTCACTAAGGATTTCACAGCAGCGCGCCGCCGCTGAGGCCTTCCAGAGGAGAGAGGGCAGAGGTGGGAGAGGCCAAGGGTGGGATTGTAGTCAGGAGGCGGGGTTTGCCAAATGGGTCAATGCAACGTCTGTCCCAACAAAGACCTGTGCTGACGAGGCAATCCGTTGCACGTTTTCAGCTGTCTCTTTTTTTTTTTTTTTTTTGTGGAGGATGGGGGACGATTTCAAAGATCTCATTAAATGCCACCATAGTGGCCAGGTTTGATGTTGAAACATTGACTTGAGCTAACTTATGGTGTCAGACAGTATTATTATTACTACTGTTGTCTTTTATTTAAACATATACCTGTATATATTTTTTTCCTCAATAAAACACATTTTGTTAACATGGAACGGATGATTTGGATTGACATTTCCACTTGTTGCAAAATCGCAACCAACGTTTTTTTCTCGAATATCAATTAATCACGAAAACTGAGGTTTCACTAGAACATACAGTAGCAGAAAGAAAAAAAAAACTAACGTGTGAATAGACCGCTGCAGTTTTAACATCCTTATGAAAATTGGTTTCAGTAAAAACAAACATCTTCTATTGCTAATTGGCTGCATTTTTCTTTTTTTCCCCCCTAGCAGTGAATGATAAAGGTCAACGTGCACAAGCGCAATGACTCAGAAATTCCCTAATCAGCCTGGGCCGTCCTCCAACAAGTTGCACTTCTGTTTTTTGACATGCAGGTTGAAATCTGCAGCATCTCGCCCTGGTGGGAAAACATCCCAGCGCAAAACTACACTGCCTATTTTTAGGGCTCGCCACCTTTTCGGGACACAACCGTGCGACCCTTGTCCCTTTCTCTGACCTGATTGGATTTCAGCCCGGTGGAAGACCTCAATGGCTGCATCCGAACCTTTGCCATTTTCCACACGCTTAAAAGAATACTGATTGATGAGAACAAATGATTCCAAAAAGGGGTGTGACCTCTATTTTGACCCTTTTTCTTCAACCACTCATGCAATAGCTTGCCTGATGTGATGTGCTGGAGGGTGAAGGGGTGAGGGTAGACGGGGCAGACGTCCCTCCAAAGGATGACTGGGTGGGAGAGAGGCATGGATGGTGGGCCCGCCATTGTCTCCATCACCTCAGAACCAAATAGTTTGCCCTAAACAGTAATTATACCGCCCCCCCCCCTTCCTTGCTTTGCCATTTGTATTCCCCCCCTCCTCCAACTACGTTCCCCAATTCGGGTACCCTTTAGGCTCTAATTTGGGTCACAGGCTGTAGAATGGCATCCCAACCCTCCCACTGAGAGGAAGCCGGCGCGTATTGGCTTTCAGAGCCGTAAGCTGTTAAACTCACAAAACGGTTGTTGTGCATTTGATAACTAGTTGGGGAAAACTAAATGAAGATTTTTCTTCTTTAGTCTCATGGTCAAATTCATGATGCTTCAAAGCATGAGACAGTGAGCCACATCAAAGTAACGCACCCCCCCCCCCCCCGCTCCAACTGACCCCCGTGAACAGCAATTTGTGGCTGTTGTTGCTATACTGTGTAAAAATAGGTTCGAGAACATGCTAGGTTACACTCACTCATGCTAGCATTTTCCCACCATCACTTGAACTAAATGCCACTTATGTCCTTATTTAACATTTACAGGCATTATTTTAGACACCCCCCCCCCCCCCACACTATTTACAAACTCGTTGCAGGGGCCTGATTTTTAAGCGCACTATTGGGTTGTTTTTTTCAACATAAATACATTCCGAATCCGTTTCTGCAGTTGAAACCATATACAAATCTGAATCACACACATCAGACTTGCCTTTGTCCATATTAAACTTGTTTTGTCCATAACAATCAACACTAGGTAGAGTAAAAGTTGGTATTTAAAATACTATGGCTGCACAAATTTCACTTACAAAAAAATGTCATGGCTGCAATAGATCACAATGATTCCTACCATGCAGCCTCCAACTCTTTTCCTGACACTTGACGTGTGCCATAAAAGCTGCGCGACAAAACAATCAGACTCTGTTAAAGCGAACGAAATGGTCAGATCTTTCAAATGACATCAGTAAAAAATAATAATAAATTGACCAAGACACCGTGTAGACCATAAAGATGTTCAAAACCTATGAATCCCAAAGTATCCCACCATGGGGAATCCAAATCCAGAAAGCCACAAATGAGCCATCGGGGGGGGGGGGGGGGGGGCGAAGCTACAAGAAAGCAAATGCACTGCTTTTAACACCCTTCTGTTAGAAAACAAGCTCAGGGGACGGTGTTCAGACAGCAGGCTGGACACTGCGGAGTCACTTCGCGCACAGCTGTCAACTGAGGACCAACTATCACGCGCACACGCCACCAACGAGAAACATGCCAGCAACACACACCAATCATGTTTGTGTGTCATGCCAGCACACTACAAGGTGTCATTTTGCCGCCATCATCAATACCGATTGAAGAAAACATTTTTCTTCTACAAATGCATGCATGGAGTGTTTTTGAGCTTACCGGTCGGCATGGTGACCAAAAAAAGTTTTCAAAAGGGACAAAGTGAAGGATTCCCACACTGCATCAAATAGTCCGAGTATTCCAAGAAGTAAATTGCCTCATCTGACCCGCAGTCTTCATTTCAGAGTGAATCCCTTCTCCAACCCCCCCGGGGAGCAAAAAGTGCGCCGTCCACTCCTGGAAATGCGCTCAGCTCACTCATACATACACGGCCAATTGCTACTGTGTCCTTTTGCTTCAGTGCCGTTCCGAGGGGGACCCCTTCTTCGCGGCACTGTGGCAACACATCCACCGCACGCCTGAGTGTGTCTAAAAGTGTTCCCGAGTGGCTTTCGATGCGAGTGTGAGGTTTTGTGTGTGTGCGTGTGTGTGAATGGCCTATGCTTCTTCCCTGCTGGCTCATTCCCCTCCCCCTGACTCCTCCCCACCGTGCACTCCCAAGCTGCAAAAATGACAAGGGAGTTCTCCATTCAGTTCTCTCAGCTTTTCTCTCGACGTCCAAGACTTCATGTGCAATCAGACTGCAAGGCTTTGGCAGAAATTGCACAATGTTACATGCTGCGTATCGGCGTGTGGGAGCGCTTGATCAATCGTCCAGCTCAAATTCAAAAGCTCCTCGCTCCAAGGTCGGGAGGGCACCATTGTGTGCAAGATCAGAGGAAACTCAACCGGCACAATGAAGGGAAAGAAAAATCGGGGGAGGCCCGGACGCATCATGTACATGAATGTTCGGGGCGAAGGGGGTGGGGCTAAAAAGTGACCTCTTGTTTCTCTTTCTCCCATTTTCCATACCTTTGACCTCACTCGGAAATCAGGAAACCTTTGCTGCCGCTGTCATCTTGGGACAAATGCGAGACGTAGCGTTTTAAGAAATTTCTACTTGAGGCCAACACAAACAATATGCTCCAGAACGGGCTCTCAATAGGTGAAAATCTGTACCTGTATGGGCCTTTAAGGGACCTGGGTCCTGTTGAGTGACATCGGGGGCAAAGTTCATATGGCCGCGATGCTAGAAGTCTAGCTAGCAGCATAACTAGTGCTGCAATGGGCAGCAAAAGTTGGACAACAGCAGCACTATCGGTGAGGAAAACAAGTTGCATGTGTACCTTGAAATTAAAGAAAAGCTTCGGGCCAAAGGGTTGACGAGAAGAGACTGTAGGACTGAGAGTCCCAACGGCATGGGGCCACCCCCCAGCTGCCTACCAATACAATAATCAAGCCCCTCGCCTCGACCATTCTCTGGACCCCAAGAAGCGCGACCCCGTTTAATGACCCAAGGGTCCGCTGACCCGCGAAAGGCCTTCAAGCTTCACTCCCAATGCAAACGTCCCACCCCGCCCAACGTAATGAGCACCTCTAACTTTGGTAAACATACACGGCGGCGACAGTCCGAAAAAGCTTCACTTCAGTCAAGCACGAAACAGCCGATGACAGAGAACTGCCGCGGCGGTCTGCTTTATCTGATGGCCCGTAGGCGCTCCCCTGAAGGATGTCGACCTGAGAGCCACTTTGGTTCACAGCTTCACAACACGTAAACAACGGACAGACAAATTGAGCCGTGCTTTCAAAGCCATCCTGGCATTGAAGTTTTAGCTCTCCACCCATCAGTTAGGGGTTCATTTCATCTAGATTTGAACCCTTTCATGTACTCCGTAACCTGATCACATGATGGGCTGTCTACTGCAGTAAGGGTTAGTAGTAGTACTGTAGAATATCCCTGAAAGGGTTCCAAGTGCAGTTATTCAGGATCTTGAGATTTACAAGCGACAGAAGCGAGTCTCGAGCTCTTTTGGACTTTACTGTTAGTTCTCGCTGAGTCACCATGGTGACGGCAAGTGTTCATCCCCAACGCAAAGTGTCATGGTGTGAGGATACAGTGGGCAAATGCTTGCTGCCAATAAAGTACTTCATTTCTCATCATGCTGGGGCAGCGTTAACACTAAAGAGGTGCACAGGGTTCACACACACACACACACACACACACACATACACACACACGGCCTATTCAACATTTACTGGCGCGCACACACACGTAGTATTTGCTTTTGGACGGCATCGTAAACTCCAGCCTTAAAGGGGAAACGGCCTTCTTGCAAACGCTTAAGAGCGGGTAACAAGACATAAAAAAAGATCGCACGCGTGCGCGACAATCGACAAGTCAAAATAGGACACATGGAAGTGCGAGGAGAACGGCTGGAAAGAATGAGCGAGACTGTGACTAATGACACGAGTTTGCTGGTGGCGGAAGGTTGGGGAGGTCATTCATATACAGTTCCCCCCCCCCTCCCTTGGAGACCCTCGCTGTGTTGGTCACAGGCCAGATGGATCATCTGCAGACACACGTCGTTTTTAGTCCGGAGACGCACACAGACACTCAACTGACAGGGATCTTTGTTGTCACCAACTTTAATTCATCGCTCTCGTTTTGGCCCGCTCAGCTCCCCCTTTCAAATTTAACACCGGACAACCGTTGCCAACTACTTCAATCTCACATGCGCCGTCTGAAATATTTCAGCTGACATTAGAAAACGTGCTCAATCCAGCCATTTGTGAATGATACGGACTTCATTTAATAGTTCAGTTACGGAATTCATTAAACGACTGAGTCCTGTATCGATTTTCCCCTTCCCGGATTACACGGGGGGCTTCCAGATTCCCAGATGCTATTCCCCGAGGCAGTCTTGCTGCCTGCTTGCAGCGCCAAGACTAATTCGGGAATTTGGGGGCCTTGCTGTCCTCCTCCAAGACATTTCAGCTAAAAGAGAACCGAAAGGAATTTCCAGCAAACTGAGGGACCATCCTGGTGAACTACACACACGCACACACACAAAAGTGTGTGCGTGCGCGCAAGAGTGCACGTCGGTGCGCGTGAGCTATTGAGAGTATACTGTACATTGGTGGATATGTGGAGGAAGCTGTGTTCGGCCTGAGATTAAAAATGCAGGACGAGGGTCCCCGCTTCAGGAAAAGGAGTCCAGCAGAGCAGGGAGCGAGGGACTTTTTGCCATCGAGGGGAAACATGTGACTTGTACCAAAATACGCATTCATGCTAAAAACCACGTTAAGTAGAACGTACATAGGCAGGCTTAAAAGAGATTTGGATATTTTTTGTTTTGGAACGTGAAGAAAATGTTCTATTTACGATGAAAAATGACGTCAATGGCAAGACTATCGAAGCGGTTGAATGTTCTACTGTGCCACAACGGTCTTGACCGCTGTCAGCCTCAATAAATCCGTCCCCCTTGGTGTGTGTTCCATTTGCTCGCTGCCCCAGTTCACCTAAATTGGGACGCGCACGTGTGTGTGTGTGTGTGCACTCAAATTGGTCCCAGAATTGCCCCTTTTATTTTCACGTGCTTTAGGTAAACACAGACAAGCACATTTAAAGAGTTTTGAACACAGCCAAATTGTTGTAAGACACGCTGAGTATCTTAGAGAAACAGAATGTTCAAGTATCGACCGAATTGGACATTTAGGCCAATAAGATTTTTTAAAAGTGTTATTTTGGCAGTTGTCTAATTAAACAAGCAGACAGAGGTAGCATTTAAATGAAAAAGAAAGTCTGCGCTGCATAATTGTCAGTTTAAGCGGCCGTGGTGGAATTAGCCAACTAAAACTATACTTGGGGACTTGACGACATGAGCACATTTTGTTGCCTTGCGATTGGTCACGCAACATTTTGGCGTAGAATTTGACCGACTTTGTCATGTTTTAGTTAGTTTGCACAACAGGGGGACTTTTCATTGTAGGGGGAGCAGAAAAGTGGAATGGCTTTAATGCATCAAGATGTTTTCACACTAGGGGGGTATTTTCACACATGTAGGTTTCATTGTAGAGGAGTTTTCAATAAGGCACATTAAGTTGGAAAAATCGTACAGCACACCAACAATCAAAAACTTCACAATAAAAAGGATACAAATGTCCATGTCATACTTTTAACACTCACAGTGCTGTTAGCCTCCAATCACACACACAAAAACAATGACAAGCTGTCACTCACCGCCGAGTGAACATTCCCAGGGCTAGCCTTGCCTCCGACGTCGGTATCCCAGCATCCCATCACACATTAATTCCATCTCCGAGGGTTTGAAGCAATATCGTTCGGAAAAAAAAAAAACCCTACAAAGGCGATCCAATAATGTGCTACACACCTGTCTGAGGTCAGCTCCAATAATGAGAGACACTGGGAGAAAGTGAGAGAGAGCCAGGGAGATGGTTGCGGGGGAGGGTAAATCAGATGGAAGCAACCAAACTGACTGCCCACTGACTGGGGGGGACAGGGCGAGAGGAGCTCCCGTATCGGAAGCAAGCAAACAACAGGAAGACCAATCACCCAGAGGCTCCGCCCGATTTCCGGCATGTCCCATTTGGTTGTTTACAGACGAAGCTATCAAACAGGATGCGACATCATTAAGGCAGGTGAATCATTGCTCATGTGACGGCCTCGTCACCGACACTGATTTCAGCGATGGTATCTCCCGTCTTCTCGGACGTCCTGCGGACACACGACAAGTGGTAAAGGAAATGTTGACGTCTTTTGTTGTTTGTTTTACTGCCTTGACGTGATCCTTGTCACTGTCGTTTCTATTCTGGCCACCTTTCTAGGGGTCATGAGTTCTCCACGCTCAAGTAATAAACCTCGAAACAACCTTTGGTTTGGAGGTCCTGCGTTGAATGACACGACATGATCTCAGAGTCTGATTGACCTCAGTACAACGAGTCGATAGAATGTCGGTCAGTTCAAGTGCACCTCAAGGCTGTTTTGTTTTTTTTTCTGCAAAAGGGTACAAGGGAGACTTCACTACGCCAACTGGGCCTTTCCTCAGCGAGAACAGAGAAGATGGTTGTTCCAAAACTCTCGAGTGTCCAGACTCCTCCATTAAAAAATATAAAATAAACTTGGGAGGGACCTGAAGCTTCCAGTTACTAAGCGGCATCTGAGGAACTTGAAGGATTTGAAAGTTTCGGTAAAGAGGGGTGTGCCAAAATCCCTTCTGAGCTGGGTGCAAACCTGGGGATCATTCTCAAGAAACATTCTCACCGCTTGACAGCATTTTTTTTTTTGCAGCAGCAGCAGCAGCACTTTGTTACATTTTGCTTGGTAGAAATGCACAAAATTGTATACTTTCATATTATTTACAAGATGATATCAACAGTGCTTATTTTGACAGTTAATACGATTGCAATGTTACTTTTAACAACCTCATTGTACTTCTATTTCCCTAATCTAGTAAAAGCGAGTAGATACTTAAAAAAAACACACACACAACATCACCCCGGAAGGAATTGTTTTCACCCCTGGAGGTTACATTATATTGAGATTGCATGAATACCACAATCTGTTTTAGTTTTTTTTGAAAGGCTACATGAGGAGGATTTGAGAACAAATTTGACGGCCGAACTGTTGGAACTTGAATTAATAAAGCCACGGGTGAGTACAGCTTTGTGGTTATTAGTTGGTCTCCTGCCTGTGTGGGGTTTTTCGGAGGATAAAGAGGCAAGAGTGTGTGTTGGCAGCGTCCCTTTGACCTGTGCAGGCTTACTCCCCCCCCCCATATTCATACGGCGCTAATACTCTGCGGTTCCCATACCAAGCTTGAGCCGCGCTCTCTCTCTTTAGGGAACCTAAGATGTCACGGCGCACAAAAGGAGCCGTGAAGGCCGTTCCAACTCAAGCGGGGGCTATTATTTACAGTAGCAAAGGAAAAAATGGCTGCTTTCTCATCCCACCAAGTCCCCCGTCAGACTTCTGTCTCCTCGTAATGCTCCCTTTCTATTTGACCCTCTTCCAATCCCTTCCTTTCATTCACCATCTTCTTTTCTCGGCCTTCGTGCTATCCGCCAATCAGTCCTCACTTAGCGCCGAGATTCGGCTCCCCCAGCATAATAAGGTAAGTGGTGGGTTTTGTTGCCAGTGAGCCCAAAATTAGAGGTGAGCACTCAACTAAGGCTTTGGCAGATCTTCATTGAGCCCTCTAACCCCCCCCCCCCCCCCCCCCGCGCCCCCTCCACCCACCCAATAAAAAGAAAAATCTACTCTGACTAGGGAAGAAATGACTTGCGGTGAACTTGGTCCAAGACAAGTTTTACAAGACTTGGGTTATGACTTTCAAATTGTCCCGATATTAAATATTACATATCAAATATTAAATTTATTTAATATTGAAAATAAATTTTAAAGTATTTTTTTCCCCATCACTGTGTTTCAGATGCATTCACACGTTGAGCAACACGTCCTAACTCATCCCACATGTGACCTAAAAGAGAAGATGGGGTGGGGGGGGGCATAAAGCCGCGCCCACAGACGCGCTGACACAGCAACTTTGACGCCCTCCAGACACAAACGCGATGCTAATCTCCCGGGTGACAAACACAAATGTCAATCAGGCCGTGTTCACGATATTATTGATGGTGGTCATAACTGGTAGATCTTTTTACATACATATGCTGCAGTTCAAAACTTTAGAGCTCATACGCACACACACCAGTTTGTTTGGGGGGGGAAATACGGTCATCAGGCTCGCGTGGAGTAACTCCTAACTGTACTTTCTTTGTGCCGTTATCGGTCTTTAAGTTAACTGCTCACTTCACAAGGCGGATTGGATTTCAGATGAAGTGTGCTGTGAATATATGCGATAGGCAGCCGCAATGAAAACACCCACGGACCCCCATCCTGCGAGACACACACACACGTACACACACTGTATGCGGTCACACGTCCCCGTGGAGCTGTAACAGAACCCGCAATCTGGGACGCCCGCCTGAGAGAGATCCCATCTTGAAATGTGACCCCATCAGTCAAGAAAGGAGAAGCAGCACTTTGTGCGCTTTCCGACGGCATGCGCAATTGTGAGCGCAGGTCGACGGCTTTACTCTGGAAAAATATGCATTAGAACACTTGGCCTGGCTCCAGGAATGTGTATGGCAGGATAGGGAAAGTCGTGCCTTCAATCGCACAATTGTTCCCCTGTGTTGTTGTTGTTTTTTTGTAATGATTGAATTTGAGACATCAAGCTTCACTGCTCGGACAGGCTGAGCAAAGCAGCAGCAGAAGAGAAAGATGGAAGTACCTAAAAATACTCAAGTACTATATATTTTATAATTTTTTTTTCAATACGAATTGCACTGTACCTGTGGTCTCTCTAAACACTGCAGCTTTCTACAGTACAATCCATGCATTACAGGAACACACACACACACACACACACACAGCAGTCGAACTGCACTCATGCGGTCATGGGGGGGGGGCTATTTATAAACCACTTCCTTTTATTTACCCAGCTCATTGTTCAGACCACATCTGTTGAGGGCCAAGGGCACAATGGTCGGTCCGGAGCTGACCACACACTGACAGACGCACGCACATAGCACACACACAAAGAGTACGACAGGAGCCAGACACAAGCCGGCATTCTAAAATATCCACTGCTTTTGTTCAACCTCTGAGTGGCAAACTCCAATAGCTAATACCACCTGTTAGACATTCTTTCTAGGTGAGACACGCCCCCCGCCCCTCACACACACACGTACGCATATTGGGGGTGTAGGCACATTCTGGCATTTTGCTGACTGTTGGTAATGACAGTCCGTTACATACCTCCTATTTTGTGTGAGTTTCAATACAAAAAGAAGTCAGTTAAACAGCCACTGGACAAGCCTTTCACCATCATGCCTCAAAATCTAATAACAAGAGGAGGAGCATAGTTAGCAATGGTTGGAGGGAACTGAACTGAAATAGATTTAGTTTTCTGTGCTTTTGCTTTTTTACTTTTATCCCCGAATTTTGAAACCAACCGCGGCATTAAAAAAAATAGACAGCCATGACACGGAGGTACGTGAACCTGTGATTGCTCCCACAGCGGCGCAGCACTCCCTCCTGTTGATCGGCTGGCCAGCAATTATCTGCAAAAATACCATTACTCGGTCTCACCAACCTCAGTGCAGAGATGCACCAGGCGCCGCGCAGGTTTCATGCACCGTAAAAAACAAAGCTTGTATTTCTGGGGCTAAAACAGCTATTTAACAACTTTAAAATATTTAAATATCTGATCGTTTTAATCATTTGCAATTCCACTTGAGTACAAAGTGTGGGTATCTTTGCCACCTGTGTCAGTCACGCCAACTCAAAGTCACACAGAGCAATGCTGCGGAAATAACAGAAAAATTCCAAAAACAAAAATAGCCCTTTATTTATACGGCGCCAAAATCCCCATGAAGTGGTTATCTCTATTTCGGTTTGTGCTGTCTCTCTTCTTTCTGTCCATTTACTCCGAGTTATTTCCGATGAGGAAAAGTGGCCCTGAAGGGTAAACAGCTCTGATTGTTATCGTCCCAACATGTCCACAGACGAGACGTTGACTTTGCAGAGTTGGGAAAGCGTAAAAGGAGGTGCAGGAAACCGGCGTGCTATTTATTGTTTTATACAGCAGCCCACTGCTTCAATTGCGTAACTATAGAGCCACAAATATGGGCTGAAATCCGCATTCTTTGGGAGAAACAAAACAACAACAAATCTGGCAATACAAATTTGAAATTTTGCTTTTAGTGTCAAGACAAATTGGCTCCAAGGTAACAGATCTCAGAGGTGCAATCGACGATTTCATATTTTTGGTAGTATTTAGTTTAGTTTTTTTTTTTTTAAGGCAAGGAAATCATTAAAAAAATATTCACTGGAGCTGATATGTACAGAAAATAAAATCATAACGCAGCAATGATTAAAATTTAGGACTGTTGAACAAGCCAAAGTGATGTGGGTGATAAATAACGCCTTACAAAAAGCTTATTTAGAAGCCAGCCGCTGTTCCTAATTCGACACTTAGAACCGAGCATCCATGCTCTGAGGGAGTCGGACCCCTGTCCTGTTCCAGACGAGGGAAGGGGCGGGGGGGCTGCCAAAACGCTGCCAAACAATAAAACAAAGGCATCTTAGTGTGGCTGGTGCTGGGCAGGGAGGGATGGAGGGAGTGCGGAAAGTGAGAGGAACAGCTGCTGTGTGGGAGACTTGGATAAAGGGGAGTTGGTGGTGGGGTGGTTAAGGGAAGCTGGCGGAGGGGGTGAGGGAGGGGGGCTTCTCTCTTTTCTATGGCAGGGGAGATAAATTACTTTTATGTTTGTTGTTAGGGTGAGGCCACCGCCCCTGGCCAAGCCACGCAACACACTGACAAGACCACAAAGACGCTGAAGACCAAAGCTGACCTGTCTTCACAGGGGGCACCCAACACGTTTCAGACGGACTCGCTGAAAGCAAGCTTCGGTGAAATCCTTAAAGGAAGACTGAAAAGATAATATTTATGAAGTTAGTTAGAGAATAACAATAAAAAGGGGATTTATCAATCGCGGCCACCTAAAAATTAATTTTGCAGTTGGATGCTATAATGAAAAAGGAGCCATTTGTGGAGCACCCTTTCGTATGGACAACATGCATACTGTATGCAGCGGGCCACGCGTAGAACTTCAACGGCATAAGTGCCAACGTTCAAACACAGCTGCACTGCCCACACAGCCAGCTGCAAGGAGAAAAGCAGCAAAAAAAAAAAAAGTAAACGTTTGCCACCACAGCTTCAAAAACATTTATTTGAGCTCCTTCGGATCATATAGTCTGCGTGCTCTCTAATTTAATAGAGAAGCTAAATAACGTTGAAATGTTTGCCAACTTGCTTGCCACTGCTTTTTTTATACTGGTCATTATGGCCGTAATGACCCGCCGTACATTCAAATGAATGTGGAGCTGGGAATAGACTGCCGTATTCATGGAAACTGTAGACAGAATACGAGAGAGGAAACGGCATATATGAGGTCTTGGGGAGGGTGCAGTAGGGATCAAGCGGGGGTTTGGGGTGGGGGGGGGGGGGTTTCAAGTGCGAGTTGCCTTGCATTAACATAGAAGCTATGTGGAACACCAGTCCAATTCAAAGAATTAACTCCATATGTCTGCTTTGGGTTATTTATTTAGCCGTCTGATAACTTCATAATTTAGCGGAAGCTTGAAAGTCAAACTCACTTGATGCTGTACAATATCCACTTCGATCTGGGTTTGAGGAAACTGCAAAGTCGAAATGTTCGTTCTCTGATTTTGTTTATGACAGGGATTCGTTCGAAAGCTCACCATCACCGATTAAAAGAAAATGTTTGGGACGAATGAATTGGATTTACAATATTTCCTATGGGGAAATATTGCTTCAGTTCTCATAGGATTTGTTTTTAATCCAACTTTTCGGAAAGGATTGATGATGAAAACCAAGGTTCCCCTGTATTACCGTTATCTCCGAGAGGTTGACAAGCATCTCCATGCTTTACATCACAGTGGCAGTGCTTCACACACTCCCTGCAACTGGCCTGCTTCTAGTCGCTATTTCTGTTCCTTAGCCGTCAGTTTACCCAGTTACAACCTCCAGGGACGATCGGGTCTGGAGAGGATGGCCATGTGCATGGACCAACCATGTCCGGTATAACGCACAGGGATTCATTTCAAGTACAGCAGTTGATTCTGTGCAATTACAAGAATTCAGATCATGTAAAACAATAAAGATAATTTCATGAGCGGAACTCAAATCATTTGAGCCCATAAAAAGGAACTTGCCAGTCTATTGCACGTTCCTCTTTCAAAAGCATGTTTACATACTTTCAAAGATCATCATCTAAACCCAAACTGGGCCAACCTATCCCTCCCGCCTGTCCTCTCAAAGCTGATAAGTACACAAAAACGTGTTTCTGCAGCCAATCTTAATAGTAAGTGATGTTTGGAAGCAGAATAAAGCGGAATCCTGAATCACAGTTTGCAGGTGTGATGGCAGGAATGTGCTTTCCCGCTGACATCCATTTGTCGGCAGATGCGTAGGATCTGTTGTGACACACTGGGGCACAGTCAACAAATATTACAAAGTATGGGCGCGTGTGTTTTCAGCAGGCATGCATCAACTGACGTCTAACATTGACAGGTCAAATCAGGTCAGTGGCACCGCCGGGCATTTGGTACCTGGGCCTTCTGTAAAGACCTGCCGAACTCAGGGTAATATAAATGGCACAAAACAAAAATTAAAGAAAAGATCAATGCTGTGCGAAAAAAAACGCCGACCAATAGGCAGTCCAGAAGCCTGTTAGCATCCAAGCTAGCTGGCGGCTAATGTCTGGCAAAAATATACACTGCAGTACAGAGCACGTCTGAGCACGTCCGTCTGCTGCTTCCAGTCTCACCCTTGGAAATGTGGGCTGCAGCTGAAGAAAGACCAATTACCCCCCCCTATCAAAGAAAAAATATATATAATCGTACACATACGCACCTGACTACAACAGGAAACACATGGCAATATCCATCAATTTTGGCCACAAAACAAAAAACACTGAATTTGTCTGAATTACGGCAGGAAGGAGCAAAGCATGTGCTTATCCATCGGGGCAACAAAACTAATCAACCAAATAGAATTATTTGGACTAAGCAGGATTTTCATGCAAAATGCAAGGTTATTAAAGTAAAATCCATTTTATTTTCGACCGCTGAACCTGCTTGGGTCACAGTTGAGATGAAGTCTATCCCAACTGACTTCCAGCAAACGGCAGACTGTGGAAGGGTACATACAGAGACGGAGCATCACTGAAATTCCAATTCATACCATCGCTGAACTGAATCTGCCAGCATAGGAGTCAAAAGTCAAACATAATCCGTGCCAGATTGGCTGTGAACCAATTCCTTCTTCCCAATAGCAAATATTGGAACTAGACGAGTCCTGGGGTTGTTGTGTTCTCGTAAATACTCTAATATTGTAGATTAATCACAAAAATGTTGCAGGCTCGTAGAAACGTTCACATCATCACCCAGTTGCACTTCATTTAAAAGATTTGACAGCCCGGCGCAAGTGCTGATCCGTCACAGGCACTCTATTCACTAAAAGGTGAACAACATACCTTCTTGGAAGGATTTATCACGGCGCAAGTATCAATGTACAAGCGTAAAAGCGAGACGGCCGGCCCGTGTCGGGACCAATCATTTCCCCTTTCCTGTGTGGGCCAGCAGGAAAACTCACTCAACTGTGCAGCGGGAAGGAGCATGAGATGATGGATGGGCTGCAGCTTATAGCACTCATGCAGGACCACTAATTCGATTTGGACTCACTGTAATAAAAGAATTACCACCAAGTTAGCACACGCAACAGGAAAAAAAAAATCGTAACATGACGAAAATAAAGTCACAATATTACAAAGAAAATTCAGACTGTGTGAAAAGTGTTGAGTTTTTTCCCCACAGTTATTTTAATTCCTTTTTATAGATTTTTTCTCCTTATTATAGCATTACAAAAACTTTACGTACATCCAAATACAAACAAACAAAAAAAAGTTCTCTTAAATGTTTCAGATCCAGTCGCCCTTCACACTTTGTGTCCCCCCCACCCCCATTATCAGTTCTGTCACGCCTCTGCCCTAATGTGACATGCCAGCAGGGAAGGCTACCAGCCCAAGGTCAAAGGTCGCGACCCCCACCCCGGTGCCCTCCTCCTGCGGGTAGAGATGCTTCGGCGTCCTGCCTCGAGCAAGGATTTGTAAAACAAGCAGATATCACCTCTCTCAGCAACAGCAGTCCCAATTCCAAACCCGTTAAAGGCCAAATCCCATCATCAGGTCATCTTGAAGACACTCGAATAACAGGCACTGTTATCTAATGAATTAGATGCGTGTTCATTCTTTTAATTCTAGAGAACAACCTGTTGATTTATGTGGTCATATTTGACAATACAGGGTGTCCCAAAGGACATCGACCCATCAAAGGATTCATGCCTGATGGTTATATTTCTTTTTTCCCACAAAAGAAATAAAAAAAAAGCATACTGTACGGTCATGAAGTTGACAGCAAAGCTTGGTGGAGAATAATAAGGCATCATTCCGGGGATGATTTGAGATTATCTTCAAGGGACGGAAATGTTATACAGCACGAAAGCAAGAACGACATGGGGAAAGTTCGCTTTCCAAATGAAATCCAGCACGAAAAACGTTCGTCATGGAGACGGAGCCAAAGCGGCTTGACAGCTGCAAGCGCAACCATTTATCATGTTACTTTCAAAGCTAGCGACCAGAGGGTGTTTGAAGTGAGCTCAACAAAAAGTATTTCATAATTTTACGTGGTATTGGTTCCACATGAGCAACAAAGTGCCTCTCCCTGTCGGCGTATCGATGGGAAATCTCACAGGTCTAACATCTGACGCGGGGCGGGAGATGTTTGTTGTTTTGCAGGTTTAAAGTTACAGCGTAACTGCTAGAGGTTGTTGAGTCTCAAGTTATGTTCTCACAAGATTTAAAACATGGAGAAAAAAAATGCTGTGATGTGGGCAAAAAAACAAAAAAAAATGGTATTCATCTGGCAAAGCTTTAGAGGCAAATTAGCTTCGATTTAATAAAGCACATATTAGCTGCCACATGCCCATCTGGTTCACAGTGAATTATTAATTTTAAGCTCGGCATCATGCCCACGTCAGTCGGGGCGACCAATGAATAATACAGTACAGTATATGTATTGACCAGCAAGCACATTTTATTAAGTTTGGCAGAAGCCAGGTTAGCCATCTCCCCAGCTGTTAGCGGCTAAGCTAAGCTAAATTGGTTTTTGGCAGTAGTTACATATTTCTGGGCTAGTTGTACCTCCCAGTCTATTCTTTCCGACCAATCTCCAAGACATACAGTCGGTCTTCCACTTCTTGGGGGAAGGGAAAGGAAATGGGGTCACAACGAGGATCCCCAGGCAATGGAGAAACAGGTCTATTAGTCACATCCTAGCGTCATCTTGCCATGCCCTTTATTTTATTTTTATTTTTTTTGCCCACACGAAATGTAATCTTATTCCACTGAGAAATCCCTGCTACACATACTGTGGTCGTGTTGTTCATTTCTATGTGATCGATAGGTCCAAATAGTTTGGAGTTCAAGTCAAACATTTATGGTCATTGATCTGCTTAACAGTTACACTACAGGTGTCAACAAATCAATTTTACCGGTCACAAATCGAACACTTCGGTAAACTTCAATGCTATTTACAGGTTAAGTCCGTCTTAAAATGCCAACGTGAATTACGAGCTTCATGCTGGGTTAAGAAGAGTACCCCAGAAATTTCTTAGCCGCGATGAGAGTTTTTGTTTTTCAGCAAAACCATCAAGACCAATGATTACTAAACCACAAGGATCTTTAATTTCGAGTCACAGAGTAAGAAGAAAATGCCTGCAGGTCAAAAAAAAAAACTCTCAGGGTAATGTGTACATTTGTTTACATGCGTGCGGCGCTACAGACATTCAGACAGCAATTTCAAACAGATAGGCATCGGGATTACATTGTTCTCCAGTTACCCCCCACCCCCCAACATGGGCGAAGCTATACGGATGCATAATGTAGACCTCCATGCACTCCATTCACACAATACAAAAGTACATAGACACCTCCACTCATGAGAAAATTTATCTCCGCCATCAGCTGGGAAATACTGGGAGTCATGGTCTGCTGAATGTGTGTGTGTGGGGCGGTGGGGGGGGGGGGGGGGGGGCTTTGTGATACCATACCCTGAGACAGAATGGGCTGTCGAGAGTTTGCCAGAATTAATGGACATGAGCACATGAGGCCATGAGGAAAGCAGGAAATGCCAAAGAGGGTGTGTCATGCCATCGCTGGCCCTTGCTCATGCCCGATTACACTATACGTGCTGATTAAGTAGGAACACGTCGTGGGTTCATACGCACGGCAGACAACTATGATGTTAAATATGGAGCAACGTCTGCCATGTTAACTATTTCGGGGACAGCGCTTACTACAGAAGACAATTTGACTGTCTTAAGAGATAATTACTGGACAAACGATATTGTATGGAAAGGAAACACAGTGGCTGCTCTATGAGACGCTTCCTGGATCTAAAGGGGGAGGAGTTTGACCTCCAGAATGTGCAATTATTTCCTCTCCTCTGAAGAGGACGCCTCTTCAGATTATTAAAACATTCAAATGTGTCCATTTGATAAAGGAAATGCTAAATTGACGAATGTCTCTTCATCGCGGTTATAAAATGACTGAGTCGTTTTTCTTGTGAAAGGCCCAAGTTTAGAACTCAAAGTCAAAGTCACTTATCCTATTATAGTTTAGGGCAGGCATGTCGAGCGTGTTTTCTTGCTGATTAGCTGACAGCGGCCCCCCGAGGGTCAAGTTTGGACACCCCTGGTTTCGGGAAATCATCATAGCTTATTTCAGCTTGATTTAGCCAATCGTGATTTAGCTTAATATTGCTCATATTAGTTTTGTTTGAATAAAATGATCTTTTCAGAAGCTTAGTGTAGCTTAGCTAAGTTTATTTTCGTGTAGTTTAGGTCAAATATGCTTCGGTTATGTTTAGCTTATATTCGTTTGAACCTAAGTTTTTGAAGCAAAACTTAACTTACATGGTTTTAGTTCGCTCAAATGTGCCGTTTGGCTGTTTGATGTCTTCTATCTGCGCTTAGTTTTATTTTATTTTTATCTTAGCGTAGCTCATCTTATCTGAAACTATACTACCCTACTTTAGAGTGAGGAGACTGATGGAAGTAGGCTGCCGTTTCGCTAAAGTTAGCATGCAATTAATTCACACGATAATGAGCTGGAAGGGGAGAGGAGACAAAGCAGATTTCCCCCGGTGCCTGAAAACCTGTTTTGTAGCCTCAATAAGGACGAAATGAGGTCTTTGGAAGAGGGGCAGGGACTATCCGAAGGGAAGCGAAACATGACAGCATGAAATCAGTGGATGTGGAATTCTAATTAATAGGGGAAAGAGAAAAATGGATTGAACGAGACAACAATAACGAGTCAACATTCCTCGTTTTAATTCTTGCCTGATGGATTGTTTCGACAAATTGATTCGGTCTGTTCGAGCAACGTGACGCGCACATCTGTTCTCATCTTATTTGAAACATCCCTCATCCCTGCTCAAGCTCCGGTTTACGTTTCTTTCACGAGCGTTACCAAGCTAAGCGATTCGTCGGGGGGGGGGGGGGGGGGGGGGAATGAGCGAGGCAAAACGATCAATAACGGCCGCATGTTCCACTTGACACCTTTGAGGGACAACGGTTACGACACTGGACAGCTTCTCATGTTTTCAGGTTACAGGGTGCACGAAAGGGTTAAAAGGACATCCTTGTAATTTCCACACAAATATATGTACCGGTACTCTTGTTTATCCTTCCACCTCGCAGGAGCAGCAGTGCGTCTGTTCCGACAGGTCCTGGCATGTGCTTGACAGTTTTATGGTCTTTATTTATGTTAAAGTATCGAAACATACTCGTTAGATGGGCTAGCATCTCCCAACACTTTTACACTACATTCCCGGCATTTCATTTTTTTTTCTCAGTCAATTCTCAATGATTTTCAGGGACTTTGTGGTTCTCTGAAAGTGAGGGAGGTCTCATTGTTGCGGGAATTTAGCCATTCATGCACTTGTACTCCCCGCCCGAGGGACAAGATGTGGAATCCCTCCCATTTAGCAGAAGAAAGAAAGTGATCCCGATGTAAAAGACTCAACCGCGAACGATGTGTACAGCCACCCTTTGAAGAAAATACTTCCTCGTGGAATTTAGTTTCAAGTTCTGTCTGTCTAATTTAGCGAGGCTGGCGTTTGGGGATTTTCGGACCTGAATCGGATTTTTCATCCTTTCGCGAAAAACATTCCTCGTAGCATTTGTACTTTCCGATTCAAAGTTACTATCTAGCCATTACGCTCGAACGTTCAGTGCATGTTGCACTCACAACAATTGCCAGAAGGAGAGCCATAAATCTTATCGGCACACCTACTTGGGTCCCTAAGTGGTCGTTAGGGGCTAAAGGGACCCTTCTTAGTCAGCGTCCACCACTGCAAAGTGCCAGCCTTTAATTCTTTCCCATTCTAAGAGTGACACAGATCTTTTCGTATGCTCTCATTAACGTGAGCAAATCAGGGAGAGAGGAAACAGGATGTCTGAAAATATTCAACAGATGTACCAGATGTGTTTTTTTTTTCTGAGGAAACTAATGAGTAAAGCGCTCAGAGATAAGTGGACGGCAAAACAAGGACAAGATCTAAAATGGTCCACATCTGATGTGGGGGTCAGGCAGTTGTTGCAGGTGCATTTTTTTTTTTTTTGGTTTCAAGAAAAAAAAAAGCCCCACGTGTGAATCTATTCCACCAGGCACCTCTGACACTCATATGGACCGCAACAATAGTCCTTTTCTCTCCTCTGCCTCACGCTTGGCTGGGCTCCCTGAATAGCAAACCATCCATACTTTCGACACCCACCTCCCCCACACACACAATTGGTATTGAGACGATCGTATGTGTTGGGCAGCCTTTTAGATATACGACAATACTCAACTGAAACTTGAAAACTAATAATAAAATTAATAATAATAATAATCACACAAGTTCAACAGACCTCATCTGTGAGTCAAACACATGCAGTATATGGAGCAGTCCGACTAAGAACATTGCAACACTGCCCTCGTCAGAAAATTTGAGGGACTTACAAAACGAGCGCCCCTAGGCCAAAATGTGACGTTCAAACTACGCTTGCAAAAGATTAAAATCCGAGAAATCGCCCGAACGATGAAGTGGGCAAAATTAGCATCACCCTCAATCTTTTCCTATTCCTCCAGCTCACTTTTGTTACACAAACAAAATATCAACTAAGCCTTGCAAAACCATATTCAAGTATTTAATTTTTTTTTTTAACTTCAATATTCTTTTAAAATGAAGTAAACAGCTCAAAAGTCGCAAAATACATTTTTTGGAGAGAAAGCTACTTGACAAACTTTTTTTCTTTCCCGCAATAAATCTGATTCAAACACGCCCCCCCCCAAAAAAAAAACATTAACCGCAGCCAGTGTTTTTTTTAAATGGAGTTTTGTGTGTGTACGCGTGCCTACATTCGTGTGCGTCTCATAAGAAGTGGGCGAGTTCCAAAAAAGATCCATTTATCTTCAGTCTACATGCTGTAACATCGCGGACACTCACACACAACAAGCGGAGAAACAAGTAAGGCTTTCCCTTATTTCAGCTCATTCGTCTTATTGATGTTTCAAGTTTTTTTAAGTTTAAATCACTCCACTTGTTGCGCTTATTATTATTATTATTTTTTTGTAATGCAAAGCCATGTACAATTTGTATGGAGCTGTGACATCGGGAAAAACTTTGCTACCGTATTTCATTCATTAGCGTGGATAAAGGAAAAAATATGTATCGATATACAGTATATATATACATGAATAAACTATTTGAATTGCAAATATGGCTTTCGAGCAGCTATTGTTGACAACTCAGTATTTAAAGGGCAGCGGTTTTCATCCGGTCGCAGAGCAAGTTGTCTTGCCGTGATAAGAGACTTGAAGTGATGTAAGGGTCCTTATCTCAATCGACATTAACAGCACCGGTGTTCTTTTTTTTTTTTTAACCCATGCACAAGCCTAAGTTATTTCATCCCCATGAAAGGGAAAAAGAAAGGAGATCGTTGCACAACTTACAGTGAATGTACGTTTTCCACGCGTCCACATGACACTGAGGCACTCGTTTGCTCAGCAGCCATACATTTGGATCGAACCATCTATGGAAATAAGCGTTGATGCTGTCAAAGTGGCACACGCATCAGGTCAAAGAATCGTTCAGAAAAGAGCTAAGAGGCCTTCCAAGAAGCATTTTCCCATGGCGACGTTGCATCACTTGTTGCTAGGCAGAGCTCATGACCAGTGGCCCCATCATCCAACTTTAAAAAGATGAATATGCCATTCACGCGAAGTATAGCCGTTAGAATGGGAACCAGAGGTAGTGGAGCAGTTTGCTGGACAGCGAGTCAGCATGATTGACTCATTGCCACATTTCCACACCTTTTCCCATCCTCACCACAAGCTGAATTATCGACTTGTCTTCCAGCGACTCAACTCGAGCATCGGGAGCCATGGACGATAACTCAAAGCCAGAAGCCGAAGCAGTGGCGGGGACATCGGCGGAGGGGACGTCCCTGCAGTGGACGTTGGAGGCGGACAGCAGCCAAGACGACGACAACCCGGTGACTCTCGAGGTGACGGCCGAGGGTTTGAACGAGCTGATGAGGAACATGGAGACCATGCTGTCGGATGTGGAGGAGCTGAGGAGCCAGTGCAGCATCCAGGCCAGAGAGCTACTCGAAGCTGCCATGGAGCTGAAGCAACAGCAGGATGAGCTGAAGGAGAGCTACAAAGAACTGGCGGCGGATATGCAAGAGATCATGGACGCCATGGATGACCTGTGCATCAGCAAGAGTGCCTTCGAGGCCAGAGAGAAGGATATGGAGAAGCTCGGCGAGGAATTTTGAAGGATGCAAAGTGACGTCCGGCTTTGTGGGCGGAGAGTGAGGAACTGTGGTTTGATTATTTAAATGTGTCACCTGAAGCGCGTTGATTATTGTTTGGAACTCTAAAAATGGCATGATGAGCATATGACTTCCATTTCGGGTAACAATAAAATGAACAACTGCTTATTTCGTCTTTCATAGTTGTGTATTAGTAACTCTATCAGCCCAAATTGTTCTCTTGATTGCTTTTCAGTAACTATTTACATTTTAATTCAAATAAACATTGAACAGTATCATTTGAGTTGACCTTATTTTGCAAGCTAAAACAGCTTTTCAGGGACAGCAGTTACTCCAGTGGACATCTTATGCTATCAAGTTACAGGGTGCATGAAAGGGATAAATCCGATTAATCTATTAATCGACAAAATAAATGACAGATGATTTAATGATCAATCCGAATAAATGGTTGTTGCAGGATAAATTTTATCCTCCTGATTATTGTTTCTATCGGGGACTATTTTTGTTCAAAATCATCGCGATGCACTCAACACCTAAAACATGAGTCCTTGGATCATAAAGACCCCATTTACACGTGAGCGTCAACTTAAGCCACATGATTATCTGCCAAGGGAAATATATATATATATATATATATATATATATATTGCCATAGAGTGGTCAATTCAAAAGTATGTGACGCTGTCTGCGCCTAATTTGCTGTAGTTATCTTAGGAATTAAATGGTAACCTACCTCCCATTCTTAGGTATGGATGTTGTCTGGATGGGGTCACTGCCGCTAACGGATTTGGGAGAGCCAGATGTCCGGGATACCGTACCACAGTGGTATGAAGAATGCTTCCGTTTATATTCTGTTAAGAAAAGATAATAATTGGTCAACTGAAAACTTGGGTGTCTCATCATGCCTGAAAACAAACAACAACAAAAACCTTCCCAATTTTTGCAAGTGCTTGCATCCTGGTAGAAATGAAAATAAGTGTCCCAAACTTAACCACCCGAAATTCACTCACTGGCACTAATTTCATCAAACCAACTTGGACATTCGGTCAATAATGACAAGAGCCACAAAGAGTCTCAGGAAGCCATGAACAAAATAGAACAGGAAGTCAGACATTTTGTTTTCAAGTAGCCATTTTGATGACCTCCGAGGCTTTACTTTGACAAAGTGGAATTTGCCTGATTGGACAGATGCGGGCTAAATCAGAAAGCTCTTTTGTGTTTACCTTTTAACGTGAGTGAAGAATGACAACAGTATTTTTTTTTCATTTTGAGGATTCACCATGAAAACGGGCCTCACATTTTTGTTCATTTGAACGGAATTTATTTCCACTTCAATTAATCTCCCACTGCAGATGTGATTCATAATTTATTTACCTTGTCCTTCGCAGCACTGGGGAGATCCAGCCCCTCCTGCTCCACAGACCATGTGCTAGCTTGTCCTCACTACTGTCTGAACTTGGGCCTCTGCCGCTTACACTCTGGAGTAATTGCACACCATTAGCAAAGCTGTGATTGGAATCGAATTCGCTCAGCGTTCGTGATGTATTTTCCACATTTATTTAAAGAGGTAGAAGACGCAAATTCTGCTTTTGAAAAGACGCAAAAAAATTGTACTACCGGCATGGAGGTACGCGAATCTTCAAAGCAGCCCAGAAACGTATGAATGTCCCTGGTAAATCCACTTAAGGGTGATTGCTAGACTGCTAATAGTGACAACCGCCATTGTATGACTCACGGCAAAATAAACGATTCTAAATACCCGACACATCACGCTGAAATAACAAATTCAGAGCCAAACTACTGTAATCACGGTAAAATATCTAAAATAACTCTTTGGAAAGTCAAGTTTACTTACCTTTATGTCACCTTTCCTTGACCTTTGTTGGATGATGTCATCGTTAGCGTCGGGACAAATTAATTGGACTCCGTTTTTCCTAAGACGTCATCTTTCAGCGGCAAGAATTGCTGACGTACATCTCGAGTTTGCCTGAAAAATATTTGTTTAATAATAAAAAGAAAAAGGGAAAAAAAGAAACTGATTCCAATTGTGGTTGATGCGAAAGTTTTCATTATGTTTGGGATTTCCCATTCTCCAAGAACTAATGAAATGTGTTTGTGGGTAAGCGTGAGAGGTCGACGCCGGCACTCGAGATTTTGAAGGTCTCGGATGATGTGTGCATGGCAACACTTCGAAGCAGAGATATGATTGGAGATAATACAAAATATAGAAATAATCCATAAATGACTGGAAATCGCGCGGCCAAAACACAAGCTATGAAATGACGACAGAACACTGCTGGAAATAAACGTAATACTGTACTGTAATACTGCACAGTGAAATTCGGGGCTCTAAACGTTTTATTTTGAAACCCTTTCGCTTGATACCGGAAATGTAATGACATCTCTTCCCCTCGCGATCTTGCCGTAAACAGCTTCAACGCACAAGACATTTCTCGAGCATAGAGTGTTGTTTCATCCCAGATTTTTCGTACCAGAATTTAAACTAGGATTCAATTTAACACGAACATGGTGAGTGATTTTTCTTGTTTTGTGCTTGAACAAATAAATGTGCACCCAGTCAATCGGATGGGCAGCTGCAGGCAAGCTAACGAGCTAGCCGGGTTACTGAGACAAACGTGCTGTGCAAATGTAAAAATCACCAAACAAAGTAATATTGTTTTTGTATTGATCATACTTACATTTTTGTGGCATTCATCTCACCTTTCATTTCCCAGTCGCACACGATCCTGTTGGTTCAGCCCACCAAGAGACCCGAAGGCCGGACATACGCTGACTACGAGTCGGTGAATGAATGCATGGAAGGTCTGGACGCTTTACCGTCAAAACCTCTTAACTCGCTATAAAACTACCCGTGGATTATCTTGAACGAGAAAAGTTTGCAAATTTCCTGCTATTTAGTAACTGTCTCAACCAAAATGCTATTCAAAGTCCATATCGCACAGTTTTTAAACAGCTGCATCTTTTCTCACAGGTGTGTGCAAAATGTACGAAGAGCATCTCAAGAGGATGAACCCCAACAGCCCGTCTATCACATACGATATTAGCCAGTTGTTTGACTTCATTGATGACTTGGCAGACCTGAGCTGTCTTGTGTAAGTGTTTTAAGTGTGAATTTGCAGTCCTACAAATTTTGAACGTGGCCTTTTTTTCAGTTACAGAGCGGACACCCAAACGTACCAGCCGTACAACAAAGACTGGATCAAGGAGAAGATTTACGTCCTATTGAGACGTCAAGCTCACCAAGCGGGGAAGTAGTGAGACCGATGTCACCGTTGTTCTTCGATACACATCCCAAAGGAGTCGATGAAACACGGCTACATTTCGAAAACTTCTCTTGAGATTTGTGTGATGGAGGACAAGGGGATGCTTTAAATGAGAGGATGTCCATTTTTTTTTCGGGGGCAGTCTGGGTCTGGCGGTGGCCCTTTGGTTTCTAACTGGGTTAACTTTTTTTTTTTACTTGCTATTCTCGGTTACGCGTCCAAGTCAGTTTCCGTGCTGTGGAATTTCAATTAAAATTGTTATGGAGTGACGACACAAAATTTACAAGAGTTGTATTTTGTTTTTGTTATTCTGACTACTGTGGTTACTTTAGTGACACTTAATACTGTTTTGTTTTCTTTTTTTGCAAACTTTTTTTCTTTTTTTTACACAATGTATCGGATTCCTATGATTCAAACATCATTTTGGCTATGGAACTGTTCTTTAATAAACAACTTGAAAGCGATCACTTTTTGCAATCTGTGGCCCTGTGCGTACATCATTGAATGAATTCGTCCAAAATGCATTAATACTCGATAGGAAAATACTTCTATTATTATATTAACCCTGTTGCATGAATTTTTTTGACTACTGGTTAGTTAGAAACCCAACAGAGGGTATAGTGATCACAAATTTCACAATTGCGAGACTCATAAAGGCGATTGTTCTTCCATTGTCTTAACAAAATGTTCTCATAAGATTTTTTGCAATCAGAATATTTTTTTGGAAGGAAAAAAAACCCAACTCAGCATTACTCCCTCCCATCACCCACAAATAAAGATTGATGCCTTTCTTGAAAGTAGGCCGCTTTTTAATTTTGTCACATGGTAGCTATATTTAACCCTTTCAGGGACAGCAGTTATGACAGTGGACAGCTTATGGTATCAATTCTGAACGATAGTCCGTTCATGTTTACAGGAAATGGATGCGGAATGTGAAGTTTGAAGCAACAAGAAGGCCCCGGCAATGACACTTAACCATGAAGCACTCTCTTACACTGAAGGGATCAATAATGCGCCATCAGAGCCTCTCCACGCACATGGCGATGCCCATGCCTCCTCCGATGCACAGAGACGCCACGCCCGTCCTGCCACCGGTCCTCTGGAGCGTGTGCAGCAGCGTCACCAGAACCCTGCAGCCCGACATGCCGATGGGATGACCCAGTGAGATGGCGCCGCCATTCACGTTCACCTGCAGCGGGAAATTTGGTTTCGCGGTGCCACGTCAAGTCTCATTTCTTGATTTGAAAAAGGTACCTTTTCTTCTTTCAGTCCGAGCTCTTTAACAACGGCGACGGACTGCGCGGCAAAGGCCTCGTTGATCTCGAAGAGATCGACCTGATCCAGTTGCCACCCTGCCTTCTCCACCTAAAATAAGAAAGACATTTTTTGGGGGGTGGCAACAAATGGTCAAGATGAAGATTGAATGTAAAGTTCCCACTTCTCACCGCTTTCCTGATGGCGGGTATGGGTCCGGTGCCCATGACGGACGGGTCGAGCCCAGCTTGAGCCCACGACACGATTCTGGCCATGGCCCGCAGGCCCCGCCTTGAGGCCTCCGATTGGCTCATGAGCACGGCGGCGGCCGCGCCGTCGTTAATACCTACGGCGTGAGGACGCAGGTTGGCAAATATCCCGTTCCAAGAGTTTATTTGTGTGGGACGTCACGCTCACCTGAAGCGTTGCCGGCGGTGACGGTACCGCTGGCGTCTTTAATGAAACACGGCCTAAGTTTGGACATGCTCTCGAGACTGCTGCCATGCCGAGGGAACTCGTCCGTCTTCACCTCCACCGTGCCTGAAGAAGTTTGATCAGTTTTTTTTTAATGCTTCCCTTTAGTTTAGTTTTCATGAGCAACGTTTGAATATCATTATCTTTGTCTTATGTCCCAGGGTATAAAACTAATCATCATCAGCGTGAAACTGTGAAATGCTCAAGTTGTTACGTGCCTTTCCTGGACGGAACCACAACTGGGACAATCTCCTGAAGGAAGTATCCCGCTTTCTGCGCCGCTTCCGCCTTATTCTGCGAGCGGACGGCGAAGACGTCCTGCGCCTCTCGACTGACGTCCCACTGCTTGGCCACATTCTCCGCTGAGGGGCGGGGACACACACACCACATATTAATGCCAAAAAATGTTCCGAAATTATTATCTTGGTCTCTTTTTTAAAAATATATATATTACAAAAAACATTTAAACAGGGGGTGTGTAGACTTTTTATATCCACTTCATATGATTTCAATCCTTTCGCACCGCCATACCTGTGATGCCCATGTGGTAGCCGTGAAAAGCGTCGGTCAAACCGTCGGCCAACATGGAGTCCTGGAGGGAAGCGTCTCCCATTTTCACTCCGGCTCGCATGTGCAACGTGTGAGGAGCCTGAAAAGGGAAAACAATTCACATGATGTCACGCAACTCCTTCCCGATTTTGATGAAAGAACAATAGAGAAAGTGAGTGTAGACTGTAGTTTTTTTCTCTACTATGTTGTCAGCCACTGCAATCCTCACCCTGCTCATACTCTCCATGCCTCCTGCCACCACCACAGTGGACTCCCCGGTCTGGATGGACTGAGCTCCCAAACACACAGCTTTCAGCCCAGAGCCGCACACCATCTGGCAGCTCCATGCCGGGACCGAGTAGGGAATGCCTGCACCGACGCTAGCCTGACGTGCCGGGTTCTGCCCGTGCCCTCCGAGACAGATGGCAAAGGAAATATTAATGAGTGGATGTTGACCATGCCAACTTGGCCGCTGGTAGTACCTGCCGTCAGGACGTGCCCAATGATGACCTCGGACACGTCTTCTGGCTGCACTGCAGCCCGCTTTAGGACATCCTTTATCACCACAGAACACAGATCATGCAAAGGCACCGTGGACAGAGAACCGTTCAAGGACCCTTTAGTGGGAAAAATTGAAATGTAAGGCAACATACTGCACATGGATTCTGTTTTGTGTGAAGACGGGGTAGTTGCTCATCCAGGTACATCTTAGAAATATTAAAATAGGAACCACAAATTAATATATACTGTAAAGTATGCCAATTCATAAATGTTAAACTGTGACACAAAACATATAATCTTTATATTTCACATATCATGATTGGTTTAACATTAACATTTTTTTACTTTCCCAAAATATTAAAACCAAACAGTTGTTGACAGTCATTTACGATGTCAATGATTTCCTGGTCCAATGTGCTCGTATGTTGTCAGTAACCAATCACATCGTGTCATTTCCGTGGCCCTATGAATATTCGCCAATCACAGCCTTCGACACAGAGCAGACGCTCAGATGCAGCCAATAGAAACACAGTATGACCGAACGTCATGAATTGACTAATTTCAATTCAGCTGGGGAAAAACATTTTATTTCAATATAACGACACAATTTAATACGATTAACATTGGATTTCGAGTTAACTTCCAGGTGAATCGGTTGAGAGGACGACGAGCCACAGTCAAGATGAACTCAATGAGAAAAATACTTAAAATGGAGGGAGTGGCTTAAATGAATGATAGTGGTGTGGAAAGTGTGTGTATTTTACCTATTGGTGTCCGCGCGGCAGAGACGATGACAACAGGATCCTTATTCATGCCGATGAAACGTTGCCTTGGATGCAGTATGCTGCTTTCTTCGACTGGGCTGTACTGTCCCGTTGTGGGTAAACTTTGCAGCAGATCCTGTTGACACGGCTGCTGTTATTGGAGTGGAAAGGCATGCCAGCGACACCAGGTGTTGTGGAGGTGGTAGCGCTCGTTATAAATCCAAGCACATGCCTTTTGTCGTGAAAATATCTATTAACACCAGTTAATTGGAAAAATAACACTTTATAATACTCTGATAAAGCAGCTAGTCTGTTTTTAAGCAATGAATGCGTTTCATGTCAATGTATTGATCAAGAGTAATTAATAAGTGGCTTTTACTTTGTATTAAAATTCTTTATTGGTATTTGGTCAGTACATGAAAAGGACTGGAGTCCAAATATGAACATCTCTTAGAAACTACTCACAGAATCTTTTGAACTTTTTTTTCAAATGAAAGTTTAAAATTGAAATAAAAAATATGAACACAGGTCAAGACCTTAAGTGAGATGTTTATGCCGCTTAATTATTGGACTTGACAAATTACAACAGCGGATGTGAGTGGCCAACTCAAATCAACAGCAGAATGGAACATACTAAAGTTGATGAGGGTTTTTTTGTCTGAAATGAAAATTCCACTCAATTGTGTCTAACATTAACCATTTCCCATGTTCCCAAATGTGAAGCAAAAGGGGAAAGATAGGAAAGCAAAATGCCTGACAGCAATTCTGCATTACACACTATGCATTTGTCATCGTGTTCTGTATTTTAAAAAAAAATAGAAGAAGGGGTGGGGGGGACAGGAAAAAAGAAAAGAGACCCCCTCCAAGGGTACATTACAAAACGGCGCCGTCGCTTGTGGTGGAGTCCAGGCCGTTTTGAGCATGCCGTGAAGTCCTGGTGCCCTTGGTGACCTGGGCAGCAGCCTTGTCCTCGTGGGGGTCAGTGGTGGAGTCCGTGTCATTCGAGTGCTGAGTCAATGAGGTCTCGCTGCCCGTCGGAGAGTCCACGCTCTCGTACCCTGCGCTCAAAGCAACGGGCGCCCCCGCCCGGCCGCCGTGGCTCCCCGACACCTCCTCCGAGTGGTTGGACAGTTTGGTCTCGGCTTCTCCGGGGCTGGACGCCATGGGTGACATGGCAAAGTCTTCATCGGTACTGCTGACCTCCCGGTACAGGCTGCCGCCTTTCTGGGAAGGGGCCCCCTTGCTGGGCCCGTTGGACACCCTCCCGAAGTCTTTGGCGGCGGGGTCTGAGGGGGCGGCGGCCGACTCGGGCTGAGTGGCCGGCTCGGCGGCGGCTGACGCCCTGCTGGGCCCCGCGGAGACCCCCTGAGGAGGCTGGGTGAGCTGCTGCCGGGTGTCCTTGAGTTGCTGCTGAAGCACAAGGATGGTGCTCTGCATGCCTTCCACCTCCTCATCCAGCTGGATGATGAAGTCATTCAGCTCTATGGGGGTGGGGGGGGGGGGGGTCAACCGGCATCACAACGTCAATAGCACAAAGGGCTCATAGCAGTGATGGACGATGATGAGCAGGAAAACGCCTCCTTGTTTCACTTCACTTAATAGTTTGTCTGCCATCTTAAAATGGCGGTCATGTTGAGAGATGTCAAAATTAACCGGCAATGAATATCCGACCGAACTAGTCAAAATCAGTTTCAAAAAGGTTGGCGAATACATTCATCTCTCAGGTGACATTACTTAATTGTTTTTTTTTTGTCCATCACGAAACATTTCAAAATAAGATTCTAAAAACTACTGGAGAGCGATTGTCCTTTTGTCACGTTCTCACCATCTTGGCTGCTCTTCAGTTCCTCGCTGTACTTCTTCTGCAGCGCCAGCTCGGCCTCCAGCTGGGCGATGCGCCCCTGCGACTGCTGCTTCCCCAGCTCCTGGTTTTCCTGGATCAGCATCCGACACTTGGCCATCAGCTTCTTGCCCGTCTGGCTGCAAGGGAAACAAGGCTGACATCACATGAGGAACCAGGAGACAAAAAAAACATGGCGAGGCCGAGGCATCCCAGCGACAACATTCAAAACGACCATTAAATTGTATCAACAAAGAGAAAGTGGAGAGAAACTGGTCATTTCGGGGGGGAAATAAAAAAAATTAAAAAACACTTTTGGACACAAATAAAACAAAGCCTATGTAAATGAAAAGACTCTTAAGAGTAAACAGATGCAAGCCGGTACACACTTGGATGAAATGTGATGAAATGGGAGTCCCCTCAGTACATTCGGAATTCAACACGAGCACAATTTGGCTCCGTCATATTGGCCATACGGTCCCAGAAAAAAAAAAAGGGGGGGGGGGCAATTGGAACACTACGAGTTTAAAAAGATTACTGAGGGGCGGCTTTGTGAGGTCATGGCTTTGAACATAGCACAAAACAGTCAAAAGAGCCAAAACAATGCTACAACAGTCCTGTTGGTTGTACAATATGAATCTTGCACCACAGACATTTCAATATATTATTGTTTTTAAAAAAATTAATCTGCATTCCTGAGGAACCAAGTGACTCTCAATGCAGCTGAAAACAATGGATGTTTCCGTCCCTGGACCTTTAGCAACTCACAGCGCTTAATTGAGGACGTGGGGTTTCAAACCCGAAAGGCACTGTAGGTTATGTCACTGAATAAGAACGTTAATTCACGGGAGGGGGAGGTGGGGGCACAAAATAGCTGCGAGAGAGAAGGATCATGAGCTCGAGTCAACACACAAATACAAGCGGGTACATCATCATCAGCTTGAAAGAACATTTTGCATTGACAGCTTGTACTGGCGGGCTTTCGCCTCGGTGTTCAGAAAACACGCCGCTCGACGTCGACGGCGCGCGCCAACGAGCCCGACGGTCAGAAAACAAGTCACAAAAATAGCAACAAACAGAAAACATGGAAACACACTACGTACCATGAATGAGAGGGTAGGGAAATGGGGGAGGGGGACAGTGGACCCTCGCGCCTCGATCCCAAAAGTACATTGCGGGGCGAGGTCGTGGCTCCGCCCACAGTTTTAAGTCTTACTTTTAAACTCGCGCTGCTGCGGTATCTAGACTGTCCCACAAGTCAGTACGCTTCTCAGGTACACGCGTGGGCCTGTTCCACAGTTTAGACGAGTACGACAATTGTCTTTAAAGGCTTCCAATTGCGCTTTTTCAGCTAGCCGCCCCCCCTATTTTAAGCTGTCGACTGTCTGCTTTGAGCTGAGGAGGCGGATGGGGTGGCCATATCCGGGTGGTAAAGGGACAAGTCTTCAGGAATAGTCCAGACTCCTCAGGCCCCGTGATGCCGATGAGAGGGGTGGGACGGGGTGGGACACAAGTCTCACCTGACCATACTGTCTTTTTTCCCCCCTTTTCTTTTTTTTTAATGAAGTTAATGGCCTGCAGCTGGCGCAGCACAGATCAAAATCACCAATGTTTTTTTTTTTGGTTTGGTAGTTTGACTGGTTTTAGTCAGTTTCCCTCCCCCCACCGTGGTTGCTGCAGTGAGAGTGGTGGGGGCGTGCAGAAGTCTTGACTTCTATTGGGGGAGGTGGCGGTTTTGGGAGGGGGGGTGTTATTTCGATTGTCGTTACCTATCAGGTGTAAATTTCCAGGCACTCAGTTCATTTTGGGCCTGCTCCAGTTTGTCTTTAGTCTGTTCCAGTTCAGTCTTCATTTTGAGGAAAAACAAGTTGATGGCCGGGTCCACCATGGATGAGCGCAGTTGGGCCGCGCTGGGCTGCTGGGCTTGCTTCAGGTACTGGATGTGCGTCTAAGGGGAGAAACAAAACGCTTACTGGGTTGCAAGGGAGACATGTGGCCAATGACGCTGCTTTAACTGATGACACCCAAAAATTATCCACAGGCAAAAAAAACACAATCACCATCGCTCATCTTATCCACTCCACTTACGCCTATAATGTTGCCATCGATAAGAACAGAAAGATTTACGTACTGTGCACTCCTGCTCCTTGGTGGCAAGCCGCATGACCAAGATGTTCTCCCTGCGGGCAGAGTCCTGCTGCTGCTGCTTGAGTTTCTCCTCGGATTCCTTCAGGCCTGGTACATCATTGGCTAGCGGTCCCGGAGAGAAGAAAGTAAAGGTGTCAGGAAACTAACCCTCAGCCATCATCGACACGTGTATGATTGGCATCAAGAGTCACATAAGTGTGACAGAGTTTGTGTACTTACAACAAAGCTCAGCATATTTGGCCTCCAGGACCTGCACATACGACTCGTGCTGTTTCCACCTAATAACAGGAGAATACATGTGACGCGAGGTTCCTCGAACCAACAGGATATCCCACCAGCGATGTAATCCAGTGAAAAAGCTCTTTTTAAAATCCACCCCAAATAGGGATGTTCACTTGTAAAGACATTTGGAGTATTTTAAGTGTTCACGACCCCAACCAAATTCTATCAAAAAAGTGTAAACGTGAGCCTGTCTGTCATAAATTAGACTGCAACAAAAATGTCAAGCGATTTGTAGCTTTAGTACTTTTTTTTTGCTTCATCTTACATCAACATGTGGACTGTACTTAAGCATTTAATTTAGACACACACACATATGACTGAATGTCTGAAATGAAGCAGATGTTTACTTTCCATATTTCCAGCCATTGCATTCCACCACACGGCCATGGAAGGGGGCAAAACTAAGATTTTTGACATGAGGCCTTTCTAGTCTACTGATTTTGATCACTGATGCATGGCTGAAGTAACATGTCCCCCGCGATAAACGCGGGTTCACTGTAATGCATGTGTATAAAATGTGTGTATATACCGTGTGCACAGCTCCTCTCGGGTCAAGGTTTTCATATCAGATTCACTGAGGCGAACCTTGAAGAATAAATAACAAAGGACAGTCAATATTCAGTTGCCATAACAGAATGTAGGATCGGATTCGGGTGAAATAAGCTCACCTTTTTGGGCAAAGGCTCCTCGTTGGTCATTGTTAACTCTGCGGGTAGGGGAGGCACGGTTAGCAAAACAAATGATTTAAACACACGACAATGCAGTTAAGCTCGTCGAAATGTTTTTTGAAATGCATTCTTTTGCTGAGCACGGCGTTGAAGCGGGACGCTAAGGGGAAGGCGAAGCTACCGGCTAGCACAGAGCGTCCGGAGCGTCGCGAGTGTGGCAGCTAGCAACTTAGCACGACACCCATACTAAGCTAATGTTAACGCTCGCCCGCTGACTATGCGTCGCCCCCGCTGCTCGATTACACGCATTTATGTTGGCTTATGGCGCGTGGCTTCCACAACCCCCCCGGTTTAAAAGCAACAATCATACCAATATCGCCTATGTTCTCGGCACCTTGTTATCACAAAATGGCGGTGAAGGAAACGACTCCCTCCCTCGCTCCTTCTCCTCAAACGAGCCCACGGTCGGGCTGCACGAAACGAGAGGCCTTCACAAGCCACTTACCAGCTCCCCCTCCACCTCCCGTTTGCGGTGGTGGTCTCCGGGCGTCTCGGCTGGAAAGATTCGTTCACGGCGTGGCGTCGAAGGCGAGGTTATATTTAGGCGAGGAGCTCTGTCATGTTGTTTTGCGAGGGTCGGACACAAGCGGAATGGAGCAGGCGAGTTGGATGGCGGCCACCTCCTGCCGAGTCACACAAAGAGCGCAGCAAGGGCAAAAAATTAGACGTATCACTCTCCAAATATTTAGTGACACACAATGAACATTTCCGCATTATGGACACCAGCTAAAGTTTAAAGTATTATTCGGAACTGTTTATTGTGCGACTGTATTCCATCGTTTCTTCGTTAAATTTTGCTGCTGTAGATTGCAAATTTCTCCATTGTGGGACAGATAAAGGTTTTCTTATCTTATCTTATTCAATTTAAGTAATTATTTTCATGTGTCAAAACTTGTTCAAACCATTTCAACTTTAGCTCATTTAAGATACCATGGGAACTATTGTTTTCGAACTGTCCAAATGTTCATATTCACAATTTGAATTTTCATGTCCAAATTTGTTTGTTTTGAAGAGAGAAATTCCTTTACTCTGATAGACGATCTTTGAAGATCAGTCTGGCGTTTTTGAAGATTTTTGCCTTTTTAAGTGTACAAACTATTTACAAATATTTACTTCATACAAACAATATTTGTATTTTCTATTTTATCTGCAGCGCTTATTAAAATAGTGACATTTAAAATGGGCATAAAACATTATACATACATTTTATTATTCCGACATACTACACAATATGAAAAAATGTTACGTGTGTATAATATAATGTATAAGGTTTTAAATGTAATTCAGAAATACGAAATCCATTCAATACGTTTTCATTGATTTCACTGTAGCCCATTTCATTTCGACAGCCCCCCCCGCGTGTTGACAATGGTACGGTCGCACGCGGCTGTCAAATTGAACCGGCCCAACTTGAGTTCAAGGGCAGTTGTCGAAAAGGCTCAGAAAAGAATCCGCTTCTGTCTCGCTTACATCGTCACCAACATGCTCTGCAGAGTTGCTCAGATCCGCAGGTAAAGCGAAAACTTCACCAGCCAGTGGCTCATTGCGCACTTGCTCTACAGGGTTCGTGAAATACCCACGACACAACAACGCTGTGCTGCTTATCCAAAGCTAACCTTGCACATGCTAACGCAGAGGAGCTGTCCGGCTAGGTTACTTTGTTGCGCACTCTTTTTGAAAGACACACTAGAGTGGTAAATACCGTGCTTATAATGTTGTGCTCTGGTAACATTGTTGTGGATAACGTTGCCAATTCCTTTCCAATCAAACTAACTCGTAATCAGTCTTTTTTCCCCATCATCATGAAGGACTTGAATAAAAAAAAAGTTCAATATGGTTGCCCAAATGATGGCACTGTAATCGATAAATGTGCAGTTCCCTTATTTATTTTTAAGCCAAGGCATGTCAGCAAACCGAAACATCACATTTCTTTACTCTGTCTTAGATGGTTACCAAACAAGTGTGACGTAAACATAGGTCAGTCAGTCATAAATCGAGTTGCAACTATAATGCAAACAGTGGTTTATCACTTCAACTTTTGATATAATTTGCTTCATAAACACGTGGACTGAATTTTTCTAGACATGGCATTAAATCCCACTTAAAACAAATCACATCGTATCTCAACAGTGACCCTAATGAAGGCAAATGTGTCACTGTGTGAGTTTCAGGTGCACTGCTAGTTTGAGTCAAGCCGTGCAGCAGGCGCACAGACAGAAGCACACGCTTCCTGACCTGACATACGACTATGGCGCCCTGGAGCCACACATCAACGCGGAGATCATGCAGCTGCACCACAGCAAGCATCACGCCACCTACGTCAACAACCTCAACGTGACAGAGGAGAAGTATAAGGAGGCGCTTGCGAAGGGTTAGCGAACGCGCTGATGAATCAACGACAAGTAGCAAATTAGAATGATTCATTCTACACCCTTTTTTGGTCGTGGTGTGTTTTAGGAGACGTGACTGTGCAGGTCGCCCTTCAGCCTGCTCTTAAGTTCAATGGAGGAGGTCACATTAACCACACCATCTTCTGGACTAATCTCTCTCCCAATGCTGGTGGAGAGCCACAAGGTAACATTAGCCAAGTAGCATACATTGCCCTTCCCTTTTAGTCTTCGGAAAACATTTGTGAGCCCGAGTGGCGAGTCATCCCCCAACACTGAATCAAAACGCATGATGCTAAGCGGCATTGTTTGTTAGGGGAGCTCATGGAGGCCATCAAGCGGGACTTTGGCTCCTTCCAGAGCATGAAGGAAAGGATGTCTGCCGCCGCGGTGGCAGTACAAGGCTCGGGCTGGTCCTGGCTGGGCTACGACAAACAAGGCGGAAGACTTTGCATCGCAGCTTGCGCCAACCAGGATCCTCTGCAAGGGACCACAGGTCAGTCTTGTCTCACTCTGTTTTCCTTGAGTGTCTCTTCCCGAATGCTTCACTCCTTCCGAACTCTCACCCCCCAGGCCTCATCCCTCTCCTGGGCATCGACGTCTGGGAGCACGCCTACTACCTGCAGTACAAAAACGTCCGGCCTGACTACGTGAAGGCCATATGGAACGTCATCAACTGGGAGAATGTGAGCGAGCGTCTCCAGACTTCAAAGAAATAAAGACTCGTCCATCCATTAGGTGGCTGGGGAAATAAAGTTTGTACAATTTGGTATCATGAACACCTTGCACGGACTTTAATTGCAAATGCATTGCCACAGGTCCTCTTCCTGTTGATAAAGCGCACAAAAAGTGACTTCATGTCAAAAACTGACGGCTTACCTGAATCTTAGTGGCTGTACATGGAGTGATGCAATCATAACATGTTGGAATCCGCTGCGGTAAAATCAGTTCATGCATTTTTTTTTTTTTTTTTTTTTTTTTGTGGGGATGTCTAATAAAATCATGAGTTGAACGGATTTTCTTTCTTGGTTGTTAAGCAAGAGATGTCACAAGTCCAGATGGAAAGGCAACCCCCCACTTAAAAACAAAACAAAAAAACCTCACCAGATGAGAAAGTAAAAACTGTACTTGAACATAGTGCCAAAGTGGAAAACGTGTCCATTCATAGCAGCATGCACTTATAAAAGTGCGTAGTTTTGGTAGTCGCAATGCTAAGCTAGCATTAGCACTGGAAACTAAACTGACATTTGCGACGGCTGCTTATGTTGGAAAAATTCCTCATTTGTAGTCGTGTTACTATTACACCCTTTTGTGTGTGTGTGTGTGTGCGGGGGGTGGGGGGGTACATTTGAATTAAAAGTGAAAGGTGATAAATGTACCTGTGATACGCCCTCTCCATCTCAGGTTGTTCTTCCTCAGGAATGGTGTTTCATCAAACTCCCCCTTTAAGTAGATTTGGTAGACATGCACATCAAACAAAATAAAATTGGGAAGGAAGTTTCTCATTTTAGACATGGAATGACTGTATTAAAAATAACAATTTATTGACCTCACTATGCAGATGATTATTGCCACAACAAAATGCATACATTATCATGTCTACATCTTTCACGTTGAACTGTCACAGTCAACCACGTGACAAATAAAATATTCAAATTGCAGACTTGTAAGTTCACGAGACGGAGAAAAAAAACTCTATACGTTGCATATACATATTCTTTGTACAATAGAAACCATCTCCAAAACAATTCTTCCGTCACATGATGTCAGTTTGTGTAAAAAGTAAGGCAAAATAAAGCAGATACTCTCAAGCTACCAAAACAGTCGCGTGGCTACTACGAGATCAAGTTCTTATTCAACAGCTTTGCAAATCAAGGAGTAATAGAGCTACACTGAAAGGATTAAAAAAAGTTGTTGAGGCATTTTGTTGCATTTTTTGGGGCAAAGAGTTCACATTAAAATGAAGTCTTCATTCATTTTAATCTGTAATAAAACTACACAACAGCGTTCTGAACATCTTTTGTTTTTCCTTGAAAGACTAAAAATGTGAAATGAATTTTTAAAATCCCCAAATATGAACCATTTCCCTGCAATATGCATCTACGAATCTCAGAAAATACGTATTTCCCCCCCCCCCCCCTCCTAAATTATCATATCCAACCTCTTTTCTGCATGGCCCGAATACTCCTTTGTATTTTTTCAAGTGTATCAGAGAAAAAAAAAAAAGTTATTCTTTGTGCTTCAGAGAGGGTTCACCATAAAAAAAATAAAAATAAAAAAATGATGCCCAGCTGATTGCATAGCTTGACTTATTTTGTTTCTTCCTAGCGACAAATCCAGCATTCCGGATTGTAAAAGCATCACGGGAGAGAATATTATTTTGCACACTTTCCAAAACATAAATAGGTGTCATTATAGTACAGCACCGTGCAGTTCTGGATCGGAAATACAATACATTCCTCAGAAGTAAAAACCTTGTACGCACAAACCTCCCCATCAAAAAATGTTATAAACACGCCAGTTATAAATATTCCCTCCGTATTTTGGTTAATGTTCCCTCCACACTCCGCCACCTCATATCTTTGTTGTGCATTTCTAAAGCGCTTTTGGTCCCGGGTGTCAATCAAATCAATATTGGAAAAAAAAAAAAAAAATCGATGATGCCAGAATAATTTCAATACATTTACAAGGATAAAATGTAATATTCTGGGTAGCAAAAAAAAAAAAAAGTATTGAAAATACAGTCGCATCAAGAAAATAAGGTGCAATATGATGACAATTAAAAAGTATTTTGGAGGAGGAAAATGACTTGTCATCTCAATGACATTTTCTGGGGGAGGATATTTAACTATTCTCCCGATTTTATTTTCCTTCATCCATGCCTCATATAAATACACACCAACAAGTGCATATCGCAACATCATACGTGCAAGTGGTTGCTGCTCGACAAGTTTGAACAACTGCGAAGCAAATAAAGGTTGGGCTCGAGGAAGTTAAAAAAGTAGCCGACGATCGTCGTGATTAAGCGATCGGGACTTCGGCTGTAAAGTGTCATCAGTAGACGGAACGGAGAAGCGTACTCACAGGCCGGAAGTCTGGGCTTGAGCCTGACCTTGAGGGTGCTGGAGCGCCGCCTCCCCGTCGCCGGCGCCCTGCCCGGGCCCCCGCGCGTACATGAGCACCAGCGCGACGGTGGCGAAAGTGGCGGCGTTGACGGGAAAAGCGCGGAGCAGCGTGGAGGTGAGCCCCCGCGTGAACACCAAGTAGCCCTCCTTGCGCACGCTCTGCCGCACGCAGTCGGCGATGCCGGCGTAGCGGTTGACGCCGCCCACGCCGTCCGCCTGCAGCCGCGACTTGATCACGTCCACCGGGTAGGTGGAGAGCCACGAGGCCATGCCCGCCAAACCGCCGGCGAACAGCAGCTTGGGGATCAGGTAGCGGGCGTCGGGCTCGCAGCCCAGCCGCCTCGTCAGCACGTCGTACGCCAGGAAGTAGATCCCGAAACCCGGCGTCTCGCGGACAAAGGTGGTCACCATGCCCCTGTTGATGCCCCGCACGCCCTCGCGGCGATAGATGCGCAACAGGCAGTCCGCAGAGTTCTTGTACATCTTCCGGGAGGACTTTTTCTCACCCGAGCCCTGCATCTGCATGCGCGTCTTTGCCAGCTCCATCGGGCAGCAGATGACGCACTGTATGGCGCCCGCCGCCGCCCCGGCCAAGAACTGGTTGGTGGGCGTGTCCCGGCCCAGCATGCGCATGGCGTTGCCCTGCACGCCGAACACGATGGCGTTGATGAAGGTCAGGCCCATCATGGGGGAGCCGATGCCTTTGTACAAACCAAACATCTGGAAGGAGGCACGAAGGAAGCGTTTCAATACGACTCTTGCGGTATTTCGCGTCAATGAGTAAGGGGGTGTCGTCAATACGTACCGACTCCTGGCGTATGATTGATTGGAAGCAGTGAAAGGTGCCGCGGTACAGCGGCTTACTAGCATTCTGGACCTGCAATCTGACCTGCGGCGGGGGAAAAAAAACACACACACAACCGCGTTTTGTAGCCACACCCGCCATTTCCTGCGTCAGTCAGGTGGCATGTCAGGCCGTTTGGCTGCGTGCACGCACTACGCTCGTTTGTACACTTCCGTTCACGAAAGAAAACCCCAACAATGGTCACTGAAATCACTTGAAGCTGAATAAAAAGTCAAAACAACTACAAATGGAGGGAAAATGAACACTGGCCCTACCGTGAAGCTCGGAGGACGCTTGCGTATGTTCTGGGGCCGCTTTGCTTCATCAGGCACAGGCAAGTGGCTTGAATCTGTGCAGGGTACAATAAAATCTCAAAAATATCAAAATTGTCTCAATATTTCGCGGCTGTACAAGCCACATTTTTTTTCTTCCTTTTAAAGATTCTGTTGAAACACAATTTAACCTATTTCAGTGACCTTTGTGGATTTCGTTTTTTTCCATCAACCGAAGAGTACAAACATTCCCCCTCCCCCGCCACCCCAGATGTGTAAATCAGTGTTAAAGTGTTCTTTCCTACCTTCACTGTGTCAAATGGGTGACCAACTAAAACTCCAGCAGCACCTGAGGACAAACCACAAACGAGGCATTCAAAATATGTGGATTTGTTCCAGCGCGATACACACCGTCAATCTTGTCGACTCGACACCGAGCGCGGCTGGTATGTTGCAAAGCGAGGCCTGAAAACAAAGAGAGGTTTTTCCTGCCAACAATTGAAAACAGATTCCCCTCAAAAAAATCTGAGCATTGGCAAATGTCGGATACCAAGTATGCTGCATTCACTTCAGGTCACATTTGGACTATTTTTCTCATTTTTTTTTTTCATCCTCAATGAGTCTGCAACCAGTACGCGAGCACCTTCACAGCAAACAAAATAGGGCGTGACATTCTATTCCCATGGGTGACTGAAAGGTAACTCAAGGACAAAGACCGGTCAAGTAATAAAAACATTTCATACACCAATAAAGCTAACCTGCAACCTGATAACCTGCTAGGCTGTCCACTGTTGTAACCGCTGTCCCTGAAACGGATTAGGATGGACACCAATCTTAAAACTTTACACTCGAAAGACACGAAGGGCGGTTTGCATTGAAAACCTGCGGCGGTTGCCGTCCTCGGTTGTAAACAAACGTCTGAAAGCTAATCCCCACATAAGCACCCGCTTGACCACATGACCCGTTTGTAAAGAGAGCGCCAGGAAAAGAACACAAATGTGTGTGCGTGTTGACTCAAATGACGCCGGCCATTGATCTCAATCAACCACTACTAGCGTGCGCGTCACGGACACAAGAAAGGTCACCTAAATAAATAAAAAAACAACGCGTTTTAAAAATACAGTACACGACAGAGGCTCCCTGTGTGTTTAAGTAACAGTTTGAAGTTTTAGAACTACCATGACACCTATATGCTAGTTTCTTGTAGCCAGCCTATGGCGTTTCATATTCAATGTTAGCATTAAGCTAGCAATTCAATATGATAATTTGGTTGAACATTCACCGTTTAAAACAAACAAACCAACAAACAAACACAAAAAAAGGCCAAATTTATAGCCGATGTTGTTTTTGGCCCACCGCAACTAAGTTACCGGTACATGAGAATGTTGGCAAGCACGTGCCCCAGCAGTGTACTGTCGACAAAGCCTGCCATTGGTCAGCATAGGGGTGTGTGCATACCCCTTCCTATCATCCGTGTCATGTGTGTGGAAACTTCACACACCCGCCGGAGGCTGACAAGCTCAACTGCTCATTTTGGTCGCACCTCAAGCGGAACAACACGGGCTTAAGGAGGCCTTAACCTTCACGAAACGTCATTCGTTATCCTTGTTTGCCATGTAATGGTGGCCCAACAGCTCATGATTGCAATGACAATCTCTAGTCAAAAGTAAAGACACAAATCCCCCCCCCCCCAAAAAAACTTGTGAGATAAGGAAGTGATGTTAAAAGAAAAAAATAACACTGTTGAGTAAGAAGAGGGAATGTAGGAAACCCAAGGTTACGACAATATTGCGACATTAGATTAAATCGAAGTTACAGTACAAGAATAATGTTGCAAAGTTATGAGTTTAAAGTGATGTCACAAAGAATGTCAAAGGCACAAGCCAAGTCTGAATGATATGATATGAAGTGGCGGAGTTAAGAGGAAAAAAAATTTTACAATGTTTACACGATAGATTTTTTTTCTCTTTCTACAATATTAGTCATTTGCACTTGATATTCCAAATCTATTTTGTAAAATGAGGATTTCTATTCTCATAACTAGCAACCTAAAATTACATCATATCTAAACAATTTTTTTCTTGTAAAATTCTGAATTTACATTAAATTGCTACTTTTTTCCCCCTCTTTTTTCACCTCTCCCTTGTGATCAGCCTTGATTTTCGCAAAAAACATTCTCATATTTTGACCCTATTTTTTGGCAATCAAAATGTAGGCGTGGCTGCTTAAATCAAGACTGGTTGAATTGTTCAAATGAGCGTCTTGCCAAACACCAGTAATGTTCCATTCCAGCAGACATTTCACGGACCTTCAGTGTCCCATGACCATCCACAAACCACCCAGAAGTGCATGAAACTAAGATTGGCGTTGCTATCGTGATTTTTAATCTAAAAACCTGCACGGAGCTCCACTGTGCAGACTCTGGAGTGACGGCTCAAGAGCGATCTCGATGCGCTCCATCGTGCCCGCGGATCTACTTTAAATTTGCATTTAGTCGTAATCAGAACGCAGAGTTGCATCACTTATCAAACGGGAAAGGATGGGAGGGGGGGACCCGCACTTACCGCCGATGCAGCCAGCCACAAAGTCCATCACCGCTCAACACCGAGTCACCTGGCTGCGTTTGAATGATTCCCCACTCTACGCAAAACACGTTAATCTCGCTTCTTTTCCACAACAACTTAATCGATTTCCTTGACGCCCAGGCGCGTACTGACGGCTTTAATCTGTTTGATTAACTAACGCTTAAGCGAGCACTTGGCGAGACTCTTCCTTCCCTCCCTGTTGGCTTGCGTGTCACGTTTGGCTACTAATTTGTAAATCTTTATGCTAATGCAAGCACCGCGTGACCTTTTGTCCTCACGGAAGCGCGCTTGACAGCTTTGTGTGCTTGCTTCATAGAAGTTGTCTTGGAGCAGTGGGCGTCATAGGAAGTCAACTCACGGGGGAGGGGTTTGGCAGCTTTTTGACCAATCCGAGGTCGGGAATGGAGCCAACACCTGCTTGTACCAATGTTTATGTCCCATGATTGGCTAACGTGGGGAGTGTTGGGGAGGGGCTCCAAAGGTTTGAATGCGGGTTTTGAAGGCGGGTTTTGGTGGGTGCCTGACCATTAAAAGGGCTCGAATGAGGTCAACACCTGAGCGTATCGGCTGTTCTCGCCTGCGATTGGCTAATGCCGGGAAATGGCTCATGGCTCTCAACAGCATCACGGCACGAGCAACGTTTATCTAGATTCCGAAAAAATACACGCGGCAGTCGCTGTGTGTCATAATACTCCACAAAATCATCTGTCAACTTTTTTTTAATAGGATGCAGTTTTCAGATCGTAACCGGAAATAACAGACCGGTGTGGTTGACCAATCAGCGAATGGTTAACGGTGTCATTTTGTTGTGTACACCCTTCACGCCTGCCATCGACCAACCCGGAGGAAGGGAAGGGGAGTGGTCTTAAATAATGTCACGTGGGGATTTACATATGTGAAACGTCTCGAGAAAACACTTTAAATGACTAGCAATTTCTTTGGCCTGCGCTCAAAGCGGGAAATTGTGATGACGTTTGGCTCACCGCCACTGACAGCCTCTCTCGTTTTATTTATCGATTTGTCATGAACGACTCTCTTTTCGCTCTTCATCCCGAGGACGTTACATAACAGTTAGGCGTGTAAGGAAGTCAGCGAATGCAGTGCGAGGCAACAGCAGCGCCCGTGACAAGGAGAATGGCCATATGCTCCGACATAATTTCACGCGGGCTTCTATTTACATGCTTTTAGGATGCACGTCGCCGATTTCGTCTCCGGCTCGTTGGCAGGTAACAGCTGAAAACAACATTGCGGCAACTACATTTTTTTGATGGTATTTGTCTGTTTGTACTAATACCGACATCTTACGGGCTAAAGGTAGATATCAATGAACATGCAAGTGATAAACAACGGATAGCCACTCACTCTCGCTACGTGTATTCTCTCATTCTTCATAGGGAACATACCCAGCAAACCGGTTATAAACCAAGTTGTAAACTGAACCGTACGGCTTCCGTAGTAAATTCTTTAGGGGCGTAGCTAGCCACTGAGGTGCCCTTCACATTCACAAGAGAGTAACTGTAATTCTTCACGTAGTGTACTTTAATCCAATGTGACAAAACGTGAGTGAGTTTTAAAAATACATGTAATAATGTGATGTAATAAATCCTGAAAAGGATTAACTCGCAAGCAAATCCCAGCAGCGGTTTTGCAGTTATGAAGTTGTTGAAAGTTGTCAAGTTATGAGAATGAAGTGACGTTATAAGAAAAACATCACTAAGTTCCAAGAATAAAGTTGCGATGTTCCCTAACAAAAGAAGTAAGGGTGAGAGAATAAAAGTTGCCGAGTTAGAAGAGTGAATCGTGTGTGTGTGTGTGTGTGTGTGTACTTGCTTTCCTTTCTTTGCGCAGGGGCCTGTGGCCTGGCTGTGGGATACCCTCTGGACACCGTGAAGGTGCCTGGTTTCAATTTTTATTTTTTTTAATTTGCAAATATGATTGGAAACTCCATGTAAAAACTCAGCACTCATCTACTTCTATTCTCCAGGTCCGGATCCAAACCCAAAGACAGTTTACGGGAATATGGCAATGTATCGCCACCACGTTTTCAAGAGAAGGGGTGAGAATATATGCGCATGGCCTCTTCATTTGGAACACAATCCGAAATATGACAGTATTTCGATGAGAGTGGGTGTTGCAATGGCATCAAACAGTTTTGATTAAAATGGATTAGATGACTCTGAATTGAAGTTTGAGCTGGTCATTTTTATTGCGCTTGATTTAATTCACGTTTTGTCTTGGGGTTTGATTTTTTTTACATTGGTTTCCATTACAATTCTGTTTTACCCCTCCCCTAGCCCTTCCTCTATTATGGCACACCTGTAGATGGAATGTGGTGGTGTCTTCTGCCTTATAGCAGGAATGTTGCCCCCCGGGGGTTTTTTTTTTACCCCCTAAATCCATACTGTGCTTGCCTTATAGGGCCATTTGCTTTTTCTTTGAATTGGCGAAAACGGGGCGCTGTCAAAAAAAAAAAAAAAAAGAGGCGACCTAGCGGCATCAGATATTTTGCAGGTTTACGCAAATTCTACATGAGCATTTCTATTAATGCTTGTAGAGGGATAAGACAAGACAAGGAAGAGGCCTTACGATTTTCGTGCAGATGGAGGAAATTACTGTTGGTCCGCTTGCAGTGGGGCCACATTGTCACGTTCCAGACCAATTCACAACAAGTGAAAATCTGCAAAAAGAGATCAAACTTTAATCCTTTCAGGGAGGGCGGTTACTCCATCGGACAGCTTATCATGTTATCAAGTTACAGGGTGCATGAAAAGGATAAAAATACTTTAAAATATATTTAAAAAATAAACATACCGATGTACAATATTTTCCATGACGACATCAGGTGCACGGCTTCTTCAAAGGCATGGCGCTGCCGATGACAACCATCTCCATCACCTCGTCGGTGGCGTTCGGGATCTACCGAAACTGTCTGCAGTGTCTGAAGCAGGCGCGAGGGACCGTCCACGTCCCCAGTACCAAGCCGGAGATCTTCCTTTCAGGACTGGTTGGCGGAATGACGCAGGTACCCAAAAAACAAACAAACAAATCGCCATCATATGCAACACCGCACAAGACTTTAGCATAGCTTGGAAGCTACATACTCGTCACTGTTGACTGTTTCATCTTAGTCCATCCTCCCATTTTCTATTACGCATTCCGCATCTGTGCCATCATCTACGTCAAACAGGCTACAGAAAATTAACGAATGGATAGTAATAATAATAATATTCTAAAGTGACACGCGTGCTTCGCTTTTCTTGCCAAGGTGTTGTTTGTAGCACCCGGTGACATGGTCAAAGTGCGCCTCCAGTGTCAGACAGAGTCGATGCGGCAAGGGAGCAAACCCAAGTACCGCGGACCGGTCCATTGTCTGCTGAGCATCCTCAAGGCGGAAGGCCCGCGGGGGCTGTACCGGGGAGCCCTGCCACTGGCGCTGAGGGACGGCCCTGGGTTCGGCATGTACTTTCTGACCTACAACACCGTTTGCGAATTGCTGAGCGGGAGCAGAACGGAGAAGCCAGGTGAAGGGCGACACTCGATGACAGATTTTTTTCCCGTAAAAACTAGGTTTTTCACCCAGCGCTAGCTTGACCGCAATAAAGTTTGTCTTGTCTTCTAGCCTGGGGCGCAGTGATGTTGGCCGGGGGCTTTGCGGGAACGGTGGCGTGGTCCATGAGCACGCCGATGGACGTGATTAAGGCCCGCCTGCAGGTGGACGGCTCACGGGAGACGCGGCGATACAGGGGGTTGATCCACTGCATCGCGGAGACCGCGCGCACAGAGGGAGCGGGCGTCTTTTTCCGGAGTCTGGGCATCAACTGCCTACGCGCTTTCCCCGTCAACCTGGTGGTGTTTGTCACCTACGAGCTCTTAACTGGACTTCTGCAGGCTAAACCGGACAGCGCCGACACCCCTCGGGTGGGCTTGGAATGACAGCAGGCATCCTGTTGACTTTGGAGGTAACCCCATTCGTGAAAAGGGACACTTGGAAATAGCTCCAAACGAAAGTCAAGCGCACAACACATTCATTTGAGTTTCTTTAGGGAAATCGCGCCCTCTTGTGGAGGGCTGTATAATCGCTCGCGTTGTTTTTTTTTTGTCATTGTGGCTCAAGCAGATTTGACGGTCAAAGTAATTACCGGTACATTTTTAAGGTGTCATCCATACAATGTTTATGGTTAAATATATATTTTGTGTTTGCATGCACGATTGCCTCAGATGTTTGTATTTGTCAGGCCGTAAACAAAGACCCACCCGAACAAATCCACGTTTGAATACATTGCATGAGTGGACATGGTGAGACAACCTTCAAGAAAAAATAACCCTCAAATACTTTTAACGGTAATTTACAAAAGGCGTCTCGTGTTTTTCAAGCATACGCACAGAAAACAAGCTTCGCCGCAGCTTCTCAAAACGTGTTTATCGGTTTCTGATGATCTCACGCATCAATTACGCCGACTTTAACGGCCATTACCGAGTAAGTTAGGAACCTTGCTAAAATTACACGAATCTGGCTTGTTACTGTGAAGCAATGGAAAAAAAATCTCAATGTCGTCTTTTGTTAGCCGCTTTTGATTCAAAGCCTGCGTGTCATTTGGCCCGGGGGCAACAGCAGGGAAATAATCATGGCAAAAAAACGGCAGTGGATTCCAATGTACTTCCTTAGTTTACACACTCAACTGTCGATGGGACCAGAAGTATATTTGAAAGAGGCGTCTTTTGAGAATTATGCAAATACAAGAAAGTGTAATCTCGCCGTTTTGCTGAAATGTTTTTTTTGTGCAGTGAATAACCCCAGTGTTGTTCTAAAACTCATCTTCCGTATACTGGGTGTACTGCAATTCTATTCTTGACCACTAGATGGTGGCATACAACTTACTCTGGAGCCCGTGTAAATTTGTAAGAAAGAAAAAGCTAAAAGTCAGAATTTATGAACGATTCTGGTTATCGAGTCATGATTATTCTGTGCAACTGAACAGCATTCAATTTTTATAAAATCCCATTCCATCATACACTGCAATAACTGTTCCGCGGAAATGTTCTTGACAAAATGTAAATGATTCGGACAAATTGTTCTGGAAGTTAATTTCTCTAGGTTGGCATCTTTGCTGACTGCGGGGGTGGTCTGACGTATAAATAGCGCAATGGAGGGTGAAATTCTGTTTCGTAAATAAGTTCCCTGTGCAATATCGAAGATGGATTGGCAATTGGCGCTCGGGGCGACCCAAGAAGGGGCTGAAAATGGAATCCACAGTTTCTACGATCTTACATCATGCCCTTTCACTTGATTTAAATTGCAGTAGACTGTATATATAAATGCACTTTGTCATATAGCTAAGCTAATAATATTCCACAAATACAAAAAAAACATGCTTATCGTGTCATAAAAACTCCACTGGTGGCATTTTTATGGGTTCAGTGGCTCCATGAGATCATTACCATTCACAGCAGCACGCTGACATCACGTCTTGACATTAAAGCAACACGAGAGCACCAGCTGTGGAGGAAAAAAAGTGATAAAACGCGCTGATAATGACCGCGCCGAGCAAGCATGTGGACAAGTTCACCGCGTCAGTCTTTCTGCCCTGTCCGCATCGCGTCTGCGCACCGTCCATCCTTTCATAACGCTCATAACACTCGGGGCCCCCCTTTTTCGCGCCGATTGCTGTCTGGGCTATTTTGGGACGTCTGCGCTCTCACGGCGGTGACGTGTGCTGCTGGGTAAAACATTTGCAGCAGCTCAGGCGGCCCTGGGCCCCAGCGGAAGCCTCAATCGGCAGGGGGGAAATGGATGGAACATGAACGAGAAGACGGGAAGATATTAGTCAGCGAAGGATGTTATGTTGATAAAGGCGCGATGACGCGGGTATCAAAGAACAAAAAGTGGTATTAATATTAAAGATGATATTTTGTAGACAATCATAATCTGAAGCGGGAATGCCCCGCCTATTACGCGGTTTCGTTTCAGAATACACTCCCCCCCAATTTGTGCTCGTTCTGTAGTGCTCCAACATGCCACAAGGCGGCGCCAAACCCCGCCCACATAGGAATTGGTCTCGAGGAAATGTTGAAACGATACATCTCGCAAGATTGAATATCAGGCCTGAATGCAAAATTATTCAAGACAGACGAGAGCTGTTACAACCAGTCTTTGCGTGGGAAGTCAAGACGATGGCAGGCGATTGAGCTCAAGAATGAATTTGGAGAATACCGAAGAAGGGAACCTTGAGAGACAGTGCACCATTGTTCGTACTCATAACACAAGGTCAAGTCATCCTCAGATGCCCTTGAGAAACAATAGGTCAGCAGCAAGCAAGGATTCAGAAAGAAGAGCGGAGGACATTAACTCTTTCATGCACCAATAATCATAACCTGTAACCTGATAACATGATAGGCTGTCCACTGTACTAACCGCTGTCCCTGAAAGGGTTCATGAGCAACGGACAGAGCGGCAAGGGCAGCTGTCCATGCAATTTACAGATATGGAGGCTATCAAAAGGCTTTCTCCATAGGAACTCCCTATAGAGCATTCGTCACGCATACTGAGTACCAATTGAGCTCATGCTCATTAAGTATTTCGCATGCACTGCGGGCAAGTGCAACCACCCTTTTTTTAAAAAGTGAAAACGAGCATAGGACAGGATTGATGACCATGGCGATGTTTGGCATCAGAGTTGAGTGAGCGGCGAGACAAATGACTTGAAGATCAACCAAGAGGACATAGATCGAACAACCACAGAGGAGACAAAGAGTATCGACCCCTTCACCAGATGATGACAAAAATCAACGGAGACAGAGACGACAACAGACATCGAGGGGGAGAAGACGACCACGTCTCAAGGACAGCACTAACAAAAAAAGAAAAAAGGGAAAAAAAAGGGCCGTTTAAGTCAGGCACACAAAAGTCACCTCAAGCCATGTGTGTATCTGTGTGTGTGTTCGCTGGTGATCTGGCTCAAGTGTTGGCTGGTTAGAAAAAAAAAAACACGTGAACAAAAGTCGTGTTGTTGTTTGAGTTTATTTGAGGAGATCTTAAAGGAGGTCTCACCGCTTGATGTGTTGAGTTATGCAAACTGGGTAAGTCGCGCTTAATAAGTGACCGTGTACTTTCTGTATGTCTCCATACTAGATTAGGGATTTATGCTCAACATGCACAGTTTTAGCCGCCTATGCGGCATGACCTTTAACCTCTGCTACTTACACAGCAACGTGTGGCGCGTGTGTGTGTGCGTCTGTGTGAACCACGTTCCGAACTGTTTCAAAATTGCAATGTGTGGAGGCCGCTGCCTTAGTAGCCGAGCACCAGGTAGCAGTATGCCTTCCGAGAGACCCATTCAAGTGGACATTGTTGAGGAATGGGAGCTGTCAATTTGCTCTTGGCCCTTCCTTGGTTACAGATTCTTTTATCTCTCTATAAGGTGGAAGAAGACCCAACACCACGTAGTCTTTTCTTCAGTTTATCGCAACGCAACACGAATCGATTCGGGCTCCTGTGAGTCTCAGATTTCATCAGGAAGCCCCGAGCAACTTCAGTCACATGTACATATAGGCATAGTATGTTAATTATGTTAATTAGGGGCGGGCAGTCCTTCCCCTTATGTAAAAACCTGAAACAAAGAAAGTCAAGCAAAGTTCAATGTTGGCATTTTGATAAAGTGTAGACCATATCTGCTGGTTCCCAGACCTTGAGACTAGGTTTACTCCTCGAAGGCACTTGGCAGCCTTCAGGGACTTTTACGAAGTGGGAGGCGGAAAGAAGATAGCCACGGGGCTGTTAATCACTCAAGGGGAATTAGGGCCCCAACTTCACCCTACACTCCTTGTTTTGAGTACAAGCAGAAGTTCAGGACAGAGACTAGTGTCAATAGTTCTAATAGCAAGATGAAACTCATCAACAAAGTTCTACTACTACTTTTAGCGGAATAATTCCTTAACAACGTCAATCCGCCCCGGTGTGCCCCCAGGCTCAGGAGGACAATCGGTTTCCTTTACAAAAGAAGCCTTGTGTCCGCAAGCTTTTGTTTTTGCGCCGGCGTAGCTTCAAACCCTCCCCTTGACATCAAAATAATAGTCGGGGCCCAATTCATTGCGTAACCTATCAGATCGGCCGGTTGTGTTGTCGGCTTCGCCGCGACACTCAATTGCGCAAGGTCGCTATATTTGCATTAATGCGGTCCGTCATTCCCATGGATGGGGAGTGCTGTCCGACCCCGGCGTCATAGCCGTGTTTGTCCAACAACACCAGCCTACTTCGTAATTGACGGGGAGGAAGGCCAACTTTTTTGTCCACAACAAACAAACAATGTCGTTCTCATGGCTTGCGAAGCATTGAATTTGACATATGGGGAATGCGGTGGATGTTGGCCAGAATAATGGCTACCAACATTGCCTCCAAGGGGCTCTGGACGGTTGCATAATAGTGCTAGTTGGTGGGGATGTCCAATGGTTTATCCATGAAACCATAGAGATACTTTATCAAGTGTGGAAATCAGCTTTTTTTTTTTAACCTTGGACCTGTTGACGTTCACAGGATACGCTAACGTAAGCAAAGTCGTAAAAAGTCATAAAAAAAGAATATAGACAGGTATACTGTATATATACTGTAATCACAAAATGTAATGAATTTATTCAAATTGATTTTTCAGTTAGTTTTTAGTCAGTTTTAAGAGTTATTTTTCAAAAATGTTCTTTTTAGTTTTAGTTTTAGATTTATTTTGTATATATTTTTTTTTAATCAACTCAAATCAAGCAGTCGAATCAGGCCTCGTCATTTTACTCAAGCGTGAGCACATGATCACAACCGGTTTTCATTCACACACTAACACAGTTTGCGGACAGTAAAGTTCATGTCAGGTCTCGAACGCACGCAGGAGCCCAACGCCCGCTCCGCCTACCGCCTACCCGCTAGTTAAAGAGTAAACAGGTCACCCAAGCAAGTGTTCCAGCTTGTACAAAAGGTTGGACACAGCAGGCTAGCATCACAGAACCCCCCCCCCCCCCCCCGTGCTGGTATTCTCTGGATGTCAGAAAACAGTTGTAAACGCTCCAAATAAAAAAAAAAAAAAAGCTGCCCTACTTAAAGTCTTTTGTGGCAAAAAGGGGTTCCAACTGTCGCTGGAGTTTGAGATGAAGTATCTCCCCGCCGATGCCATTGTGGGGTCATGAGAACAAACGCAGCGGCCTTATTAAGCCTAATTGTTAGCATCCATCTGGAGAGCTGGCGCGGCCCCCACGACAAATAACAACACTCAATGACTTTGAGCAAATTCGTTTCTCTTGGGCTTCTTTGCGTGACGCCGCCCTCGACGTGCCGCCATCCCCGCCGAGCCGCTACAACCCAGGCGCCCGTCGAGCCAAACGCCGCAAGACTACACCGAATTTTGATTAGTCCACGCGAATGTTTTCCACGAGTGGATTAAAAAAAAAAAAGGGCCTCATTAGGAAAGAAAGAAGGTCGCGTTTGGAAGCAAACGCAAAATGGACGATAATGGCATTAACGTCATCCGTTCCATATCTATAAATAAAGACCGGACGGCCGATCCGGTCATCCGTCCGTCCGTGTATTATCCAACATCCATTTAGCCCTCTTTGACTATTTACTATGACTCATTAATGGCCACTCACTTATCCTCTCCCTACTCTATGTTTATATTTTACAACACCCAAGGGTGTCGTTGGGTGTAGAAAGGACAAAAAGTAGAGAGTAAATGGCAACACCCTTTTCGAGACACTCATCCGTGTCCATTTGTAATCAGTGCTCGTAAATCTGGACCGACAGCGTGGACCAGAACCACCGGGCCCGGCCTCAACGTCTCTCCTTCTCAAGAAAAATGGCCGAGTGGCTTGACTCAGGAGCCCCGAACGGAAAGCCGCGTAGCGCGTTGTAATCGCAATTAGTCACAAAGCAAACGTTTGAGTGGAAAATGCCACTCGGTTTCTATTCCGATTAGTCCAAATGCATCTCATTAAACACTCCAGCAAGCGATTGGCCCCCCCCCGGTGGGGGTTGTGAGGTGCAAACACAACAATGCGGCTCGCTGTACGTTGCGCATTGCGTTAACGGCGACAACGAAAGGGCAGAAAAGCGGTTTTGCTATTTATTTTAACTGATTGAAATCTACCCTTCGAGATAGTTCGCGGCGATAATAAAACACGATTGATGCTCTAAGATTGTAAGGAGCGTGAAACCGTTTAATGGAGTCAGTAACTGGAACAAGTTTAGATCAATGGGCAATCCGAACACAAGCCGATTACGTTGATTTTTGATCCGCTAGCACGTAAACATGCCTTATACATCTCGGATAAGTTCCCAGGATGCAAATATTTAGACATATAGAGCATGGCTGAGGGAAATAACTCAACTCCGAGGAGATTATTGGGTATTACTGTAAATCCGGTTTGTTATAAAAGTACGAAAGTGGCATTTTGAATCACAATTTAGGGATTTGCTCTTTGCATTAGCCTAGCGCGGCGGTGCGCCGTTGGGCGACCCGTTCAATGCGCGCGTGCTGCCGTGACACAACGGCGCGGTCGTAGCAGCTGCCGACCAGATTTGAAAAACGTTCAAGTTCCGGCGCGGAGCGGCACTTGATGACAGACGCCGCATTCAATCGGACAGGGGGTGGCGCCGTGCTTTTAGAGTGGCGACAGCGAAAGATTTAGGTGGATTTTTAACTTGAACAGAGAAAATGGAGGGGGAAAAAAAAAACAATTATGAAGGCGCCGTGCTGAGCTCTGGGACACAAAGCAAATGTTGACTCACTACTTTGGATGGAACGGGGTATGTTATAAGTTATAAAAAAAAGCATGTGATTTTACTTTATTACATTATAAATATTAGTCTAACATTAACTACAGCAAACATGCTTATTTTTTGCCTTCCTCCTCCTCCTCGCTCCGTTGCAACACTGACGAATACGTATTTGCTAAGCGGCGGCCTACTTTATGTCCAAACTGCCAAAAAAAAAAAAAAAAGGCCCCGGGTCACTTCCCCTTTGGTCACTTAGCAACCACTGCCAAATATGGTCAAGCTCTGTTGTCATCCCCGCAGTATCCTTTCGTGCTTTCCCGACAAATGACGCCGTAAAGAACAAATGCCTAAGTTCATTAAAGCACCACAAAAAAAAAAAAAAACGTCTATATAACGACCGCCGGTGAGTCATGTGTTCTCATCGGGATCACATCGGTCAAGCGAATTTGCCTTTGTTAGTTTCACGTAAACCTAAGCGAGAGGTTTCAGTCAATAAACTTAATATCTTGACTCTTGTCACAATTTTTTTAAAAACTGCTGTACAGTTACCGCCCGTCCGTGAGCGTGGCCGCAATTGCGAAGAATTCATGAGAGGGATCCAGCGAGAAAATGGTTCGCATAGCTTCAGCACTCATGCCGAACCAAAGGCGGCGCGTCGGTGAGTTATGCGAGTGCTTGGTGCGCCAAGAGGCGGGGAAAGAGGGGAGCGGGAAGGTGAGCCGAGGACAGGATATGAAAAGGAGAGGGTGTACTCAAGCGCAGGGCACGGGCAGGGCAAAGAAAGGCAAAAGAAATGAGAAAGGGGAGCGAAAACGAAAACATTGAGGTTGGAAGGGCACGTTTGCGTCATGGCCGACGTCCAAGCAAGTGCCGAATTGTATTTCTTGGGCGACTTAGTCACGCAAGTACAAAAAGCTTGCAGTCGTCGATTTGACCGAATGGTACAGTGGAAGCCTGCGGGCCCATCTTTGTGCTTTAAACGATCGTGCAGCGAGTGCCTGGAGCGACACACCATCGCCGAGCCCCAAGGACAACATTCGTGGAAACGTCTCAAAGGACGACTACGAGAAAGAGATGACGAAGATCCAATATCCCGCTTTGCACTCAACGACTTGGAAGGAGATTTTTATGACCGAGGGAGGCTCCTGCTTGTCTGACACGGGACGATGGGCTGCCCCCCCGCCTGCCCGCGTTGGGTCAAACTGGGGGTTTCAAACCAGGTGGTACACAAACAACGGGTCGAGTGGCGCAACAAGGGAAAACGCCCCCCCCCCCCCCCGCCCCTCCTCATCCACACAACCCCACTTCCGAAAACTAGGACACGGCGCTCTCGTAAACATGACGGCAGCAGGACGAAGAAGTGTTGCAAAGGCGCTCGTGCTCATCGCATGAGTCACACTTCGAAAGCACCTGCTGCTCACAGCTGGAAAAGAACTACACACACACACACACACACACACACACCAGACGCAGGTGGAGGACTAAGTGGAAACATAACCTTAACCGCACAGGTGGTGGCCATAAATCTACACCTAAGCCAAACCGTTTCCCTAAAGCGTACAACGCTAACCTTAAAGGCCCTGTGAATCGACATTGTGTAACCCGGCGTTGTTAAATTCCAAATGTGACGAGCAAGCCACACACGCGCTTTTGTAGCAAAGTCTATTTCCGCCGTCTCTCTGTGACAGAGGCGCACTCGGGGGGCCAACGACGAGGCACTCTAAAGGCAATGAAAGGCAACGTTAGCAAGACCATTTCAGACACACGGCAACTCAATGTGCTTCACGCAGCCCAAAACGCTACGTGTGTGTCAAGCGCTTTTCATGGCACCCTGAATATTCGATTAAAAAATAGATTTGGCTTTTTACATCCTAATCGAAGTGCAACAACCAAGTCAGAAATTTTTTTTCTCCATTTCCCGCAAAAAAAAAAAAAAAAAAATTGTCCTAATCTGATCGTAAGGGCATGCCTTTTGCATCAGCCACTGTGGGTGGCAACTTGGAGGAGCCCCCCCCCCCCCCACACCCCTTCCCTTCATCAGATGCCTCCACTAACCGGTTGATAACGCTTGCGTAACGTCAACACGCAAAGAAAATATGCGCGCTGGATTTGCTGATACGCGGGGAGCGAAACGGGGGGGCGCGCACACAAAGCAGGATGAATGACGGCAGGACTGTGGAAGTCGCAGCTGCCTCTGTGGGGGGCAGGGGGGGAGGGCCTTGTACACCAGTCCGACGTAAGAATGTGAAACTGGGACTTTGCCAACATTCATTCTTGCCACTCATCATGTTGACACAATTTCGCAGTTTAAACAAGTCGAAAACAAGAGTTTTTTTTTTTTTTATCGCGCAGTATTGGAAGCCGATCGATTCTTATCTGCTTTGACGTTTGACCCTCGGTAGCGCACAAACAACCAGCGTGTCGCTTTCTGTTTGACGAGACGACGTCACTGGGTCCGTTTGAAGGAACACAAAGTGAGCAAAACAGTACAACAACAAGTTGCCGGTCATATCACGCATGACGGCCGAGTGTGAAAGCGCCACTTTGGCGAGTCCCGAGTAGACGTGAGTGTGTGTGTGTGTGTGTGTGTGTGTGTGTGTGTGTCCTCGCATGTTCCGAGCACGCGCTGACAGAGCTCCGGCAGAACGTGTCTCCACGTGTTCGTAATTACTCAACAGGCTTATAAAACCACGCGTTACTTCCGCCGTCTTGAACGCAAACATGCCATTTTGCACGTCGCCGCTAATGACACGGCCCGTCATCTCAGCCAAGTCCACCAAGATGAATGTTCCTGCCGATGTTTACCGATTTAAACGTATTTCTTACTTTTTACCACTCAGAAAAAGGCTCTCGCTATTGAAGTCGGAAGACTATCGCGTACAAAAATGTTCCGAAATGTAGCATAGCGTAAAGCCACGCTTATTGTTGCCGCGTGCCTTTAAAGAGGCGGGGCCTAGTGCGCGCGTGGGTTGCCGTCACTCGAAGGCAGCGCCCGTTGTTCATCGAAGCAATGCTGCGTTCAGGAAAGCCGGGAAATTTTGGATTCTCCCAATTCGGAAAAGTTAATGTAGCCGCATCGCAAAACCATTGCGATGTCCGAAACGTGTTTCATCGACGCTTCGCGAATCCTTCCAAGGTCAGCGTGTAACGCTCGACCCGGGTGGACGAGGTTCCCTTTGAACTAATGATTCACTTTCAAGTAGCTTATCTTGAATAACGTTGGGAAAAATGCTACCGTGGGCGCACATTGTCTGTTTTTTATTGCTCTTCCGGAGCATGTTTAAGTGTCGTTCACAAACGCGGTCAAACGCTTCTTCGCAGCTACTTCAAGGTTAACCGCTTCGGGGACGGCCGTCACTCCAGTGCACATCTTATCCTGTTATCAGGTTACAGGGTGCCTGAAAGGTTTAATCTGGCGATGTGCGGTGAAGGTCGAGTCGTTGAATTGCGCGGGTGTACCTCCGGTGATAAAATAGCCCGTTCTTGCACCACACTTTGGGTAAACGGATTCGCTCGAAAATGTCATCGGTCAGAGTGTGCGTCATTGCGAGTCGAGGCCGGAATTTTTGACCGTGATAACATCTCAGATTGCGCACGTCTTGCCAACCCCGTCGGGTGCTTTTGAGCAACACCCGAACCTTCTCACTCCCGCTGCGAAGGGTAAAACATGGTTGATCTTTTCAAGCTGTTGATGTCAACTTTGAGAGCACGAGTCAACCCTTGAAGCAGTACAGAGGAACACTTTAACCGTTCATTACCCTCCGACACGCCCCATTCCCTTCAACACCTCCCCTACCCCCCCATGTGGGAAAGCTGCTCACTCTCTTGTGTGTTAATACACATCACCCTCTGTTTGAACCCGCACTAGCGAGGTGGCGTTAGCTTCGACCAAAAAAAAAAGCTACAAAGAGAATAAGTAAATGCCGTCCAAGGCCAAGAGTCGGAATGAACGAAATGGGGGCGTTTCCAAACCCCCCCGCTCGGCAAAGCAAAACGGAAAGTCACTTGAGGTGAAACTTGAAAAGCGACGGACCCCGAAATGCCAAAACATGACGTCGCACAACAAAAGTAGCAGCCATTGTAAATGTCAGGAATGTTGCAGTTAAGAACACGAGGAATTGGATGATGCAACCCCCCCCGCCCCCCACACACACACTCGGGAAAGTGGAACCAAACAACATTCGAGAACCCGTGATGCCGAAACGACAAAAAGTGATGCTGCGTTCACTCAAACTGGGAAACCTCTGACCCCCACAAAGGACTGCCTAAGTACTTCTCATTTCTTGAGTGCCGTATTCCGTCGGCAAACACGCCTCCGCCTGAACACCGACCGCTATTCAACTTCACGCAACCTACGACGCGGAGGTGTCGCCGAGTCGGATGAGGCGCATCGTGGCCGCGGCGCCCGTTCGCCGGCCGGTTTGGGGCGAAGAAGGACAGGGGTCGCGCGTGCGGCCCACCGATGGCAAAGTGATGCGTACCCAGCAGCCACGGCGGTCCAGAAGGATTAGGCCGAGAGGGGAGTATGTGACGGTTGCCTAGCAACTACAAACCCACTCAAACGCCGCCTGGCGAGCAAACAGGCCTTGAATAGGAACAAGTTGAAGTCTCGACTCACCCAGCTATCACGGCACGGAATGACACGCACACACACACACACACACACACACACACACTGTGTGCTTAAGTGTGTGTGTGTGTGTGTGCGCGCGAGCGCCACCTTCAACACGTGTAGTAGCTAATGACAAGACAGTCATACAACTAATGGCTTCAGCTGGATCCCTGCCACACTTTTGTGCTTTGCTGCAGGCTCTTTCCAGCCTGCTTTTTCCTATTCTGGGATGTCCTCGCATGAACCGAGGTCTCTTGCCAGCATCTAGCCTGCATCTCATGAAAGAAGTCCTCCAACAGTTCATACAAAAGAGAGGAGAAAAAAAAGGAAGAAGAAGAAGAAGAAGAAAAAAAAAAGCCAAGTGTGAGTTCACAAAGCTCTGCTCGTCCAGTCGACTTGTGAGGAAAGTAAGTCAGGGTGCGAACATGGCCAACAAAATGGAGGTTCATGGAGAATCAATCAACTTTTATAATAAAAGCTTTTTAGTGTGTGTGTGTGTGTTTCAATTGTACGGGGCGTCGTAAAATGTTTTACTATATTGTTAATTCATCGTGTTTTACATCTTTGGATAAGGATTATGTGTGACGCGCTCTGAAACATGACTTTATTGTGTGGTGTTTACGGTTGAGCAGCCAAACGACAGCCGTTTCCAATATTCAGGTTGCCTCGGAGAATGGCGAGTTTATTTTATACGTTTACTTTTAATCGGCACTGCCTTTTATTATAGGTATAAAAGTTATACAGTATATATATATATATATATATATATATTAGTTTAAAGGAGTACAAAATAAATCCAATGTCACAAAAACTATACAGAGTATCTATCCATTCGTTTCATATGTACTATGTGTATGCAAGTATATTTTGTTCTATCAATTTAAAGAAAGAGAGAGAAATGTATAGAAATAAAAAAAAAACAAAAGCTAAACACGTCTACAACATGTCAACACAAAATAATAAGCCTACTCTAACTGACAAACAAGAGCAATCATCACATCGTCACCATTTCATTTTTGATATCTGCACTTGTCTATACACGTCGATCGTAATAATAATAATTACGACAACAATCCTGCATCAATTCACACGCGGCTGATTGTCGTTGAAAGAACATCAAACCGCACCGTTCGAGAAAGACAGAAAGTGCCACACGCGTCCTGCAGGAGGCGCTAACGCCTCAATTCGAAAGCGCACCATGGCCGCAACTCCCCATCAATTAGTTTCGTCTCCGTCTGTCTTTCGGTGATGTTTTATGATTATAGGTCAATAGGGGCCCCTCAATGTTTTTTTTTTGTACTCTCGTAGGTGCTCGGGAAGTCGCAGGGCTGAATTGATTTCCTTAATTGCTCTTCAATGACCTCAACATTCCCCCACGGTTTTGTCCTTGACGCAACACTTTCGCTATTAGTGAAGCCAACGAATGAAAAAAAATGACCCCCCCCCCCCCATCCCCCGCGGTGAATATCTTCCGCTTTTTTCCACCGGCTTCGCGTATATTCAAGTGGCTGTATCAGACACACCGCCCGCACATCGAAAATTATGCTCAATTTTTTTTTGTGCGGTTCTCGAGCGACATTCCTCGACAAGCCTTTTATCCGGCCCTCATGGAAACACACTTTAGCTTCCATCTGCTCAGCGGAGGAGGAGGCAGACGGGTGACGCATATACCTCACATGTGGCAGAGCGAGAGAGGGGGCGGGGGGGGGGGGGCAGAAAACGAGTGGGAGCGGAGGGCAGAATGATGAGCGCGGTGACGTCACATAACATATGGGCAGGGCCGGGGTGAGCGGGTTTTCGCCGTGGTCTGGCCAGGCAACGGGAGGAATGACAATCGCGAGCGATGCATCACAACCGTGATTATGTTTCATACTTCTATACGTTGTGTATAAAAAAAAGCAAGCGGAAAAAAACTCACTTCGTTAGAGCACGATGAATAGATGTCTAAAAGTGAAAAGGTAAATGAACATAGAGCGAGAGGGAAAAGATAAATGAAATCATCAATAGATTATTTTAAGTTGTATTTTACCCCCCGTCGCTCAAAAATTGAAACAATACTGCAAATTAAGACAATTACTCTAAATATATTTTTTTAAACAAGCGACTACATCGAATATCCTGGAAGACGCGTACAATTAAAATGTATTCATTTGATTAAAACTAACCACTGCTAGCAAGTGATACATTGCTATTTACAACATTGCAAAATACTATTTAACAATTCAACTGAATATTGCTACTGTACAAAGTGATTATTTTGTTTATTTTAAATTAAATAAATACATTTCATTTGCAAGACGTGCTTAGTAGTGCGCCTTTTTTCGATCAAAGTTCTTAAAATTCCAACAAATATGAATTTTGAACGGCCCGCATGCCATTTCTTAATGAGGTCCAAACCGTAAAGCAATCGCATCCCGTTTACACTCACCTCCACTCCTTCGCTGTGCGGGGGTCCAGCGCCGTCTAGCGTCGAGAAGCGTCCCTACACTTGCTTCAGGAGTTCCCAGCTGATGTTGACGTCAAAAACTTTTTTTCCCCTCCTTGTTCGCAGATCGTCCGCTGGAGAAAGAGAACAGAATGTAACGAATACGCAACTTCAAAATGGGTGGGGTGGGGTGGGGGGGGTTGAAGGTGACTGTAGTGCAAGGAGGTGAGAGGAGGTAATCCCCCACCATGTGAGTGGGCGGTGATGACTCAAACGGTGCCGGCCCTATAAAAGGAGGGAGCGCACACGTCGGGAGAGTTCCTTACCCAATGTGTCGAGGCGACTGACGACCGGCTCGGATCTCCTGTGCCGTCCCGTCCCGTCGGTTTCTCTGGCCGCACGATGCACGACTCCGGCGGGGTGCAACTGACGCGCGCTCTGAAGCTCGCCGCTCTCTTCCTGCTGCTGGTGCCTCGCTTCCTGGCCGCGGCCGTAACGCTGTGGCTCCTGGACTTCCTGTGCATCCGACGCAAAGTGCTGCTCCAGATGGGCGCGCGGCCGCACAGCGCCGACGACCCGCCGCTGTGCGTGTCCGACTCCAACCGCATGTTCACGCTGGAGTCCTTGCGGGCCGTGTGGTACGGCCAGAAGCTGGACCTGCTCAAATCGGCGCGGCTGGGACGCGCGGCGCCCAACACGGAGGTGGTGCTGGTGCCCGAGCGGCGCCCGCTGCGCATCCTGGACTGCATGCGCGGCACGCGGCCGCTGGTGCTCAACTTCGGCAGCTGCTCCTGACCGCCCTTCATGACGCGCCTGGCCGCCTTCCAGCGCGTCGTCAGCCAATACGCCGACATCGCCGACTTCGTGGTGGTGTACATCGAGGAGGCGCACCCGGCCGACGGCTGGGTGAGCTCGGACGCCCCCTACCAGATTCTCAAGCACCGCTGCCTGGAGGACCGGCTGAGCGCAGCGCGCCTGATGCTGGCACAGGTGCCCGGCAGCAGCGTGGTGGTGGACAACATGGACAACTCGTCCAATGCCGCCTACGGAGCCTACTTCGAGAGACTCTACATCGTGCACGACCAAAGGGTGGTCTACCAGGGGGCCCGGGGGCCGGAGGGCTACCGGATCTCAGAGCTCAGGAAGTGGCTGGAACAGTACCGGAGGGACATGAGCGCGTGTCCGCTACTGCAAGCGTAACCCAGGAGCAGCCTTTAAAAAAAAACAAAAACAAACAAACAACAAAAACGGTGTTTACCTGCACACTTGGAGTGTTTTTCATGCGTTACGTAGGTGATGACTCCTCAAAATCAGGGGTTCTCCGACTTTTGGGGTACAGGGCCCCTCCCACAAAAAAAACTACACTTTGAAAACTGCTGGTTCAAAAATAACTTAATTTGGGTCCAAAAAAATATATGTAACACAATTTCTGAAGTCAAGTCATACAAAAATGTTATGTACAAAACAACCAAAAAAGTTTGCTCAAAGTGACACAAGTAGTGGCAATTTTTTTTTAACCAAAATGAGGTTATTTTTGACACAGCAGTGTTAGGAGTGAATAAAAACGTTGCCCATTTTGGGAACAAAAATCAAAAATCCCCTCCCCCCCTTTTTTTTGGTTTTGTTGAGAGACAAAAACAGTTACAGTGTTACGAGAATGAAATTGTGTTTGTCCAAGATGTGATCGTACTAAAGTCAAAGCTGAACAAGTGAAGAAAGTCATATTGTAACAAAATTCTCATGTCATCTAAACAAGACCAGTCATGGTCATCTTGGTTTTTTTTCCCCTCATGATAGTCACACAGCTTATTCACAGTCACATTTTTAACATTCCCAAGTACAACACAATGTTATTCTCGAAATAATACTCACTCTTAAAAAATATGAACAACTATTATTTTGTTCTTGAAAAATACGACTATTTCTGGAACAATGCACTCTTTTATTTTACACTTACAACAATAAATGGCCATTTTCATGTAGGGATGTCAGATTCAAAGTGTTATGTTGTTTCAAAGTGCTGAGCTTTTAATTAGCACAAAGCCTGGTTAGGGAGGAGGAACTGGTTTCTTATGTGTTGTTGTTGTTTTTTTTTTTTGGCACTACTGTCCTTTCATAAAGCGTGTTATTTTTATTTTTTTTTGTTTCAAACACATCCGATTGCTAATTAATTGGCAGCCACTACAAGCTTACAGATCACCGGGGGTCCGGGGACCCCAGTTTGAGAACCACTAATCTCGATGACGATTTTATATTGATGTTGGGTTCCGGGTGGCACGCTGGGGTGTCTGCGTGAAGTTCAGTTCTCCAACGGCCCGGCCACAGAACTGACACTGATGTTTGTGACACCTCGGTGGGGTTGGTGGGTGGCTGTCCCTAATGGGCGCCGAGATGACAGACGAAACGAGGGAGGGGTAACGATGATGACGTGACGTCATGCTGTGTAATTGAACACACTTTTTTTTTTGTATAAAATAAACGAGGGACACTCAACCTTTTTTGAGCGACGGCATCATGATGCCGTTTTTTCTTGTTTCTTACTTTGTGTGTGTCAAATTGAGGTTAGGGAAGAGAGGTGTGTGGGTGTGTGTGACATGAAATAAAGGGAACAAGTGTATAAATGTACTGCAATGTCATATATTCAACTCCCCGTTTTTGTACGGGTCAAACTGACCCATTTTAACAATAAAGTTAATTCCCCGCGTAGTCACGGTTTGGCACCTGCAGATTCACTCATTTGCTAATTTTAAAATAATTATTATAATTTGTAATATTTTTGTGTCGAAAACACTTGCCGGAGGTGTATCGCCATTTTTTTCAATAATTTTTGGGGCGTTGACCCCCCCCCCCCCCAACATTTGAATATACTGTATGAATACACATACTGTATATCCATATTTATAAACATATGCGCATACCTAGAAAGAGTCCACATTAAAGCAGCGCACAAAGCTTGATGTTCCCTTCATCACATTTGTGGAGCGCCGTGAATTAAATGTTGGAGATGTAAATAAACAAACAAACAAATAAATACATATTGTGGGATGAGGGATTACCGAGCTCTTTTGATTCACGTCGGTCCTAGGTGGTTCGGTTTTCAAACGCCCTTGGCTCCATCCTGGATGTTCCTCAGCTCCCCCCACCCCCGTTGTTGCGACATTGGGCTTGTCCTGTCAAGGCCGGGCAAGGGGAGGCAGGTGGCAAAACAATAACACCCACCCACACAGAAAAGATAAACATCCACACATGATAGCAATTCATCTTAATGAATAACGGCGAACACACAAAAAAATGTACGATCTAAAAAAAAAAAGAAGAAAGGAGCTGATTGATAATGTCTGTGTGATCAAAGAGCAGACACACTGCGAAAAGAGAGTGTTATGTTGCTTTTTGCTTATGGCTCTAAAGGATTTATTGCCTTGACGGGTCCTGAGCAGTATTTAAGGTCAGCTAAAAAAACAAAAAAAAACAAAAGGTAGTCCAAGAGTATTTTCCAAGGTGCTTTCGTTTGGCCTCGGAGAATAATAGAGCAACCAAACATTGCCCCGGTAGCAGACAAACGTAGGCCCATGAGCTGTAGAGCGATGACATCACAGGACAGGAGGTGCTCGATTTATGCCTGAATCCCTACAACTACTTGCTAGAATGATTTATTCCAAAAATAAAAAGCAAACCAATTCAGAATGTTGGTTAACATGACAAGAACTATTTCCAGATGTATAAACACAATCGATTTTAAACATTCATAAATAGCATCAGATTGATCCAAACGGACGGTTTGATGACAAGCTGTGAAATGATTGTTCCTCTACACAGCGGGGGCAAAAAGCCACCAGTTTCAGAGTTTATACAGAGAGAGGGAGGGAGGGAGGGGAGGGGGGGGGGCTGTTTTTGTGATGGACTGGTTCTAATCAATTTCGCTACGGTGCAAGTAGTTCAATCCTAGTCTGTTTCCACCCTTCTTCAAAGATCACACTTTTGAGTTGACCTTTGACGTGTTGCGCAGCCCTCCACTCAGTAACCTGCCGAAAGTTCAACAGTTTGTTTTGGACGTGTTGGGGGTGGGGGAGTTCTATAAATCCATAAACGGAGGTAAAAATTAACAAAATGCTTGAGAAACGGCAATGTAAAGACTGAAGGTTGTTGTTGACGAAATTGCCTTTTTGGAGAATGCCATTGTGTGATATTGGCGAGTTTAAAAAATCAAGTTAAAAAAACAACAACAACACTATGGTGGTATAACATCATTTTTTTCCCCCTCAACCCTTTCGTCCCATCTTCTACTCGAGTAAGCCCCCATCTCTGATTTGCTGACAATTTTGTTAAAAACAAAAAGATAAATTATCCACCACTTGCTCATATGGGCAAAAATCTCTTCAATATAACACGGGTCACAATGACCCGTGACTGCTCCTAGTGTATGAAATAAATAAATGTATATGAAGGGGTTCCTTCATAATAGATGTGAGGGAGGACTGTGCACATATCGCATACAATAATTATGTGATCTATAGGGCAAAAAGGCATTTATGAAGTGTAGAACCACTGCCTAACACTTGCATATGAGTTTAGAAATGTAGCTAAGATGAATATTATATGACATGTACAAGTACTTCTGACCTATGAAAACGACAACAAAACTTCAAACACCGCTGGGTGAAACGTTGACTTTTCTGTTTGAGGAAAGGAGGTGCAAATTGCATCGGATCACATGGGCGCCACGGTTACCATGGCGACCTGGTTGCCAAGAGATCTATTTTATCTGGAGAGTTCTGTCTGCCGGTTCAGATGTCGCTGGGCACCGATCTCAATAACAAGATCTCCTCTGTCAAAAGCGAACAGTGGGCACTTTAGGAAACAAACAAACAAACAAACAAACAAACAAACAAAAAACAAGTGAGTACTAATCACCGACAGTTTGCGGACTTATATTTTTTTACTTCAATACCGGAATTGGAGAGCCAGATGCGCCGTGTCCCTCATGAATGGAACCAGATGATTCAGGTTGGCCTCCTCCTCCTCCGTCTCCACCTCCACATGACGCAAGTTTGGACGCGTCTGACGCGTGGCTCCGCTGAGCACCCGCTCTCTTTCCAGTTGTGAATAACCCTTCGCTGGGATACGGAGAAGTGTTTACGCTTCCTCGCTGCTCTCCTTGTCGGCTCCGGATCCGCGCTCACGCTCACACTTAGGGACAATTTAGAGTGTTCCATTAACCTGCCGCGCATGTTTTTGGAACGTGGGAGGAAACCGGAGTACCCGGAAAAAACCCACGCAGGCACGGCCACTGTTTAGTTGACCACCAGCCATTTTTTACGAGGTGGGGAAAAAGGGGGCATACATTTTGAAGGGAGGCATTTATATAAGTGGACAACCGGTTAAAATGTAGTGGGGGGGGGGGGGGGGCATCAACACCTCCACAAGGGACAATCAGGTTTAATGGACAACGAAATGTCGCCAACGTTGCGGGAAGATTTTCGCCTGAAACAACCCTCCCATTGATGGAGCTTGGACGCCGGGCTAGCACGACGTGGAAAAGCCGCCCGTTCCAGGCCCCACAAAAAACTTTTGCTCTAGATAACTTTGGATTGTTTTCGGAGCGTCCAAGCCAGGGGCAAGTTGTAGAGCGCATAGTTGATTTATAACACCGTAGAGGCCGTCCGGGTCATCCAACGAGTTCTCGAGAAACAAAACGCCTGTACAAAGAAACAATGTCGAATGAGGGAGAGATCTTGGTAAGAGGTTTTGTCTTTGGCTAGCGTGTCGGCTTTTTTTTTCTTTTTTTTCTTCGAAACATCGTTCTCTCTCCAAATGCCGGAGGTGGTTTAAGCCACGTTGTCAACCATACAAAACTTCTAGTGGCCTCAAATATGTATCGGCTAAAAAGTGATGATTCCCTTTGAGTTTGTCCCCCACCGCCTAGGGTCAACAAAACTGGACTGCGTGACTATCAATCCCACCTAATGGGACAATTTGATTACGGCAAGACACTATGATCCGATTATAAGTGATGGATTGTTTTTCATTTTTATAGTGATGCAAATACGAGCTCGCTCTCACTGCGCTGCAAGAAACGATTAAGACGGCATCGAGGGGGTTGCGTTAATGTGGCTTGACTTCAAATTTGGCCGCCGCGCTCCAATTAGAGAAAGGCGCGCCTGTTGGGGTGCGAGGGCGGGGGGGGGGGGGGGGTGATGTTTTATGGATATTTCACTCACATTCCTACTCCGTTTTGGTTTGTTTTTGTGGTCCAAAAATTGAAGGGAGCAGTTTTTGACGAACAATCGCAAATACTGTGCATGGCGTGCATTCATTTACAACGACTTTTTTTTTTTTTGTGGGGGAGGGAGCTAATCTTTAGACAAAACTATTTTTTTTCCCCACTTGTTTTTAAGGTTTTTCCTCCAATTACCATAACTTCATCAATGCGTTATGAAAGTCTGCCATATACAGCGTGCTCAGACCTGCATACAAATTCATAAATGTCATAAAGCGAGCAGCCCCGCATTAAATTCGTTCACCCTTGTGGAATATGACAAAACCCTCTCGTCTGAACATCGTTCTCACGAAAGGTCACCTCGGGGAAAATTGTGCATATTGCTTTTTTTGCTCATCTGAGGCGAGTCAAATACCACACCCCCCCACCCCCCTTCCCCTTTCACTGCCTGTCAATCTGCTGCTTCCTCCTGCACTTCATATCCCTCAAGTGCATCGTGGCCTCGCGACTCCAGACGGTCAGCTGAGGTTGAGGCGTCTACGCCGCGTCGCCTCTACCTGTGTCACTTTGAGCGCTTCCGTATGTGTGATTGTTAAGGAATTATTCCGCTAGAAGTAGTAGTAGAACTTTGTTGATGAGTTTCATCTTGCTATTAGAACTATTGACACTAGTCTCTGTCCTGAACTGCTGCTTGTACTCAAAACAAGGAGTGTAGGGTGAAGTTGGGGCCCTAATTCCCCTTGGTTGATTAACAGCCCCCTGGCTATCTCCTTTCCGCCTCCCACTTCGCAAAAGTCCCTGAAGGCTGCCAAGTGCCTTCGAGGAGTAAACCTAGTCTCAAGGTCTGTGGACCAGCAGATATGGTCTACACCAGGGGTCACCAAACTTTTTGAGAGTGAGAGCTACTTCATGTGTCCTGATTGTGTGAAGGGCTACTAAATTGATACACGTCTAAAATAACATTTGTACAAATTACATTTAATAATATTAGAACGTTAGCTAGCTAGATGTATACTGTAGCTAGCTAGTTAGATAGCTAAATAGGTGGCTATAGAATCTATAATGCTGCCCATGTTTGCATTTTTAAATCAAAATTTCTACGAGCAAATCACAATCCTAGCACTGGCGGGCTACTGGTGTGGTCCTCACGGGCTACCTGGTGCTCGCGGGCACCACGTTGGAGACCCCTGGTCTACACTTTGTCAAAATGGCAACATTGAACTTTGCTTGACTTTCTTTGTTTCAGGTTTTTACATAAGGGGAAGGACTGCCCGCCCCTAATTAACATAATTAACATACTATGCCTATATGTACGTGTGACTGTAGTTGCTCGGGGCTTCCTGATGAAATCTGAGACTCACAGGAGCCCGAATCGATTCGTGTTGCGTTGTGATAAACTTAAGAAAAGACTACGTGGTGTTGGGTCTTCTTCCACCTTATAGAGAGATAAAAGAATCTGTAACCAAGGAAGGACCAAGAGCAAATTGACAGCTCCCATTCCTCAACAGTGATGTTGTGATTTGACGCCGCTATAGAGAGCTATTGCGCATGTGTGTGTGTGTGTCTGTGTGTGTGTGTCCTCGGGTGCTCCAGATATGCTTGTATTCCAGACAGTCAAGTCAGAGGAACATTGTGCTCGGAGCCGGCTTTCGATCTACTCATTATTGCTGAAGAGGAGCCCCCCCCGCTGCTTTATGTCCTCAACGTATTTATACACATGCGCCCAGAAATGGGCCCGCAATATTAAATGCGGCTGCACAATGAGAATTACTCTCAAAGCCGTCATATTTTCCCAAAGTGGGAGACTTTTTAGGATGTTGCGCTTTAGAGGCGCGACTGAAGATGCCCGTTCTGTTTTATCTGCTTTTATAAAAGGAGATCTCGCTACAGTTCTTGTTTTGGAGAGGCGGACTTAGGAACGTGTCCGATGTGTGAACTTTACATGACCTTGCCTTATCAGATTTGCATGATCGGCGAGTCACCGGATGTCCCATCTGGTCACGCAGAATTCTCAGGGGAGGGGGGGGGGGGTGAACACTTGAAAAGTCCGCTTTTGTCTTCGCTCTACTGGGAATAAAAACAAACCAAAAAAGAAAGAACAGCCTGCGTCTCAACTTCCAATAATAATAGCTTGTTATTTTGCAGAGGAACATGACGTCTTACCCTGAGGTACACATCGTTGTCTTAAGCCGTTCATTGTGTGGCGGCAAGGAGGATATTTGTTCACGCGGCCGCCATTCCGGATTCAACACCCTGGAGGGTGTAGGTTCGCCGTTTAAGCTCGTTTCGAAGTCGCGACGTTGTCGCCGGCGGAGAGTCTGGCTGCGTGAGCGTAACAACAGAATCCAGCTGGGAAGGAGCCAAAGGAGTTGGGTGAGGTGGTGCAAAAAAAACATTCAAACCAAGAGATACGTTTTCCTTCTTGACAAAAGAAGGAAAATGCACGACTGGAAGATCCTCGCCGACACGTTTGTATACCACTCGATGAAACGAGAGATAAGTTCAAAGGTCAATGTGAACTCAAACGTGTTTTACATGTTACAAAAGCAAACCTTAAACAATATATTTTCAATGAACGCCATCAAAATGTCTGATTTGATGTGCTGATGTCATACTAGGTAACAAAGTGCACCGAGTATATGCCGTCATCTTTTAGTTGGCCTTGAATTTTATTCAAGACTGCCTTGGAAAGCTGTCAATTAACCCAGTTGACTTCTGTAAGGTTTTTTTTTTCTTTTTAAACATTACACAGAAAGATCAACAACCGGTATCGTATAGGCATACAGTACTGCATTCTTGAATTGCGCACCCTCGATTTCTTCTCTCTGCACTCGCAGACCACTTTCGAGGGAATTCGTTCCCTCATTTCCTATGCGGATTCCCCACATGGGTGGGGGGGAGGAATTTCAAAGAAAATGTTTTGGCTTTGGCGACATGACAGAGCATGTTTGAGAAATTTCCAGGAGCAACAAGCTGGCAGCGAGGTTACCTGACGCCACAGCGGTTGTATTGTGCGTGCTTCTCAGCAACACACACACACAAACACATCCCGATGACTGGTAAACGGAAGCCCATCGGCACAAATGGAGATGATGGCTTTTTATATCTCGTCTTCATCTAGTCATCCGGGCTTCTCTTCATCAGTCCTGCTTTGATGCAATGAACAGCAGAAGATTTCATGAGCGGCGCAATTCAGGAATTTTGCAGTTTTTTTAAAAAAATCATTTTTGGAGCAGAGGAAAATAGCAAGCGCCACAGGGGTTTCATGCAACACATGTCTGAAATAGCGCAAATTATGCAAACAATGAAGTCAACCTGCGTTTCGGCGTTTGACTTGCACAGACAGAGCTGCCCGTCATCTGACATGGTTGAGGACTATTGACAAAAGCGCAGGGGAAAAAAAAATTGTCAAACCCGGCAGAGCCTTTTGTTAAAAGTATTGGTTGCTAGCTAAAGGAGTTAAATGGAACATAACTTGACTTATCTGGTTGTCGTCAATATCAAGGTATCGCCCAGCACTATGTCAAACATTTTTTTTTTTTTTTTTGGTGGACATATTTCGACAGAAACTTTTCTTAGCCATTATGAGGTCATTTTCGTGATCCTTTGGAAAGGAAGACGGCCCCATCGAAGCATCCTGTCCAGACAGACAGACAGACAGGGCCTGCTTCCCAAGCCAGGCGTTCCTATGCAGCCCCATGTCAGACATGAAAGAAAAAAAAAATTAGTCTGGCTCCCACGCAAACGATTCTTTGCAAGAAGCAAATTCAAGTGAAGTCCTAAGTCCATGCGATCTGTTGCAAAAAGAGGCAATCTATTTTTTGGGGGGTCTGAAAGCACAATTGCAAAATAAAGAGATACGTTAATCTTCATTGGAGGGGTCTTAAGTAAGACTGACTGATGAGTCACAGTCTAGTTTTCAACGCTGCTCCCGACAACACACCCATTTCCTTACCTGGCAAACCAAACTCAAATTCTTCTGGTACAACGATCGTCGGAGATTTCCGGGCTAGCAATCACGAACCACGCACACCTGTTATGACTCAAGGTGAAGTGATCAAGTAACACACTTATGAAAGCTTTGTTTTTTTTCCTCCTAAAAAACTGAATGCATGCGAAATGGACATTCAAAAGTTTCTTTCTTTGGAGCCTTGTTTCCATAGCAATAGGTTCTGACATCTCCGGTCGTGACGAGCTATTTTTTTTTTTGGGTTGCTAGGATGAGAGATAAGGTGGGTGGGGGGTTACGACAGGCACAGTGTACCACATGTCAACAGAGGGGGCTGCAAGATTAAGATCGATTAAGAACAAAAAGATGCCACATTTAAAGTTGAGCGCTTTGACTGCGTGAACGCGAGTGGGATGTTGGAAGACGAGTGCGTGAGAGATTGGTATATTTGATTTGCACTGACACGCCATGCCCAGAAGAATATTGCAACAAATCAAGCAAATTGCTTTTTTTTTGCGGGGGAGGGGGGGGGGGGTAAGGGGGAGATGGGAGATATTTAAGTGCGTCAAAAGATCTCATTGCCTCCAGACTAAATTCCATGACGAAAAAAAAAAAAACGTTTTCCTCATTTAACAAACACAACATGTTGAACTCAGAGCAGGCTACGTACTAACTGAAGGTGACAACACAAATTAATTTGCTTTTCCTCTTTGCAGTGACTCCAAAATGGGAATTTACACGTTCGCCTCCTGATCCAAGCAGGGGTGCCAGCAGAGGCAACAGGCGAGTGTCAATAGTCCCCGTTGTCCGTGAAAGCAACGCGTAGGTCCCAAACGACGTTCATTTGCACCTTGGTGATGCAAGAGATGCAAAACCTCAGATCCAAATAAGGGCATCGAGGTAGCGCAAGTAGATTGGATTGGATAGGATAAACTTTATGGTCAAATGTACTGTATGTCTAACATACAACACAGATAAAATTTCTTCCCTCTCACATAAAACAAGAGGAGCCGCTGCGGGTGTCCGCGCCGCTATCAAAAGAAGACAAGTTAAAAAAAAAAAAATGACAAGAGCTGCATAGGTAGCAATTTGTGAGCATAGGTAGCTTACAATTATAAAACTGGGCAATGTGGTTCACATATCTATTTTGCTGTCTCTCAAGTACTAACCGTGATTTAACTTTAAATACCTGTCAATTAATTGAGTGACCCTGAAGCAAGATCGGGTTGACTTTTTATGGATGTACGAGCATACTGGGCAGCAGGGGGCAGCAAAGAGCAATGGTGTACTTACTTTTTTTTTTAAATGACAAACCGATAGGCAGTATTTCTATGTGGAGGCAAAACAACAATAAAAAACAATACTTACTGATTGTCGTTTTTCTTAAGATGAAAATATAAAACTCACATGTTCTTTTTATTTGCTGTATATAGACAGATGTATATCACTGGAGATGTGGATTCAAGCACACACAAACAAAAAAGCTTATGTACGGAGCATTTCAACACGTGTTGGAGAAATAGACAGTTAAAAAAAATCTATACAGCTTCTAAATGTTTTGTCACAATCCGACTATTTCCTCTGTATTCTGTACACATGGGTGGGGGTAGGGGGTATTTTGTACAAAATATGAACTCTAAACATTTATTTGTAACCTAAAATAATAGTTCATCATATGTACAAGCCATTTAGTATGAGACGTATACCTAAAAGACACTTGTAATCGTCATTCTGTGAGGGGAAAAAAAAAAGCTTATGTAGAACATGGAGAGACTCCAAAAAGGAGACGTTATTAAAGCAATTTTTTTTTCCAGAGGGGACAGCATCCAGCAACCAGACAATACTGATGACGAGCGACATATTTACATTTCGCACATTCATCTTAATGGTTAAGGGTGTTGGTGGTGGGAGGAGGGGGGGGGAGACCAGGGCAGGGTGGGTGGGAACAAAACCAAGGTGTTTATTCAAATGGACGATGGGTGAGGCATGAGAAAATCTCCCGATGAGATTTTTGTTTTCAACGTTCAAGTGTAATCAGGAAGTGCTTCGTTCGTTCAAGTGGCTCCCCTGCCTTCGACCCCCCCACCCCTCACTTTTTGGGACAGGGGCCTTTTAAGTGAGGCATGTGCTTTTGGAGGACTTTCCATTGAAAATTTCTACTTGATCAAACATCCCCCTTCTTAAAAAGGCACTGCGAAAAAAGAAAGGCGCGTTTGAGCTCTTCTAAAAAAAAAAAAAAAAAAAAAAAATGAAGACAAACATACCTCCTGTGTGAAGCAGTGTCGTCCCTACCCGGGGCGTGGGGGTGAGGGGTCTATGAGCAAAGGGGGCGGGGGGTTGTCACGGGTGGGATGAAGCGATGAAGACTATCAGGTGGATTCTGCCGTTCCATTGCAGTGGCGTCTCTCAGGAATTTGAAGCTTAACAACCTGTCTCTCCTACAAAAATAAGAGTTTTCGGTTTTCAAGAGCAGAACTCGGGAGATAAGTCAGCGGGACCATCTCAATACTTTGAAAAGTTGACTTCCCTCCACTTGAACATTTTCTTACATTACAATGGACACATCCTGTTATTTTTTTTTTTGTCTTTGATGAAAAAGCACCTGACATCTAGAGAGGATAGAATAGAACACCTGAGAGGGATGACCACAAGGGGGCAGTGCAGCACTCCAGAAATAATAGCCAAGAGGAAGGGAAAATACGAAAGGAAGGTGGTGATGGGTGACTGACTACCCAGCGCCGCTTTGTCCACTGCAGCTTCGGGTTGAAACGTGAAAGGAGTAGTGGGGGGGTGTCGGGGCTGAACAGATGCATTGTAATGGACCGGGCCAAGAGAAGGCGGCGATTTGTGGCCTGTTAGTGGCCGTCGTGTGTGATCAACATCTCTTCGGCTCTCCGGTGCAGCTCCAGGGCTGTGACGGTGGAGATGTCCTTGGGTAGCTCTGATTTCCTCCGCATCAGCGGCCGCTCTCGTCTGTGGTCTTTCTGCAACTGGACCGTGCAAAGAGAGAGTTGGACTTTTCGATTTAAAAACACTGAATTTGAAGGAGAACGCAAATGTAAGTCAGCGCTTTGAATGTTTTCTTTGAAGCTGAGCATTATTCGATCCGAAATTGTCAAACTGGAGCAGACAATCAATGCCGTATGAAAGAATGACTCTTGATGCCCGTGGCCAACATAGAGCGCTGGACTATGTGATGTGCAACTTGAAAAAGAAGAATAGCTGATTTGCAAGCGGCCTGAAGCTGACACCGTTGCACTCAAAGACTGTTGCCATTTACAAATGTACCTGTGTGGCCTCCTCAGCTACTGTTTTCTTAAGCAGGCCGACGTCATCGAGCGGCGGCGCGTCTGTCTCCATGTCCGTTGGTCCGCCGGAGCTCACCGGGTCCGTGTACGTCAAAAACTGCGGGAGATACAGCAAGAAAGCATTTTTTTTAAAATGATATTCATATTTTTTGTGCTGTTAAAGGGTCCAAATACACTGTAATTACTGGACCGGTGTAATAATGTTGACTACCTGCGGGTTGGACTTGGCGAGATTTTCAATCTTGAGCCAGGCTTCTTCTCGCTCCTTCCATTTGGCTTTCTCTCTGTGGATCGACGGCAAAAGACAAACGTTGATGCTATAAAAATGCACGTTTTCGATACGCGACCAATTGTGAGAACGGAGGCGCAATAGCTGGCATCGTTCTGCCAGTTCTGAGCGTGTCTCTTCAAGCAAGATTGAAGTTAGACAAAACGAAATTGGTCATGTTGATGGGTGACTTGCTCAAGAGCACCTAAAACGGGATTTTATGAGGGCGATTCGGACATATGGTATCTATTATTTTCGTGATAGCATGTTCAAAAGCAATACACTTAAAATTTACTTTTTTTTTTAAATGAAAAGGCCAAAGGTCATATTGACCCATTGACGAGAAACAAGGAAGGGAATGGAATGACCCATAGACAACACCTTCATTATTTTTGGTTTTGTTTTGAACACTAATGGATCATTAAATACAGAATGGGTCAAACTGACCCTCACGTTTTGGGCCAACAGTTGCAGCCATTTAGTAAATTTTCATGTGAAAAACAGTTTTTCTATCCAAGGCAAGACAAAAAAAAGCTGATGCCTTACTTGCTTTTCTCTGCCCTGAACTGCTGCGTACAGTCGTCAAACAGCTTTTGGTTCATCTCCATGAAAAGCTTGAGCGCATTGTAAATCAACCCGTGGATGGTCCTGAAAGCAGGGCACCCATTAGTGCACGTTGTCAAATTCAACGGACGATTCTTTTAAAACCGAGCGAGCACTGTGAAACGAACTTGTTCCAGTGAGTCTTGGAGTTGCGATAGAGCGCGGGAAACATAATGGGCAGGATCTTGGCGGCGTTGTCGCTTATCAGGCTCATGATGTACTCGTTGTTCCAGTAGTACAGCGCTCGTTCGGCCACCTGATGCAAAAGACAGTCAAAAAAAAAAAAACGCCACGATGCTCGATGGACGCGCGCGGCGCATGAGCGATCGCCGAACCTGGAAGTGCGGGCTGGACACGCATTTGGCCAGCTGCCTGAAGAGCGGCTCCATGACTTTGACAAACTCCGACGGCTCGATGACATCGAGGATCTCCTCCAGCTCGTTGAGGAACATCACCTCTTTGGGGCTGTGGGTCTTTGGCCAGTACTTCAGTAGAGCCATTACAGTCTGCGCGGCCCAGTTAAGTGTTCATGTTAGCATTTGAACACAAGGTTTGGCAACGCGATGTATCCGTTTGTGAGCTGCTATTCACCCGCTCCCAAAAACTAGCTCGTTTCAGCGGAGGTCAAAACAGGGCGGTGTAAAAAGTGCAATGGAGTATTTGGGTTAAAGTGGGTTACAGACACCTGAGCAGGGAAGGTGTTTTTGCAAAAACGATTGTCGAGTCATATTTTCTTCCGAATTCACCCGAAAGAAACCCCACATTCTGAATGTTCTGCTAGCGAAAACGCACGGGCAGACTCAATTGAAGGAAATCCAGTCAACCTAAACAAGTAAGACTCGCAACTCACCGGCTCTGTAAGCGTGCTATCTTTCTCCAGGAACTGGACCACACAGTAGGCCAGCTAAAAAAAAAACAGGCACACAAGGAACACGACGTTAGTCCGCCAATTCAGATGATGAGATTGAACATTTTGTGACGGTACCTGCGGGTGGTAAACGCTCAACGATTTCACTTTGTGCAACGGCAGCAGAACTTTCAGGAGGAAGATCTTGTGTTCTTCTTTCAGGGGTAACGCGAATCCATTGATTATACTGGAAGGTTGTGGGGAGAAGAATTTGATTCCGTTAAGGACGCGCCATCAAATGGGACTTGCATTTTGATGAAAAAACAAATATTCCTCTTTCTTACCTGCCTAATATTTCCAGTAGCTCAGCAATTCCATTGTGATGTTCAGTCTCATAAATAAATCTGGTAGATGGGGGGGGGGGACAAAACAGTGTTTTAAGTGACTGGCAATAAACACCCGCACCTCACATAACTGCACACTCACCTATAAAATATGTTATTGATGTGTTTCCTAATATACGCTCGCAGGCCCAGAAACTTGCCGTAGATTCGATGCAGGGTGGTCTTTAAAAAATCTCTTTCCCGAGGGTCTTCGCTGTCAAACAATTCGAGGAGCTGAGTGCAGAGTGACATGATTTAATGAAAACTGGAGAAAACATCAAAAAAAAAAACGGCCCACCAAAAAGCCAGGAGAGCACACCTTACCTGCATTACAAACTTCTGGTCAATATACTTTTTGGCTATGTTCGGTTGAAAGTCGGTCGACTCTAAGAAGCGTAGAAAGAATTCGTAGACAAGCTGTTGAAGAAAAAACAAGAGATTGAAACATTGCGGTCCGACGGCGAAACAAATTCATTCCCGTTGCTAAAAATGCACCTGAAGATGGGGCCACGCGGCCTCGAGCGTGGGCTCGTCTTCCTCGGGGTCGAACTCGGCACCCGTCGGGTTGGAGGACGGCGGTAACGTTCGGAACATATTCACGGCAAACTGGGGACAAAAGGGAGAGCAACGTTCAAAGAAATTGCAACTCTTCACATCACACGATGTTAGAAAAGCTGACGAAATAAAGCTTTTTTTTTTTTAAACTGCAACACCAAGAGTTTTACTTCATTTTTGTGGCTTTTGTTTGCAAGAGCTGCATCATATGTGGTTACGGAACATAATGTGCCGATTGGGCAGTTACCGAATATGTCGGGAGGCCTCTGTTCTGTTCCAAATGTTCCATATAGCAAAATGTGAATCGGAATATTTGTCCAGACGCAACATGCGAGTACAAAGTCTTGGTGCTAAAAAAAACGTTTGTCCTTCCGCTCTTTGATGACGAAAGCCACCGGCAGAGTTTCAAAGCTCGATTAGAAAGGTGGGAGGGTGGCGGCGTGGCTCCATTTTCATGATGATGCACAGATCAATTAAAAAAAAAAAAAGGAACGGGGAGAGCAAATTTGCACCTCGATCGGCAGCTGCGCGTCACGCGGCACGCTTTGATTTACTTCAAAGGTAGTTAGCACGCAGCTTGGCCCATTTCAAATGAAGTAACACCGACCCCCCCCCCCCCCTGCATCAGTTAACATGTACCAAGCCATTGAGATTACTGACCACATGGACCACTTCGGGGTAGATGGGCTCGGTGATGACGTTGCGGTTGTGCGTGATGTACTCCACCATTTCGCTCAGCGCCGCCCGCTTCACCTCCTTCCATTTGAGGTCACTCAGCGGGTCGGAGATGAAGTCGAAGAGGACGCAGCACTGCCGCAGCTTCTGAATGAAAAGCTTCTCCTGCTCAGTCGGTGGAACGTCTGCACATTCGTGGAGGGGAGGAAGCCAATTTTAAATTCAGGTGTGCGTCATGTTTCGGTGAATGGAGTATACAGTAGAAGTCATGTTTGTTCATATCATCATGAATCAGTAAACCTCGCTGTCGCCGCCAAAAGGCTCTGGCGACGCTCATCAAAACGCAAATCAATAATTTAGCGTACATTAATCATGCAGTGGCTGAGTCACACCTGTGTGCCACCCCCCTTTTTTCCCGCGGTCCAGAGCCTTGCGTGCTGGAGATGGTGTGGCGAACAAAAAGCACAGCCGGTTCAAATATATTGATGACCGGATCTTTGCCCTGCAACTTGCTCCCCATGGGGGCAGCACCGACTTAGGGGGTCCACATAAACAACTGGCATGAGGCGGTCACCATGGCAACTGTGGAACAAAGCAGCAGGACTTTGGACTTGGGAGGGGGTCAATTTGGTTAATCAGAGATGCGTACAGGTGCTGCTTACACTGAATGATACATTACAGCACAGGTGTCAAACTAAAGGCCCGGGGGCCAGATATGGCCCACCACATCATTTTAAGTGGCCCGCAAAAGCAAGTCAAGGGTGACAACTTCCGCGATGCTTGGTGAAATCTGTACCAAAATTTCAAATTTTCAGATGTCACACATCTGGGACATATTGTTGGCATTTTCTTGTGACCAAATCAATCATCACAATAGTTGAATAAAACGGATTTCTTGACTTCTTTATTTAGTTTCAGTCGTAACAGCCCTCCAAGGGAAACAGTAATTATAATGTGGCCCGCAACAAAAATGAGTTTGACACCCCTGCTATTCCGAAGCTGCTCAAGTGGTCGTCTGTCGTCGCGCGTTTTGATCAGTTTATTTTATTTTTTTAATGATGTGCTTCCCGTATCTGTCGCATCTAAATAGACTACAGATTGTACAAAAATGTATTGGATGGTCAGCTGTGGGCCAGCCGCTGTCTGGCACCATGGTAACCGCAGTTCAAGACCCTCCACTGCCAACATCCCTCCGGGACGCACGGCTGTGGTATCTTGAGCAAGACACAGATACACCAAACTGCTCGGCAGGCATTTAAGTAGCCCCCCCTGCTCCATTGTGCGTCACTATCAAATTGCCGATATGTGTCTGCATGTCAGATAAAAACAATTCTGGTTCGAGGGTTTATGCACAAGCCACTTCCTGTCATGTAAATCTTTCAGGATATCATCATCGAGCGAAATGAGCGAGCAGAGCAGGCAGGCCGATGTTCAATGCGACGCACGTTGTTATTCCTGTTTGTAGCGTTGCGTGATGTGGCTGTTTATTCTGTGCCTGGTAGTTCTGTTTTGTTCATTAAGTTTTAAAAGCAAAAGGTACCACATTGCTAGTTGCCGATTTTGGCTAGGGGCTGTATCATGGCGATGTCACTCAGTACAACTACCTGGAAAGTTCCCAACTATGTTGGCTCCAAAATCATTTTTCACTGATCGATTTGAAATTGAGTGGCATAGCATAAAGAAATCTCAAAAGGCCATTTTTTTCTAAATAGAGCTCCACGTCTCATTAAGGCCGGTTTAGAGAGGTCGGCCAGCTCCTGTTGCACGACGGCACTTGGGTTTCTGCGAGCATGAAATATTAGGAGACGCGCCTGCTGCACTTGCAGGCCTTGAACACGGACGGATGAAACGACTAACCTTTTTCGGATCTGAGCGCGTGCAGGAAATCCTCTAACTAGGTCATAAGTGTGAAGATTTTGCGGAGAAAATAACCCCGTAAAACAAACGAAAGAAAAAAAAAGAAGAAAATTACAACCAGTACAGAATTTTGGTAGACAAGTTGACAAGAGGAGGCGAAAACCCCCCCAAAAAAGCCAGAGATGACGTTTTGACCTCACTTCCTTTGACATCCTCAGTCCTGGTGGGAGACTCCACACAACACTCTGGACACTTTGCTTCCTGACTTGGGTCGGGCTATGCGAGCAGCAACAGCAACCCAGTTGCAACAACTTCTCGAAAAGTCACCCGACAAGTACACAACTTTGCAACACAGACACAGCAGGCAAACAAACGCTACTTTGCTAGATTTCCTGCTCTCACCTCTAAAATGCATTAGGGGCACAAGCTGGTGAGGCCTATTGGAGCCCGGCACATCCAGAACCATCCCGCTGGGCGCTCTAGCGCATGCCGACATGAGTGAGGTGCACCGACCGGGAGAGCAGAGAGAGGGTGGGAGGGAGGCCCGGCGCTACCGAGGTGAGGAGCCGGCCTCCATTTTAGTACAAACGCTGTGAGCAGAAAATGAAGCTCCCCTGCAGCTGGATGGAAGCCGTGATGTCATCAAGACCCTCCACCCCTGCATGCGGACGACCCGATTGGGCGACAGCGTCCCACGTGGGCCGGCTGCTGCGATGCATAAACATGAGGCGAGGGCTCGGCTTGGGGAGTGAGGAGGGAAGTGTTTTTTTTTTCACAATTTTTTTTCCACTTTAATGCCAACCAGAAAACCGCCATCAATTGCTGGAATGTAAACATAGACCCGAGTAGTCAAGTTGAAGGCCAAAAATCACATATTTTGAAACCAGAATGACACTCAGCAGAGTGCAGATGTCCAACTGAGGTTGTATCATCCCACTTTGGATCAACAAAAAGTCATAAATTACATAATATACCGTAGGAGAGGGAATCAAGGTACCGTATGATCTTTTTACCAAAGATGACAACGTCACGATACAGCCATGATGCAATAATCGGTATACTGGGGACGAAACCTACAATGTACTCGCAGGTCTTCTCTAACCTCGAAATCGAATGTCCTTTATTTCCTCGCGCTCAAATTCAAAAGGCGACAAGAAGCGCCCGGTCTGTTGCCTGCTTTTCGGGTGACACCGCCTGTCATACAAACGCTATTTCTGGTCTTCTGCCGTGCATGCACATGACAGATGGCTGTCTCGAAGCCCCCAGCAGGAGCCCAGGTGGATGTGACAGAAACAGGAAGGCAGGAAGCATCGACATCGGCCACACAGGATGTAAGCGTATGCAAGCCAGGCAGCGGGGACGGCGACTAAACACAGAAGCGCCGATGCCAACTCGACGCAAAGTAGAACAGGAATTGTCTTGAGCGATTTGTAAATTGGAGAAATGGGAGGATTTTTTCCCAAACAATTCAAAGGTGTCTGTGCTCTCTCGCTTTCCCTTTCTTTTTTTTTTTGTTTGATCCATTGCAGAAGCATCGGATCAGAATTTCAGTATCGGCGGTGACTCAAAATTAAGTGACTGAGTCGGACTTGAGAAAAATGGGGCGCGACATCTCTAATTGGTTGTTTAATTTTACACTTGATGGGTGGGCCAGAATAAGCAGGGAATAGAGAAAAAAAAAACATTTTCATGCATCCTCATTCTTTCAATATTTAGAGTCCGAAATGCGACTAACAAGCATGTTTTTGTTTTGAGAGAACCACCAGTCAGAAGCGCCTGAGGTGAGATTCGGATCCACAACCTCTTGACTGAGATAAACATGCCAATCACCATTTCCATAATTAGTGCCCTTTCAAATCAGCAACAAGCTGCATGAAAAAAAAAAAAAACTGCGCCACAGAAAATTGTTTCATTAGGCTGGAAGGCCGAAGCCGACACACATAAAGGACTCTCTTATGTTGTGTGCTCATGGGACCACTTTGCCCCCCCGCGATAACGTTAGGCTGCTGCACGGCTTCTCAAAATTCACTGTCGGCGAGACAACTCCGCTGAGTGCGTGTGTGTATATTTTATATATAAATAATCTTACCCACCTCCCTCTATATCAGTGTCGCAGCCTTTTCTGACGAGCGCTCAAGGCGACAGAGACTATTTGCAGAGATCACCTACTGAGACGCAGAGAGCAAGAGCTCCCAAAACAGAAGCCCAGTATCATTTTGACCCCCTTCGGTGTTTTCCTCTGAGGAGAAGTGAGGAGGGGAGGGGGGGGGGGGGGGGGGGGGGGACTTGCCATGCATCTTTGTGGCAAATCCCACTTAGTTCAAATATCCAAAACTGGGCAATCATTTCCAAAAATGTGACTTGTGTTTTGTAACATTTATTTTCCAGAGTCGAGACCCAATACGTAAAAAAAGCCCCTTTTCTGAAAAAAAAAAAACAAAAAAAGCCTGAAGTAACATTAAACCTCAAACCTTTTCCTGAGGCCACCACAGGATCGATTGTGCTCGCGGTCGCCAAGACCAAACATGATGACCACAGAATAAGCACTCGTTATCAAGCTGCTCAGTACAAGACGAGCATACACGATTATATTCCGCACTTCACAACACTAATTCATTCCGGCAACAACTTTGAAAGGTCAGCTACACTGCACGGTTTGTTTGTTTTTTCTCCCACGGTCTCTCTTGGTGTGAGTATCAAACTGTTGTTGTTTCTGTTTCGGAACAACAACAACTGGCCGTCAGATGGCACCTGCCAGGAGAGCGCCTGCATTCAAAAGGGAACACACACAAGCACGCGACACCTGTTGAGGATCAGGCTGGCCTCTTCTACCGATCCGCCCCCCACACGATCCACTTACGATATAAAATACTCCCGCTTTTTAAAATCAAAAACATGGCAGCACTAGTTGCGCAAATAATGTGGGTGAGAATTGGGTTTTCGTGGGAGGTCTGGGTGCGGTTCATGTCCCCTGCGACGTCGAGTGACAAGCGGAACAATTGAACGCTCTTCCACGAGATGGCGGAAGGGACAATTATGCCGTGTTGCCACCTGAGGCCATACGACCGAACTAGCTTGCTGGTCAATTCAACAGACCTCAAATTCACACAGAAAAAAAAATCAAAACAAAAACAAATAAATAAAAAAGTGGGTACCTAGATTGTGCCCAAAGCATCACAAAAGCCGACGGCAAGTCAGGCAAGCGGTGCTGCTTCCCGGCACGTTGCCAGGTAACAGCTGCAGTTCCAAACTCATTCGAATATACGGTCCCGATGGGGAAGGTCAGAGAGAAAACTGCCTCGAGTAGTTTTACATCTCGACTTTAGCATGATGTCGGATTAAAAGGCCGTGAGAACGACTGCTCTTGCTCCCACCGCTGAAAGGGATCGTTTATTGCTTTACATTCCATAAAGTCGGCGCGCCGTTGCCGCTATCGGCGCCGTCCTTTTAATAGGTTTATACGCACTTTTTTTTTTTCATAAGGGACAAGCAGGTGTTCCGTAATCTAAAAACACCTTTGTACTTACAAAAGCCTCGGTATTCTTCTGGCAACAAAAAGCCTACAAGGAAACATGTTTTCGTTTGAAAGTGGGGGTCGAGGTGCGCCCCAATTAAGCGCCGGGTGTGTCATTCACAAGTAATAAATAAACACCGCACCTCAAATAGATGCGATTGCCAACCATGCCTGAATGCAAAACTAATTTTCAGGTATCGTTTAGCAACATGGAGGTTCATACGCCACCAAGAACCTGCCGGGGGCCAATCATCCGGTATGAGGAACGAAGGGACGGATGGCGGCACGTCTGAAAGCGCCGCGCATCGGCTCGCCGGCTAACATTGCGCAACACGAGGGCCTGCGGAATTAAAGCTTTATCTGGATTACCACTAAATATAGAGGCTTGGAATAAATCCAGCGCAAAGTCAATGCTGTGTATGTTCCGTGCCCTCCCCCAGGCTCCCCACCCCGTGTTTGTTTCCGCGTGTCATCGGCTCAATATGAAAATGAGGCTGGCGGCGGTGTTTGAGCCAAAGTCCCGCTCTCCATCTCTGCGACGAGATTCCAGGGTTTGGAACATCTTTTTTTACGCTCTGTGATTTTAACGCGGCAGGGGTGGGGCGGTGGGGGCGAAAACAGACAGTAGTGAAGATTAAATGCACAATTTTAAGGTTGAGCTGCTTGATGGCATCATTAAGGGAAAAATCACACGTTATGTAAAAGCTTCCGGGTGAACCGCGGGGTTTCGATTTTGGGCTTCGCAGTTGGGTCCAAATATGAAAATACCTTTGAATGCGGACAACTTCTGCAGCTCCCGGTTGTTGCTCAAGCTAAAGCGAGAAGAACTCTGCCGCTTATCCTTCTTGATGGGAGTCTGCGAGCCCGGCTGCTTGCCCTTGAGCAACTGGGTGGTCGGCGGCACGCTGTTGCCGGTCTTCCTGTTGGAGCCCTGCTGAGAGGAGAAGAGAAGAAAAATATGACTTCACTGATATAGAGAACACACTGAAAATATAAATTCATGGATTTAACCTTTCACTGGACTGTGCCAGAGATGTGACAAATATAAACAAAAGCGGGTCAGAGTTCTGATTCAGGAGAAGGAAAAAAAATATTGTGTTCTGACATCACAGGAGATTTAAAAATACGGCACGTTTCTTCGCCAAGGTGCACTCGACTCGACTCAGTTGCACATGGCGCTGACTTCAGCGAAATGCAGCTGTGAAAGTGTGTCATTCACACAGTCACGGGGCAAATGGTTGTGGGGGGGGTGGGGATTCCATCACATCGTTGGCCACACTGTGCTACCAACGTTCACAAGACAGCAGCGAAGCCGCAAGCACAGTATGTCCTGTTAAGTTGGGGCGTCATGAGACGAAGGAAAATGGAAGCCTTGTAAATTGTGCTTTTTTTTTCCTCTTTTCTCTGAGGTCGACAAGCTAAGTTGCATGATTACCAAGCAATGGAGCATACTCATGAGATTTCAGCTCAGTGAGTTTAGGTGTTTTACCCCGCCCACCTTTCTTTTCATATCATGACAAGCAGAAATATACCGTGTAGTTTTAATTGTTAAAACCTAAGATACTGGCAGGTATGTAGCTGGTTCATAAAAGGTGAAAACGGCCAATTACTACTTTGCTGTTAGCCAATTTATTCCATTTTGATTCCATATGTAAAACCCCAAATGATAAAATGATCTGCAGAAATGTGTGAAGAAAACCACCATGCTCAAGGAAAAACAACCAATCAGAAACAAAGGCATGACTCATAAGGTGGCAGTCAGAATTTGCCGGGAACTACCAGGCATACCCCTCCAGCCTTGTGCTGACCTGTAACTTCGGACTCTACTACTTAAGCTTTGCTGAAAATATGTAACACTATATGGAATACACACCTCTGTAAAAATTAAGAAAATGCTCATCCCTACAGTAACCCTTCATTTCGAATGAGTCGTGCTACCAACGTAGTAGTGGCCGTTGACTTTTATGCTAACAATGTAAAACGCTAGTGACTGGCTAAGGTTTGCGGCTAAGGTTTGCTACATTAAGACTTTTTCAGCCATTATGCGGTCGCTTCCGGAATCAGCACTGCTCCTGTATATGCAAATATAATATGATAAATAGCATTATTTCACAATGTGAAAACACATTTTTTGCCGTATTAGTTAGGCCCTTACATCTGTTTCGATTTTTTTTCATTGGAAAATCTAACTGAATATTACATATTCGACATTCTCTGGGTTTTTTTTTTATCTTATTCAAGTCATTCCACAGGGAAGGATGCAACCTGACACGTAAAATGTGTGCAGCAGCATGGTAAAAACATCAATGATGATTTCATTGAACTGGAAAAAAATTATATATTGAATATTTTAAAAAGCAATAACATATATATTTAATTGCATTTATTTATTAAATCTGTACTGGCCCGAATGGATTATTGTCAGTGAAGTTCGGGTGGCCTGACACAGACAACGAGCGGCCCTGTGCAATCGTTAATGTTGACCCCTGCATGATTCCTGAAGAAAATATATAAACCCATTTTTGGGGCCGTATCTGAAGGTAACACTCCATCACAATATTATTAAACTGAAGATTCAATGCAATTATTATTATTATTTTTCTAACTTCGGCTGCCCCTAAAGGTTGGGAGGGGTTTTAGAAGACGTTTTGACGCCCCCCCCCCACCAACACAAAATTTAATTCTGCCAAAATATGATTAGTATAATAAAACTTATCTGTCCCACAGTTAGCCTCGACAACTAGCCTACCTCATGTTGTGAATTCTCCTGCCCTCCTCCACTCTTGCCGACTTTGCCAGATTTAGACGAATCCTGAAAGAAAGAAAAATATTTCTCAATTTAGAACACAAAATTAAATAAGCAAACCACTCAAAATCCCAAATCGCATGTGTGACATTACGCTAACGGTACTTCAGCAGAAATGAGAGAGAAACCATGACGGAAATCAGTGTCGCGCCATTCAGAAGCAAGCCAGTGGGTTGAAACGATGCTATTTGACGTGTGGATGCGGGAGTTTGGGTGAAATAGTGCAGCGTAAAACTGCGGGTAGCTGAGAGCTAGCTGGTTTAGCAATTAATGAGGAGTGGTAGGGGGTGGTGCACTCATCGCTTCATATTCTCTGCTAAGACGATTTTACCCCCTCAATAGGGGCGCGTCCACGAACTCGAGTAGTGGAAAAATGGTCCAAAAAGCAACGCCAGCGTGAGTTTCCCTGCAACTCACCTTTTCTTTTTTCGTTTTGTTCGGCATTGTCCAAACGTCGCCGCCCTTGCTCCCCTCTTGGATCCTCCACTGGCGAAACCACAGCAACTCTCTCCTTGCGGCCCTTCGCACACTGTGAGACGGTTCATCCTGTCCTCAACATCCGATTGGTTTCTGGTAGTCAGCTGACCCACTTACGCGACTAATGACGTATTCCAACTGCGGAAGGAGAAAAGGCGCCCCCAGCTGGCCACTATCGCGAGAGGTGTGGTCGCGACCGGCGAGGGGAATCTCGCGGTGACGTCGTTTTTATGTAATGGAGAACAAAATGCAGTGTTGTACTAAAAACAAACATAACATCACCACAATTCAGTATAGTCTGTGTGTTTCAAGTAGAACCAAGTGTCCCACTGTATTGTCCCCCGACAAATATAACTTGGTTTCTTGCGCTGGCATGTTAACTTTTATAAATTGTTCCAATTTAACTTCTCGTTTTAGCCCCAAAACATCTCTGACAAGTTTCCATAGAACCATATGTGCTTACTTGAAGCAGAGCAGCCGAGGAAAAAAAAATATACAAAAAGACGAATTCACTATATGTATTACTATTGAGGTTGGAAATGCAGGTCAATGCTTCGATTAGCATATATGCCAGCAAAGAATAAATTGTTGGGCCCAAGACCCACAACTGCCATTTCCAGAGTTGCATTCAGTAAACCAGTCTTTCATTATGTTCAACTTTATTCCAGGCTCCCACCACTTTTTACAGCTTCACTTATCTTGCACTGCATTTACAGTTCAAGTCAAACATGGAATGCTTCAACATCAATAAAATAGAAAATCAAATACAAAAAGTGGCGAGTTTCAAACAAACAATCAGAATTGCAACAGCATTGGGGAGTGGGGAGGGGATTTCATAGGGAGAAGTTAAGGGGGTGTTCCAGTATTAACAGTGCGCTTGGATAACTTTAATGAGACGTAACCGTGGGTGTGGGGAGCAGTTTTAGTCCACTTCCTCCATCCTGGATGTGTCGTCGTCACCCTCCAGTGGGGGCATTTCCTCAACGGGGCCGGTGGTGTCATTCGGAGTCGGCTCATCTTCGTCGATGCCTAGAAAGACCATTGGGAATTGTAAATTTGCATAAAAATAAAGTAGTGACTCATGTCGGAAAATAGCTTGTTCAACGACTCACCGAGACCAAGCTTGATCATCCTGTAGATGCGATTGGAGTGCGTCTGCGGGTCGTCCAGCGTGAATCCCGAGGACAGCAGTGCCGTCTCGAACAGCAGGATGACCAAATCCTTCACAGACTTGTCGTTCTTGTCCGCTTCCGCCTTCTGCCGCAGCGTCCCCATGATGGGGTGCTCAGGGTTGATCTCGAGGTGCTTCTTGGCTGCCATGTAGCCCATGGTGGAGTTGTCTCTGAGGGCCTGGGCCTTCATGATCCTCTCCATGTTGGCCGTCCAGCCGTACGTGCTGGTCACAATGCAGCAGGGGGATGTTACCAGGCGATTAGAGATTGTGACCTGTGGAGGAAATCCAGTTGGATGTATCAAATTCTTGACTTCAACCAGGTTTCTGGAATTCTCAGCCAGCGCATGCATATGCACAGGTATGGTGCATTTGAGTCACTTTATGGTTCCATTTTCAGTTTTACTGTGGTAAATTTCGACTTCCTGCTTTGTGTTGGCTTGATGGGACTCCTAGCCAGAGCAGGAAAATGGTTTTTGTCAACAAGGAGCTTATAAAATCTCAAATCAATATTTAGCATTATTGCCGGTTATATTTTGATAGGCTACTTCCTGTTTTGGTCATGAGCTTGTGAACGAAGAAGTGTGATTGGTCATAGTGCAACTCGTCGTTCAGATATGTCACTATAAGCTTTTTCTTGATGCTCATTTTATATGATACTTTTATTTCCTGTTTTTTTTAAATAAATAGAACACTTATCCCAGGGCTGATACTGACAAATGTTTTTAAAACTGCTCAACAAGAAACGGAGTAAACAAGTTGCTCTTTGGCAGTAAATTTGAAATCCATTTTTTTTTAATGTGCTTACCTTCTCTACTTTCTTCTCCAAGATGTCTTTCATGATCTTGCAAAGGTTTTCAAACTGAGCCTTTTTCTCCTCCTGCTTCTTCTTCTCATCCTCATCCTCGGGTAGCTCAAGGCCTTCCTTGGTGACCGAGACCAGGTTCTTGCCCTCAAACTCCTTCAGCTGTTGGACGCAGTACTCGTCGATGGGCTCGATCATGTAGATGACCTCCAAGCCGGCCTTGCGGAGGCGCTCCACAAAGGCCGAGTTGGCCACCTGGTCTTTGGTCTCACCTGACAGGCAGACGTTTCCGTAACTAAAACGGCTTCAACTGCTTCAACTCAAGACACGGAGGTGAGCGGCATGCTCACCTGTGATGTAGTAGATATGTTTCTGGTTGTCTTTCATGCGCGTCACATAGTCCTTCAGAGACACCATCTCCTCCCCGGAAGCAGAAGTGTAGTATCGTAGCAGCTCGGACAGTTTCTTCCTATTCTGGGAATCTTCGTGGATGCCGAGCTAAAAATATAAATGTGTGTTAGGAAACAAAGTCTGAGTCCTCGAAGGATGTGGACTTTGTCATCAACTCACTTTAATGTTCTTTGAGAACTGCTCATAGCACTTCTTGTAGTTGTCTTTATCTTCAGCGAGCTCTGTGAAGAGTTCCAGGCACTTCTTGACCAGGTTCTTGCGGATGACTTTCAGGATCTTGCTCTGCTGCAGCATCTCTCTGGAGATGTTCAAGGGCAGGTCCTCAGAGTCCACCACACCCTTGATGAAGTCTGAGCAAGAGGGAGCGAGTGAGCGATTTGTTTTGGGAAAACGAAAACGTGCTGTGGCAAGTCGGCACTCACTGAGGTACTCTGGAATGAGCTCATCGCAGTTATCCATGATGAAGACTCTGCGCACGTACAGCTTGATATTGTTCTTCTTCTTCTTGTTCTCAAAGAGGTCAAACGGCGCGCGGCGAGGCACAAACAACAGGGCGCGGAACTCCAGCTGACCCTCCACTGAGAAGTGCTGACAAAAAGAAGTGCATTGATATCATTTGGGGGGCAGTAATAGCACTTACAATCCCGGAATTTAAAATGTAAATATTATGCTTCAGTATCTCTGCTTTTCCTCTTTAGTACAGAGTGGCAGTTCTTTTTCCACCCGAGACCAACCTTGACAGCCAAGTGCTCCTCCCAGTCATTCGTAAGGCTCTTGTAGAACTCGCCGTACTCCTCGTTGGTGATATCGTCGGCATTGCGCGTCCACAGAGGCTTGGTTTTGTTCAGCTCCTCCTGGTCAATGTACTTCTCCTTGATCTTCTTCTTCTTTTTCTTGTCCGTGGACTTGTCGTGCTCGTCGTCGTCCTCGCCGATGTCCTCCACCTCGGGCTGGTCGTCGTCCTGCTCTTCCTCATCCTTGTCTTTGTCCTTCTCTTTCTCCTTCTCCTCGCCTTCCTCCTCTGCTTCGTCGTCACTCACCTCCTTGTCTCGCTCCTTCTCAACCTGAAGGAACACAACTTGCTCGTCACTTGCGAGTTTGCTATTTAAAAGAATGGTCATTCCGAGTCAGACATAGGGGAGGTGTGCATCATCCACACTATGATACAACTAAAAGAAAATGGTGACATGAAATGACATTACTTTTACTCCTTTAGCATTTAATTCTCTGTTGTTGCTTTTTTTTTTAGCTTGGTGTAATGAATAAATGTCACAATAATAAATGGAACATACACATTTTAATTGAGATGAACCGATCGTCTCCTTTCACTTACATAGAGCGTGATGGGGTAGCCGATAAACTGCGAGTGCTTCTTCACGATCTCTTTGACCCTCCGCTCCTCAACATATTCCATCTGGTCATCCTTCAGGTGCAAAATAACCTTGGTTCCACGACCAATCGGTTCATTAGCTGATGGGAAAGAAGTGTCAACTCAGGTTACAGATAACGTTCTTCGTGTAGCAAAACTGTGTGTTAAGCTAACGGTGTGTGTACTCACTCTTGTCCACCATGACTGTGAACGAGCCCCCGGCGGCGGACTCCCACACGTACTGCTCGTCGTCATTGTGCTTGGTGACAACCGTCACCTTGTCGGCCACCAGGTAGGCCGAGTAGAAGCCCACGCCGAACTGACCGATCATGGAGATGTCGGCTCCGGCCTGCAGGGCTTCCATGAACGCCTTGGTGCCCGACTTGGCAATGGTGCCCAGGTTGTTGATCAGGTCCGCCTTGGTCATGCCGATACCCGTATCAACCAAGGTGAGGGTGCGCTCTTCTTTGTTGGGAATGATTTCAATTTTCAGCTCCTTGCCGGTATCCAACTGGGAGGGGTCGGTAAGGCTCTCGTAGCGGATTTTGTCCAAAGCCTTCAGAGAGAAATTCAAGAATCAGTCATCTCACTTTTAAATGATTCGAAAATGGATGGATGGATGGATGAACGCAACAGGTGGCTTCTGCCATCTAGTGGACAAGCTTGTAACGTTTCTGCCCATTGCTATATGTCGCCACTCCCAGCATAGTTTCTGCACATTATTTCTCATAACTCATTTTCATAACCATTTGCGTGAAATTGGATGATTTCCCACAGCACTCCTAATTACATCTTAACACCACAAGTGGCTGGGAATCACATGACAATAGACACAGCTTTGACATTGACAACAACCATTATTTCGCAACTTACATCCGAGGAGTTGGAGATGAGCTCCCTGAGGAAGATCTCCTTGTTGGAATAGAAGGTGTTGATAATCAGGGACATCAGCTGAGCAATCTCAGCCTGGAAGGCAAAGGTCTCCGTCTCCTCCATTGGATGATCCTCAGGCATCTTTAAGCACAAAGAGATGTATGAACATTAAAATAAGCAGTCATCATGACCATTATCCATTCGTTTTCAACCGCGCTTGTCCCGATTTGAGTTGGGTCAGCTCACAAGCCAGACTGTAGCATTTTTTTTAAAATGACAAATTAATGAACTAAACTTCAGCAGTTTAGTAATGGCTGGGGACTTATACAGAGGAGAGTGTGGGCAAAGCAGGTAGTTCAACAGACTGCCTTAACCCGTCTTTAATCCACCTTTGGGCCTTGAAGCTCAAATCCCATCGCAATCTGCTCTGAGGACGCGTTGGGCTTAAGCGTTTCATTCTATAGTGCAGCTTCTGCATTCATAACACGGGTCCTATGGCGTTCCGGTCCTATAAATGACGTTCCGGTCCTATGAATAATGTTCTGGTCCTATGATTACATAAACCCTAATTTACACTGAAGTCAGAACGTACTTTGTATCTATAACACAGGGGTAAAGTAGTGACTTTACTCACAGAAACTATTTTACTGCGCAAACACAAATGGGTCATAAATAACCATATTTTTACTATATTAAAATATATTTGCTAGTTTTCTTTATCATATTGTTGAAATATCTTTGCGATTTTTCTTTTTCAATTATTTTTTTGGTGGCTCCTTTAGTTCGCTGTACATCCCACTTATGTGCACTGCTTATACTGCTAACATGGCTGAAAACAGAGGAACTAGATACATGCTGCAAATATTTTGACTTGCCTGATCCACACACCCAGATATTAGAAATGACAGCAACAGACGTCAGCATTGGCCGAGCCAAACAGTTGGATAGCAGAATTAAATAAATTGAACATTTCGTGTTCATTTAATAACGATTGTGCTTGCATTTTTTGACACAATTTACATTCTCCTAAGAGGCAGCATTTATTGTCATGTCATTTTAATGCTTCCATGGACGGTCAGTGATAATACTGAGGAAGAAAACGTTTTTTTTTTGTATCTGAGATGATGCAAAGCACATCCGTGTTAGTTCAAAGTTCATATCGCCCAGAGTTAACTCGGCGTGGATTCTTCGTACACGTCGTACTGTTCGTAAAATGACGCAAAACGAGGACTCCTATCATATTTCGCAAGCGGTTGAACTGCATGGCGTAATGGCTCTGCGACGCCCTCTAGCGAATCCACCGGGAAACTGCAAGTTTCCAGAAGGTACTCTGCAGTTTCTTTTGGAATTTCAATAGAGCAATTGGTTAATTCCTCACAGTATGTCAAAACGTCTCTTTGTCCCCTTCTCATGTGTATAAAAATGTTGCAACTTTGTTTGGCATCTTGCTTTACACCCATTACACGTAAACTTAGTCTGGCAAGTGCACCACCATGTGTTCGTCTTTCGCGAGAAACCATAAAAGAAAAAAAATGAGGACATCGTTACCACATCTAAATAAGAAACAACGGAAGGATTAAAATCAATCGTTGCACACCCTATTTACTGCTAATAAGACTATATACACATGATCGTGTGGATACTAGCGTCAATGGAATTCGCACGACCTTATTCATACAATTAAACACATTCAAATCATTTTTTCAAATATTTTTAACCAAACATGTTTCGAGAACACAAATAGTTGTCACGCGACACACTCTTACAATACCTTAACACGAGAAAAACCCGGATAACGATTTAATAAGCAGGATTTGAAGGGGCTCATTCCCTTACCTTGGTCCTCGGTGTTTCGGGAGAGTAAACTCCGACGTTAAAAGTGCTCAGACGAGTGTGACAAGCGAAGACTACAGATCTCGTCTATATAGCCCTTCTACAAAAGGCGTTCGAGAAGCGTCGAGTGACAGGCGAAGACGACAGAGCTCGTCTATATAGTCCTTCTACAAAAGGCGTTCGAGAAGCGTCGACTTGAGCTCAGAGCTTCTGGAACTCTCTGGAATCTTCCTCGATGCAGCCGGTAAAATATCGAGCGCTCGTTGGCCCAAATGGGCTGTCAGTCAGTAAAACGGGGCGGGAGCTATTGAAGCCAGACGTCATAAGGGGCGGAACACAAAAATAAATAAATAAATCGAAACATGTGGCGTTCACGGAACGTTCCAGAACATTGGAAAATTTTACGGAAATCTCACTTTGTGACGCAATTACTTTGAGGAAATAAAATGTAAAAAGTGATACATACAACACAAAGGGCAAGGGAAGAATTTCACTTGCATATCTTAGTTGATTTTATTACAAATACGAATGCTTTCATTTATAAAAAATAACAAAAGACGGAGGGTACCTATTTCCAGTGACTTAATATTTTCATTTGAGGTTCAAACAGAAGACTCCAAAAGAAAATACATTGTTCCAAGCAACTATATTTTCTTTGTTGAGATAAGAACAGCACTCCATGATTATTATGTCTGCCTCCATGTCCGAATGAGAGTGTTTCATTGTTTGTCTAGATGTTCCTTGTGAATGGCTGTGTATTAGTCGTGGGTGTATAGCACCCAAAAAAGAAACATCTCAAATAAGCAGGAGAGTGGTCCTTGAGGACTGGAGTTTGACACTTGCGGTGTATAGGATGGGATAGGATCCAGGTCACCCATGACTCTTATGAAAATAGGTGGTACAGAAAATGAATGGATGGATGGATGAACTATAAACATCCATTCATCAATTGAATTGTATTATCTATAACTAGCAAAAATAGAATTGCTTGGAATCAGTCAAAATAAAAATATGTTTCGAGCAGTTTCACAGAAGCAGCTGAGGTTCGATTGTGACAACGCCATGGGTTCCTTTTTTTTTTTACATATTTTGACAAAAAGTTACTGTTAGAAACAAATGACTCAAATAAGTTACACTGTGTAAAATTATGAAAGCAGATGTGTTCAGTCGACTTCCTCCATTCTTGACGTGTCGTCATCGCCCTCAAGGACCGGCATGTCTTCTTCAGCGGGCTGAATGATGTCCTCAACTGCAGAGTCATCTTCGTCGATGCCTGGCAATTATACATTTGTGTGAACGCCTTAGGTCTCTTCAAAATTACTTGAGGATAATCTAGACTAAAATCAGAAAAGATCAGACAAACGAATGGAGAATCACTCACCGAGACCAAGCTTGATCATCCTGTAGATGCGGTTGGCATGCGTCTGGGGGTCCTCCAGCGTGAATCCCGAGGACAGCAGTGCCGTCTCGAACAGAAGGATGACCAGGTCCTTCACCGCCTTGTCATTCTTGTCCGCCTCTGCTTTCACCCTCAAGGTCTCCACGATGGGATGCATGGGGTTGATCTCGAGGTGCTTCTTGGCGGTCATGTAGCCCATGGTGGAGTTGTCCCTCAGGGCTTGCGACTTCATGATCCTCTCCATGTTGGCCGTCCAGCCGTACGTGCTGGTGACGATGCAGCAGGGCGACGAGACCAGGCGGTTGGAGACGGTCACCTTGAAAGAATGCCGCATTTGGTTATCGCCGCGGCAATGACGCAAGGAGAGACAGTCGGTGTCTCCTGCACGCAAACCTTTTCAATCTTCTTGTCCAGGATGTCCTTCATGATCTTGCAAAGGTTCTCAAACTTAGTCTTGAGTTCCTCCTGCTTCTTTTTGTCATCCTCATCCTCGGGTAGCTCAAGGCCTTCCTTGGTGACCGAGACCAGGTTCTTGCCGTCGTACTCCTTCAGCTGCTGGACGCAGTACTCGTCGATGGGCTCGATCATGTAGATGACCTCCAAGCCGGCCTTGCGGAGGCGCTCCACAAAGGCCGAGTTGGCCACCTGGTCTTTGGTCTCGCCTGTTTCAGAGGTCAGGTGGTAATATGCTAGACATGCTAAATAGTCATGCAAATGTAGCGAAAGTCGGGATAACAACAGGATGATGACAAACCTGTAATATAGTAGATGTGCTTCTGATTGTCCTTCATGCGTGAAACGTAGTCCTTCAGAGAAACCATCTCATCTCCAGAAGCAGAAGTGTAGTATCTCAGCATCTCTGACAGTTTCTTCCTGTTCTGGGAATCCTCGTGGATGCCGAGCTAAATCACAAATGTGGGTTAATAACATCGGCGGTAGGAATCTTTGAGGGATGTTGACTTTTGAGATCAATCTACCTTGATGTTCTTTGAGAACTGCTCATAGCACTTCTTGTAGTTGTCCTTGTCTTCCGCAAGCTCGGAGAAGAGTTCCAGGCACTTCTTGACCAGGTTCTTGCGGATGACCTTGAGGATCTTGCTCTGCTGCAGCATCTCTCTGGAGATGTTCAAGGGCAGGTCCTCAGAGTCCACCACACCCTTGATGAAGTCTGAGTAGAAAACAAAGGAAGCCAAACTGGTCAGTTGTGAAAGCGTTAGAAAAAAAAATACCTGAAGGGGATCGTTTAGAGCGAGATACTTACTGAGATACTCTGGAATCAGTTCCTCACAGTTGTCCATGATGAAGACCCTGCGCACATACAGCTTGATGTTGTTCCTCTTCTTCTTGTTCTCAAAGAGGTCAAACGCAGCTCGTCTGGGTACAAAGAGCAGTGCCCGGAACTCCAACTGTCCCTCCACGGAGAAATGCTGCAGACCCGACGAAAAGAAGCCACATGCTCGGACGGATCCTGTTGCGGCAAGTTCATCGACAAAGAGCTGCGGCGTTCATTTACCTTGACGGCCAGGTGGTCCTCCCAGTCGTTGGTGAGACTCTTGTAGAACTCGCCGTACTCTTCGTTGGTGATGTCGTCAGGATTACGGGTCCAGATGGGCTTGGTCTTGTTCAGCTCCTCCTGGTCCATGTACTTTTCCTTCACCTTCTTCTTCCTCTTATTCTTGCTCTCCTTGGTGTCCTCATCCTCATCGGAGCCGACGTCCTCGATCTCCGGTTTGTCCTTGCTCTCCGCAGCAGCGTCTTTGTCCGCATCCTCCTCCTTTTCTCCTGCCTCCAGATCAACCTCCTTCTCTCTCGTCTTCTCCACCTTGAGAATAACATATGGGAATTTAAAAATTGGCATCTTCTCAGTTCCGTTGCGGGAAAATAAAACCTCTTGCGACACACTCCCTTACGTAAAGTGTGATGGGGTATCCGATAAACTGAGAGTGCTTCTTCACAACTTCCTTGATGCGCTTCTCCTCGCAGTATTCCGTCTGATCTTCTTTGAGGTGCAGGATCACTCGTGTGCCTCTGCCAATTGACTCCCCTGAAAGTCAGCGATAAAAAATCGTCAACTCTCGGTGGATCATCTCAAGAACTGGAGTGATAAAGTCTTCGTTTTCGAAAGAACAGCACGAATAAATGCTAACCACTGGGCCAGCGCATTGAGCTAGAAATAACGAGTGAAATTTACCAGTGTCAAGACGGACAGTGAACGAGCCCCCGGCCGCGGACTCCCAAATGTACTGCTCGTCGTCGTTGTGCTTGGTGATGACCGTCACTTTCTCAGCCACCAGGTAGGCCGAGTAGAAGCCCACGCCGAACTGACCAATCATGGAGATGTCGGCTCCGGCCTGCAGGGCTTCCATGAACGCCTTGGTGCCCGACTTGGCAATGGTGCCGAGGTTGTTGATCAGGTCGGCTTTGGTCATGCCGATACCCGTATCGACCAGGGTGAGGGTGCGAGCGTGCAGGTCGGGCCGGACTTCGATCTTCAGGTCTTTGCAGGAGTCCAGTCGGCTGGGGTCGGTCAAGCTCTCATAGCGGATTTTATCCAAAGCCTGTCGGAGGGAATCTCATTTGTACTCAGCAGCGCTATTTATTTCCCGCCTCGGGCGTAAAAGTCAAAAATTGAGGTTCAGCGTGTACCTCGGATTTAAGATCACAGTCGGGTTCACGTTGGGTGCAATGAGGTGATAAAACTTACATCAGAGGAGTTGGAGATGAGCTCCCTGAGGAAGATCTCCTTGTTGGAATAGAAGGTGTTGATAATCAGGGACATCAGCTGAGCAATCTCAGCCTGGAAGGCAAAGGTCTCCGTCTCCTCCTCCATGGCATTTGCGGCGTTCTCGGGCATCTGGCAGAGAAAATAAACCCGATTCTCATTGATTCATCCATCAAAGATCTTTTGGAATTGGAGGAATGGTTGAGTTGGAGCCTATCCCAGATGACCTTGGGGCACCGGGTGGGATACATTGAGGGTCCGGCGGCTAATTGCAGAGCATGTAGCTCAGCAGGGACTGTGGAAAATTTGAGCATTTAGCAAGTTTTAAGAATGTGCGTGAAAACCTGGAGAAAACCAGACAAATACATGGAGAACATGCAAGCTCCACACTGAGCCAGGATTCAACCCTGGACCTCAGAACTGCGAGACAAACGTGCTAACAACGAGGCTACTGCGACGCCCTTCCAAACCAAACTCCAAATATCTAAAAATCAGAGTCCAAGTTCTGGTGATAAAAGAGCACCACGTGGTTTCAGGGAGTTGTGGGGCGGGGCTTAGCAGCTGCTTCTGGTGCGGCAGCACATGTTCCTCCTGTCAATCAAACACCTTTGACCATCCCCCTCCCAATGGGTTACCTAACACCCCAATGTTAAACGAAGCCAATTTAAGATAGAAAGCGAGTCTTTTTCAGCAAAGAGTTGTCGTGGTAGCACACACGTGGGTCAAATCATCTCCTGCTCTTAGTTCCTGCGACTCTGCTGTTTGCCATTGCGCTCACGGTCAGGGTCACCCTCCGCGCCATGTGCTCAGCCCATGCTTCCGTCTCGTTAAGATACTCGCGGCACACCACTCCACCGCTCCGTCCGAATAGAACATAGCTCGTCAACATGGAATATTGTTGTCTGAGTATTGCCGCAATCCGCCCGCACATTTTTGTTGATAAAAATATTCAGAAATTACCACAACGTGTTTGACATCGCTTGCTTCGGACTTACTTTGAATATGAAATCTGTGGCGGTCGAGTCTGTCGATGTCTTTTGTGAAGAGCTCAGAATCTGAATTGGGACTTGCGCTGCTGCTTCCTCCGGTGAGTGTCTTTGGACTAGATGTAGACTCCCACGGCACACTGGGGGGCTTTTTATACCTCAGCAAGGGTGTGGGGGGCTTCTGGAAGCTCCCATTCAGAAGGTTCCAGAATGATACTTTCACTACCGGGAGGGGGTCGGGTGGAGCTGGTGGCGAGTGAAACGTCAGAGGCCTAAAGTTGATGTGCCCTTATAGGGCAAGCAAAGTCACAAGCAGTGCCTGTCAGTCAAGACGAGAGCCTTCCTGATAGCTAGGCTGGCCATTAGGCTGCAAGACCCCCCCCCCCCCCGCCCCCCACCCCCTGCAAGTCCTCACAGCTGTGGATTGCCTTTGCTATCAGCTGCTGTGACACACAACACAGGCCTCTATGGGCAGGATGTCTATTTTTTGAAAGCACACAGTTTTACTTTTGGGCCACACACCTACGCATTCATTTTTTTAAAAAATATCTAAAGCTAATCAGCAATCAATAACAGCTATACATTCAGATTCCACTTCAAAAGTTGTTGATCAGAATCAGAATAATCTGAATTGGCCAAGGATGTTAGCACACACACACAAGAATTTGTCTCCGTATAGTGTGAGGGGATTGGCTCTTTTTTTTTTATTACATTTTTTTTACCGGTAGTTGGGAATTACAAACTTACTTTGATAAGTTGGAAAAACACATTGAGAATAATTATTGCATTATTGTCACTTGTACCTGTTCCTCAACATAGCGAAATGATATTTTGTAGCCAGTCTGGCCCGTTTGGTGACATAACAGGTTGGTGTTGAAATGTCATGGCTGATACTTTAGATTGAGGTGATGATTTGGTGGGAAATCGACACACATTGCGTTCACACAGGATTGAGGGGGTTGGGGGGGAACTGTGCTAGATGACCAGGCGGTAGTAGTACATGACACTTGCAGCACATTCCATGTTATGTAATCCAAATAGTTGCAGTTGGTAAGGAGTAGAACATTCTACGCTCAGGAGGAACTCGCGCTGTCACAATCCATGCAAGACGATATTGTCCGAGATGTCAACATGTCAAATGGGTGTAAAATTACTCTTTCCGACAGCAGACAACACAGACACCCCCCCCCCCCCCACCCCCCCGTTACCTTCAACACAAATTAATCTAGGAACCAATTCAACAGCTTGTGATTGGGACAAAATCCACTGCTGCTAATGGACAAAAGTTGACAAAAATCATCCACGTTCCCAGGAAAGTGTAAACGTGTCATTCGTGCGAAATAAGTAGTTAAAAAACTGACAATAATTATACTATTCTCAGATTTTACCCCAACCTAAATTTAATTCAAGAATTGTCACTCTCTCGTTTTGTCGTTTTATGGTTGAAGTTATAGTTTCCCTTAATGCAGTTACACCTTATGCCCACACGGGGGCAATACACCTCCACGACTGACAGGGTGCTCAAGACAGACTAAGGTTTTAAGAGACAAGTACAAGTTTCTTTTTCCTAAATTGTGAGACCAATCTGATTCACGTGGAGTGACAAGTAGATCAATTGCACGCATATAAAAATGACAAGTGTGTTTTTTCAAAGTGGGAAAAAACGATTTAAAAAAAATGGCTTCAAAAGTTAGTTGAAAAGGCATAAAAGGCTCCAAAAATGGTAACAATGACGATTTAAGTATTAACAAAATTAATAAAAACAAAGACTTGAATAAAATGTGAACTATTTTATCAAAGGTGACAGCAAAGGTGATCATGAAAGTAGCAATAAGAGTGATAAACAATGTTCGCAACACGTTAGTGAACAGAAAGTGCCATCTCCTTGCTGACCTTCTCTTTTTGCTCGTCACATCCTCAAAACAAAACAAAACAAAAAAAATCTTTTTGGACAACTACAACTCCGCATTCCCACCAAAGTCCACAACGGGAATGTGACATTCCTTCATCCGTCCTCTTGTTTTTTTATCATTCTGCCCACTAACAGCGGAGATTATTGCTTCGAGGTGGAGAAGGTAGAGAAAAAAGCCATGTGGAGGCATTTCATAAATACTAAGCAGAATAAACATGTTTTCTTATCAGCAAGCCGCTTCGCTGATATATTTTACACGTCCTGCTGATGGAAGCCAGGGGATGAAGATGGAATTCCAAAGCAATTTTCAATTACACAAAAAAACCCTCTGTATGTGTGTGTGTGTGTAAGCTCGCTTTAAAAGCAGGGGCTCACAAATGGAATCTAATCTTGAGAGCAAACGCGGGAAGTTCTGACAAGACGTTGAATCACGGTGCTGTGGATGAGAAGAAGTGATTTGCATTTGACTTCATCAGCTCACATATGAAACCTGTTCTCATATTTATATTAAACACCCTGTTTTATGGGTTTTGATGACGCAGGAAGTTTGGTAAATCTCGTAAATTTGAAGAAGATTCACTATAGAAAATTAAAAAATGGCCTATTCTATTTGACTATTTTTTTCGGGGGGATTTTTTATTCACAGAAAAAAAAATACAGATTTTTTTTTTAGTATAAGTCTGGCCTATGTTCAAACAAAAGCATGTTATAAGTAACAGCAGAAGTTATAAATTTCAAAGAAAGGTAATCAAAGTGACTATGAAAGCGGAAACAAAACTAAAATAAAAATCAGGCAACAAAGTAACAAGCAACTCAAGTGATGGTATAATAAAAGAGATGGAAAAAAGTGGAATAGAACTGCTCTACGAGGACGCCAACATGATGATTTTAGGAGCTTTTGTTTTTGTGTGAGTATGTGTCCCTTTCAGGTGAGCAACTTTTTTTTTTCTGGTTGGTTGGCCTCGCACCCCGCTTGAAGTCCTAATAAGGCTCATTTGATGGCAAGTCGCCCGGAGATTAGATGTGTCAGAGCAGGCGTGGGCCCACATTGACGTGGCAGATCTGTGGGCTCAAACATTCCAAAGCCACTAAGGCTTACTTGAGGAGAAAAAAAGAAACCACCAACACTTGGGGATTTTTCACCTGCTACACCGCAGCTTAAGTCTCCTCTTTGACAAAAACGATCACGAAAAACAAGATGATCGGCGCACGTTTGCTTTCATGATTTCAAAACTACACGGGTTTGGCCACAAGGGGTCGCTCAGTGAACGACGACTTAACGGCAAAGCAGTCCTTAAGTAGTCCCAGAAGTTGCTTACAATGCAAAACAACTGCCTCGCTGGAGAGAACGCCCTCCACTGCAGCTGCAAACCAAAATTCAAAAACAGATCAAGACATGACACCAAATCTTATCATCAGACAGGAATACTGAGGAACGAGTGACAAACGTCTCGCGAAACGGACGTTTCGATCCTTCAGAAAATGTACCTAAAGATCTCTTGGGCAAATCATGTTTTGCAAGAACTACCGGGGGGAGGCGGCATTAGCATCGGCCCTTAGCGAGGTTGGCAGCGTTCATCGGTATTCCGCAGATCGCCTCGGGGCGCCGCGAGTTCTTCGCTCGGCAGGGAAAGTGTAAGGTTAAAATGGAGATTAGGCTTTGTTCTCTAATGAAGTTTATCTCCCCTCGGCTGCCACATGCACCTGCACATCTCCGCGCAGGCAAGAGGACCAAAGTCAGGGAGTTAAGCACTGTGTCGTAAAAGGAAAAAAAAAAAAAAAGATCTGATACTAATTTCACAGGTTGATGGGTGACATCTCAACATGCTTAAAACTGCTGGATAAAAAATAAATATATAGTCAATCCAGCACCAGGGTTCGTGTAGTTTATTTTAATTATATAAAAAAAAAGATTATTCAATCTGCTGGTTCAAAATAATTACCCCAACCTTGGGTAAAGGTCATCCAATCTACTTGAAATCTAAGTCAAAAATGTGGGTGTAAAAAGAAACACCTCAACAACGCACGCCGAAAATCGAACAGGACGTCGGCCATTTTGGTTTGAAGCAGCCATATTGGGTGAATTCCAGGGCTCCGCCTGCTTTCGATTTGTTTTGACTGTGACTCAAAAGCCCATTAAAGTTACTGCATGGACTCTGTTGCAGTTTGTACAAGCTGACAGGTGAACATTCGTCGAATTGTGTTCCCCAGCTGGAGCCGGCGCGATTGCGAGTGGCTTCTGAGGCCAACAACCTCCTGCTTGTTGTTATATGTCGCGTTCTCAAAACAGATAACGTTTGTTACGCTTTGGCGCCAAGTGGGGAAAAAAAACGAAGAGAGGGTTTTATGAGTGTGAGCTGATGATAAAAAGCAATCATTGCTCTGGCTGTGAAAGCTCCATTTTTTTTGAGAGAGAGAGAGAGAGAGAGAGAGAAATCTTAAAAAGCCAACAACCCCTCACCTCGCTTCACGTCTTTGGATCTCAGCGACGCCTCCTTCGCAGACTCATTTCGAGGGTGCGGCGCATCTGTGACGGGATGACTGCTCAGCTCCCACAGGGCAAGAACAGTGCTCGTTGTGCGTGTCAACCTGGACAAGCGGAGAAAACTTGACTGATGAAAGGAAGCTCAGCTTACTTTCTTTTTTTTGGTCACATCTTTCTTCATCAAAATTAACGGACATGCAAATGAATCTGTTGCAGCCGCGCTTCAAAAAAATCAAAAGCGTTTGTTTTTAAAAAAAATCATAAATAGCACTAATATTATACGCCACCAGGAGGCAGTACAACGCAGTCTTAAAGACAAACAAAAAAGAGCTGCCTCAACTGCGAGTGCGATAGTAAGATGCGGGATAAAGAATATATGCCTTTATAGAGTACTGTTACATTATCAATGTACGTGTGTTGTTATGTTGCTAAGTCTTGAAGCTAACTGTTAGCTAATCAGTGTTTGCTACTATTAAGCTAAGAAAACTCTTCAAAAGCTCCGCCAGCTTCCCCGTGAGCTCTGTAATGAGGGTCGTCTTTAGGGAACGCCCTAAAATCCAGGTGCCGAAAGGAGACTTTGCGGGCCCCTGGCAGGGAATGATTTATTCAGGACGCCGGGCCAAGTGAGCGAGGGTCGTCGTTTAAGGAGTGCTCGGTTTATGCGTAACGAGCCTCCATTAAACTTTCACAAGCCACCCCCTCCGTGACGTCCAAGTCAGCCGGGATTGCGGCCTTCCCTCCCGGTAGAGAGACGCCGCTGTCCCGCATCATACAACTCGGAGCTCCTCTTGCTGAATATTTCAACCAATTGCAGTCCATTAGCATCTTTCTTTTTGTTTAATATTGATGCTATGCTAATTCATCATTAATTGCCGGGGTTAGAGTCCCCCGTATGTCAGCGCAGTGGGTCTATGAAGCGCTGCTAACTTCCTATTTCCAAAGTCAAAACAGGCCTGAGACCGGAATTTAAATTAGTCGAATCTCATACCCTGATTGGAAACCTAACGATGGCCCTACTTTGGAACCTTTCAAGAAATGCCAAATCCTGTTTGAAACCACAACCCAAGTTTAAAACCTCAACCCAGGTTGGCTGAACCCTTTCAGGGACAGCGTTTACTACAGTGGACAGATGATCCTGTTATCGGGTTACAGGGTGTGCGAAAGGGTTCAAACCCTACTTTGAAATTCAAACTTGAAACCCTAACCGAGGCTCGAAACCCCACGAACACTCACTTGAAACACTCGATCCTAACCGATGATATCAGAACTGTCTGAATCCATCAGTGGCCACATTATGATTTCTTTGTATCCGTGTTGATGATTGCGTGTCAGAGGTAAATGAGCGTGTGCGCCCCATCTTGAAATGCCAACCAACACTTGACAACCTAATTTTGAAAATTGAAACGCAAACTTGCAATCCGAAATCTAAACTTGAAACCGGAACCGTGTCTCGAGACCCTAACCCTTGTCTCAAAGCCTATCCTAGGTCGGAAACCCTCATTTAAAATGCCAACCCTGATTTGGAACCCTAACCCAAATTCCAAACGGTAATTTGATGACAATAATAAATCGAACCAGTGTTTATTTATTTCACAATTAATTCAGAGCAGTGCTTGAACAGCATTTCTTCCTCTTCTTTTCGCCGTCCTTTCTAAGCAAATCAGCACAAGCCTAAAACGAGTCCCCCTGCACTGTTGCCATGGCGAATATCAGAGAGCATAAATCCGTCTGCCAGCAGATTAGGAAGATGCTGGTGACGTCTTGACCGCTTCAGTCCGTTTTCACTGTACTTTGCCGTTTTCGACTCAACTTGTAATTTGCTTGCCACCTGCCGGCCCATGGGAAGAAAAATATCAACTCTGCTGGCGGACATCTGATAACGGGTGGCGAGCTTTGGTTGCGTGTGAATATCTTTTTCCGTTTGTCTCCGGCCCGCAAAGGCCGGCCTGTTCGGAAACGGATGAGCCTGTCAAGGCGCAAACAATCTGCATTCATCATGACTTATTGGTCCGAGCCGACGTTGGTAGTTGTCGGGATGCCGCGGGGCGCAAGGATTTGGCGTCCTTGAGGGATTGAGGCACCCGGGGGTCAAGGTCACATGAACTGAGGGGTGTGTGTGTGTGTGTGTGGGGGGAGGGGGGGATACAGAGCTCGCAACTTCGGCGGTTATCTGTTGCATGCCGGGAGGCTGGACTTCTCCTCGATCGTAGTTTTTCCTTTTTCCGAGCGTCAAGGACACTTTACCATCTTTTGCTTGAGGGATTATTATAATTCAAGGTTTCCCAACCTTTATCAAGGCATAGCAGATATTTTATATTGAAAATAAAATCCAAGCATTACCAAACCTAAAGAATAGTATGCCTCCGGTGGTACGGTTTGAATCTATTAGGGTTCCAAGTCTGAATGATGCGATCGAACAAGGGCTGAAACGTTAACCGAGGCTTGAAAGAGCAAGACTTGCTTGAAAAAAGGTTCAAGACACGGTTAAAGTTTCAAAAACAGCAACACAATACAGAGTTATGATTTCCAGCCAGCCAATATTTCGCCCTCCGCCCGCTTTTTAAATTTTCCTGATCCACCGAACCGTGTTAGCATGTTTCGTGTATGTTAGCGTAACGCGCGCAAGCGTGACCATGAAACACGTTGCTCTTCATAGCCCAATCCTCACCTCAAACTCTAGCGAGAGACAAAAAGACCGGCAGAAGCGTTGTGGGAAATCAGACATTGAAAAGAAATCATCTCTGTGGCGCTCCACTCAAATCAATTTTTCATTTCCCCCCCATCTCCCAACTGTGCTTGAATTATAAATCGTACTGTACACGGTCGGGCAAGAGCGATCCGAGGTTCATGCAAACGCGACGCTCACGTGAATAAACAAAAAATAAATACATGAATAAATTGACATCCGACTGGATGATATTGTTTCAGACAATGTAACCGTTTGAAAGTGGCTCTGGAACTTAACCCCGCCTTGCTAACAGGTCATTGTTGACAATCATTTTCTAAATTAGCCTGGACAGAAAGTCGGGATCCTCACAGATATTTTTCAGAAATAGACAGAGGCAGCCAGAGGCAACGCTGCGCCGCCCGCGTTAAAAAGTCACTTTCGGCGATATGTGCCTTTTAACGGTGACGATAGCAGCGATTGCTATCAACGAGCGATCACCAAGACGCGCTGCGCGATGGGCGACATCGGGAACACTTTAAAAGCGACATTAGCTCGACACCAGCCGTCCGCCGCCGTCGTCGCTGACTGATAGGCATGTCACGCCGCTTAATGCATATTTAATCGCGCAAACCATTACGAAATTTCCAATTACACACGCCGCACTCTCCTTGGAGGAAGCGCTGTGTGCTTTAATTTGATTCTGCTTAATTACTGCAAGAATTATTTTAATTGTAGGCCAAGCGCGGCCTCTTCCCCGCGTCCCTTTTCATTGTTTTGAAAAATTTGGACTGGAAACATGGCTGCGAGACTGCGGTTGGATAAATTTAAAAAAATGGCGATTACGGAGATCATTTTGTTTGATGACATTAAGAGGGCGATTAGCTCAGTAGAAAACTCGTCATTAAAGGCTTTTAGGAAAAATTATTATTTTTGGAAATCACCGGGATGTATTACAGACCCACCCAACTCAGCGCCAGTTTGAGAACACTTCATCACGTCGGTCAAATTATGCTATCCATGGCACGTCTCTCAAAATAAATTCTCATTTGGACAAACCATTCAGGGTTCAGCGTGCCTGCTGCTGTCACCCATGACGGAAACACTGAACTCTTAGAGCAGACGTGGCCACAAAGTAGGAAAAATTGATGTCAAGGGATGCACCGGAGCAGGCGTCAACAAAACCTCGATTCAGCACATCCTTTGGAAAATGATAAAGCTTGACCCGTACTGCCTCGAAGTTGTTCAAAGGCTTCAAGCAGAAGATGATGTTCAACAAGCTGAGGTCAGTATGAGTAAAGCTTTATCACCGCTCTCATTGGAGCAGTATTATGACCATAAAGCTTCCCAAACTGGCGCTGAACTGCACTCAGGGACAGAAAAACTTCTTGCCAGGTGGCAATTTCGCAACGCCGCTCCAAGGTCAATTGGAAAAGAAAAACTGAAAAGGCCGGTGGCCTTGTGTGTCGTGAATTATGACGTATATGACATTACATGATAGAAACTGTAGAAAACTCATGGATGACTGAATTACTTCATCCGGAGCTGGCATTTAGCAACTGGCACAAAAAATAAATACCTTTTACCCTCTGGGACTTGGCAAATGATTTTTCTGATCTACTGATCCTCACAAAGGCTTGCGGGGTGTGCTGGAGCCTATCCCAGCCATCGTTGGGGTACACCCGGAACTGGTTGCCAGCCAATCGCAGGGCGCACACAGACGAACAACCATCCGTGCTCACACTCACACCTAGGGACAATTTTAGAGCATGTTTTTGGAATGCGGGAGGAAACCGGATTACCCGGAGAAAACCCACAAAGGCACGAGGAGAACATGCAAATTCCACACAGGAAGGCCGCAGCCGGAATCGAAGCCCGCACGTCTGCACCCAGTCACCCACCGGGCAGCCAATCATCCGTCCAGTCAGACATTTTAAATTTCACTAATTTTATGGTCACCAGTGAACTCGGCCTATCTATGGACGACTGCATGGCTTTAATATATTTGTCAGGTTTTAGAAGCGACATTCACTTTAGCGTGTGATGCTGTCACAAATAAAATGGTGGTTTGTCGGTCATGCCCACCAACCGGGCGATGTCAGTGATTAGCTTGAATTTTTCGCTGGAGACTGCGACGGAATGACTTGATTGCGGCTCCGGCGGGGCTCGCATGCTGTGCCGATTGCCGTTCTTTTGACAAGCGCTGAATTGCAGCTCTGGCAGTGTTGGAACAATGGTGGTCAGGGGTTAGCAAAGTGCTTTGTTCTGATATTAGAAACGTACCGATTGTGAAACTCTCTCAGCTGATGTACGTGGCACAGTCGCGTGCTGTTATATCGGTTTCTGTCATCACGCTGTGATAGTGGTGGAAAATCCAAGTAGCTGATCCACAGCACACTGGAATAAATATGTCATTCCATTTGACAGACTTATTGTATTTAGCATGACAAGTGGCAGATGTTAACGACACGCCACGCTTGTAAAATCGGCTTGTCATGGCGCCGAGGCGAACCTCGAGAGTGGGGGTGGGGGGGCCCCCCACAGGAGCACCTTGAACTTGCACCTCGCAATATTTGCCAAACGAGATTAGCGCCGTTTAATTAGACTGAAAGCTGCCCTAATAAAGCTATTAGTCACTGGTGCAGGGCGACAGCGGCAGCGAGGAATCCCAGGAATTAACCCCTCCTGCTTGCGAGTGTTTAGCGCGCAACTTGTCATTTTAGTGCCGAGGCTCGCTACCACGGTGAAACCTGAATGTTCTGACCTTGTCCAAAAGTGCTCAAGATGTCATCTTGGCGCAAAACGAATCATTTGGAATCATTTTCTTTACTGATCACGGCAACTTGAAGTTACTAGATGTGTGACGGGAAAAGCACGGAGTGACGTTGGAAGACGTTAGCTTCTTGCGCAATTTGAAAAAGGACAGCATTTTATGTTGATATGTATTTTTTTTTCATGTTTTAGCAATAAGGCCTTGGTGGACCAGAAGAATAATTTTGATCTCCATAATTCTGTATCAGACGACCCCAGTTAGCACGCCTGTCAGCATGGATCTGAGGTTTCTGGGTTCGAAATTTCCCAAATAAGTTACTCCGCCCCCAGAGTTGAGCGGTTGATGAATCACATTGGGTAATATTGAAAAAATTGGAAATTGAAAAATAGCCCTCGCGCCTCCCACCCCTTCCTGCAGATTCTTCAAGGACTACAAAGCCTAATTGGGCGAGGTTGACTCATTCCTATTCATCCTGACAACGGTGCACTCCAGTCAGACAAAATAAATCAATATGATAATCTGATGGGAGCTCACTACTTGTGTCACTTTGGATGACAAATGTAAGATTTGAGAGCCAGCACTAAGATCTGTTTTACTTTGGTATGAATAAATCATATTTTTAATGGAATTATTAGAGCAGTCGTTTGGGAGCGATCGAGCTGGATGATGATGGAGTTTGTTTCCGGATTGGAAAAATATGTACCAAAGCTGCTTATTGTTTTGCTTCTCAAAATGATTGAGGAGCGTTTTGTCATCTTTTGTTGAAGAGTCACAATAAACAAACCCTCAGCATATTTCAGCGATTGAGGATTGCCGCCTTTATTTCCTGGAATCAGATTTTCATCTTTGACCCACGCAGGCAGCCCAAAGCCGCAGATGGGAAGAATAAAAATAAATCTGGTCTCGAAGTGAAAGTCAAAAGGAGGAGGAGATCGGAATAACATCTCGAGGCTGATCCTAATTTTATAATCTAGAAAAAGAAAGGATTTATTTCAAAGTCAAGTTTTTTGTTGTTGTTTTTCACACTTTGAAATGTGATTTCACCTGAGCAAGCATTCCTCACTAGGGGGCAAGCTTGGACAGAGGGCCGAAAATGCATCGCGCGGCTGGATCTTAGTGTTAGCAGTTGGACAGAGCGTGGCTAGCGGTTAGCATGTCCAACTCAACCACGACCCTAAAGTGCTTAGAGTCCAACATCTGGATGGATGGAAGGCTCATTGTGTGTAAAAATTATTAGCCACATGCTGCTTCACCGAGATATTATTATCGGACCCCGCGTTGCAGCTTCGTCTGCTCGAGCGTCTGACAAAGATGTAAAAATGTTCCATCTTTTTTTTTTCTTCCAGATGACAGCTGACAAGTTGTGTCTGAACGCATCTTCACAAATGAAGACAAGAGCTGCGCATCACACACATGCACTCAAAAGCCATAAAAGCGTCACTTTTTTCCCATTAAAAAAAAAAATAAAATAAATGACGCTGACTTGACAAGTCGCCCCGCTATTTAATCTCGGAAGGGCGGGGGGGAGGAGGGGGGGACGTCGGGATTCAAAGAGCTGCACTCGCGAGCGACGCCGCAGCGAGGATGGCGCACACATGAAACACGGGAGTCTTTAAGATTCGACATGAAGGTCTGAGTGGCGCTTGATGTTGAGCCTTTTGCGCGTTGACACCGCATCCAAACACCGGGTGGCTTCGGCTTGCCGAATGTGGCGCCCCGCTCCCGCGGGAGCACCGCCACCGACGCTACCGGAAGGATCACAGGCTAACAGCGTCTTTCGACTTCATGGCACGACCTGCTTGCTGTTTGTTCAAGGAGACGCGTTCAAGAAGTTTGAACAGCTTTACAGACGTAATTTCTGTCCGTTAGTTTGATGTAGCGCTAAAAATAAGCTGGCGTATCTGGGCACTTTCTTTCAAAACTGCCACTCGTATTAGCATTGCAAACGTGATTGAAAGCAAAAACACAGCCATTTGATTTTTTTTTTTTTTTTAATTCAGGCATCAAGCGGTTCAGAAGCGGGGCCTTGGAATCGAACCCGATACCTCTGTACTGTGAGGCCTACGTGCTAACCAGTCCACCACTGTGCCGCCCCATTGTTATAATCATTATTATTATAAAAGACTGAATAGAGACGCCGGCAGCAGCCGAAAACAGATGGCATCATCATTCAGTTAATTTACCGGTGACCCGTGTGGGCTGAAAAGTTAGCCGCATATGCTGCAGACTAAACGACACCAATTAGCTTGCTGCGATAGTGTCGTCCCCGTTCAGTAATGAGCTATTTTCTCCGCTCAAATTTTTTTTTTGGTCGTTGAGAAAAAAAGAAATGTATCGGGGCGCAAACAGAGCGCGGCTAATTGTGAGGTAGATATTAGACAAGAATTGGTTGACGTAGCCTGTGTCTGTGTTACACAGGTATTTATTGATACTCACATTTCCTCACAATAGAGGTGCACTCTTTTTTTTTTTTTTTTGCAATTTGTTTTTTTGCATTTCCAGCACTCTCTCACCCTTGGGGAGGCCCACTTAGACCTCACCTTGCTATCATCGCTCCTTTGTTGCCATTTGACACTCTCAAGGGGTTAAAACGCGCGCGCCCGTTATTGGATCTCGCCGTTGATCGGGCCCGTAACGACTCGTTCAGGTGAAGAGACAGGAAGTGACCGTGTTCAGTAGCGTGACCGTGACAACGAGATGTGATTTCGGTTTATGTCACTTTTAAGATTAAGAGGACCAAAAAAAAAAAAAGGGGCGGGATTACTGCCAACGCCAAAATTTGAGCTGTCAAGAAAAATGGTCGCCGGTTAGACTTTAGAATCATTGTCGATAATTATGGTGATGATGGTTAATTTCAGGATAAGATTTCGGATGAACGATGATCTGAATAAAACATCACACACCTTTTCTGGTTGTTGTCCTAAAAGGGTTCCACGAAAAACAGAACATTTCGTCACCTTCCGTTTGTCTTCTCGCGAAATATTGTTTAGCCTGCGTTCAAAATGCAATCCTGTACATTCCTGCCAGCCGCGCCGCCGCGGGGATTTTCCCCTTATTTATTTTTATTTTTTTAAAGTGCTGAAGTCTAATTGCGTCAAGCACAGCGTTCACAAATGCCGCCAAGGGTGAGGTCAGCCCAGCGTCTACTGTCTTACACGATTTGCGGAATGCGATGCATAGCAGGGCGTGTTGAATGTGCAACTTGCGTACAGATGTACATTTACCACACAAGTGGCGGAGGAAGTCGCTTTTGATAATGTCACCGCTCTGGCTAAAGCGCTCTGACAGGCTCACGCGTTAACTCCAACCCATAGCAGCATTTAATTTCTGCATCCTCGCTATTTTTTTCCCCTCTCCTTTCCTCGGCAGCTTTTGTCATGCGTGCACAGGAAATTTAGGAGGGAGCCGGAGACGTGATTTCCTTTTCTTTGTATTACAGTCGACACCGCTGTAATTATAGCCGTGTGGTGTCGAGCCTCGTCATCGGCGGAAAGACGTTGCTAGCGCGAAGAGAAGGTGGTTGTCAAGTGCAAGCGTACGCATGCACATTCGGGCGTCCGTTTCGCACAAATTACTCCGCGGTGTCGTGGTTCGTGCGGCTGTCTTTTATGCACTGCCTGACAGCTTGTATTTGCACAGTTTGAGAGTCTTGTCGATTGGCGGCGTCATATTTCAAAAGCGGCGATCGACGATAATCTCCGAATTTGCGTTTTCTATCAATGACGTCAATGAGCGTCACTGGCAATTAAGCCATTCGAGCAAACGCAAACTCGTTCCCTCCGGGGTCATTCAATGCTATGTGAGCTCAAGGCCAGTGTACTATTTTTAGCCGAGTCTCGTGTCGTGGGAGCGGAAAGACGCGCGCTGCGAGGCGGAAGGACTCAGCCTTGTTGAGCTGGCCAGTGTGAAAGGGGCACACTTGCGAGTGGCTGGCGACCAATCCTGAGAAACTGGACAGTTTCGAATCTGACATGCATGTTTTGGGAATTTGGGAGCAAACTAGAGTACAGAGAGAAAAATCAAAATCCTCTTTCTCCACACAGGAAAGCTCGGGGCCGGGATTCAAACTCAGAACCTCAGAACTGTGAGGCAGTGGTTCGAACTTGCATTGATGCCCAAAAGGATCATGTATGATCGTATACTGTGAGGTATGGTTCCGTGGTCAGTCATGGATGACCGGGATTCCAATGTGGGACTGGATCTAAGCGACCAACTCCATGGGGACCCTCAAGTCCCAGGACAGAGATCCACAGCTGGGCCAAGTCGTCTGTGAGCCCCCTCTGGACCGACCCAGCTGCGGTTCTTCCGACACACGGTTGAACCCGACGTCTCGAGAGATGGCGCGATAAACAAATGACCATCAGGAAGTAGCATATGGCCCGCGTCTACTGGGGTTGCGCTAAACAAACACGAGGGCCCCACTGGATCAAGGTGTCATTCTACAACTAGGAGTGAGTCTTTTCAGGAGACGCAACTGATTCCGGAGTTTGTGAATCTCGGTCAGTGAACAAGAAAAAGTGCAAGCGTCACCTTGAAGGAATGAACAAAGTTGGGGAAAGACGAGGAGATAAAATGAAATGACATCCGGGCAAACAAGACACGGAGTGCTGCAGGAGAATATTAAACTGTGATAAACAACAGAAAAAAAAAGCGCGGAGGCAGTAAATTTAATGCACTTATCATATCCTAATTCTTTATGAGAACAACTACGGCGTGACACCAAGTAGAATTATTGCAATGGTCATCTTAACTTTTCCGCTGTCACCTTGACCACAGCGTAAACATTTTCAACGTTCAAACTGGTAGCTGGTAATGCCACAAGACACAATTTTAGTCACATCTTTCATTAACGTCTATTGAACTGGTTTGGATCTGATGGCTCTTGCCATGTTACTTGCTTAGAGCTAGCTGTTAGCTGCTAACGCCTTAGCCGTCGCTAAACGAAGGCAACAGGCCCCGTACAATACACTATAAGTAAGTCATTTTTTTCTAGTTGGGTTCATTTAGCACCTCTAATTAGCGATAGAAAACGCTGTGTTATTGACGTTAGTCGGAAATGAGTCCTAGACAATACTCAGGAATTGAAAAATAGAACAATGAATAAAATATCCCTACGTTTAGGCTCCGGTCACCAAAATTGCACTTAAGCAGATATCGAACATTTGGTACAGAGGAATTGAGAGTCACTATTACCTGCCTCACCCACCCTTCGAAAGCCTGTGCGCAAGCCTTTTCTTTTTTTTTCGGTGTACAACAGAGAAATTAGGTTGCATGGGCGCCTCAATTGGTCTCAGTCGACAGCCTGAGACAAATAATAATGACCTCAAGTTGTCGACTGAGACCGTTATTCGACATTTCAGTCGTGGCATATTTTGTACATGTGATTTTTTTGCCGAATCAGACAAACACTTCGGTTCTGGCATTCCTTCAAGTCATCTCGTAAGAATGTGACTAAGCTAAGACAAAGGGAGACCAAAAAAAAAAAAAAAAAACATGCAGTGTTCCTCTCTTGAGCTGCCAGCTGTTCCAGCACCGATCAATGAATGCGTTAACATCGCTCTCAGCGCCAGGGACCCCCACCCGCTGCCGTGAGAGCGAACAAAGAGAATGCTTTATGCTTTATGTAACAGGCGAGGTACAGCAGAGGACGGCGTAACCGACAACAAACAAACCGGGCAAAGCCGTGTCCGTGCTCTCTTCGCCTTCAAAGAAACACCACGGCATTCCTCTACGGAGCCAACCGAAGAATATTTCATCTGCTATGAAAAGTGGAGCGCCGTTGCACTGTTCTCTCACCATCGAGTCCACGGAGGGGCCAATATCAAAAGCCCGCAGTACACGCAACCGAGCGTGTACTGTAACGTACCTCAGCCTGGCGGGCGCGCCAAAATATTGGCGTCAGACTTTGAATATCCCTTACCTCGGCCTCTCTCACATTCCTTGGGTTCTTTTATCTGACTTACTACGGTATTCAATTCATCTGCACACAGACCAGGATGAATAATTTCAAAACTACTTTCACTATTCACGTGACCAACAACCAGTACAATTCAATTGTATATTTTCGCACAGAGAGCTCACGTGTACTTTTTTATTTTATTTTTTAATTTCGTACATAATACATAGCCCAGACATGTGAAGCAGACTGGAGATTGTTGTCGCACGTATTAAATGGTCAACACTCGCCAGAAATGACTGCGGCTCCTTCAATATTGCTCTGGGCCTTTTGGCAGCCTACCTGGCCAGATTTTGTCAATTTTGGAAGAACATTCAGTCCTGCGTAATGCCACGAGAACACGACTGTCTTTACTCTGTGGTAGATTGAGTGGCTTGGAAATTGATTCGTAGCCTTTCTCCTGACTGACACCTTTGAACAAGGCCCCGGCTGAAGCGTGCCACCTAATGAAGACGACGAGCTGTATTCACGATTTATGGATGTCTGGTTGCTTTTCCACTTTCGTCCTTATTTTTGAGTCTTGTTTAATTTGTCTGTGTGTCCAAGTCACACACAACCAAATACGTTTGCGCGGGCACTTAATGACGCTCATATTCCGGCAGCCAGTTAGTTTCCTGTTTTGCATAAACCAATAACGTAATGGAGAGCGAGCGCTTCCCTGATGAGCAGCCTCATGAATAATTTAAAGTAATACCTCATCTCAAAGTTTTTAACTCACGCCAATTATGCGTCTCGAGGTTGGGGGGGGGGGGTTAATAAGAAACACACACACACAAAAAAAAGGTATGCGGGTGTATTGCTGCAGAATCATTGTCCAAATCCAACTATGTCCAATAAGAGCAGAGTCGGACTCGGTTAGATTTTTTTTGATGGATGGTGCGGCACAAAATCCGGCTGCTACCTGTTAGGGTCTTTGCTTTCTTTAGGCTTAAAAAAAAAAACGATGACAGTGAATGTGAATTTGTCAACAAACACCAAGGTGTGTTGATAACTTCCCATTTTGGTGTTGTTCCTCAAAATAATGATGTGCTGCCATCTACTGATTAATAGTGGAATTGCACCAATAACAGACAAGCCTAAATTAACATATGAAATATGTGAAATCATGGGACACTGAACCCTCAACGCAAGGGAGTTTACCGCAATGATTCCCCTTGTAAATATTTTTTTTTTCTCAATAAGTGATCTTACAAATCTGTGCCCCATCTACTCTTGACCGACCTTGGGGTTGCCGGGACCTAATGGAGGTCATTCCACAGAAGTGGGCAGTACATCAGCCGGACATTAATCGTCTGGTTCACCTTCACCATTGTTCCCTCTGGGACGCGCCGGGAAGGACCCGAGGACAGGAAGGACCTGAGGACGGGAAGGTGGAAAGAGGCGCAGAGGAAATCAGACGGTGAGCGATTAGGTTAATGAAAGAGGAGAAGGGAGCCAGCGGATGGGAGGAAGGTGGCGCCTAAGGCAAATAAGTTTGGAGGAGAGACGTGGGATGTCGACAGTTGATTGGCAGAGGAGAAATAAGAGCCCAGGAACACTGTCACAATGTCGGAGAGGATGACTTAAAACCTTCCACTTTAACCGGGCCTTCCTGGTTCCCGACGCTTCCGGGAAGGTCAATGAAAGCTGGCGCTATTGCACAAAAAGTCCATTTTACAGCCGTCTGGCTTTCGTGACTGTGATTTAAGAGAAAATCTCTTCCAAAGTGTCTTTTAAAAAGCGCCGCGAAACACTCTCGCCCAGGACCTTGAAGCGAAGAGGAGGCGGCGCGACGAGAACGTAGGACAAAAAAGGTGCTCGCGGTGACTCACGCTGTGCTTATGCCACAGAAAGAGGAAGGAGGAGGAAACGATTACACAGTGACCACCCGTTGTGAGTTTTTCGATTTGATTTAAACGAGCGATTGAATTATTTTTTTTTAAGCCTTCCACATCAGTCGTATTATAAAGAATTCCTCTTTGAGATTTGATCCGATTGCCTTGTCACGGCAGTTTCGCCTAATGATGTTCAAAGCTTTTTATTTCGATGAACGCTGTTGCCGTGGCGACACACGGAATGAAAATTAGGGGGGGAAAAAATCGTTGGGTGAAAAATCGTTTTGAGAAATTTAGCTGCTGATTCTTCATTTCACACAACATCGCCGCGCTCCTCGACAATGTGCTACGCTAGGTTGAACCCCCCCACCCCCAAAAAAATGATGCATCGTGCGCTTTTAATCGGTTTTGCCGGCATGCCAAACTGCTGGCATGTGTATTCCGTTGGAGATGATATTCATCAATCCAGTAGCGGGCCTCATGTCACGCTTGGCGACATTGTTTTTTTGGCCGCGAAAACACAACGTGGCGATCCAACACTTTCAATTAGTTTTGCCTGCCTGTCCGATATTTTTTTTTCTTTTTCCAGAGCAATAAAACTCAGCATTCAAGGCCGCACTGTGTTGCATAGTTGACCGAACTTCCCCTTCCGACATCAAATCACTGTTGTGTTCGGTGTTTTTTTTTTTTTTCATGGTCAAAGCAGTGCAATGTTTCTCACTGTTGATTTAAGTTCATGCTGTTAGCAGGATGCCATCCATTTGGGTTATTTTATTTCCACTCGCCTGAAAAGGAAGCTGATTTGGTTTATCCTGGTCATCAGTTTATCTAGCCCGTGGGTGTCAAACTCAAGGCCCGGGGGCCAGATCCGGCCCGAGAACAGATATCTTTTTTTAGATTTTATACTGGTATTTTTTCTGATTTTTGAAAACGTAATTATTTGTTTTCCTGCTCACATCTTTGTGGCCTGAATCGTGCTTTGTGGTGACCTATGCTGTCCGCGCCAAAAGAGCTATTTCTGGATCGGCTAGCCTCCAGGTGTCCAATTATTTATCGACTCTCTGCTTGGCAGGTGCACTGACCCCTCCATGCTCATGAGGTGGAAAGATTTTAAGAAAAAAAAGAAATAGAAAAAGCATCTTCTGATCATTTCTTTGCCGGTGTCACTCACACTTTGATTGGCTTGCCTGCATCGGTCGGGCATGGTGATGTCAATTGAACGCGCCTGACATGAAGCAGCCTGCCTCTCGCAGCTTCGAGCTCCACCTTCTCGCACTTTGTCAGGATGAACGTGGCTGTTGTTTCATCCTTTTTTTTTTGGACAGATCTGACAGCTGCTGTGAGACATTTGCCGTTTTCCCGACGCAGGTGGGGTGGATTTTGAATGCTACAATGCGTATGCCATCCTCTGAGTTTTCAGCTCAGGTCGGGTCGGCAGCGTGAGGTGACTTCCTAAGTGGTAATTGCGCGGTATGGAGGAACAGTATTCCACGAGACCAAAAAATATGACTGACAAAATGGTTGGAGCCAACATTTGACCAGAGATTGTTGCAATAATACAGGGTGAAGTCAATCTATTTCTAAAATTCACATTGTGAATAGTAGCAAACGGTCTTGTCGAGAAAAATCTTCAGTGGGGCAAATTTAAACATAAATACATGCAAATAAATAAATATACTAAATTCTAAATATACCAATATAATATGAATATGGTTTTAATTCAAGGCCGCTCCTCCCAGGTGACATTTTTTCAGAATATAATTCATTTCTGGTCTCGTTTAGCTATGTGTGTAGCATTATTTTGTATCCTCTTCACTTTCGACACTTGAAATTAAATTGTCCGCTATTTGTTGTTCAATGTTAGATCAGCGAGTCGGCCACACGTTGAGCCACACTCGTAGCCAGCAGAAGCCCAGCGCTTAGCTAGCTGGTGCGTCAATGACGTCACTCCTTGGAGATTGCCGAATAAAAGATTTTTTAAGAGCGTTGCTAAGGGTGTAACTAGCTAATATGGGTTGGTGATGTTTAAAAACAAACAAACAAACAAACATATGCTTAAAATAGCTTTAAAACCCTCCATCTCCTGCCAATTACTCGTATCGGCTGGACGACGCACAATAACGAGAGAAAGCTGCTTCTGTTGGGACTTTGAAGCCGCGTTGTTTTACTTTGGCGCGAATGATTGAGACGGAAAGCCAGTGGAGGGTCAACAAACAATCCCGACGTCCCCCCCCCCCCACCCGCTGAGAAGAACCACGGCGGGATAACGACGAGAGAGTTGCTCTTCCTGCCTCCTGACAACGCCGCATTGTTTGACTCGTAAGAGACAAGAGCTTATCGTTCTTGCCCTTGAAGACCTGGTTGCAGAGAGCTATCCTTCACGTGCCGGGGAGTGTTCATATTTCACCTGGATGACAATAAAAGCTAATTAGCGTTAGGCTGCACACATTGCTCTCTCTTGTCTTGTAAATGATAGCATCTATTCCGTCAGGCATTGGAACCCCGCAATGTTATTTGAAGAGCAAAGGAGTGGCCGACCTCCAAAAGTGAATGGCAAAATGCGCTATCATCGATCCGCTGTGTTCCGTTCCAGATGGAAGAAAAATATTACATTTGGGGGAAGGCGGGGGAGGGGAGTATTGAGTGCGAGGTAGGGCTGGGCGATATTGCCTAAAAATTAAATCTCCAATTTTGTTTTCCACAAAAACGATTTCCGATTTGAAACGATTTTTTTCCCCCACCTTTCTTGAGCGGAGATGACAATGACGTGGTTCAAGTTTTGCTTTTCATTTCACCCCTTTGGGGATTTGCCTCATTTTTCCTGATCGCAAACAAGTTGAAGTTTTTCTTCCCTGGAGCAGTAACTCATTCACTGCTACCCATTTTCAAAGTTTGCAAGATTGACAGCCGTTTAAGAGCCTTTTGATGATCTTGCAAAGACCTGCAGGGTATTGTTTTGGAACATTATTAGGACCAGATCTGCCAAAAGAAAGAAACATTTTGGTTTTTCTTTTCCCTTTCATTCGTATTCATCAGTCGAACATGTCTTCAAGTAAAATAACGGTTTGTAAAATACCGGTTTGTGATCCAAAAGCGGAGAAAATGACCACCGTTTTTGTGACCGGGTTATATTTAGTTAATGTTCGGCGCGACTGACTCTGAGCTTGCCTTCTAAAGGAAATGTGTCAATTATTCTGCTCATGTTGTCCGTTAGTCTGAATTGGCAACGTTGACGTGCTTTTGTAAACCAAACTAAACTGGAAGCAGTTAACTCGAATGAATATATAACATTGATTAATCGTCCAGCGCAAACAGATTCATCTGGGAATATGTGTGTATTGAAATGGTATCCCCCCCCCAAAAAAAAATTGATAGCGCCATTAAATTGTAATTGGACTTTTAGTGAAAATCTAGCCTCATCTTGACCCAGCTGATGAGCGATCGGCCTTCTCAAGATAGAGGGCACCATACACCCTCAATGGCCGTGATGACACATGACCTTTGGACCTTGTCATCATCGCCGACGCCTTTTCGCACGGGGCGGGGGGCAATATTGCATCGACACGAATGACCTTTTTCATCATCGTCTGCCGAGCGTCCGCCGTCCCCCCTCATCTCGCTGTCCACCTTGAGCCCGGAATGACAATTATGGAACGTAAGGGTGACACAAAACAACCGGACATAAAGTTTTATGCTGAAAATTGCAAGTGCAATTTATGAAAAAAATAAAAAAGTAATTTTGCATTTGCGCTATGTAGTAAAAATGTAGTGATCTTATTTGTTTCATTTGCGCAAAATATAGGACGGTCTGAAATTCACAGATCTGTACATTCACTCTTGCATCGTCACATATAGGATTTTTATCCAAATTTAGAAGAAGGCTAATCCTGATCGGGATTGGTCCAATTTCATGCAGATATATTTTTTATGCTACAGATTTTGCTTCTAGAGAGCAAAAAAAAAAAAAATACAATAAAATAATAATAATTAGCAGTGAAACCACACAGTATAAGTTTAGCATCGACTGGGATCAGGTGGAAGATGTACAGCATAGTGTTTTACCTTCAATACGCGACCATATTCGCAGGAGAGGGGAACATTTCTGTTCGAGTAAACAAATCACTTTATCTGAATTAGCTCTGCAAACAATGATCGAGATGCGGGCGGAGGGAGGGGAAAAAAACCCAACTATTCAGACGTGACGGACGTGATGCGGATGCACGATGGACGCCATTGTCTTCATTCAGAAGCCTCGCGAATTCATTTCCAGCACACTTTTGTAAAGGGATCGTTTCATTAGCAGAAATGACTCGGGGGAGCGTGTACTGCGGGGACCTGAGGTCGAAATGGAATGACATCAGATTATTTCCTTTTCTGTACAAATGCAACAAATTGTCATTTAATGTTAACTAGACTACACTGCGCAGCATTTGAGTTTTTGTGTGTGCAAAGTGTGGCGGGAAGTTTGACGATTTTCTATTCGCTTACGTCGATGTAGCCGACCCCATGAAGTGGCCGGGGTACATAAACGTCTGAAGAAAAACCTATCAAGAGTGTCTTTGGCGTTTCCTAACTTCTAAATGTTTGCGCCTCCAGATGAAAAAAAAACTTTGAAAACTGCTGACTAAATTGTAAACACAGTATGAGGCAGAAATAATCATAAAAACAAGTGCATTTATTGTCTTTTTCATTGTGTGCCTTCATCAGGGAAAAAAAAAAAAACATCCCCCGATTAATTATTACCGCGGCCCTCAACATATTTATTATGCCTCTGTAATTTTATATAGCCTTCAAAAAGTAACCTGGCACTAACTCAACTTTATAGGACACCGTATAGCAATATAATCATCGCTGTAGAATTGGGCAGAAATTAGCTGTGATTTACAAAGTGCAGCTCGATGGCCTGCAGCAGCACCGAGGCACAAAGTGCAGTCAAGAGTCCGGTGTGGCTGTCGCGCGCGTGCGCGTATGAAGCCTCCCAGTGGCCACGATTCAAGCGGGTCTTTCTTGTCCTTATCACATGATGCACATGTCTCAGCCAGAAGCCGGAGGGCTCGGGGGTCTGTGATGGGGAGCGCTCGCTATGCGCAGCAGCGCCCGTTGACGAGCGCCTGCTTCCGGAGGGCACGCGCATAAATTATGTCAACAGAGCTCAGATGGAGCTGGGGATTCATTGGCACCGAATCCATCAGAGGGCATGTGTCAAAACCGTGACAGGACATATAAAAGATGGTCGGTTTTGATCGACACCGTCACAGAGGGATTCATTAATCGGGCATCGTGGCGGCGGGTGGATGATGACCTGACAAACATCAAGTCTAAACGGGGAATATTTTTCTAAAACGTTGTCAAAATGACTCCAGTACTATCCTGTCAAAATGACTGCAGTGATATGCATGCCAGGCCAGTAGGTGGCGATGTTGCTGAGTAAAATGTCGCCTCACGAGGGAGGGTCACGGGTGTGCTGGAGCCAATACCAGCTGAATTCTGGCAACAGGCGAGAAAGTACTGGCAGTAGCTCTGTTATTAAGGAATATGGATGACAATATGAAATTTCCCTGCTAAAGCTGTTGCCCCCGCGACCCGGCCCCGGATAAGCGTTAGAAGATGGATGGATGGATGGAATATGAAATTTTGGTTCAGACTTTTGCAAGCATCATGAAACTAGACATGCTTGATTTGCTTTCGCGGGCCACATATAATGATGTGGCGGACCAGATCTGGCCCCCGGGCCTTGACTTTGACACCCGTGCTTTTAATCATCACTCAAAAAAAAAAAAAAAAGCTGTGCCGACAAAGTTAACATGATCATTGAGGGACTTGCTAATTAATCACATTAAAAAGTTCTTTTGATGGTGTGACGCTAGTTGTCTACGAGTAAGCTAGCCATGATGTTTAGCCGAATTAGTCAAAGATAACCCAACTGTTGTACACATCGCCGTCGTGTCTGCAACAATATACTATTGTCGCATGCCACGCTCCTCTCGAGGCGAGCCGACGGCACGTAATTTGTTCGGGATTTTGTATTTCCCCACCGAGATGTCATTCAATCACATTAGCCAAAGTCACATTCGCCGCAGGTGTTGATGGCTGCGAGACAGGCCCCTATTTACTTTATTCCATTGATCAAACGTCGGGCAACGCTAATGCAACATGTCACGTTTTGAAAAAGCTGGCAGAGCTGAAGAGATGCCGATTGACGGATGCCCCCCCCCCCCATCCCAAGCCTACATAGCTCCTCATTGCAGAAACATTAGTAGCCCATTAGAATTCTGTGACATTTCACCATCCATCGGCGGGGGGGCGGGGAGCACCGCCGCCCCCCTGTAAACACAGCGGCGCGGCAAAGAGGAAAGGGAATAAGAGCGTAATGTAAAATGGCGTTGTTCGGCTGGTCAGACGCCAGGTGTGCATTCTAATGTGGCGCTTGAGGTCAACCTCGCAATGCCTGAAACGGAGAAATGAGGGGCTTTGGAGGAAGATGACGATAAGAGGGCGGACAAATGGGGCCGGGAGCCGATGTGATTCAGCGCGCCGGGGACTTTTAAAAGGCCACAAGCTACTAAAGGTTATCAGACGCGGCAACAATCTGAATTTTTTATGGCGGCGGTCTGTGTGTGTGTGTGTGTGTGTGCGTGCGGGGGGAGCGGGGGTCCTTATTATCCGCACATAAAGGAGGTGGGTCACGCGTGATAAAACGAACCCATCTAAAAAGGCCACACTAGCAAAGTTTACAGGAACACTGTGAAATCTCTTTAAGCGGCAACAATGTTTGGATTCTGCACGCAATGCTTCTGTTTTTTTTTTACCTACCCCCCCGCACCCGTTTGATAAATGTGCTCCACTTTTTCAAGCAGCTATTGCGATATAATGGAACAAATGCGCTAATGTGGCATTTATGGCTCGATTACGTACAAAAGATCAACACAAGAGGATTACACTATTTGTGAAAGGAGGGGGTGGGGGGGGGGGAACTTACATACTGCATATGTATCAATTCCCAGAATACACTCACCGGACAAAACAAATTGTTACACCTGCATAATTTTATCCAACACAAATGCTTGAGAGAAAACACAATGCTTCAATTTTTTTTTTTTGCTATTGCCTTTTTTGTGACTTACCTTAGTTAGCTTTGCGGATCGAGGAGCTATATTCAAATCTTGCCAACAGTTTTAATACGACAAATTTAATGGGCTTTAATTAATATCGCTTTGTTCCAACTCGAGCACAAGGAGTGATGGGAGTCACTAAACAGGCGCAAGCGCATCCTGCTGGGTTTTCTCTCGTTCAAGTAGCCGCAGGGATTGGCCCCGGGGCTAACTGGAACAATGTTGACAAACGCAGGCGTCTCACAAAACAATAACAATCTCAAGCTTTCCTCGGGGCAAGGCGAGCTAGAATAAAAAATGCAATGCCACACATTCCTCAACAAAAAAAAAAAACGTTAACAACGCACCTTATGGAAGTTCTGGTGGGAAGTGGCCTCAGGAAGGAAAGCACCTTGAGGTAAAAAAAAAAAAAGGTCTGTGAGTTGTGCAGCAAGGTCCAAGAAACACTTTTAAACGTGTCATCGGTGTTTCGCCATTTTTAATGCTGTATGAAATTGTTTACAGGAAAGTATTTTCTTCATTTTGTCGTTCTTCACCCGAATGTACGAATTCCTGTCCTGTCAACTTGCGCCAACGTACAAAGTTGCCACGCACACACACACACACACACACACACACACTTGAGAAGGTGCTTAATCCTATGAGCTCAAATACCTTGGCGCCACTTTTCAAGGACACTTGCTATCTGTTGAAGAAGGCTTATCGAAGTCTCGACTTCCTCCGGAAGCTGCGACGTATGCGGCGGAGAACGTCCTCGGCATCGGGATCACGGTATGGCCAAGCAGCTGCGCCGCTGTCGAAAGGCAAAGCTTTTTAAAGGCCGGTAAAAGCTGCTTGGAGGATTGTGGAGTTATAGATTTAGTGCAACAACAACAACAGTCGTGCAACACTCTTAGGAGGTTGCTTCTTTTAGGTAGGCTGCCATTGGGTTGTTGATGCAAATGTGGAAGTAGTAACAAACATGATATTGATGTATAAGCATGAGCGGTTATGATATAATGCATGCGGAAATTCGTGAGCACGAGAAGTGAGCGTAATCGAGCGCTCACTCAAGCGGATGAGAAATGCTTCGCCCTTCCCCCTTGGAGCCAGATGCGCGATGATGGATGTCACCTTTTTGTCGACTAAAATATGCTGCGAGATTGGATCAAGCATGCTGGGAGGAGTTCATTAACATTCATGTGGGCAGAGGCGCTCGTTAACCGGCTTCGGGCTGGGGTTGCGATAGCCGCCGGTCGATCATCAAGAACTACCACTACCCCGCTTCGCAATCCACGCTAAGGCGATTCGGCACCCACAGAGCCCAAAATGATTTAGCATAACGTGAGGATACTCTGTGATGTCCCATCGAGAATGGCTTGAGGAAGACTTCAAGGGGGGGTTTGCAGTGTTAAAAGTGCTAGCAAATATTTGTATGTGGCTCCGCTTCACTAATCCCTTACCCACTTCAGTTGCTGAACAAAGATGGCGATTTATAAAAACCGATAATGGTGAAAGAATGCACACTTGACCTTAACAACGCAGTAGTGCTAATTGTAACGTTGCTGGCCAAAGCTGTTCAAAATGGGAGTCTTGTTAGAATACTAAATGCCTGTTCAAATTTTGAATTTTTGTTGTGTACAATGAGTTAAAAATAAAAAAAGAATGGACATTGAGGATAAACATTGCTAATTCCATGTCGCTTCTGAATCATCTCACCTGCCTTTGGTCCCTTCGCTCCGTTTTCTTCTCTTCGGTCCTCTTTTTTTCCCCTCTGAAAGTAAATGTTGCACCATATTTTCAGCAACCCCTTCAAAGACAAGATAACAGGTCACAGGAAGGTTGCGGGATGTGCCTGCTAAGAGTGTGCCCATAAGGGCACGACATGTAATCGAGACCAACCTACCTTCGTCGAGATCTGAGGCTGAGGCACGGGATGCACTTTTTGCAGCGTGTTATCATATCTCACGTGTACCGTTTTAAAATGCTTCTCTAGGCCCTCCAGATTCCCATTCTTTGCCAGTACCCTCGGTGAATTGTACATGAAACGCCATTTTTGTTGTTGTTTTTTTTGCACGAGCCACCTGTCTGGCATCCCGCCCTGCTGTTAGAAACGTGTGTCGCAGGCTATGACGCAAATCTTCGTTGACAGAAATGTTCAAATATAATATTTATTCTACACATTTTTACAGCATTGGAAAACATTAAGAATGTTTGTGTAATGTTTTTACTTCTACAGAAACCATATTAAAACAAAAAATATATGTATTTCCTTCACCCATCTTTTTCCATTTTCAAACATTTTGAAAAAGCTTCAGGAAGCCACTAGGGCGGCGCTAAAGAGCCACATGTGGCCTTGGAGCCGCGGGTCACGACCCCAGGGCTACCCGAAACAACCTTTTGCTCTCCTGTAACTGGTAAAAGATGAACTAGACTTTATGTTGGTTATAATAACCAACATGACGTGTTAATTTAACCGAGAAGGCAACAAAGTAATAGACTACAAGGAGATCAGTTTAGCACCATTTAGAAACTGTTTATGAATTTGTAGCAGTAGGTTGTGACTAGGCAAGATTCCATGACTTCTGTCTCGCTTGAAATTAAATCTGGACTTGACTTGCTTGATTTTGAAATGGAAAGAAACCTTGGAACTGGTTAAAATGGTGAAAAAACACAAATGTCCATCATTTCAAACCATTTTTAGCATTGATTTCAAAAAGCCATGATTCAACCTTCTTTTCACCTGCCATTGTGAAGCACCCAAAAAAAATATTGTAAATGCACTTTTAGTCATAAAAGAAACATCTTAGCTAGAACAAATGGGTTCCACATAACATATCAAACATTTGTTTGTTTGTTTTTTTATTTCTCTCATTAGTTGCAGGTATGGCACTAAAAACGGGTGATAAATCCAAAGGACCGAGGCGGGGGGAGCCCGATTGTCGCATAAATACTGAGCACAAAACAGAGAAGAATGACAGTTGAGTGGATCAGGGTTTGGTGCGCGGGTGGTAATTAGTGGATGGTTATACACTGAGGGGCTGGGGGGAAAAAAAGCAGCATGATGAATGGCACAATGTGGCTCAGCCCTTTTCGAGATTGATAAGGAGACGAGGGAAATGTTGGCACTGCTCGCTCACTTGAGACTCCCTCGGATCAGGGATGACGCTAAAATTGAGAAGTTTTGAAGTGGGCTTGGCATGGCGTCAAATTTGAAAGATCGCTCGTCGGCCCCTTCGTTGCTTTTGGATTTAGTCTGCATTCACAAACAGATTTCCTTCCCTTTCGGGATATTATCATGATTCAGTGAGCAGCAAGTAGCTCTCCTAACAAATGTATTATGGCTTCATCAAAGCCGAAACCCAAGAGTGTTAAATGGCAACGCGTCCTTATTCCTTCCCTTCATCGTCAATAGCCCTAATATTTAATTAACTTGTCCAATTTATCTGGCGCCAAGGTAACGGACGGAGCGTGGCAAATGGAGCGCCTTGGTGAAGAAAGCGCTATTCCTGTCTGCAGGAGCGCATCCCCTCCGCCCGCCAAGCAGATGGCAACCGTGCAACACAAAATCAATTAGTGTCATGCTTTTTTTTTCTGCAGGGCCACAAACAACAACAACAAAAAAGCAATTTCCACTTTATATCTCGACGGGGCGCACGCACCTGACCCAAAACAACTCGAGAACAGTTGTGCGGATACTAAAGACGCATGAACGACTGTCTTGTTTTTTTTTGTTTGTTTTTATGTCATACGAGCGTTGCTTTGTCAGCGAAGCAACACAGACTGGACGAAATGCCTCAGGCTTACACAAAGCATGGTACGCCGATATTTGACGAGGGAAAAAAATATAAATTTGACATAAATGGCAAAACCTCAGTGACGTCGAAAGCTCTACTTTGCACTCGTTTTTCCCCTCATTTGTCGATGAACATTTCACAGCCTTTCAGCCACACAAAAGTCTCTCCATCAACCAGAGTGGAGCCATCAAATCTCAATGTTTACATTTTTCCAAACCGGTAAATCCTCTGGATGTGTATGCATTAACCCTGCGGGAATGTCCGCATGTACAAAAATGCAGGCTTATATTCAGAGTGGAGGATTCTGGGGGCCGTAACGGTACATGAGAAACAAAAATGTTTTCTTGCACGTGCTGCCCGAGTGTCAAAAGTCCCATTTGTGAACATACTGTGTCACTTCAATGCTTCTCAACTCTGGTCAGCCAACGACAGATTTGCTTTTGTTTTGGTTCCGAACGTGGAGCTGGGATTCAGCTGTTGCTCAGCGGAAGGGGGCGGAGCTATTCCAGAGGGATACATGGCTGCGGGCCATCCCTAAACCAAACGCTGTTACTTTTCATGAGCCGCGACGTTGTATAAAAAGCGACGGATGATAGCAAGGAGCTACCGCTTCAAAAGTTAGACCAACTTCTGGATGTGGAAAGTTTCTCACCATAAAGAAGCAAACAAAATGTCTCCCCTGCCCCAACCCCCCCCCCCCCCCCCTAAAGGCACTGCCTACATTCATTATGAGCAGTGCCTTGTGGGAGCATAAACACAAGGATGAATCGTTTTAAATAATAACAGCAGGAAGCCCATCATTGTGCTCTGTTTTGCTCAGAATATTTATCATCATTTCAGGTTCTCGGTGCGCCATGAATCAGCAAATTCCGGCTTCCGCTGGGCTACATTTGCCGCCGCCCTGAAGACATTTCAGCTTTCTGGAGCAAAGATTTATTTAGAACCTGAACCAAATTTGGAGTTGCAGATCTCCCAAGACAAAAACGGACAAACTGGCGTCAGGAAACTAAGTCGTTTTGAGGTGACAAAGCGGGCACACATTTTACCTAGCTGCTGCCGCACTTTGTCTTATTAATTTAATTGGTTTATATTGATTTCCAAGAAGTGTTTTCCACGCAAATACTGTATTTGCTTTAATTATTACTCAAATGCTCCGTTAGCGTGGCTTAATCGACAAATTTGGGACCGCCAGTGTCAACCGAGGACCTGCTGTTTCTCCTTTTGGGAGAAGCTAAATAAATTTAGGTTAGGCTGAAGCTGAACAATCTATGAACTTAAAAAAAATAAAATAAAAATGCATTTTTTGTTTGAGCTCAAATGTTGTGCTTCCCTGATGCCAACATAAAACACTGATCGTCAACCTCTGCCAAAGAGATTTTTTTTTAACATTTACAAATTATACAACGTACACGATTGGCATCATCCCAAACGCTTCCATCCGTTTGGATATTTCCGAAATGCATGGGAGCCGAAAGAATAGAAAGGGGGTCGGGGGTCGGAGGGGTGGCAAGACAAGTCCTCAAAGCATTTGTCATAAACAACGATGAACAGGAAATGTTCTAATTTTCTTGGTTGTTGTTTTTGTTCCGTTTTTGTCGTTTTGTTTTGTTTGTACATTTCTTAAAAACCCCCGCTGGTTAAGGTTATGGTCTCAGGTAGATCATCCACAGTCAAATATCTTCACAGTTTGTGTGTAAAAGCGGGAGAAACATTCTCGCTGGAGTAATAAAATATCAGGACTATTATCAACATTATTATTCTCATCATCATTATTCTTCTTAGGATTCAGATCTGTTTGTGTTCTTGGTAGTGTTGTCGTAAAAATGGCGGCGGAGATGAGCGCTTCGTCTAAAGTTCCTCTTGTTTTTGATTATTTAAAAAAGAAAAACCAACAAGTGTCTTTTATCCATGGAAAAATATCCAGAGCTGACATTTTCTTGTTTAGTTTCCAAGCCTGCGGTCTTGCAAATGGTCCTTGGTCTACAAGACTCAAATACCCCGTCAGCACTTGTGTGGGGGAGTGGTGGTGGTGGTGGGGGGAGGCGGGGCAAAAAGAGACACATGTAGAAAATAGCCCATCAGATGAAGAATGGACGTGTGTGTCCGATGTTGCGCGACAGCCGGGCTTGCGATTCCGCATTGTAATCGTGAAGGCACTTCGTTTCATGGCAGAAAGAAAAGTGGCTTCTTCTTTGTCTCCGGCGGACCAGCTCGACTGTGTCAGGCCTCGTTCATCGAAGCGTCTCCCCGTAATCAATCATGTCCTGGACTTCTCGACCTTTTCTTTTCTTTTTTTTTTTTTTCGCCCTGCGCCCTTGCTGTCATTTCAGCTATTTTCTTTTGTTCTGCCGTCGTACCATCGGTTGGCCACTTGGACTCGTGGGCACAGTGTAAAAAGTACATAGGCGGCCATGTGGGATGGGAGTCAGGGGGCAGCGAGAGGGGGGGGGGGGTCTTAAAGCAGACAGAGCAAAACGTTGCCATAGGTCTTGATTTTCTTCAGAACAGCACCAAGCAGATAAAAAGAACAAACAAACAAAAAAAAACTGAGGCCGGTGGGGTAAACCCCCCCCCCAAAAAACAAAACAAAAACAAGCAACTGGCCTCTGGTGCAAGGGGAAATGAAGATAAAGATACACAGAGAAAGTTCTGATTCAATTTCCTCTTCCAAAATGTCAGCAGCATTTATATTCTGCTGCCCTGCAAAGATAGATCTATTTATATATATTTATTTCTTTTTTTAAATTCATATAACTTCACGAAATTGTTCTTGTGCTTTACAAACTGCCCCTCCTTCGACGCACCGCCAAAGTGAACCCTTTTGTGCTCGTCTAGAGTCCCGCACCAAGGAGTGCTGCACTGTCATTCGCCCCCCACCCCTTCAAAAAAAATGAGCACATCTCTATTATTACTTTTTCTTCCATAAAAAAAAAAAATCACAGTTTAGTGTCTTCGTTTCTGCCCCGAACAGGTATGCGGTCCACTAGGGCTTGGAGGGGAAGAGGAGGAGGGGGGGGGGGCACCGTCGTCGCTTTCGGGATGCGTGAATCTTTGGTGACGGGATGCCGAGGGTACAGCTCACAGACGGCAGGTCTGAAGGTAAGCCTCTTGAGACGACGACCGGAAGGGTCACCTTTGGCCCTCCAGGAGGGTCATCACCACGGTGACGCACAGCAGCCATATATGCAGGGAAGTGGACTGAGCGATGGCACTGAGGTCTGGAAAAAAAAAAAGGGAGCGGTTTTGACGGACGGACAACCTCGTAAGCGAAACAAAAGCGGCGCTTCAAACTTCGCATTTGGCGCACAGGTGGCATTGATGGAGCGACGTTCGCCTTTGGGCACGATGAACCCCCGCCGTGAGGTCGGCGTTGGACTGTTTTTCATGAACAGCATCAGCCACAAGTCCACGATCCCTCCGACCACATTACATATTCCTCAAACGTTCTGCTCCCCGACCTCACATCGAGTCATGTAAGATTCATCAACGGCAGATTGAATTTTATAATTCATGGCGTCGTCGCCCGCGCGTCCCCCGAGGGCCGACGACCACTCCCGGCAGCCCCCGGAGTGAATTCATTTGAAAAATAAATAAATAAATGCATACAATATTCAATCACGACAGATCATAAAATAATGACGTCACATCGACTCAAAATTGCAAACCGATTTCTCCCACAATGATGAAAAGAGACAGAGGGCTCTCATTTTTCCATGAATTGTTAATGACACGAGAGGTGGAGATGTTTCTGGAGGAAAAAGCTCCTTGGAGCATAAGGAAGCAAGATTCAATCAAAGTAGCGGCGTCACTTCTGCCTGCCCCAGATTACCTCTTCAAATTTTCAACCATTTTCTGTGCCCTACTTCTGTATTTATTATTTTTTTAAACCTCCATGTGTTCACACTGCCCAATTAGTGTCCCTTCCTTCGTTGGATTACAACCCCGTTGCTTCAGCGACCGGCTCATTTTCTTCCCCCCCTACGTAGACGGCCGGATAAAGTCCGGCAAATGTCGGTGATTCGTGTTTGTACGGAAGGTGTCAAACATGGCGCCGCTACTCAACTGGGCGGCGGGTCTCGACACTCCCCTTCCTCCAACGTGACATCATCGATGGCGATGTCTCCCTCGATGCCCGGTCCTCGGATTCCCTCGAGTACCACCTGGAAAAAATGAGAGCGCGCAATGTGGGGAGGAGTTAAGTTTAGCCTGGGTCGTTAGGACAAGATAGAGTCTTTCATGTGGTTCATGTGGCATTTCTACACAAATGAAGTTATGACGTTAAAATAATATTCAACTTTTATGACGATATGGTCGATTCACTGTGCTAACTGGGTGTGTAAAACATATTTAATGAAACCGGAGTTCTTACCTGAAACGACGCGGTCGGATGGACGCTGACTTTGGCCTGCTTCCAGCGCTCCCCTTGGTTGCCGGTTAGCGACCACACTGGCACATCTGAGCCCACCAGGCCCTTTTGTTTCACTAAGGCATTTAGCGTCCCTGGGAGGGAAAGGGGGGGTCAAATTTTTTTTTGTTTGTGAACACTTGAAAAGTGTCACGAACAATGTCACAATGTATTATTTCTTGGTTGCACCAAAAATCCGGGGCCGAGCGATGCCGATTCCAAGAAGCGGCAGGATGAAATAACGCTAACTCATTTCCTCGTAAAATGTGTGACAAAAAGGGAAAGAACAAGGCAAGCCGAAGATTTTTTTTCCACATTTGTCATAGGAGTTATCAGGAGATTTCCATCACACGGACGACAACTATTTCAACTTTCATCCAGACGAGACAATGATATGGCTTATGGGCTCGTTAACGGCACTGTAACATTCTCCAGCAGAGCTTACCGACCTATCAGACCTTTTCGGGGCCTTTCGCGCATTTTTCATTTTGCTCAGATAGTCTTCCCCTCTGTCGCGCATTTTCAATTCATTCCGCCGCTTCAACCGACATCCAAAGCCTCGTCGAGAAGGTCAGACTCAAGTCCTGCCAAGTGATACATTTTTAAGTCGGGGCTCTCGGAGCTCACATTAATTATTTGACACCTCATGAAATTATCACAACGTTAAAAGTAGTATTTAAAAAGAGTTTGGTAGTGGGGGGGAAAAAAAATACAAAACTTTTCTTGCACAGCTTGACACATGGCCCCCGTCTGAAATCTCCAATTGACCGAGATCATCTGACTTCATACTGCTCGTATCTTGGCTAGCCATTAAGTAGCACTGTAAACCCTTTCAACTTTATTTGCAATGATTTTTATCGATCGTTGCATGAAGGGCTTTGTCACTAACCCGATAATAATGGATGCCTCCCCAACTAAAATACAGTAATTGCCCCACGCATTCCATTTTCTCAAAAGCCGACGGTGCGCCTTATAATCCGATGCGCCTTACATATGGATCAATATGCTGATTTCTTGGACGGAGTATTTTAAATGTTCTGTAAAGCGCTTCGTTACAGCTGTAGCGGTTGTGAAAGCGCAATACAAATGAATCTGTATTGTATTTGCTTTAGCATAGCTCCATCTGGTGGATGCATAACGTAACTGCAGCCACTATTGTAGCTTCTATTCAATGCGCCTTATAATACGGTGCGCCCTATATATGAAGTTTTTGTTTTTAAATAGGCAGAAAATATTTTATTTTGAAGAAAAAAGAAAACCCACACTGGAAATGATAAGTATGCATATTTCGCCCAAACGACTCTTCATGGCGAGTTGCTCATTTTCTCGACTTTGTTTTTCGGATGCCACCGTCATTGGCTTCACAACAAATTTCTTCTTTGAGATGTCATGCATTACAACCTAACGCGTTTGACACAATCTAACACTTTACGACTTTTGTCATAACATGTCAGCGAAAGCTCAACGTAAATAGTGCATGTGTATTTATTGGGGCAGATTCATGTGAATCAGGCCAGGATAATGAAAAAATAAAATAAAATCAACAACACTGAGATTCTTTTGCGAAGACACCGCCTGAACCCGCCGTCTTCGCCTTAGTGAAACCTCTCTCGTCTGGCACCGCGCTTTGATCTGAAACTGGCAATGACGACACTGAAGTGCAACGGCATCACCCCACACGGATTGCGCTAGTTCTCTTTTTCGTCTCGGAGAAGTAAGCGGTAAGACGGCGGAACATGAGAAAGTTCGACTGTACGCTCTTTCACGGCAGCGATCTTCTTATTGGGAGCTGCGCACGACTCGACCTGCCCTTTTGACCTCCCCTGCGCGCCGACTTTCACCCTTTTTCACCCCGCGCCTTGCTTAAACGCAGTCCTGAACGAAGAACAGATCCCGAAAATGCGCAATGATGCAGCGTCCTCGCTAACAGAAGGCTTCCTTCTTGGCTGGCGGTGAGGTCAGACCTCCGCTCCGCGCTTTGCCACCGGCTTAATCCCATCAAGCGCGGGCATCACGGGCCAACTTTGATGTGCAGCCGGTTAAATGAAGCGTGACCCTAATTCTCAGGTAAGCCGCCCGCCAGCTAACGATGAAGGACTTTCTTTTGGAGCCTTCCTGACTCGCCTCTCATCAGCAGTGTTGCGACCCGCAGCGCTGTCAAGTCACAAATTGAGTCAACCGCACGACCCCCGAAAGAGCTTCTCAAAAATGGGATCGCAACACGGTTACATAGTACGGGGGGGGGGGCTTCGATTTATGACAGTCTGGGTGTAAGCGGTTTTGAGGTTACGGATGCCGCGCAATCAGATGCCCGGCGGCCAACGTGGCACAAGAAATAAATAAATAAACGCTGACCGCGCATTCCCAAAAAGCCATGATTTGGGTTTCATCTGTCCTCCGAAGCTTTTCCCAGATGGTCCAGCTTGGTCTGGGTCCTCTTTGCTAAAGATCAGTCATAATTTGGGGTCCTTCATAGAAGGTCTTTCACTGATGCCGATAATTGAAGCCAGCGCCCAGCCTTTGAAGCAGATTTCGCATCATCGGGCAGGAGTGAGCCTAACGCTCCCGTGCCGGGTTTAGAGGCGAAGCTCTCTTCCGACCCGAGAAGCAGAGTACTAAATGGAGCTTGGCCGCAAAAGATCGGAGCTGGGCTTCACGTCCTTGACTTTTAGCCCATTCATCATAAAGCACCGCAGTCCGGGCACGGGCTTTGCCACAGACGAGCGGGGCAGGCAGGCGAGCGAGAATCTGGCCGGTGATCAATTTGAGCAAATTGGAAATGTCACGGCCGACTCATCTTCGGCGGGGGGCCCCGGAGGAACTCTCATCTCGTTGCCTTCTCTCTTCCCCGAGCTCCTCCTCATCTCTCTCCAGATGTTCACTCTGGACCCTCAACCTCCATACTTGCACTTGTCCTTCCTCCTTCTAATGTCAGCTGGACCCCCCCGCCCCCCCCCCCCCAAAAAAAAAAATCCCAACATCCACAGCAACATGTGTCCGGATCAACTGCCGTAGCATCGTCAAAGCGCCAAAACATTTGAAGATCGGGGAAAAAAAGTCCACATGTACATCAACCTGCACCTTTTGACCGTCTTTGTCCGATCTTGACTAAAGTGTCAGAATGGGATTCCCGAAAGGCCGCTACTTTAGCTCAGAAGTATTTTTGGAAATATTCTACCACACTAACTACAATTTGAGTCTATTTTTTTTTTGTATTATTGATGCCTGTGGAAGTAGAAGGGAGCTGGGTGAGGAATTAAGCGGTGGAGTCAGCCAAGTGGGTTGTATGTGGAGCAGAAGGTTAAGGGAAGCGAAGCAGGTTAAAGGGTTGGGTGTGAGGGGGGTGGGGGGGGGGGTGTTGTGGCAGTGATGCCGCTCGGGTCTCTCCAGAATAGCCAGCTAAATGCGGCCAAATGCTTGCTGCCAGCATCTTATCCAGAGCGATGAGGAGCGCAGACCTTCTGCGTTTTGGAAGGATTTTGATTGCACAAAAGCTTACGTGAGAGATTCATCGAAAGCGCTTATTTGTTATGTGGCGTTTGATGAGATGGCGATCGGGCCCACGTTGTACCCCGCCGAGTCGGCTCGGGGAGACTCCAGCTTACCTACGCTGTGATTTGATCGAGGACAAAGCTTTGTCGAAAACGGGAGGGGGTCCGTGTTAGATTCATTTGAAAACTATCAATGTTCATCGAACATGACGTGAAACTTCAAATTTTGATATTCAACACGTCATTGACATTTGAGTTTAAAACACCACCCGTCCACTGAATAAATGCTTTCTTTTCTGCGGGATTTAAAAAAATAAAATAAAGCTCCCACGAGTTAACCTTTTTACGAGTTGACAACCGTTGCCAGCCCAGTTTTCTCTCCGAGACTGCTTTCCACATCACCTGGCTTCAAACTGAACTGACAAGACTTCATTTTCGAGTTTGTGAAGCCCATAAATGTCAGAGGCGGTGGTCTGGAACTTGGCAACACTTAACGGCATCCGTGCAAAAAAAAAAAAAAAAAAAAGAAGTAGTGGAGTAGTGGTCCTGAGGGTTGATAAAAACACCTGGTGGCTCTGGCACTGGTGAACAAAGGCCAAGCCAATGGCGGCGCCGGCGACGCCTGAAGCGGGAGATGGTTGTCTATCCAACCCCCCCCTCCCACCCGCCCTCCCGAACCATCACAGGACACACATAAAGCATGATTACACCTGTAATCTCCGCAAAGCTGCAAGCCGCTATGAGAGGTGTTCACTGGCTTAAACTGGCTGCAGTCATCACGTCTCTCCTTTCCCCGTCCATTGTACTTGCATCCCGACAAGTCCGCGCCTTAAGCTCTGGGGGGGGGGGGGGGGAGCTTTTACATTTTTATTTGGTTTGCGTAAAATACACCGTAAAAAGCCACTACATCGTGGGAGGATGGCGACGAGAAGGCGCTCGTCCGCCCCGTTCCCCCTCCCCTCCCCTGGCGGTTTTCCATTGCGCAAACAAACAACCGATAGCTTCGGGTTCGAGTGCAGTCATCCATCAACGCGGCCCTCAAAGCCCACCGCGATGTCTCGCGCGGGGGTGAGTAACGTTCACTGTGGCGCTTCCTCATTAATTGTGTTTACATAGACCGGAATGATAATTAAGGTGTGAGGAGCGACGATGCGTGTTATTGCATACATTAAGCTGGGAAGGGGGACACCTCGGAATCTCTTTAGGGGAGGACCTTCCAGACGGTTGTTCAAGGTACAAACGATGTGCCGTTAGCATGAAATTCAGTTTGGGCATTTTGTGGCATCGGCCAATCCGGGAGATGCCGAAAGTGGCCGCTTTCAACAAAGCGTGGCTTCTTGAACTATTTTGGTGGTTCGACTCCCTGATAGACACGGCCACTAAATCCCACATGAAACTGGCTGAATTTGGAAAAAAAAAGGGCGATTTCAAAAGGTTCCGCGAACACGGCTGATGACCGATGACACTGCGTCTTTCTTACCGATGTGTTTCCCATACATGTGGTAAAAGAAGCCAAAGCAGTAGGCTGGCGGATTGGTGATGCCGTAGGGGTTCTTCGGGACGATGTTGAAAAAGGGACTGACGAGCCGCGCCTGATCGCCTTCCTTCCGCGGCCTCGATGTTTCGATGTACATGTAGAAACCTTGAAGCAAAACCAACAAACAATTCGGAATTTGATCATAATTTTTTTCAGAAGAGACCAAAAAAAAAAAAACACACCCGAGCAGGTTTTGCTCGCGGACATTTTCTATTTTAGTGCCGTGTGACATTCAGCCGATGTCTTATCACTTTTTACGCACGGCGGCTATTTGCATTTACAACAGTCAACCACACAAAACAACTACTCTTTTTTAATGAGAGCCTTTGTCGGAAAGGTTTGCGAGTTTACTGCCATTATCGATCACCGGGGCAGCCATGACAACAACAAGCTACCGAGCAGGCTCTACTCTCCACTTCCTCCCCGACAGCCAAAAATCTAATGGAATATCTCTCCGGGTTGAATCGCAGATAATTATTCTCAAAGAGGAACGGGGGCCAGTAATGAAATGCTGGACATTTCGAGACCATTAGGTGATTAGAGCTGATGCATTATTTACTGCTTCAGCTGCTGCCCCTGCTGCTGGAGTTGCACAGAATTCCGATCAGCGCACATTCTCAATTGTTTTTATCCTGTATTCATCTCGACCATTGGATACCTCACGACGAACGAGCCGCATGCAAAACACCGCGCTTGGTAACCGAGGTAACCGCGGCGTGCAAGCTGCTTTGTGTTGCGTCGAGCAAATTATTTTTGTTTTTTGTTTTTTTTTAATGGAGGCATGTTTGGGGGAAAAAAAAATTAATCATGTCCGTCAATGCTAATTTTATATCTCGCCAATTAAAATCACAAAAAGCAGCAGTGGAACCGCAATTCTCCAGCCGTCCAAGTGTGTAAAATTCAGTTCCATCTAAAATACGCCTTCAATTTTTATGTTCTGTTTGCACGATAATTACTTTACGCAATGCGTATTTTCTGCACTATAAGGCGCTTTGGAGTACAAGGTGAATGTCCTATTTTAAAACTGTTTTCATATATAGGGCGCACCGCATTATATGGCCTAAAGAATAGAAGCTTCAATAGTGGCTGCGGTTGTGTTATGCATCCACTAGATGGAGCTACGCTAAAGGAATCACAATACAATACAGCTTTATTTATGTGGCGCTTTCACAACCGCTGCAGCTGTAACAAAGCGCTTTACAGATCAATTAAAATACTACGTCCAAGAAATCAGAATATTGATCCATATATAGAAATGACATTTTTTTTTCTTAATGCCATGCCAGTCAATCATGTTGAAATAGCACTTTTGACTCTGGAATTTAAAAATCCCCCCTCAATGTTTACAATTTTCGCAATCCGAACAGCAAAAACCTGCTTGAGGCGGCGGAGGCCGAACTCACCCTGCTTGGAGCCGGCGCGGTCGCCGCTGGGCCCCGTGTTGGGCGTGTACTTGGTGTCGCGGGTGGCGGCGCTGTGCCGCGTCCAATCAAAGTCGTCGTTCTTGTCCTGGGTGAACAAGCAGATGGGCTCCTCCTCGAAGCTGCAGTGGAACTCTCCTGACGAGAGTCACAGACGTACAGTCACGTGCGTGTGCGTGCGCCAAGTTGAAATTGGGTGAAAATACTCGGAGCGTAGGCGGAGTGGGGGGGGGGGGGGGAAGGTGCATCATGAGATAATGCTAAGTCGCGTGTTGGGTAATGAAGAGATGCGTGTGCAGAAGAAGTAGCCCACGAGGTGCAACCGAGACGGCGGCGCAGTCGGAACCTCTGCTTAACGTGCGCAAAGAAACAAAGTTAAACGGCCAACCGGAGGAATACGCTGTTGCCCCGGTGGTGTCTTCAAAAAGTATCAGCATTTTACATTCAGTATGCCGGGCTGCTAAATATTCATTGATTTATTACAACCTAGCTCAAAGCCATTTGCTGAGTCACGACCTCCGGCGAAGCGGCGTGGGCAGCGAGCTCGTCAGGTGAGTTACGTGGGCGCGCCGAGGAAGAGCAAAGCCGCTAGGTCGGGAGGATGCAGGAACCTCTCGCACCTGCTCGTGGGTGCGCTGTTTTTTAAAATGAAGGTCAAGCTCCAGGAGCGGTGTTTTCTTTTTCCCGCAGGTGTTTGGATTGGACGAAGAGCGATGGAGGAAAATGAATATTTATCTGTCCACTCATCCGTTTATTATCGCAGCGTTTTTCTCAACTTAAGTCAGACAAGGAACATATTCAAAGTCATCGTGGCTCATTTGTACAAGCTCCGGGATAAGTCACGATAATATCAGAGCATTTAATTGTCTTAAAGACAACATAGCGAGGGAGTTAGTTGTCTGTTCATTTCATTGGTATATGTGATTTTTTTTTTTCCCCCTATCGTGTATAAAATAATTATTTACAGCAAACAATCACGGCATGTAGTTTGAGATAAATTTGAAAGAAGAACAACGAAACGGGAAGTCCTGTCTTTCTGCACAGGCTACTTTTTTGTTGAAAATTACCGAACACCATCCTCTGCTATCCTGCTTTTTATGCTTACAGAAAGTGACGCCTATAAGTTCAACAACAAAAATGTTGTTGTTTTTTTTTTTAACTGTAGATAACATTGAGTTTAAAGACCATTTTAAAAAGTGCCGATAAAAAACATGCCTCAGGAGTATTTAAATCGGATATTTCTACATCACGGGTTTCATAGGCTTCATTGTTTGAAGCAGTTTGAGATGAAAGAGGGAGAAAATCAAATTTTCATTTCAGGAGCGGATCAGAGTGCGCGTGACGTCAGACACGTCTGCGACAAGCTAAGTTTGAAAGTAACCGGAGATTACTTCAGGATTATTAAAGCGGCGTCTGAGAGGAAATGCGTTTGTCGTTTCTTGCGAGCATACATCTTGTGAGTGAAAAAAAAAAAAAAAAAAAAAAAGGCCATATAAATATAAATTAATATTCCCGGCGGTGCTGTGTGGCTCCGCTCTCTCAATCACTTCAAGTGTGTGATTACTTTGGACACGTGCGAGGCTTCATACTTACTTAGGTGAGGGTTGATGGGAGCTGCGGAAGACAGAAGCAAACGAAAGACATTCAGGAAAACGGTTCGGTAGACTTTGACTCTTCACATAAACACAAACCTCGTAAGTTGGGACGTTTCGAAGCCAAGATACCATTGTATTGTCTTTCCAAAGGGGCACGAAAAACGTTTGTATGCCAGTCCGAACGACCGTAATAGGATTTTTCTCTTTCTCAGAAATGCTTTTAGTGGCATTGCCGCTTCTCCTGTCCAAGGTGACTCCCATTTGGAACGCTTAGCCCATTTCATACTTCCCTTAAAACGTCAACATGAACCACCATTGCCTCCGCTAATCAAATTAAATCCCTCATCCGCTCCTTCCTTGTCCCTGACTCCATGGTTAACATTGCCGATGTCACAAAGGTAGATACGACTGCACCCGGTTGGTTTTCCTGCACTTATTTAAACAAATAATACAAAAGTGTTTTCCAAGCAGAGTAAACAGCATTTAACCTGCCAGGAAGATTCATGAGCATTTTCCAATGATCGATGGCTGACCGGCCTAATAGAATGTGATGCAGCAGCTCGAGCACAAAAACTATGTAGCCGCATGATTTATGGACGCTTCCCAGCCACTAAAGGGGAAGGAGGGATGGGTGGGGATTGATTAGAATCGAAACAATTAAAGCCAGTAACAACAAATGATCCCGACAAAGGAAAAAGTTCTCCTGAAGCATGGAGGCACACAGCGTGGAGATTATATACAGTATATATATACAGTATATATATATATTCACACACCCATAAATATATATACACTATGTACCTAATAAAGTGTCCATTGAGCGTGTTTATGCCGCAACTGTGGGCGTGTGCTCGCCATATAACTGCTCTAATCTTTTTTATGTTGCCAATCCAAAACAACTGTAGACTGCGCAGGATGAATAGCACTGCAGCATCACAAGTGTGTGTGCTTGAATGCGGTTAGCGCCGTTCAAAAAAAAAAAAAAAACATTCAATGACCACTCGGAGCCCCAGGCCTCCTTTCCCCATAGCTTCGCCTCCCTTCTGTCTTTCACGAGCGTCCTCACAGACGATATGTTTTGTTGTCACGTCTTCGTATTTACGTTCTTCTTCTTGTTGCTACCTGCGGCTCGCTCGCCATTTGGTATGGTCCGCATGAATGTGTCTGCTCAGGCAATGCGTCTTCTCCCACTGAGGGAAAAAACTGAGCCCAGAGGCTACTTTGCTGCTACTTTGCACATACTCACACATCCACAAAGAGGATTTTAATTTGTAATTTAACACGGGGAACTATATCGGACAAGTGAAAACAAACTAGGACTGTTGATGCAACTATTTCACATGATGCACTGTTTAAAATGGAGGACCAAGAGGCAAGATGATTGATGATGAAATGGAGACAAATATTCTGCGATGCTTTCACACGCTGTGGCAAGACAATCCCCCCCAAAAAAAGTGAGACAAAAAAGCTCATCGTTTGACTGAACCACTGCTTGGAAGTAAAAAAAAAAAAAAGGTACAAACCCAGCGGTGCCTTAGATATGGAACTCAAAACATTCGTGTTCATTTCTAATCATCCCTCCCCATTGAAATGAATGCAAACACCATTAATCCTTTTTCACATTTCCCTCAAAACAAACAAAAAAGTAAAAAAGCACCATCGACTATCGATAACTGTTGCTAATGTTGTAGTATAGTCATAATGTCATATTTTTTTAATGATTTGGTTGTTGATTTAGTACTCTCGGGTCTTATCTTGGCCTTGATCAATGACTTCAGAACTGCATTGAGACAATCGTTCTTTCTTGGAGTCCAAGCACACAATGGTCCTCCAGTGCGCAATTAGTGTATCAAATGTGAGCAAAAATAACGCGCAAAAGCTTCCGAGAAAGCATATTTTAACAATCGCCTTCACATGACACAGCAATTACGGTTCTGAGAATCAACTTGTACAAAAATGACGCACGTTTACTCGTGCGTGGATTTCACACCTGAATCGGCAGCACGCAGGAGGCATACGTGCTTTTAATTTACCGCCGCGAGCGCTCAAGTGATGAGTCATGAGTCAAATGAATCATTGCATTGACCTTAACAAAAACAAATAAATTTCTGATTGGTAGGATGAATTTATGCAATTAATGCGCCTTTACAGGTGTTTTATGATGACAGAAACGCGAGAGGGAATAATCATTTCAAGCTTCAGAACGGGAAAAGGATCAAAATTGTTTTCACTTTCTTTCATTGTTGTACTCTCAATTTCGATGTTTAGATCAGCCAGGATTTCGACGGAGCTTTATGCTGCCGATTCCGGTTCCGTGAGTGAGATCGGCCCAGACCGATCCCCCCCCCCCCCACCGGCCCACACTTTAGAGCTGCTCACTGAACAAAACCCCCGCTGCAGTATTTCTGAGAGCATTATGCTGAGCTGTGTAGCCTTGTGCTGCAGCCGCCCCAGTGTAAACAAACGGCTTAAATATGTACTCCTCCTTCCAGGATGTCGTCTGAGCAGGTGCTGAGTTAGTCATTGTGCGGCGATGACACGGCCATCCATCAAGGCTCCAGCTGGGGACGCCGTAACTACTTTTCTTTTCTTCCCCAAAAAGCCTTCAACGAGCTTGTTGAAGCCGAATCGAAACGGCGCTCCACGATATGGACTGTATATGACTTATAAGGTCTTATAAGGTGAACCAAAATGTGACGTTAAAACCAACGTACATAATGAACTTTAATTTTTGGCACACCGCTACACTCTGAAAAAACAAACAAACATATATATATATATATGTATATATATATATATATACTGTATATACAGTATATATATATATATATATATATACACACACATACATAAATATACACACACTCTTACCGTATTTTACGCGCTATAAGGTGCTTCGGAGTACAAACCGTGCAGCATTACGCTGTGAGCTTAGCGGGAGTCTACCGAATGTAAATATTGGTTCCATTTATGCAATGTGAATTCTGAACAAAAAAAAGAAATGAATGTATAGTTAATGCCGGCCTATGAAGACGATGGCACATGTGTGCCGTATATTGCATATATGGGGGATCACATTAGCAGAATACAGACGCCATCTTTCACACCATCTCGTTTTTTCCCTAAAGCAACAGTGATGACAAAAACAAACAAACCCCCCCCTCCACCAAAAAGTGTGACAATAAGCAGAAGATCCCCAGACTATCTTCTCCGTGTCAGTCGGCACGTCTTGCGGGACGAGTTGAGCGAGGACAGAGCATTCATCTCAGACCTACATTAGCCCGTGACGCCACACCATGCGTGGGAGAACAGAAGCAGCCCTTGAGTGATAATTAGTCCAGTCTCTCGTTGGGCAGGCGATTCGCACATAAGGAAAATTCTTCTTCTTCTTCTTCTTCATCTTCCTCCTTCTCTTCTTCACTTTATAAATAAAAGAAGAAATCTTTGTTTCCTCCGAACTGGGCTCTCTCGCGCTCTCCTTCTGCTCCATCCTAATTAGCCTCAATTCCCTTCATTCTTCTTTGATTGCATTCAATCTCCTTGAGTTCAGCCGCCGCCGCCGATGACTCCGGCAGCGGGGTCCTCACATACCCGCGTTCGACAAACCTCAATCTGCGCATTCTTATTTGCCGTGTACGGTGGACAAGCGCAACTGAATGAATTTGAATATGTGAGAGAAATGCAACTTTTCCCAGATGTCTCTTGTCAAAGTTCAACACACAAGAGCATATTTTTCACAAAGCCAATTTAGATTCATTTTCTTTCAAAAACTCATTTTTCTTTTTTTGTTATATTCAAATTTATTCAGAAGGTGTCTTGGGGAGTTTTGTCAGCTCGCTCCGGTTCACCATACAAACTTCCCCCCAAAAATGTCACTTCAACTTGAGTGACGGCGAACTGGAGTCACTTGCTGATCCGTTTGCTCCTTTGACCCAAACTGAACATTTGACTCACGCGGTACATTCAAGCACTGCCGAGCGCTTGCGCAAAGAAAGGCCAATAAAGGTCACGGCGGAAGGAGGCGATGAGCCGCTTGATCAACATTCATTTGGCTCAAACGGGTAAATGAGCAAAGCAAGCTGATTTCCAGCTGTCTCCCGGTGACGGATGACGTTGGATGCAATTGGAATTACATGAATGACTTCACTCTTCCCCCCCCCCCCACCCTCGCTTTCTTTTGCATATCATAAATAATCTGTCGCATCCCCGGCATGATGAACGCGGCAATGCCTCATGCCAGGGTGAACGTTTGATGAGTCGCTGAATAACATGACGGAAAACTGATCCGGAGTTCATCGAACGCAATCTTACAGACTTTACGGTGGTCTTTGCAAATCGAAAACGAGTCCTTACCGCTGTAGGTGACGATCCTCACGGTGGAGTCGCCCTCGCCGAAACGGGTGATGGGGGTGAGACGCACCTCGTAGGACTCAGGCTTGATGAGCTCCGTCAGGTTATGGGTGATGAGCTCTCCCTTATTGATCGTCCAGTTCACGGGAATCTCCTGCTCCCACCATCGCTGCTGTCCCATCTGTGGCGATAGCAGGCAAAATTTAAAAAAAAAACAAAAAACAACATTTAATGTGGAGTCCAACTAGGAAGTGTTCCAAGCCTCCTGTTTTTTCCTTTTATATTGGTGTATTTTTTGTTGTTGTATCCCATTGACCAAATACATTGTAAATTTTCTTGAAAGTTTACAAATTTATTAGGCGGCGGTTTCCTGCTCAAGCAGATTTGGCGTAATATGAAACCCGAAGCTCCCCGCCCCCCAAAATATACTTTTAATATCCCATTTTTCACCGTTGAGACCGTAAAGTGAGCTTAAGTAGGTTGAGTGGTATTTGCATTCGGCGTCACTGGATGAACAGTACAAAGGACATTCTTCGCTTGCATTTAAGTCGAGCCAATATGCATCCCTTTCAAAAATCCTCGGCAGGAGGTTCCCCCGCGTCTCCCAATTAACCTCGTCTCGGCATGTTTGTCGGGACGCGTCAACATTAAATGCGACACAACTAAAACAATTTTCACTGTGTGAGCCGTCGACAGCTCGCGCTGCTCATTAGCCATGTTTACTTTCAAAGTAGCTTTTGAGCCTTTTTGAATTCAGTCGGCTTTCAGCCCATCAGTAAGGATGGAGTCACATTGGCTTGATAGCCCCCCCCCCCCTCCCTTCTCTCTCCCCTAAAGGTAAGGCTGCAGTCACCGCTTTTGAGGACGGCGCTTGTAACTGATAGAATTCCATCCATCCCATGGCTAAGCTCTAAGCTTCCCCTGTGAGGTTCACACAGGCACAAAAAGAAAAAAAAAGGGGGTTTGCCGCAGCGGTGGCCGCGGGGGTTATGCGAGTTAGCGAGGTATGTTTTATCCTTGAGAATAAGCTTTCACGGGGCGGGCGGCACCGCACAAAAAAAAAAAAAAAAAAGAAAGAAAAGAAAAGCAAAGACGACTCCTGCATTCCAAACAGAGGCAAGGCATGCATGCCCTTCTCAGTCCCGCTTGCAAATCCAATGAAATAGCGGCACGCGTGCGCGAGCGAGAGAATGCTGCGAGTGAAGTAATTACTTGGAGTCTGGAGGATGCAACGCCATTATACGCTTTTCATTACAGCTACTTTTGCGAGCAAATACAGTAAGACACAGGGAATCGCACACAACTCACACTTGTTGTCGACCAGCAAGAGAAAACTGACAACTCGTGACGGTAGACACAAGTAACCATGTCTAAGCTCGGTGGACTTGACATTCTATCAGAAAATGGGAACCACTTCGTCCCTGGCGGCACAGCGGACAAGTGATTAGCACGTCTGACTCACAGTTCTGACGTACGGGGTTTTGAATCATGAAACGTTACCAAAATGATACGAGCTGCTGTGTTCCTCCCCAGTGTTCATCAAGTGCAGGAGGGTCTTAGAGGTACAAATTCAACAATGTTATTATACTACTCTTGCGTTAGCGTAGGTACGTTATGGAGTACTGTATTTTCCGCACTATAATGTGCTTCGGTGTATAAGGTGCGCCTTCAATGAATGAGCTATTTTTAAACCATTTTCATATACAGGGTGCATCGCATTATCAGGCGCCTGGAATCGATGCTATAATAGTGGCCGTAGTTACATTAGGCATCCACTAGATGGAGCTACGCTAAAAGAATTCAATAAGATACAATACGGCTTTATTAACATAACGCTTTCACCACAGCTGCAGCTGTTTAAAAGAAAAAAAGCGCTTTACAGAACATTTAAAATGTCCAAGAAATCAGAAAATTGATCACTATAGAAGGCGCATCAGATTATAAGGCGCGCTGTCGGCTTTTGAGGAAATGGAACGCTTTTAGGAGCGCGGAAAATGCTGTACATTACTCCTGACCTACAGGTCATTGGAAGTCAATTATAAACTGAGGAGCCCCTAAAGTATTTCGTTTATTGATCGTGCATGTTTTGCATGATTTTTCAGAACCCGCACAGCTAAGGGAATGGACGTGTTACTGCCTCAGGCGCTAACCACAACATTTCTTAACTTTCAAAGAGCAACAACCCAACAAAAATGAATAATGACCACATGACTAAAACACTGCCAACTACTGTTCACTCTGATTGGTTAGCGCCAAGCTCATCCATCTTTTTAGCACTCTACGGCTATGACCGGGCTCCTCTTACACGTCGATTCGACTGGCAAATCACAGCAGTTCCAAATCCAGGAAAAACGAGTCAAAGATGATCTCTTGCTGAGCAACACATCTGTGGGCCATTTATCGCGATGTCATGGTTCGGCGGCAGACATGAGCGAGGCAAACCAAGCGTCCCTTTTCCTCTGCATTCCAGCTTGTCCCAAGGGGAAGCTGAAGCCAGATGAGATCTGCTATTATTCCGCCTTTATCAGATGCCTCAACCAACCTTAACAGACTCTTCTTGATGTGAAGTAGCGGTGGCTCCCCGGGGATGTTTTCACCGTCTCGCGCAGTCTCTGAGGACCGGCGCAGATTTTAGTAGCCAAGAATTCTTCCGGACCGCTTGGATTCACGAGCCCGTTCTGATGCTTTGTTGATAGTCGGAGCCTCAACTAGGTAACGGATTCGGAGGTTGCTTGAAGTTCGTCACCGGGGTAACTTAACTCTGGAGATGGAAATCCGCAATGTCACTGTTGAGATTCAAATCCGCGACGCGCAGCCGGGCCAAGCTTGGCACTATATAATTGTTTTGGGTATGCATTTTGGATGTACTGGCTGATGGATTTTGCACCCTTGTTTTGCTACATGAATGAATCTCTGGCACCGGCATTCAATTAAGGCGACTGTTCACGTCCCACCGTCACTTATTTCCGCAGAAGTGTGCCGTATTGATTTAACGTCATCTGATTGCAGCTGGGCTGCGTTGGACTTTTTTTCTTTTTTTTTTCTCTTGATGGCAGAAACCGTCGGGATTGATAGCGGTAAGGTGTTGGGGGGCGTGGGGATGCAAACGTGATCATATTAAAGCGGCCGTTGGTTTACGCCAGCTCGCCGGCGTGTAATTAATGTTGCCGGTATTGATCGACATGCACAAACAGGGCTGACAGATCAATTTTGGGACATGTCATGTGGCCTCGTCCTGCCAGATTTGTTCGTAGAAGGAATTTCTAGCTCCCGGGGAAGATTGTCGACGGAAAAGTGGTTCTTTTAGTTTAAAACGGCTTGTTGCGGCGCGAAGGAGGCGCATGCGAAACGAGCGATTCTTCACACATGAGTTGCCATGGCTACAGCATCTTCCTCCATGTGTTCGTCAAAATTCTTTTGTCGGTTGGCAAATAATTTGGGTGGCTTTTGTGTGCGAGTCATTTTATTTTTTTGGACTGCCGCAACGTATACTCTGCCCTGACTCATAGTCCGAAAAATATGGTACCTATTTTGTTTGGCATCAAATCTTTGCCTAATATCCACCAAAAAAAAAATTGATGATGGGTGATTTGCCTGGCAGGGGGGCACCGTCCACTCTCATGACAGACAAAGGGAATAAGGTGGAAATGAATTAATTCACCCCAAACATGTTCTTTTTTTGAGTGCGAAAAAAAAAACCCAACATTGAAATGTTAATGAGATTTGACGAATTAACGCGCGTGCGAGGGAGAGAGCAGCTGTGAGCGGAACAGGCTTAAGAACGCGTCGCGGCTGGCGACTTCTCAGACAAAACCAGTGGTGAGTGGCGTTGAAAAAGCGTGAAATCATTTCCTTAGCCATTTTGGAGAGAGAGCGAGAGAGAGAGCCGATGGAGAACAAAAAGCGCGGTGACACAAACATGGATTTGGAATGTTTGCCGCAAACGCACTTTTTTTTAAAACCGGCTCTTAAATGTCACCTCACATTGGTGGTAACCTGGAAATCCGCCGCATTAATGCGGCCGGCAGGCGTACGGCTTTATCCCAAGCTGGCGTGCCGCCTGCCGCGTTGGCTCGAAAGAAAACACCCAGTGTGAGAAAGAGGACGAGGTGTTTCTATTTGCCAGTTCAGGAATTCATGGAAGAGGACCCCACACCCTCAAAAAACTAAAAACTGCAACTCGAAGCGAGCCATGCATTGGACTGCAGTTTGTATTCTTCGCCGCCGGTTCGCTTCCTCTTCCTTTGAGTGCGCTTCAAACGATTTTGGGTTAACGTTTCTTTAAAAAAAAAAAAAGAAAAAAAGGAGCCACAAGACTCTCACTTGACTACAACTGACAGCTTCTTAGTGATTCTCTACCTCCCGCAGAGCCTCACTCCCACTCCCCCAATACGGCGGCGAGCGGCTGAATTGAAGTGTAAAGATTCGTCTGCGTCAAGGCAAATATGACGAAGCATGCGTGCAAACTTTGGGGAGAAGAACAATCTCCCCCCCGTGGCAAAAACAACAACTCATACTTCTGTACCGAGCTGGGAAAAGGCAGACTAACAACCGGCATACATGAGTAAGCGATTTTTCCTGATTTGGAAAGTTACAAAAATAAAATAAAATAAATAAAAAAGAATTGAAGATTGGTATATGGAATTGCTACCTGTCTGAGACCGAGTCTGTAGGCCACGATGCGATCGACGGCGTTGGGGTTCATCTGCGTCCACTGGAGCTTGAAGTCATAGATCCTGGGCCGGTTCTGCCAGAGAGGACTGTAGGTGTCGTAGTAGAACTCAGGAGAGTAGGCCTTGCCTGTGCAACGAACAACCGGCAGACAAAAAAACAAACAAACATATTCATTCGATATTTCGATTTGGTGTCAGAAGTGGGGCCTCAAAATCAAAACAATGACCAAACAGTCATGTGTCAGTTAATAATTTGGATGAGATGTGACACAATTTGGGACTCAAAATGGACCTTGAGCTCCCAACCATGTTAAAAAAATAAATAAAACGCAGTGTTGATACCGTAGTTGGTGAGGGAAGTGGGGTCTCAAAAAGCTTTCCCAGACAAATGTGAATAAATGCACGATGTTGTTCCATGATGACAACAACTAAATCGGGAAAGGAGCCATATTTGGTTCACAAGTGGGGGTTTCAAAAAATGGACCACTCCAAATGTGGCTGAAATCGATGTCGTCGTCTTATTTTATTTTATTTTATTTTTTGCGCAGTAACATTGGTCGCATTAATTTGCAATGCCTTCATTGCGGCTCATGACTTGAATGTTTCATTTGTAAACACGACCCAAATTCTTTCAAGTGCAGAGCTGGAATTAGCATGACAAAGATGTACAGTGGCTCTTATCTCCACCATGTTGTGTTTGTTCTATTTCCAAACGCCGCTATATCATATCTCTTTTGCTACTGTCGTGACCCAATTACCCCCTCGCTCCCTCCTTCCCCCCGCCGCCTTCCCCCCTCCACACCAACCCCCCCCCCCCCCCCGAGGATCATTAAAGATTTATCTTTACAGCGTGTATCATCTGACACACTTTGCTTTCATGGCACGCAATCAAAGCACATATCACATAGTGGAACATCCACTCGAGCAACACCCAAAAGTGTCCAAATCCTTCTTTTCTTTCCTTTTTTTTTTAAATCAGACCTCGACTTCTTCCTTTATTTTATCGGAATTGAGGATTTACCCATCGTGAGCGGACACATTCTGCCGGCTTAAGCGCTTGGGGTGACCTTGTGAAGTTAGTCCACCCACCGTTTTAGGGACTGTTTACGGCAGACATTTCCTCTTGAGTCCACTGAACTTTTGTTGCGCACGTAACGAGGTAAACAAATGGAAAAATAAATGAATTAAATAACCTGCACTGGCCCGAATAACGATGTTCGTACAGAATTTGGAATCATTTTTGGTGACAGAAGTGGGGCTCACATGCTGTAAAAGACTTCTCAGCACAGTATTAACTCATTCATTGCCGGCGATTAAAAAATAAAAAGAAAAGAACCGATTGAGCACCCGCCAATTTAGATTATTCTGACTGATCTTTGGAGCCTCACGCAGTATTCTGTTTTATGTGAACACAAGAAGCTAGCGAGTGAAAGATTTGATTCTTAAAATAAAATTTAAAAAATGATTACTATTAATATTGTTTCCACCTTATCCTATTTTTTAGTCATCAGCGGTAGAATATAGGTCGGGTTGACTCAAATTATGTTTTGGACCAAAAACTGCTTCAAACGTTTTTTGTGAAAGGGCATATTTTATGCGCAATGGTGGCTGATGCTCATAATTTTTTTGCTTCATTGACACTTCAAACATCTGAAGTCTACTTTTCTTCTCTAAAATACGACAATAAAAATGTGCTTTTAATGGCAAATGTATTGACAACATATCACCAATTTTACATTTGACAAACTATTTGCACGCCATTTAGTCGTAATAATAATTAGTCGTGTGTGCGCGCGTGCAAACTGCCTTATGTGTGTGTGTGTGTGCATGTTTACATAATGTCATCGCTTTTGCTTCAAACTTTAAATGATTTCCGTCATCATTTCTCTCTTTTTGATGACTCACAGGCTGCTTGAAAAGGTCACATTTCCAGAGAGCCACCATGTGCCCGAGCGCCCATATTGTTTTTGATGCACAGCTAATCCGTTTCGCCAACCATTCCCATCCAAAAGATGAAGAACCATATTTTGTGACAAAAGTGAGCGTTGAAAATAAAAAAATATATATATAAAAACATGTTGTCAACGAGTTTCCTGCAGTATTAAAGATGTTTTAAGCACGATTAGCTCGACAGTCTAAACGACTAAAACAGTCACACTAAATTGGAAACAATTTCCTCACACAGACTACGCGCGAGACGGCGACTCGAGCCGTTGCCGTCGAACCATAATTGCCGACAGAGGTGGGGGATAAAAATTCACCGCATGCCGTAAAGTTTTCAAGTTGACGTCATGCTAGGTAGAGACGATGCCTTCAAGAGCAATTAGCATTGCAGTAAAGCCACACTTGGTGACAGAAGCGGCGGCCCACAGAGTTGCGCCGACAGCTTCTGTGTTTTTGCGACCAATCAAACCCACAGTATCTTTTAATACATTGCAGGTTAAAAAAAATATATCGTGACGCCAAATAGCCTCACCTCTGCGATTAAGGTGCGGGAGCTAACCGTCTTAGCCCGCCTTGAAACACATAACCCTGGGTGGGAGACATCAAAGATAAAAGTACATGCGGCTTAACTGATCTCTTCCCAAATCCTGTTTAGAACAGCAGAACCGATGCAATGACTCAGAAGAGGGGCTCAGTGGAACCTTCCGGCGGCACGTTGACCTTATTTGTAGACTTTATTTTTTGCTTTCCCCCCCCCCCCCCCACCCCCCCGAAAGGTTTCATGAACCTTCTCCGACTAAGAGGTGTCACGATGAGTCTCCCTCCCCCGTCCACCAAACCACTCTATGCTTCCACCTCGCGTGAACCTGAAGAGAGGATACTAACAGATCGCTGATGCGTTTATTTTTCTCCATTTTGATGAGAACAAATTGCACTGTCTGACAAATTGCACAGATCTGGCCCGTTGGGTTAGATCGTCGAGTCGGCTGACTGTTAACTTACTAAACTGTTAGCCGCCCCGTGTGTTGAGCGATGGTGTCGGTTGACGAATGCGCTCCGTGCGACTCTAGGGGGAGCCCTGGAGCAAACGACAAACTTTTATTTTATTTTATTTTTTGGACGCTGCGCTATTTTAAGGCACATAATAAAGCCGCTGATCCCGATTGCATCTTTAAAAGGCAACTTGTATTCAGATGGGGGTAGGACGGAGAAGCATCTCTGGAGTTCCGCTCAGAGTTTTACTGCTTTTTGAAGACGCCAACAAATGACAGAATGGGGGTATATGATAATGCCGAGTAACTTCCCGACATCATTCATCTAAGATACATGAAGAATGGTAGCAAAACGACAAAAATGATGACTTGTACGTTAGACTCTTCCAGCCGAAAAGTGACGGATTGCGCCTTTGATGTGGAGATCAAGTTCAAGTTTTTGCGTCAAAACAGATGGAATTAAAACAGAGTACCTGCGAGTTTGAATTAAGACTTTGCGGCTGCGTTTTATAAGATGAATCCTGCGTCCCTTTTTTTTTTTTTTTTTAACGACTGCAATAAAAAGCCGCGAGCATACAAGCGCGTTATGATGAAGGATTAATTTCACGAGGTGACTCGCAAAATGCATCGGAGAACAAAGCCCCGCCATTATCCTCTTGCTTTTTTTCCCCCCTCTAATTCCTTGTATTTGTTCATTCGGTCATAAAAAAGAAGGGGAAAAAAAAGGAGGTAAGTGTTGCTCGCTCAGTGGCGGGAGAAGAGATGCGGCGAGATGATCTCGATTATAAAAAACGGTCACGTCAGAAAAGAAGTCTGACATTTTTACGGGGGGGAAAGTTGGATCACATTATTGTCACGAAGTGTCAGTTTTAAGGGGGGAAAAAAAATTGTGAAGCTTTAATTTTAGAAGAAAAAAAATGACAGGAGCTATCAAAAAGTCTGAGAAAAAGTCAAAATGTCATTAGAATTTTACAACAGGATATTCCTTTTTTTTTTTTTTTTTTTTACCGAGAAGGTTATAATGAGAGGGACAAAACTGTGCTTTTACATGAATAAAATTAGAATAAATAATTTTTTTCTGGATTTATGTAGCTGTATTTATTTTAGAATAGGTTAAAGATAAGAAAAAGGTTAGCTTACACCAAAACATTTAATTTTATGGAAATAACCACAACCTGCAATTTTTTTTTAAATTAAATAATAGATTCATTGAGAGGAAAAAAAGCAGAATGTATTAAGAATAACATCATGTTATCAACGACAACAAAAACTCCACATGGCGAGAAAAAGTCTCAGTTTCACAGGAATGAGGCGGCAATTTTACGCCGAAAAAAAAAAGTACAACATCATTTCTGAATATGACTTTTCTTGAACAATTGTAATCCCGCATTGCGGCGACCGTGATAAAAATCTTCGAATAGGAAAAGAGCGGGAGTTAAGGCAACGTGTCATTGCACGTTTCACGGATGACATCGTGGATTTAAAAAAAAAAAAAAAAAACGATTTTATTTAATTACATTTTTTTCCTCTTTCTCTTCCCCCCCCCCCCCCGACTGAGAGAGGCTTCCCATCGGCCCTCACTTACCTTTGGCAAGCGGCGAGTCCAGATGGCAAGAATGTGGAACGCTGGGGCGGAAGAGCGAGGGAGGGAAGGAGGGATGGCGGATGAAAGCAAAAGAGGCTGAGCGACAGAAACCGGAAAACACAATTGGCTGCGGGGGAGAGTGGGAGGGGGGCGTGAACGGGATGCCTCGGATATACCGTACCTGCTTCGCCGACATTTGTGTCGCACACGAGGTGGATGCTTTACAATTAGAAACGCCGCTAAACAGGTATGGAAGGAAAGAATTGGGAGCCGCTCTTCTGCCTGTTTTAGAAGTTTCCTTCTTCCAACACGCCCGATTCAAATGATCAGGATTGTAATCAGCCTTGCTGATCATCAATCGACTGGGGATTCACCCCCCCCCCCCCTCACCCCGCCCCTGACGAATAAACAGTGTCAAGAAGGGGGTTAGTCAACCCTGCAATTTTCCTCTTTCAGCAGCGGTATGAACAACTTTCACGCATGCCTGTGAAAACAGGGATTTGGTCGTCTTTTACTGTGTCACCGTTGGATATGATTGGAATTTAGAGAAAACAGACATAATGGGTGAAGCAATTTTCCTCCGTCAGAAGGCGCAACAAACAAATTTCACGTCGCTGCGTTAAAAATTGACTTTTTTTTGTTCGCCTTTTCTGTTCTGTATAAATGGCAACCGATTGTCACGCAGAAAATATCGGGTCATTTTCTGCTTTGAGAGGTCGATAAAGGCGTCTTTGGTACTGCCTGTAAAAGCCAGCCTTTTCCTGGCTTTTCCATCCAATTGTGGTTTGGTGTGAAACAGAGTGCGCTGCTTGGACAGGTCGCCACGGAAATCAAAAGAAACAGGAAGATAGTCTGATGGATAAACAACGACCATATTTTCCCGCAATATAAGGTGCACCCAGAAGCATTCCAATTTCTCAAAAGTCGACAGTGCGCCTTATAATCCAATGTGGCTTCCATATGGATCAATATTCTGATTAGTTGGTCGTAGATTTTCAAATGTTCTTGGAAAGTGCTTTGTCACAGCTGCAGCGGTGGTGAAAGCTCTTTAAAAATAACGCCGTATTGTATTCCTTTAGTGGAGCTCCATCTAGTGGATGCATAACGCCACTACTGTAGCTTCTATTATATACGCCTTGTAATGCGGTGCACCCTGTACAAAGATTAGTTTCAAATGCGTCCATGGTTAGTTTCATTACTTCAACTGGAGTCATTTGTGACAGCAAGTTTAGAAGACTTGCGTGATTGGAAGCATTCTCCAAATTAATTTGGTGGTGTCAGCCGGAGCTAACTAGATGGAAGCTTCCATTTGTTGAAGCAAAGAAAGATATAAAAAAAAAAGCAGCAGCAGACAGTGTCGGCGACGACCTGAGCGACACCTATTCAGATGGACTTTTCCTTTCCCTTTCCTTGGCGGCTCTTTCAATTGAATTGTCAATCTCTGGCGAGATGCCGGCGGTGGAGGAGCTTTTCGTGCGCAACGAGACAATTTGGGCTGTCCATAAAAAAGGGGGGAAAAAATGCACAGGCGGGGGGGGGCGCATGTTGAAGGGATGGACGGATACACTTGCAAATGTTGTTGTTGTTGTTAGGAGAAGTCAATTCTGATGGTTCGATTTAAACTGTCCAACTGAAGCGGTTACTTTGAGTTCACTTGTTCCCCCCCCCCCCCGACTATTTTGTTGTGTTTTTGAGAATTATAATTTAATGAGAAAGACGTTAAAAAAAATCTGACATTTTTTAGAGGAACAAAGTTTAATTTTATGAATATATAAAAAATGATTTTTTTTTCAGGAATAATGTCACAATATGTCAACAAAAAACTGTATTTTAGGCTCATAAAATGCTCACTCCATGAGAACTGTGGAAGGAAACTTCACAAGAATAATGTAATATTAGTCATTCGGTCAGACAGTTTTCTGATCGCAAATTTGTCATTTTACTGGACATTGAAAAAAAAAAGACATTTTAACAGTTACTAGTGTAATTTAAAAGGTTGAAGTTGTAATTTTACGAATCACTAAATGCCTAAAAAAAATTGAGCTGTAGTTTTATGAGTGAAAAAACATGAGTCGAATAAAGTCGTCATTTTACGCAAATAAAGTGGAATTAATTACTTTTTTAAAAGCCAGAAATGCAGTTCTGGGTACAAATCTGGAATTTTATGAGGCTCTAAAGGAAATTTACAAACCAATTAATGCAAAGCACGTTGGCGCACGGGTCCAGCGAGGCGCACGGCTCACCTGTGACGTGGAAAGTGCACTTTCCCGCACCGGCCTCGTTGATGACTTTGCAGGTGTATTCGCCCCAGCCGTCGCGGTTCAGGCTGCGGATGGTGTACTCGGTGTCGTCCCGCTGCGTGTCGAAAGGGCCGGCGTGCAGCAGCCGATTGGACAGCAGCCACTCGAAGCGCAGCACGCGCGACGGGTGCGCCCGCAGCACCCGGCACGTCATGACCACGGGCCGGCCCAGGCCCTGGCGCAGCTCCGTGTGGACCGGCTCCACCGTTGGGGGGTCTATTTGGCAAAGGAGGAGGCCGCCGTATGAGGGCAAGTGACGTCCACAAACGTCAACATGTATTTGGGCGTTTTTATCGGAATATCGCCGACAGCCACTGACCGCGAGAAAACATTTTGCGACATCGGAGTGCGGTGGCGGGCGCAGAAAATGTCACCGAATTAATTGCGTGCATAAACGTCATGCACGGGATTTGAAATTATTGTTTATCACAAACAGTGTGGCCGGTCTGCGGAAAAAATAAATACATTAAAAAATAAAAAACGCAAGCTTCCGGCAACTTGTAATTGCCTCCCATTTGCATATTTCCCATCACAGGGATGTCAGGTTCAAAATAAGACGGCACACATGGCTGATTCGCTGATTGAAATTGTCAGCTACGCTTGTATTAGTATCCCAGTGTAATTACTGCGCTTTCCTCACTCGATGGGTACATGAATGACATCTTAATTTGTTTTTAAAACATATCCTCATTCATTCATCCATTCATTCTCCAAACTGCACATCATTACATATTCAATTTAAAAAAAAATAGGGTGGCAGTCGAATGCTCAGTGACAATATGAGTCGAAGTAAAAAAACAAAAAGCCACGTTTAGCTGAGCTTAATTCACTCCTTCATTTTGTCACTTCTGTGTCTTGCGCTACTTCGCTCGCTAACAGCCCGTCAATTGCCACTGACGGCCGATGCCCGTTTAAAAAAAAAATTAAATTGTAAACAAATGATTGACGGCTCCTTCATTCAAACACTCGCCATACATTTTGAGAATCCGCCTCCGTCTCCCAAGATGCTTTATTGTTCCTAATGAACGATACCTGGCAGGTACAACCCGACACAATCACCGTGCAGAGTTTCATCATCGTCATTATTGCTGGCGAGTCATCGCCTCGCGGCTCGAGTGGCAGCAAAGCAAATTGGAGGAAGCGTGGCTTGCTTTGCCCCGACGATGACGTCAAGGTACAAGGCTCTCCTTATGTAAGGACGCGGCTTCCTCTCCCAGTTTGACCCCCCACCTTCTCTGTCGGCTTTTGAGAGAATAAAATGCTTTTAGGTGCGCCTTATGGTGCGGAAAATACTCAGCCAACCATCAGCGACTAGTTTAGTTGCGATTTCCAAATTTGAACTTAGATGACTGTGAGCGGTTTCGCAGTGTCGCAGATGTAACAGCCAGCGTTGGTCTGTTGCTAATATGCTAAAGGCTAATCGCTCCCACAGTAATCGATTGCAGTGGGTTCTGCTGGCCTTCGTCATGCAGATGCACTGAAGTTAATTACAAAGACAAATCACAACGCGGTTCATTAAGCTAATTTTTCTCGCTTGCAAACCAAATATGCTTCTTCCGGAAGGCTAATTGCCTGCTAAGTCAATGTTTCCACATCAATTTAAGATTAAATCTCTCACTTCTGTCTCCAAATATTAAATCTAAAAGCGTAAAAGGCTCGGAATAACATTTTATTATTTTTTTGGACAAACATCTCCGTGCTTTGATTCATCAAAGAGACTTTTTACGTGCCGCTGCGCTACTTCGCGACAGTGCGCGCGGAAGTTAACAATTTACTGCGATGTTTGCTCAGGTGGTGTTTGTATATTGTTGGGAAGGCTTTTTTTTTTTGCGACAGATAGCGAGGACGCTCGCCCCCGCTGCGATGGGGAACATAAGGAAGGCCAGGATAACGACAATTCCCATGCATCAGGGAAGGGCCAGGAAGTGGAACGCCGGTATCTAGGACAGGAGAGAACACGACATAGCTCGGTCTTCGTTCGTCTTCTTCCCGTGAACCGTGCCAAGCCGGTTTGCCTAAGAACATTAGGGGCGTCACAGCTTGGGATTTTCACAATTCTATTAGCAAACGGCGGACATTTTTTTTTTTAACGCCGCGAGCTGTCCAAACAATATGGATGCAGCTTTCAGAAACCGTTTTTTTTTTAAAATGCATCTTTTTATGACATATCAAAGCTGTTGACTTGATTTACTTGCGCTTGGAAAACAAAGGCGAGGGTAAGGATTGGCATGTGCTTTACATGCTAAGAAGAAGAAGAAGAAAATGAAGACGTGGGGCTTGGTGTGTGTGTGTACAGGTGGTGTGAACAGAATCAGGGCTGGATTGGGGAGATAAAGCAAATTTCTCTCGTCTTGGTTTCACGCTCGGAGAGTCACGCGTCAGCTCGGGCGCTGGCTTTGATGGCGGCCATTAAGGCGAGGTTGCAGATGTCGGGATGATTGATTAATAATGCTGTTCATTAGGTGTGCTGCTTTGAGGAAGGTCAGTGGATGAAAGCGCCCACACATTATTTAAAAAAAAAAAAAAAAAAAGTAACCGCTTGAAGAGGATGGAGCGCCTACAAATGATTGTTTTATTTACTTCCAAGACATATTGTGACTGATTGTGAGCGACTTGATTTGGTGAAATTTTGGGTTGGGAGCAATGGAACACATGTGCCCGGCTTTATATATTCAGAACACACACGTAAAAAGGAAATGTACTCCATTACAGTTTGGGGGGGGAAAAAAAATCCTAATAAGATTATGGGTACTTTTTTTTTTAATTGCAATTATTTCACAGGATTACATGTAGACAGAAAAGCTACGGCGCAGAGAGCGTAAATTGTCATCAGGTTTGGGATAGTTACGTTAAAAAATGTATTCCGATACAGTTACTAGTTATGTGTTTGAAAAAAAAAATGTAGTTAGTAACATAATCCAAGTACTATATTATTAACCCTTTCAGAGCCAGCAGTGGACATCTTATCCAAGTGGTTAGCACGTCTGCTGAAAAGTATGAAGAACGTGATTTAAATAATAGGCTACTTGTATTTTTATATTAGTAACTAGTCCCTGTGTCAGAATAACATCAATGTTTTAATTTTATTTTATTTATTGAATTATCCTCCACTGCGGTGATGTACTTTCCATTAATTCTGCTTTTGCAAAAGTGACATTCTTTGGGCTTCTGATTGGCTTCATATTGACAGGCAGGGGTGGCGCGCCACCTGTTGCTTTGGCGTATGGGCGGCAGCCTATTTCTTCCTTGAGGAAAGCTTTTAGAGTCGACAGGCGCTCTCTCTTTGGTGGTACTCGGCATTACTGACTCACATTTTCATTTGTGAGTACTCCGTAGCCACATGACGGCAATAACGGGGAGAGAAAACAACATCATAAAAGGCGAGGAAGTGTTGTGCAAAAAGCTTGCGGGCCCCGAGTTGTTATTTAGTCGTTTCCTTCGCTCTAATTACGCCGCCGGCAGACAAATGCTACGTTATGCTGTAATTCTGCTTAGCTTCCCGCTGCTCAGCAAATCACGGCGCTAACTTCCAGTAATTTTTTTCTTACGACTCGGCTACTTAACATTTTGCACGATGGGTTCCGGTAGCACAGATTTATGACACTTGAGATGAGGAATTCATGACTCCCCCCCCCCCCCCCCGCCCCCCATCAAGCTTACAGAGTCCAAATCGTTGTACTTTTTGTTGTTGTTTGGATGCCGACCTTGAATACGCGTTCACTATATTCCATTTCGTAATAAGGCTGTAGCATTAAATTAGGTGGAAAAAGTGAAGGGGGCTGAGAATACATCCTTGTTGCACCGGACATAACACGTTCTGAATGTTACACTCACATTGGACGATGAGCTCCACCACGGCCTCGCGGGGCTTCACGTTGAATCCGTTGTACTGGCTGGTCTGACATCGGTACGATCCGGTCATCTCCCGCGTCACGTTGACGACGCGCAGCGCTCCGTCATAGCTCTCCATCTGCATGCTTCCGTCCGGCATGGGCGCCTCCTTGTCGGCCCGCGACCACAGAATGATAGGCTTGGGCTTCCCTGAAACAAGGCACTCCAGCTCCACCGTGTCACCCTCACGGGCCACCAGGGGGGACTTGCCCCGGGGGACTGTCAGGTTGGGAGGAACTAAGAAAGAGAAAAACAGAGGAGGGACTGATATGGGGCTCTAGAAAGTCAGCGGGCGTGGTACAGGGTGACGATCGAATGAGGGGAACGGGGTTCGTGACAGCGGGACACTCCTGCTCACAGGCAGCGAGTGAGGATGCAAGCAAACCAATAAACAAACAAACAAAAATGCGATGAAGAGCTGACAAGTCAGGAAGAACCACAAACATCCTGAGGCGAAAGGATCTAAAGCCATGGACCACATACGCCTAAATTGTCCCAAAGGTTTTTTCAAAATCACAAAGCGGGTTAGCGTTGTCATTGAGCTAGCTTAGCATCAAACAGCAAACATAATACAAATCTGAAGCTGCAGTTACCAGACTCGCTGTACACACCCACACAAACCAAAGGCACACCCGGTGCTCACCCGAGGACCTTGTTTACTGCCTTCCACGTGTCTGCTCTTTGCAACTTCTCTTGCAAGACAATACACTTAACAAAAAAAGACAACTCTTAGTGTTGAGTACAATGAGTGTTTTTGCGATGAGATAATAATGCTCGTGTACTGCATTGGGTGCTGTCTGCTCGATGCAATGTCTCCTCTCCTTGTGCAAAACACACTAAAAATACAACTCTGTGTGTGTATGGGTGTGTGTGCTATTAGATAATTCATTGTTTATCTCCTCGACGCAATTTCTTGTTTCCGTGGCTGGAATACGTTAAAATCAAAAGGCAGGTGAACACACAGCCAGTGCTTGGGCTCGATGCAAGCTCACCCATTCTTACAGGTAAGATATCCTTTATTTGTCCCACACTGGGGAAATTTACAATAAAATAAAACTGAAACGACGTCTGTCGCTGTTCAGTCCAGTTTATAACAATTTGTGAGTGTGTGTGCATCAGAGGACCATGTATACTGCATTGTGTGTGCCCGCTTTGCGCAAGTTCCCCCATTCTTGTAAAATAAATAAATATAATGCACTCAAAAGACAACTTTGGTGTCTCCCAAAGTTCATTATAGTGTTATAACTGTATGTGTGTGTGTGTGTGTGTGTGTAAAAAGGAAGACAGCAGGTTGCATTTGGGTAGTCTGCACTCTCATCACACATGCCCGGCCAAATTAATTTGTTTAATTAGCAAATCTGGCAAATAGCATTGGCTCCTGGAGAGCTGCGCGTGTGTGTGGGGGGGGGGGGGGGGGGTATAAGTGTGTCGACGTGCGCGTGTGTGTTGTCCCCACTTCAAACCATCGAACAGACTCCAAGCCTATTTTACAAGTGTGCCTCCCAAAATAGTTTACAGCCAGCCAGCCAGCCAGCCAGCAGAGAAGTGGAAACGTCCTCGCTGATGAAACCGTGTCACACGTCCTTCCCGATGATTCTCGGATGGCTGCCATCACAGCCCAAAGATCGCGGTCGAGCTGGCGTCGAATGTTGTGGTGTGATGAAATTGGCCGCAATCCGTAGGGGGTGCAGGGAAGTGGGACAGAGGGGGAGGTTGTGAACAAAATGAAACTAGAGTCCAGTCTGTGGTCATCAGGGTGAGCATGAGCTTGGATCTCCGAACAGTGATTATCGACATAATGCTTGTTCTCATTCGGTTCACGGGTGAGCTCGAGCCTATCATAGCTAACTTTGGGCGACACAAGGTGTACAGGCGAGACAAGGTGTACAGGACTGTAATTTCCCAGACTGGTTCCCGTCTAATTCCACATACTCAGATAGAAAAACATTCACATGCAAGGCCACAATTTTTCATCAGTGCTACTTGAAGGGGGCACATCAGACAACACACTTCCTAACCAGATGTATGACAAAAATACTATATTAAATGGGGACAAAATACATACATCCACGATCCTAACCCGACAACGAAGGGTTCGACGCAAACAACAACATGGCATAAAACTGAGCGTTCAAGGACGGCACAAAACTGCTGAACGGAAAACCAACATTGAGTGTAAATGCAACTAGGCCGTGTCTGCCATCTAGTGGAGAATGGTGATATTACAACTGAAACTACCATTGCCACATATCCGCCGTATGCTGCCCACTACGTCCCCCCCCCCCCTAGTATTTGACAACATGTGAATTTTCCCCTCACGCCCCCCCCCCCCCCTCACTCAAAATAAAAATAATCAACGGGTTGCCAGATGCCCATCCCTGTTTTATTAGTTGGGAGCCGAAAATTTCTAAGAGAAATTATTTATTGAGTAGCAATAATTTGGAAGGAAACTGGAGTATTACCAACCCCCCGCATTCAGGAATAGGGAAATCATACAAGCTCCAGATCTTTAGGGCAGACGTGCTAATCACTAGTCCACCGTGCTGCCGGCCGTCCAGTCGTGCAATTAAAACACTAACCGTCGCTTCCGTGCTGATGGTAATTTTAATCTTCATTTTGAGCAACGTGCCCGAGGGTGACTGGAGAGGGAATGACAAATACTGTTGACATTTTAAAGACGGCGGGGAAAGGCAAATATGCTGTATGGGAGCGGTCGCCACGGCAACAAGGGGCCGGGGAATTATTCTAAGTGAGCAGTTGTCGGTGATAAAAAGCAGAAAATTCAAATCCAGACGCCAGAGGGAACTCATTTCAGCCACTTGTGTCGACACTTTGCTGCGAGCGCCGCACCGGTGAATGTTGGGGTGGGGGGGGGAAAAGAAATGTCATACGCCAACACCCTGCAGCAACATGTATTAGCGTTAGCATTCATTTGGTGCGCGGCGTCCGGACACCTGCCGGGTGCTCTGGAAAGCCAAGGACTTTTGTGGCGTCCATGCAGAGAGCAAACAAAACTATGGCAGGCTGCCTCGCGGCGACGGTCGGCGCGCTGAAACTCGCTCCGTTAACATTGAACCAGAGCCAAGCGTGTTGTGAAAACAATGGAGTGATGCATGAAAACTCGCGGGGTGACGTCGCCAGCTGGAATGAGGTGGACGTTTGGCTAAGCCACGCCCCCCTGAAATGCAGGCCGGCATGCATGTGTAAGCTCCAATAAGTTGAAGGCTATGTTCCATTTCCAAGACCCAAAACAAACCCGGGAAAATGCAGGATGCAAATAAATATATGCGTTCGAACCTTATGTTTCCAACGATCAAAAATAGAGTCAAATCAAACATTCCAGACCAACTTCAAACAAATACAAGCTCTCGATCAAGCTATTTTAACCCTTTCAGGGACAACAATGACTACAATTGATACCCGTTGCGGCTATTAGTGGCAAGAGCCCAGACGGGTGGGCACATCATTACGCCAGGCCTCTCAGCACAGATTAGCCGGTCAATTATGGCATCAACTCCGGCAGCACATTTCCAACGAGTCTGCATTGTATAGCCTGAAAACAATGTGTGTGTGCGGGTTTGGCGAGTGATTAACTCAATGGGTCGGCGCAAAGTGATCAGAACCATTTAGGGCTCGACACGGACACCGTCAATCTGTCGCTGAGTTTATTTGCTCCGTGACATCACTTCTTGTCTCCATGGCAACATTGCGCTCTCGCTCTCTGCTCGCCGCACTGCATGCGAGAGCATGGGAAGAGAAGGCGCGCGGGTTTATTTCGCATACTGCAGCCTGTTTAGGCGGCAGTGCCGTTGCTTCTTGAGAAGAGGCGTGACATCGTTGTGCTCACAAGGTACCATCATTGTTGTCATTATACGCGTGTATCAAGGCGCTTGCTTGTGTTCATTTCATGTCCTAAATCAGCCCGATGAGGCGGCAAGCCAGCCGCCCTCGTTTGTTATGGAGAAAGACAAGCAACATTGTCAGCTCGCTGGTCACAAGGTACCAAAGTGACAGCGATACAGACGTACTAATGCCATGGCTCACGCACTACAGCAGCCATCTAGGCAGCCAACGAGTCGTCTTGTTAATACTCATTGAGAATTACAGGCAAGCCAACATTGCCAGCCCCCTGCTCACAAGATCCCAAACTGACAGCCATACACACATTGACACTGTATCTTATGTTGATGTCATAATACACCATCCCATCTAGGCAGCCAACAAGTCACCTTCGAATTACAGCCGTTTCAACATCCTCAGTCCCATCCTTGCATGGAAGCAACACTGCAGTCATACACACATGAGTGCTCACTTACGTTTATTTTATGTGCTACTGCAGCCCGTTTTGGCAGAAAACTACAGTAGTGGCCCTTGTTCATGTTGAGAAAAATACGTTCACGTCAACCTTCAGTCAGGTCCCTGCTCACAAAGTAACCAAAGTTGCGACACATATTGACTTGCCTTTATTTCACGTGCTTCAGCAGCCTGTTTAGGCAGCATTGGACAGTAGTTGTTTAATTTATTGCTATGAAGGATAGCCATGTCAACGTTAGACGTGTACACCGAGTGCCAAACTGTTGCTGTATGCAAGTACCAAGGCGCTATCTTGCGTTTCTTTCGGCTGCCGTGTCATCATTCGGTCCATTGCTCACCAGGAAGCAAAGTTACAGTCGATGATGCATTAACTTCTGCTACAGCAGCCCGCTTAGGCGGCAAACTAGATACCACATTTATTCCAGTTGATGAATGACGGGACATTTTTAGGTTATAAAAACGCAGCCGTCAAGCTTGAATGCACCGTCTCACTTCCTTTGTTGTTTCTTTTATCCTCGCGGCGAGCGCTTCATCCGGAAGGTGAGCTGCGTTGCTCAGGGGCTATCGACGGCGGTTAACGAGAGAAGGAAGCCTGTTTCTTATTCATGTTTTCCTGTCAGCTTTCCCCCAGCAGGAGAGACGGGTGATTTCCCAGAAGAGCCCGCGTACAGCCGCCTCCGCCTCCGTAACGTACAACTGCAGGTGGTTGCGGCGCGAAAACGACTCTGGGCGAGAAACAAAGCTGCCAGATTGTCACACGCGTGTTCGACACGCGGCATCTCGCGTCTGCTATCACGTGGCAAGTTTTCCCAGGGCTGGGGGGCAGCCAGCTGCGGGACAGATGCTCGGCACCTTCGTCCCACCCTGGGGAGGCAACTTCGGTTTGTTCACCGCAGCCATTGGACTGGTACCAAAGTTGCAGCGACAAAGTATCTGGAAGTAATAACGCAATAGCTTTTCTTTATTTTGCATGCTACGGCAACCCGTTGAGGCGGCAAAGTAGATCTCGAGGAGAAACAGAAGCATATCGATGCCGTCGTTCGTATCAATTGAGAATCTGTTCCTTGTTGCGTTCATTAACAGCTCATTCATTAATGAACTTGCGCACTTAATTGATTTTCTCAATTCATCACATGCCATTCCCGTGATTGACATCCAGACTGGGTGGTGCCAGTGCATCGGGTGTGCGCGGGATGCTAATGGCTCGACTTCGCCGGGCAAAGTTTTTCGGCAGAGGTGACTTTGGAGTCTTCCGACTTAACTTTGCGATCATCCATCAGACTGGCGACGGCTGCAAATCTGCTATGCTAATTTTAATGAACAGACCCGACTAATCACCGTTGCTGCATTCTTCCTGTCGGAAGTGTAATGAATGGGAATATCCTTCTCCAGCCCGCTTGGAATCTGGAGTTTTGATTGCGTGTTAAAATGTCAAGGATCTGCCTGTAACAACTTGACACACCCATTACGGCTTTTGATCTGCGATCTGTGTCCCGCTAAGAGACAAACAATATTTCATAAAATGGTGAGTCGTTGAACAATAATCCATACACAAGAGCTAATAAGAGGATTAATTGGCTGCTTCCAGTGAAAAGTTGATTTTTTTTTTAAACACTGGAGCTTTTAAGTCCCTTTCAGCTGTCCCTCTGTCTTTTAATCCTGACAGCATCCAGCAGGGAGGTCTGTGTCCTCGTTCCTGCTTATAAATAAGCATTAGCTGCCAGTCGGCGAGGAGTTTGGTTGGGGGTGGGGGGTGGGGTTTAATGAGCGTGTCACGCTTGCAAATATTAGCGAGAGAAAGTCATGAAAGAAATCTGCCTGCATCAAAAAAAACCAACAAAAAAACAACTTTTGGAATATATAAGCCGGAGCGGCGAGAGACTGTGTAAGCTCTTTTATTTTTTTGTTGTTTTTCCCTGATCTCACACAGACCTGCAGCGTAATCTTCTTTGAATGCTTTTATTAAGAAGCCTAATTGCGGCTTGGGCTTTCCTGCAGCGGGAGAAAAAAAAAAGTGGCACCTGACAGGCGGTGGCCCAAGAATTGTTGTTTCACACGAACACTCATATTATTAGTCTCATTATTATTCCTCCATTATCTGATTCACTTATCCAGGGTTGGGTCATGGGGAAAACTATTTTCGCAGGGAAGCCCAGACTTCCCTCTCCCCAGCCACTTCATGCAGCTCTTCCAAGGGAAATCACAAAGTGTTCCCACGCCAGCCGAGAGACGTAGTCTCTCCGGCACGTCCCAGGTCATCCCCGGGGGGCCTCTTGCCGATGGGACATGCCCGAAACCACCTCACCAAGGAGGCGTCCGGATGGCATCCTAACCAGATGCCAGAGCCACCTCATCGGCTCAGCTCTTTCTTCACCACGACATATATACAGAAACAGAAAAAGAGAAATCTATCATCATATAACATCATCATCTCAAATATTGTGCAGGAAAAAGCGTTTCCAGCATGTCGCCATGATGAGACCCCGAATCTGGTTCTGTTGCAATGCTCACATCCCTTCGCACAACATGATCTAAGCCCTTCACTCGGCTCGACGACAACACACTCCAGTCATTATTTGCAGCCCACAGACTGCACTACTTCAAAGATAATGAGCAAACTTCTTTTTCCTTCTTATTCTTGGCAGGTACAATTGATCTCGCAGTTTTGGAGCACGGGGATTATCAAAGGATTATCTAAGAATAATTATGCCCGCCAAGGTCGACGTGCCGCTTTCATGTTGGCGGTGAGGTGTGCCCGGGATGCAGCATTGGGTTTGTAAAACGTAAAAAAAAAAAAAAAAAAAAAGGCTAATGGCACATGAATGCAAAAACCAGACCTCCGCCAAGGCTGAAGGATCCCGAATAGCACAAAACTGTATTTTGTCATTCATAGGACTAATTTGGTTCTTACGGGGAGCATATTACCATGAGACAGATATACTTTGCGATATACTTTGTTAAACATCCGAGAATTTTTTGTGGGTTTTAATAGAAAACATGAATGACCCCGGCATGGCCTAAACCTCATCCTGTTTTTATCTAGCCAAGACAAGGTCTTCTCAGCTGCCCGTTTTGATTCCTTTCGCAGCCCCTTCAGGCGGCCCCGCTTTGCATGATTCATTTAAAAAAATTAGGATAAATATCCTTTCTTGCCAAGCGAATGCGAATGTTAACCCCACTTAGCCTTCCACCAAATTTGGTATGGCCGGTTACGAGCATGATCTTGCTCGAGAAGGCAGAAGCGAAGGATGTCGGAGGCTTTCAGCATTCAAAATGGGCCTCGACGAATCTCCATAATTTCTCCATGAAGCTTTCGCGCAACTTGAACTTTTAAGTCCTTTTTTTTTTATTCCTCCAGCAAAGCCACTTGAACTGAATTCATTTGGTATGAACCGTGTTGTCGTTTCATCATTCATGGCAAAAAAATGAAGAAAAATGTCAAACAGATTCCATCCTTGTCATACAAATGTGAAGGCTAACCCTACTTAGCCTTCAGCAAAGTTTCCGGGCCCGAGGTTACTCTCTGTACATCATCTTGCTAAAGACGACATAACCTCTTTGATGGAGTTCAAGACTCTACACAAATCCTCATCCTCCCTTTAAGTAGTGCTTGTGCCAAACTGCCTGCTTTGAGTCCTTCCATAGCCCGTTTAGGCATCAAAGCAGCTCGAATTGAATATACTCTGCGCGAATGTCCCCTTACAAATGCTAATGCTAACGATGCTATTTTCAACAACGGCGCAAAGCTTGCGGGAGGCAAGCGAACCGGCTCAAAGTGTTTTGTTCCATTCAACTCCCTTTGAGATGTGATTGACTGATGCTAAAAACGAACACAAAAGACAATCGAGACGGTTGACAGCTGATTATTTGGTTTTCCCGCAGCCTCCCATCAAACGACTTTTTTGTTCGGAATAAAGTCGTCCCGATGGAGTCGTCGGAATGTCGTGACACAAAGTGGATTAACGCATCGTCATTGACACGAGCACAAAGTTTGTCAGACAGCAGTATGTATTACGCTGCCTCCTGGTGGCCAAGGCACACACCCACACATACCAGTCGGAGCAGCACACTCCGATTCACGAGTGAGTGAGTTTGGAAACGGGGGCGGGGGTGTTCACGGCGGCGTCTGAGGCTCACCAGTCGTGGAGGAGATGTTGACGTCGATGCTGATCTCGGGAATGCCGCCGCCCTTCAGCGCCGCCACGCATGTGTACGTGCCGAAGTCGGTGAACTTGAGGTCGATGATGTCCAGGTTGGTGGTGCCGGGCGAGATGTCCGTATCCGTCTGCGTGATGACCATGCGTTCCGAGCTGCGCAGGGCGCGGCCGTTCTTCAACCAGCTGAAGGTGAGCTCCTCCGGGGGCGTGGCCTCCACCTACCAAACACATGAAAGCTTGAATCACCATTTTTTTTTCCTCTCAGTTCAAAAACTTTAATTTGTTCTTTGACTATATTACCTGACAAGATATCTTGACTTCCCGACCAATCTGGATGTTGTCGTCATTGTGGTACGGGTCGGGAGTGATCCAGAAGCGGCCCTTTTTCAATGCTACGGGGGAGGGTGGGTGTTAATTTTTGACCTTGATAAAAAATTGGTGCAAAATGAAACCTGTTTCGATTTCAATAAAGATGCTTTAAAACTGGCAAAACTTGTATCTCATCAATATCCATCAATTTTCATGCTCCCATTCCTTCCCCAGCCCGTTTAGGCAGCAAACAAGCTCCCTGGCTCAGAGGCAACTCCTTGCAGATGTTTTATACAAATTTTACTCACATCTTGCTCCCCCCCCCACATTCTCCTCATTCAAATCTCCATTTCTGACCATTTTATCAAAGCATAAATATTGTATAGCGAGGAGGCATTCCTGCAAATGACATGTACGAGCGAGATAGGTTGGCACGGCGACAAATTCAGCTCAGCTCAGCTCAGCGTACGTAAAGAGAAAACACATCCAGGTGAAGAGTGCTCGCGTGGTAGACTTTATCAGGCGTCGGTGTTGCGTCTTTGGGCCCACTGCCCTTTTCTGATTCCTTGCCCAAAAAAAAAAAAAGTTGCATGAATTTTTAATGAGGACTCCGTCGGAAAACAGAACTTTCCCATTTGCTGCAGAGATAAACCTGCGCTTCTTACAATTGTGGGACAATTTTCCACAACATCATGAATTTTTCATCGGCATATTTTGCTCAATGCGCACACACAGAACAAACTAGCCTAACCTTGCAGACCTCGCTAAACTTAAATTGAAACGTTAGACAGTGAGGTTTAAGTACACAGTAAACATAGAGCTAGATTTTATGTTTAATTTAAAAAAAAAACCCCAATGACATGCAGTAATTATTATTTCTTCCCAAGAAAACTGTACAGTTTGCCCACGCGAGCTTTCGAGGATTAGGCGTCAAATAAATCGCGCCGATCTATACAAGGTCTATTTTGAAATCCCATTTCTGACACCAAATATGCTTCCATGTCACAGAAACTGGATTTCACTAAATATGCTCCCTTGCCTTACAGAGATCGAAGACAACATTGTGGAACGACTGTTTGTCGGATCCGACTGCAACACACGGTCATGCTCGAAGATGCCAGCTGGTGACGCATACTGGATCCCGCTTCCGCACATGGCGAGTCGCAAAGAACATCACCGCAAGAAGGCGCGCGAACATCGTCGACAACTCTATGATCGCCCATGTGTGACTTTACAGAAATTAGCTTAACGCCAACGTCACGCTGAGAAAAATTAGATCCCGCTTCTGTCACCACACATGACTCTGTGCCCTATAAAGGGCAAAGAACACAATAGGAAGCACACGCACAGGACACAACATCGCGGGGCGACCACATATGAGAATCCAATTCAATGAATCGCCATTTAAAAAACGCCAACTTCACCATCGAACGTACCGGATCCGACTTCTGTCACCGAGTATGCTTCCGTGCAGCATCTAGAAGACGCGAGGCACAATATTGCGGGGCAAACCTCGTGTCAAAATCCACCGGAACGCTAATTGTCGCGATGAGTCACGCCGAGTCTATTTTGAGATCCCGCTTCTGTCGCCGATTTGCTTCGCGGTGAGCTCACGTGCTTGCTTGTGGAAGTAATGGGGAGTGTCAAACGATCACACAGAAAGGCTTCGGCAACTCATGTCACACAGGTGCAGCACAACAGCACCACGGGAGAGTGTCTTGTCTCTCGCACGCACACACACTCACACACACACACACACGAACCGTCTTCCTAGCATCGCAACACAACAACATGGCTGATGTGGCCACATGCAAATGAGAGAGGACGTTCCAATGTGCTTTTCCCTCCGCTGGTTCTAATGAATTCCGCTGGCTTTTGTGTGAACGGGATGAATCATTACCACCCCCCCACGCATGCGACTCTTTTTCTCACTCTTCGTCCTCCCGTAGATCTTCCGGCGGAAAAAAAAAACAAATATCAGCATGCCAGACAGGAGCGGCCTCTTCGCGGGCCAGATGGACGTTCCTCTCACCTCCTTCCTCAAGGTTAAAACTCCGAATTGGGTCGACGGGCATCGGCCAGGTGCGCCCGCCGCCTTTCATCTCCGCCATGATCGCCCTTCTGCATGCACGCTAACGCTTCGGGAAAGCCAAGGCCGCTTACGGAGGCATGAAAGTCGGAATTGTGGCTTTCAAGCTTCAGGCGCACCGTTTGTGTCAAAGGGGTCCGCATTCATGAATGGAAATCTCGGCGGCGATTGCTCCAGATAAAAAAAAAAAAAAAATCATAAATTGGGCCGGGAGGAAAAAGGCTATCCAAAATCATGCCGCGCTTAAAAATAAACTACCGTGTGTCCACTGCAAAGCAAGGCTGGCTCCCACGTCTGCGCGTTACGCAAGGGGCGGGGTTGGCCATTTGGGATTTTTTTGCGGGGACAAGATGTTAATTTCCGGGCCGGTGCTGGGCATCGCGGCCGGGCAACACAGTAGAGAGGAAAAGTGTGCGTATGTGTGTGTGTGTCTGTGTCAAAGAACGTCATCGAGCTCTATCACATTGGCAGCCATTTGTTTGTTTATTGATTTATTTGGGGTGCTTACTTAGCACACGGCGTCGCCCCTCGGCACTTGGTCCACCCACCCACCCGTCCTTGAGAAGCCCTAGACACACACACGCACGCGCGCACACGCACGCACACGCACGCACACGCACGCACACACAAGCAGATGGTAGCATTCCCGGCCATACTGTCCCACCAGCCACATGGCCTTCCGGGGCCTCGACCTTCCCAGCAAGGCTGGCTGATTGACTGCGTCCTTTTGAAGATTTTTTTTTTGGCTTTATGAATGATAAATGATTTTGTTATACATTGCAGCCAATTACGCGTTGCTTATCAGAATGCAATGCTACGATGCTACAATGGCTCTTTTTAGTCATGCTTCCTTACATCTTTCCTTCAATCGCTTCACTTCACCTCAGACCTGCACCTTTTTTTTCTCCTTTCCTTCGCCTCTTTCAGACTGCGAGTGGGGGAAAAAAAAACCCAAAACAACGTAATCTTTTGACACCCACTAAAGCGAGGTCTCGCAATTTATCACTGAAGATGCGTTACTGTCAGAATGTAATTTAGAGCTCGTGTTTCTTTGCAAAGCAATTTTACTTGAGAACGTCCACTCCCCAGATATCACTGTTTGTTTGCGTATGTGTGTGTGTGTGCGTGTGTGTGATGACGCGCTTGCGCCGACGTGCCGCCATTTGTCACCGCCCGTGCGTATTAGCAGGGAAACTAACTCTTACGGAAAATGAAGCCAAGACGAAGCACCTCCTCGCCCCTCCAAACGCGCCGCCGCCAAATGAAACACAAGCCGTCCGATCGTCGGAAAGGTTAAATAGCCATTAAGATGCACTCGCAAATGCCTCACGTAAACACGGGCCTTGTGTGGCTCAAATTACAAGTTGGACAACATATAAGCATTCAAAAAAAAAAAAAACCCACCCCAACAACATCCATGTGTAATAATCGTTCCACCTTGCCTATTATAGCGGCTCGCCGAGTGCTCACATATAAGCAGGAACGGCTGAGGAAAAGCCGAAGACCGTCTGCGAGTTCAACGGCACATCAATAAGAATGGAATATTTACTGCAGCCGGCGGTGACGCCCGACATCTTCTGTCTAATGCAAATACCGGTAAGCCGGCGGCCTCGAAAGTCGTCGGTGATATGGCGAGCGGCACAATACGGTTGGAGGGGTTATCTGTCAGAAAGGGGGGCGGGGGGGCGGAGGGGGGTACGCTACCAGACGTGATTGGTGGATGATTTGATTTTCATGCCAGAGACTTCACAGCTGCATAAATAAAACGCCTTTCCGCACGCGGGCTTAGTTTAGCACCGAGGCGACCCCGCGAAGTAATCTCGCAGATGAAAGCGGCGTTCTCGGCAAGGGGGGTGGGGGGGGGGGGCACAAGTTTAGGAACATGAAAGTCAGCCAATCTGCTCAAGTTGGATTTGGCGGGCGAATGCAAAGAGGGTTTCCCAGAGTGTTGTTGTTTTTTTGTGGGGGGATTTCAATAATTAATGCTCGACTTGATGGTTCTGAGGGACTCTCTTAAGACTCCGGTCTTGGTGAAACGACCAAAAGAGGAGCCGAACGCACAATCGTTTTACAGATGTTCTTTGTGGGGGAGAGATCCAAGAAATGAAGTCAATATTTTTTCGTCATGTGGCCAACTCCCAACGGTCCTTCAAAAACTTGCCCGAGAGATTTTGTTTAACTGCTCCCAAAACTTCGACATCAATTCTCAACAGATGGCGGATGGCGTTGCTTTTGCGAAATATCTTCAATTTGGTGCGGGGAGAAAACGGCGAAGTTTAATGGCAGAAAATTCAGCCCCCTGGCAAATCGGAAAATCTGTCATCCCACAAGAAACCAGTGCTCGTCTTGTCTTTTTTTTTTGTGGTCACTTGCACATGTCCTTCAAAGATAAACTTTTTCCGAGAGACGTTTGCAACCAAATGTGCATGACGTGTATGAGACAGAAGAACCGCGATTGGCATTAATCTGGCGAGAACTTTCTACCAGGAAGCTTCTTTTTTTATTTTTTTTTTTTTGTGGGTCTACTCATTTTGACATGCATACCCAATTTGGAGTTTCTAAGTGCAACCGGCTCCGAAGGGTGAATTAAAACAAAACAAAAAAAAAAAGTTTCCGCTCACCTCGAACAATTATGGTGGTGGACTTCTTGGCCGGGTTGCCCACGTTGTTGCTGGCCACGCAACTGTAGACGCCGGCCTCGCCCGAGCTGATGGCCGGCAGCGTGAGCGTGCCGCCCTTCACCATGCTCTTCTGCGGCAGGCTGTCGTTGGCGCTGAGCCACGTGAGGAGCGGCGACGGCTCGCCGCCGGTGGTGATGCACACCAGCGACACCGTCTGGCCGGGGTTCACCACGATGGGGTCCTCCACCAGCAGCTTGATGGACGGCGAGGCTGTCAAGATAGCAAAGCAGGTCGAAATGCGATCGGGCTCGTTCGGCTGCCGAATTGGCACCTCAGACGAGGGCGGTACCTGTCTTGTTGGTGAGCCGGAAGATGACGCTGCGGTCGGGAATGCCGCACACGTTCCTGACGGAGGCCACGCAGCTGTAGTTGGCGTAGTCTTGCGGCCGCAGGTTCTTCAGCTTCAAGATCTTCGTTTCTCCCTGCAGCTCGGACCACAAACGCGACAGCGGTATGCAAATTTGTGCCGGGACGCCAACGCAGACGGTCGCGACATGGGGGGTGGGAATAATCATATGAATATACTGCGGCGTACGATGGTGTCACGTTGGCATTATCCAGACGTGGAGATGACTCTTGAGTCAACAATGAGCCCCGCCACCATTTTCCAGCAACGCTGATGGACTCTGCAGGGGGTTCCTCTCCCCTGAAGCAGCTTGCTGAGCTTGTCAGCCCTTATCCTCCCCCCCTACGCGGCCCGGACGCCTGTGATGAGGACGTCAACCTTTGATCTAGCTGACTCCAATGCTTTCGGAGTGAAGGGGGGTGAGCGTGGATTAAAAACAAGAGCCGGGCATAATATGGCCGCCGCTCTTTCTGAGCACACGCGTGCTTTTGAGCCAAGGAAAACAGATTTGGCTTTAATTATTATTAGTGGCAGTCGTAAAAGCAGCAGCAGTAGTTATTGGGGGTGGTGGGGGGGGGGGGGGCACAGTACTTGGAGAGTGGAGCCTTGACATACAATAGCCTTGACGGTCGATTTTTGCCTTGGGATTGGAGAAAAAAAAAATGAAATGAGAAGAATTTCAGAGGGAAGCCAGAAAGCACATAAAAGCCGTGTTTTTGTTTGATTTAACCCCTCCTGAGTGTTGGCTCATTCACAGCCTGCAAAATGGCATTGCTGAATACGCAATCTGTCGCGATCATTTTCCTTGGTGGCATTTCAAACATGTTTACAGGAGGGTGGAAAAGGCCAGTCTCCCCCCCGCCCCCCCCCCCCCAATCCCACTCCCGTCACCTCTCGTTCTGCCTGCACCTCCTTGTCATGGTTACGCACAGCAGCGCGGCTCCAACCCGCCTTTCAGATATAAAATCAGCCACCGGAAATCATCTCCGGTTTAATTAATCACATTCCGCATGCTAAATTCGGCGATTAGCACATCGTCACGACTGCTGGGCAGGATGCTCACACCTTTTTTTTCAGGAAATGTAAAAATATTTCAACCCTTTCATGCACCCTGTAACCTGATAACAGCTGAGAATTATTTTTCACAACTCGGACTCGTTTGCACTGCGTCGCGTCTGTCTTACCTGCGTGAAAAAAGGCTCATAGATCTCCACGCCCTTGTCCGAGCCCTGGGTCAGCACTTCGCGGCCGCGGTGCCAGCTGTAGCGAACCGGCGGGTTGGAGACGGCCACGCAGCGTAGGAAAACCGTCCGCTCGTAGTAGAACTGCTCCTTCGCCTCCCCAATGCTCTGGTGCACCGTCACCACCGGCTCATCGAGATCTGGCAAGCAAAAATATGGAGCAGAGGATCAATGGGGTGTAAGAGGCTTCGGTTACCGGGTTCCTGCGCCTGCTGGATTGCGATGTTACACGTGGCACCTGTTCCGATTCGACATGACCTTCAGGGCACGCTCAAGCGCCTGTCGCACTGCCCGCTGAAGACGGTCATTTTTCCTTCGGCGGTCTAAATTGACCCGTGAATTTGCCAGTTTCAGACTTATTAGGGATCGGGGTGTGAAATATGACCCCCCCCCCCCCCCCCAGCGTGTCATGCTAATATCACAAAAGGTGAGACTGAACAGGTATTCGATTGGTGAATTGCCCGCCTCGACGGGAATTTCACAGTACTCGCTGCTCTCGGCCTGCGGAAAAAGCAATTCTTGCCGTTCTGTGTGAGTCTGAGACGGAGTCAGCGGGGGGTCGACACGCACATTTGCTGGCTTCCGGAATGCCGGTATCGGGGTTTCAAGTTTGAACACCAAAGACCCGCTTTTCCCCATGTCCAAAGCGATAGTTGCTGTTCCCGTTGAAGTCCCAATCGAAATGTGGACGGCGTGAGACGGCTCGATTTGAGGAGTCCTCATCCACTCATCAATTCGCTGACTTTTTCGCCATTTGCTGTGCTGACACAGAATGGTCAGCCATTTGCGGGAAAAGGCACTCTCGGCTGATTGAATGGATTGAAAAGGTAATCACCTTAACCAGGCGGCGGCGTCGAGTCCTTTAGCATGCTAATCGGCGCCGTTTCAAAGAACCCATCTACCGGGTCATCTCGCTTCCCTTTTTCAACTCTATTTTTCGATATCTCCGGTGGGGGAGGATGAACATATGCCTCTGCCAAGGAATGCTGATTCCTTGCGTTTCATCAAAGACGTGTTCTGCCCCCGCACCCCCTTAATCAAAATCTAGCAGTGGTCAATACTTCACCCAGGATCCATGACGGCATCTCAGGTAAGAGCAATTACCTTTGATGAGGGGAGGGGGAGAGGGCGGAGGAGGAAAGAGGGAGGTGATGGGGGTGATAGTGGAGGGGGGGAGGTGTTCACACACACACACACACACACACACAAACACACACACGCACACACGCGCGCAGGCCCGCTTAGAGCTACGCAATAGGGTTACACATCTGTTATCCTGTGATCATTAACAATACATTTCCAGAAAGAAAAAAAAAAAGAATGGACTTCAGACATTTCCTTGAGGAACTCCACTTGTAAAATTTCTATCCGACTATTTGTTAGATCAGACGGACACCGCCCGTTGCTTTGACATGCGCATAGATGGTTATCAGTTGGCTCCGGAGCAAAGTAATCAGGGGCGAAGATGAAATGGATGGCTTCCATCTTGAAATAGGGAAATATTTGCGGCGCGATGAAAATAAAGTTGATGAGTTCCAAATAATATTCCACCCCCATGAACTGCTATGGAAGGAGGCTGCCCTCATGAGTGCAATTAGCTCCTGTAGTCACGCCCGGATGGCCTGAGATCCAGAAGATGTGAAAATGTTGCTTTTAATGGTAGTCACGTACCTTTTGAAGAACAAAAAAAGCCTTTCATTCCGGAAGAGTAGATTTTTCTCTCTTTTTTTATTTTACGCGGGCCTTACGAAAACATTTGTCGGACAAATAGGCAGACAGGTTGGGATGAAGGACTCAAGAAAGGTGCTTCATTATCACATCAAAACTTCCTTTCATGTACGCCAGCACCACGCCGACAGCAGACCTTCTTCTTCTTCTTCTTCTTCTCCCTTTGTCGCCTCTTGGGTGTTCTTCTAGCGCAGTATTTCTCCCCCTTTTTTCCTTACTTTGATTTCGTTCTTTTTCGCTGGTCTGATCCGCTGAGATGAATCAGAATAGAAAACGCAAATCATACGACGCCGTCAAATCTTGAGCGTTCCCTGCCAGGGGATTAATATCACGATACGGCGATCGTCGATGAATTGCGGCAAAACCGCGATACGTCACAAGAACTATGCACGACACAATATCGGTCAAAAGCTTGACGTTTTACTCGTCAAACACACGACAGACAAAATCGACACGTCACAGTCTCACCGTTTGGCGGCAAGCGCAAAGCTAAAACGAATCCGGGGAGCTGCGGCGTTCTTTGCCGCAGTTTTCTCATCGAGTTACGTCACCAAACATCATTTGAATAGTTTCCATTCACGGTCATTTTCAAGGTTTCGTGCATTTGCTGATCCAATAACAGAAGCGAAAGATTCAAATCTTTGGCACCGCTCGCAAGAAAAACACTCCCCCCCCCCCCTCCCAGATACTGTAAATAGGAAGAGAACGCAAGAGTGCACTCTGCTCAATGGTCCACTCGGTTACTCTTTCATGAATGCGACGCCAGTCTAGACTAAATGACGCACGCTCATGCACGGCGCAGGCCGGCTAAAGATGACAAACGGCAATGGAGCGACTGGCGCGTCACGCGTCGAGAAATCATACGGCCGCAATCTTAAATGTGATACGGCGGACAGCTTTGCGTCTGTGTGTGTGTGTGTGTGTGAGCGCGCGCACACTCGAATGCATTACCACCATGCTGGTCAAAAGGCTAATAAGCACTATTAGTGATCTATAACTTCCACCCGGCGTGCTGATGGAACACATGAATCCAAGCCGGTAATTTTCCATCTCGCCAGCACTGACCTCTATCTCCGCAATAACCCGCTCGCCACGTCTATCCGCGGATGGATGTGCTTTTGTAACAGTCGTGGTGAACGATAGGCCCCGCTCTGATGATGATGATGATGCCGCCACCTGCGTGAGCGAGATATCTTGGGCAATGTGGCTCTCCTAGGGCGGGGAGGTGTGGGGTGGGGTGGGGGTTGGGGGGGTAAGCGCTGACTCGGTCGGATCCCCAAATATGGCGGCCGCGCAGAAACGGAGCCGCGGCAAGTCGCTGGCAAATGTTGACTATCGGTCGTGGCGATTGCTACTGCAGCGGTTCACATAGCTGGCTGTAGAGGGGTGTGGGTGGCGGGGGGTGGGGGTGGATTGGATAGACTATGCATATCACAGTGAATCAATAAAACCGACAAAACAAAAACACCATCAGGATCTCATGGCTGTGCAGCAAAATGCAAACCTGTAAGAGAACAACTCGCATCTTAAACGACAAACACAGTGACGAATTTTGTCAAATTGACTACAAACCAAAAAATAGACCTTGCGACAATCTTTCGACCGTGCAGCTGGTGCAAAACTAAATCGATGCATCACATGATAGCTCACAGATTAGGCTCCAAAGAATGACTTCATAAAATGTGCGATCAACAACGAAATAAGACGTCGGCGTGGTCTCGCAACCATGCAGCGAGGCAAACCGGAATAGCCATTAGAACACAGTTCACATCTCAGCCAACATAAACTTTATCAAGCCAGACACCTCATTGACATAAATTCCTGCTTCAATCGACTACATTCACGCCCGCAGCCAATTATTTACGGAAACGCAGTATTCCACAACCAAAAGCAGCGCGCTTCCTCCACTTTCCCCAAAGAGCGTGCGCATCAACAGTGGGCATCGCGATCGGCCGATAAATGTGCTTTTATTCCATTAGCGTGCATCATCAAATAGATTATGTTGACCAACAAAAAGGCGGGAAGCCTTTAATGCGCTTTTAATTGGTGCAGACTTAGTGGCTCGTAACTGCATGAATGCGTATCGCCGCTTTGCAGCGAACGAAGTTACGATGCGGTCTAGCGCAAGCGCTAGCTTGTAATTATTCATTAGGCAAAGGCGAGGAGGAAACCGGAGCCAATCTCAACTGAGGCCAGGAGGAAGTCACTTCCAGGAAAAGCCCCCAAGAAAAAGAGGGAATGTTTAAAAAAAAGGGACTGTTGTGGATTGAGAGTGGGGGGAAAAAAATTGATTCTATAAAAATTTTAAGCCGTGGACGAAACAGAACATCCATTCTGCCAGCCATTCAAAACACAACGATGACCAAAACGCAAATGAAAAATAAATATAAATCAATACAAACCAAACAAAGAGTCATAACAATGACCAAATAATACAAATAGAACAAAATAAAATCAAATTCAACTTGGCCAAAAAAAAACAAAGAGCAGAAGAATAAAAACAAATTAACACAAAACACACACACACAAAAAACGTGAAACTGAAAACCACACTTTAAACAAAAAGCAAAAGAAGAACAAAACAAAAAATGGACAAAATAAAGAACAGAAAAAAATCCAAATGATAAAAACAAAATATAAACCCTCAAATGTTTAAAAAACAAAATACGAGGAAAAGGATTAAACTCAAATACTTCAAAAGTGAACAAAGCACAATACAAACAAAGATTCAACAAACTAATTGCATTCACATGTAAAATCCCCCAAACGAAGCAGAAAACTTGTTTCAACTCTTAATTCTAAAACTATGGATGAGAAATCAAACTCAGCAAGTCATTTGGAGTCATTCCAGGCCAAACTAAATGCTAAATAGAACAAATGGAGGGTAAAAATCAAGTGTAGGGGGGAAAAAAAATAATCAAAATGCTGGCGTTAATCTCATTAGCATATCGGACACAAATACAGTCAATTAGAAAAGAGGAAGTGAGGTCGAGACAATCCTCTGATAAGTCCTTGAGAGACTAATGGGCAGTCATGAAGCGCCGTTACCTCCATTAAGCAAACATTTCCATAATGTAGGCGGAATGCTGCGATCCACGGTAGGATGGCATCCAGACGAGGCTCGGATCACTCCATCCGCGCCGTCGCATTTATCACGCCGCCCTCATTTACATCCAAAAGCACTTAAGAGAAACTTTGCGCGCATCTTCTCCAACATCTATCAGGAGACTTGGAAGGTGCGGCTTGGCGGGCTTGTCAAAAATTTTGATTCCGCCAAAAGGTTTCAAAAATAGGACGGAATCGTGCAAAAACATCTGCTGTGTTTTTGTTGTTGGTTTTATGGGGGTGTGTTTTACTCTTGACAGATGACGTTCCTCATGTTCAGAATTAAAATTGTATTTTTATTAGGTTCCAATTTGGTAGAAATGGGATCATATCTCGAGGTCTGGCTAAGTAGCTGCGGAAATGGACGAAATGGGGCATGGCTTTCCAAGACTTTTTTTTTTGTGGGTTCGGTAGCGATTGAAAACAAACCCGAAGACATCTTTGCCTTTGAAGGACACCTGAAAACGACAAAAACGAGCAAAAAGAACCTAAAAGTGGCTGACGCAAAACAAAACTGCTTACTTCCTGCTCATTTTTTACAGCGTGGGACTTTTTGATGAGACCAATTATGGTCGACGTGCCAACAAAAATTCATGATGCGAAGCAAAACCGGCTTTGCGGCCTGAATTTTAATGGCCTCGAATGGAGCGCATGCACACCAGTTCACCATGTCATTGACGCCAGACGAGCGTTCGAAGATGTTGCATCAGGAATTAACCCTTTCATGCACCATATGACCTGATCACATGATAAGCTGTCCACTGTAGCAACCGCAGTCCAACGAAAGGGTTAAGACCCCCCTCCCCCCAACCTGGTATTAAGCATGTGTGCACTGAGCATAGTCACTCCTCATTTGGATTAGTTCTGTTTGACTAAACAAACCGCTTTTGCGTTTGCATTGTTTCCCCGCTAAGACGTCAGAATTATGCAGCATTGTGCCAAATTTGACGGGCGTCACTTCGCCGGCGTCCGTTCGCTTCTCCCTCGCCCTGGCTGCCAATAAAACAGATCAAGTGGATTAAACACACTGTCACCCCCACCTCCTGCTCTGACTTAAAAAAAAAAAGTGTTTGCATTTTGACCGAATCCCCTTCGGGAACTCACGTTCGCCGCTGCAAACCTCCTTGAGCTGTAGTGGTCAATGAGCTCCCGGAGCTTGAAATGAGCCGGCTGCCCCCCCCCCCCCCCCCCCCCCCGCGCACAACTCTTAAGCCCTTCTTCAATCAGCCAAACATTAGCCGCTGCGGCAAAATGCACGCCGGACAAAATCAAAGGAAAACGAAACGAGCCCCTGGCATGGGGAGGGAATAAATAAATAAATAAATAACAGGAGCCCCATAAGCTCAGGATCGATCCGTTTTAAGAGTTGGGGCCAGTTTGTTTTATTAACTTTGCTCCGGACCGTCCCCCTCCCCCCACGGAGCGCAAACAACAGAGGTGTCAGCAGGTAGAAAATGCACTTTGTTGGACTAAATGCGTTAGCGCAGAGTTGGCGGCCGAGCAATCATCGGGCTCCCGCGGGCCGCCGGCTTGGGTTATCAGCGTCAATGATGGCTTCCCGTGTCATCGCGCCTCCATCCGCCATCCATCTTGCCGTCGAAATGTCCTTTGATTTCTATTGATGCTGAGTCACGCCTTTATGAAGCTGGCTTTGATCTAATAATAGCCGCATATATGAATAAAATCTGGGGAAGTGATTCTTCCGAAACCAAAGGGCCTGGATTCGCAGGGGCGGCGGCAAAACCTACGAAAACACAGGTGTCAAAGTCAAGGCCCGAGGGCCAGATCTGGGCCGCCATGTCATTCTATGTGGCCCGCGAAAGCAAATCAAGCATGTCAAGTTCCATGATGCTTGCTTTGATAAGACTTCCTATGTCTTTTGCCGCTTGGCTTCTTGAACCAGGCTAGTGCAATGCTAACCAAGGTCTTCTAAAACAACCGGAACAGACCAGTTTGTTCCGCGAGTCATGAAAGACATGTGTGACCTGACACTGGCGTGCCTGCGATGTCAGAATGATCACTCCCAAAGCTATGTTCTGCGTGGCATGATAATAAAAAAAACATGCTCATGTATCAAATTACTGTTGTTGGGGACAGCAGTTTTAGCGTTAATTAATTAAAACAAAAAACAATGTACACGCAAAGCTGCTAAGAATAGCCCATCAATTAGCCTCACCCCCGGGGGACAACGGCAACATTGCTCGGGCGAAGTCACGAGCGTGCAAGGCCACATGCAACAGTGTCATATTAAATAGGCGTGAAAAAATAATCGCAAAGTCCACCTTTCGTTCAAATATGAATCAAAATAAAAGACACCATCTTCTTGAAACGTGAAAAGATTAAATATACTCATCACATGTTCAGACCCAAACAATCTTGGATGTGTCTTATTTCTGCGCTGGTAAAAATATTTGGGGGAAAAAAACAATTGTGTGGGTGCGCAAACTATTTTTTGCTTGTACCTTTCTGTTTTGAACGGCAAAAACATCGCGTGAAAGTTCAACTCGAAGTGACGTACGACGAAAAATGTTTTTACCTTTCATGACGTACGATGTCTGCGAAAATCAAGTAATCAACCGCCAGCACACATTTGGCTCGACACCGTACGTCTTCATTCACTTATACACACATACAAATTCCCTCTCCGACATGCAAGCTCACTCCATTACGGCTTACGTTGCGTTCATCTTCCAAGTTCTCCCTTGGGAGCGCAATTAGAGCTTTCTGGTTTGTATTTACTCACCCCCCGGAGCAACCTCAAACTGTCAGCGAGGCGAAGTGGAAGACCTCTTTTGATTCCTCCACCAAGCACCCCTCCCAGAGATGAACAGAACTGACCCCTGGGATCGTCCCCCTCAATGAGAGTGGCTTTACTCGTATTGGGAAAATGGCATCCGATGGAAGAAGAATGAGACGCCAATGATGGATTTCAGGATTAGATGAATGTGAGGATAACCTTCACCCTAACACATAATTCCCTAAACCCAAATTGGGAGGATAAAAGATTTGGAGTTAGGTGTCGGGTTTAGGTCAGGAAGTACGATACGTGACCTCTGCAAATAAGAAAGTACGAGGTGGCATAAGGATAAGAGGCTGATCTTCATGCACAGACACAGACTGCTGCCCAGAGATTCCAAAAAATGAGTTTTAAGAACCTTCCGAGTCCAAGTGGCTCGACTCGCATTCGTCCCCTGCCACGCCTGTCAACGTCTTTGACTCGCTCTGCTCGCTGAGACTTCACAAAAAAAAAAAAAAACAACCATGACGTCTCTCATAGCGCAGCGTTCCCCGGAACAATCTCAGCCCGCCATTTTTTGCGACTTTACCTTAAAACGTTACAACATTATAAAAAAAACGCTGCTGGCTGCACTGTTGAGTATTTTAGAGCGCTACAAACACACTCGTAAAGCTTTTTTTCTTGTTTATTTTTTTTCCCGCAGGTCGCTACTAGCTGGCGGCATTAAGGTTTTGGTTCACTCACAGTAGACGTCCACCCGGATGGACTTGATGGCGGGCGAGCCGAGGCCGTTCTCCGCCTTGCAGTAGTAGCGCCCGCCCTGCGTCCTCAAGATCTTGGCGATGTGCAGCGTCTCGTTGAAGACGCTGGAATCCTGGAAGCGGTCCGACACGCTGCCGGCCGTCTTGGTCCATCGGATCTGGAAACACAAAACACAGGTTACATCGAAAATTCCGTTTTCGGGACTGCCGGGAACACAAAACTTGCACGTCTCGGCCGTTCCCCCCCCCACCGCAAGAACCTCAGAGCGCCGCTCGCTTTCACTAAGTGAGGGGGAACCCCCCCTCCCCACCGTTAGCCTCTGGCATGGCTGTGTAATGAAAGGTGAAATCGCAATACTCCCTAACACCGGCTTGTAATTGACTCCATCATGGCCCTCCCTTGTCCTCATTACAGCACGCGGCATGAACAGGTAGTGTGACGAGCGCGGCTCGAGGGCTCGGCGAGCGCGTTCGGAGGCAGCCGGCGTAAGGCTCCAGTCGATGGCTCATCCTTAAGTAAGCCGCAGATGGACTAACTTTTGCCCGGAGAGCTTCGCATCGCATCTGACTGACGACCGTCTGCAAAATTAGAATCGGATCCTTCCTCGCTGGATGCTACGCTAGCATCATCTCAACATCCTGATAACATCAACGCGGATAGCATCGGATGGAACAAGGATATCGGTGCAGTCGCTGCCATCGGGGGGGGGGAAATTTCCTGCTGCCGTTTCTGTTGTTATGGGATCTTGTCTGCACCAGCCAGAGGTGGACCGGGACCGTCTCTGAAATCCTGATAACGTCGCCCTGTATCAGATGGAGCCTGAGGCGAAAAGACGGTATGTTGAGAAGTTGTTTGAGGCTAACGTTGTGACCGTGCGTGTCCTAAAGAAGCAACAAACGAGGGAGAGACTCGAAAATAATTATTTGCTGACAAATCAGTCACGGTCGCACCCCCCCCCCCAAAAAAAAGTCAACTTTGTCAACAAAACCACTTCGTCAAAATAACCGCTGACTTAAGAAACACTTTAGAGCAGCAAAAAACAAAAAAAGAAAAAGAAATTGAAGGACAAACATAAGTAGCCCTGCAGAAACTAAACTAAATGACTCATAATCCCAACGAGGAGCGAAACAAATCGGCGAAAAAAAAAAAAGCGTCTCTGAATTCCAAATAGTCCGACTTCCCCGAGCACAGCACAATCTCATTTTTGTGCAATAAGCAAACGCTGCGCCCGCCACACTCTGCGTGTCCCACAGCAACATTTAAGAGCATCTGTGACCATTAAAAATAAAAAGGGCTCTAAATGAGCACCCCGAAGAGAGAATACATCTCGTGGCCCGATTCAAAGCCACGAAGACGGAAAAAAAGCACTCCGCGCAGTGAAGAAAGACAAAATAAAACACCAAGTCAGCAAATGATCGATGCTAACCGGTGGAAACGGCGCCAGTTCAGCAAAAGTTGAACTCGAACGGCATACATTACAAGTTTTTAGGAATTTCTGCACCGCCTTCACGCACGCACAGAAGGATCTCAAATCCAGAAGGAAACCGGCTTGCGTCGACCTCAGCAGAAACCTCGCAATCTAAGATTGGGAAGTTTACTTCGCCTCAAGCTATTTGGATTTGTTTTTCTTGTTTTTTTCCATGGGAGCACCTGGAACCAGACAGAAGGATGCCCGCTGAGAACAGTTTGACCTTCTTGGCTTTTAAGTCGTGCATCACAAAACATTCTTGATCCGAGAGCGGATTGGCGAGATTCAAGCTGATGATGATGATCATCATCATCATCACTTTTCCCATCAACACTGGCAGCGCTGCTTTATTATTTCTTTTTGCTATTATGATAACGCCCCCCCCAACCCCCATGTTCTCCCCCGTGACTGTGTGGGTTTTCTCCGGGTACTCTGGAAAACGGAAGGATGGACGTATGTTATGTGCTTTAAACCAGTGGTCCTCAAACCTTTTGGCTCCATGTTTTTATTTCTTTTCCTCCCCTCAATGACCCCCCCCCCTCACATAATCCTAAATCCGATGAAACATAATTCCAGTTTGCACCACTAAATGCCATGTGAATTATTGATTGTTTTTACATTTCAACCTAAATATTCATGTCACGCTTCATAAAAAGCCACATATCCAGACCGCAGCTTGAGAACCACTGCTGTAAAAAAAAAAAAAAAAAAAAAAAAACCACACACACAAAACATGACAGCACTTTCCTTCCTGCGTGCAACAGTAAAGTCGACAATGCCACCCTAATTTAATTCCAACATTGCAACAGAAGGATCAACATTCGCTTATGGAGAAAGCGCAAGCCAGCCCAGATTAGTCCGAGCGGCGGCTGAGGCCGGCGCGTGCCGCGATGCCCCGGCAAGGGCTAATTGAAATGCGCCCGACGTCTGCTCTTATGGCGGCGCGGCATGCGGCAGCACGCATCCGCTGCCGGTGAATCTCCCATAATTCCTGCTGCAACGCACCCCCCCCATGCCCCTTCAACCCGGCCGTGTGACGCTTCCCTAATTGCTCACCGCGTTTCCTTTTAGGCACCCCGCGGTGGTTCGTGCCACTCAGCCACATAGCCGACTGTGGCCAAGCATCACAATCAACCGATCAGACGCGGCGAAGAGCGGGTTGCAAATTACAGAGCGCGAGCGCAGGGACGACAGGTCTATATTAACGGAATAGCGGCCCCCGACCCTTTTGCGACATGGTCCAATGGAGATCTGGATATCTGGATGTGCCCGACTTGTCGGGAGGAAATCAAAACACACGGCGGCCCGACGTGCTGGTAATACGTCAAGTTGCAACCCATTGAGTCGGTGGCGCGGTGTCATGCGGGTGCGCGACCGAGGCGGAAATGGGTGCAACACAAACGGTGATAAAATAGGAGATGAAAACAACAATGGCGAGACCAGGGAGAGCACAGAATAGAAAATATTTAACTCATTTAGTACCAGACAATTCTGGACCATGTCTGAAAAGACGTTTAAAACCGTCTTTGGGAGTGAATGAGTTATGGACAAAACAGCAATGAAAAGAAATGAGGAGCGTGGGGGTTGAAAATGACCAGATAGAGTGTTGAAAGGAAAAAAAAAATCGATGACAATGATTTTTGGGGGAAAGAAAAAGCATCAAATTGCGCTGAGTGTTTAAAAAGAAGCCGGAACAGAAAGTGCGGAAAAGAAACATCTCTGAATTAAAACAGACAAGGATGTCACAAAAAAAAAAAAAAAAGCTGAAACATTTATGGCGAGATGGAAAATTGAACAAAAGCAACATCGACGGACAACACGGCTCGCTGGAACGGAAAACAAAAAGTCGGAGCGGCTAGCGCGCTGAAAAAGAAACATCGATTGAGGAACGCTAGCTGAGGCTGAATGTTACCTTTCGCGATCTTACTATTTATTAATTTTTTGGGTAACGCCGAGGCTTTGCACTGCAGGTTGAATAGCGAGCGAAGGTTGAGAGTAAAGCGCGGCGCCTTTTGAGGACGCTCACAAGGCCCGCCGCGAAAATAAGAACGGTTGACTAGGCGTTCAAATAAAGGAAGCACCCGTTGACACCGCCGCCGAAGGCCGAGCGGCTTGGGAACTTTCAGGAAACAGATCACATACGCCGACAAGTCTGTCTCCGAGTGAAATATCCAAAAGGCCAGAGGTCGGCCTATTTGTACTCGCTGACCCGTGGCGGCGTGAGTTGAATCTGGACGCAGAATAATTGAAACAGAAGACGCGCGGGGAGACAAAAAAAAAAAAAAAAAAAGAGCGAAAATGTGTTTGCAGTGTGCGGTGGCAGGCTGTATGAGGCAGGTAGTCAAACATGGCCGTGTGGACATAATGGATGGAAGCCAGGTCAAAAGGAGACGAGGGCAGTTGGCTTCATCATCGCCGACTCAAAGAGCAGTAGTCATCCGAGGACGAACGGTCCAAATCAGAGAGGACCAAATGAAGAGGTTTACCCCTTTCTTTTTTTTTTCTTTGTTTTTTTTTTTTTTTTTTTGCTCGGCTACGTGAGACTGAAAAGCAACGTGTGATTGCTTACATGGAGTCAAACTCATAAGGAAAAGTGTCGGAAAAGGAAAAAACAAATTCCATGGGTGAAAAGCATCTTGGTAAAGCAGGTAAAAGCGACGTAGCGGGTCAAACAAAACCGAGCGGAGAAAAGGAATGTCAAAGGGGGAAGCTAACTGGAAAAAAAACATCTACAGATCAAACAGGCCATGCAGAGCTCTGAAAAGAAAAATCCACGAATAAGACAGAACAGGCAGAGCACCAAAAAGTAACACATGCCGCAAAAAAAAAAAACAGATGAAAAAGGAACAGGTGGAATGCTGAAAAAAAAAACTAAATAGATGAACCAGACCCAGGTCGAGACCCCCCGAAAAGAACCACCAATTGACCAAAAGAGGAAACACAAATAAATGCAACATTTCTCGCACACAAAACGTGATGACCAGCAATTAAAAAGCAGCCTCACAATTTTCTTGCAGTATCCAAAAAAAAAAGAAAAAAAAAAAAAGAAAATCAATATTCTCTCTGCTCGGGATGTGTACTATCGACCAAATTGGTGGTGGTGGTGGTGACGGGGGGTTTATGTAAATGAATGCAAATGAGCTTGCTGCTGTAAAGATTTACAGCACGGTTCCCCGCATGATTTGGGGTGTGCCGGCGAGCAAATTGGAAGCAACGTCGGGTGAGTGTTCAAAAGGTTAGCGTGTGTACATTCTGCCAGTGTTTGTAAATGTGATGACGGCTGACATTTGTCTCTAAATGGACTAAGTTAGCTGGCATTTAACTGCGAGCGGTCCGATTGGCTGTGTGCAGCCCCCCACCCCCCCCAAAAAAACAAAAACAAGCCGCAGTGCTACTCTGACGCTAAAAGGGTGTTAAAGGGGCAGTCAAGTGAAAAATTGTCCTTACAACATGTAACATGCGCCCACCCCCCCTCCACTCCATAAGTCGAAAAACAAGATTCTGATTAATATAATGTTTGTGGGATATAAATTAGGGGAAAACAAATTCCCGGCCATTTTGCCACTTGCTGTCGACTGAAAATGACATCATCGTTGCTCAGGTAACGACCAATCACAGCTCACCTGGCTACCGATCACCGTTATGTGACATTTGCGAGCTGAGCAAAGAAGACAAAACTTTGTTGCGGCACTCCATTTTCTTTACGCCCTGATACGCCACGGTCTCCACGATTTTAGCTCGCCGCTTTGACACAGCGACTAGCGGCTCACCTGCGGCCGAGGATGCCCCGTCACTAGGCAGCTCAACTCCAGCGTCTCTCCCTCGCGGATGGTGTAGACACGCTCCGTGTGTCGCTCCTCTTCCACGTTGCACGCGTGACCCGAGTGAATGATGCGGACCGTAGGGGGGGCTGTGGAGACGAGGAGCAGAAACATATTGTTAGCTTGGGACCCCCCGAACGTCCTTCAGGGGAGGAAGGGGTTGACAAATATGCAACGCTTGACCCTCTATATGACTAACATACATTTAGCTCCAAGACAGATGATTAAAAAAAATGGAAACTATCAGCACACCTTCCGATCCCGAAATGCAAATTCTCCGGTGTTAGTGGCTAGCGGGCGTGATAAGGCCTCGCGGCGAGGGGGCTTCATGCGAGGCTGCCACTTAAAACAAAAGGGGGGTTTGGTAACAAGACCCCAGGGCAGCAGTCCAGTAAAGTGCGAATGCCATTTAGTCCAATGAGCCCGCGTCTGTTCCTGCACGCTATACGAGTCCTGGAGGAGAAGTCAGAGAAACGCCCCTAATTAATGATCCCCAAGCTGTGCACACAAACGCATACATCATATTCTTCACGCACAAAGAAGCTTACAGCGACAAACACGCCTCGCTTAAACTCACATAATGGCCACAATGATGCGCTTGCAGTCGCAGACGGGCTTTCGCGGCGAGGAGATGCTCTTCTCGCATCCGACCCTTCCTCCACCCCCCCCACCCCCCTACCCCTCTCCCTGCGCTCCGAGCAGTGAAACAAATCGCTGTCATTAAGATGTCGTTTCCCAACGTGTCGTTAAAAACGGCTTTGTTTCATTACTCATATCATTTGCCATATTGACAGCTCCGCTGTCGACGCGTAGGCACTTTAAGATGTTACTCTTATTTTGGCATACAGGACATAAAAGTAGCATTGACTTGGAATAAAAAAATATGGCATTTACCAAAATTGTGCCATCGGATTTGGAGAGACGCCAGCAACAATAATAATCATGACAAACATTACAGCTATAACCAGATCGAATGGTGTTGTGTGCACACCGAGAGTAATTACATAACCCAAACCTGCAATCCAAACACGCAAACGCCTCCTAACCCCGATCCGATGCCACGATTCCAAATCTCCGAGCCTCCACCCGCTAACCTCGAAAATGTGAGGCACAACAAATATAACAAGATGCACAAAAGTTGTTGCTTGTTATTTTTGCCATCAAAGTGGCGGTCACTGAACAGCATCGTTACAAATGGACGCGAAAATGCATGTTTGACTCGGTGTGTATGCGGAAACATTTACATAATCGTGTCTATTTTGGGTTGTGGCGTCACTCCCACTCACTTCCTTGAACACCAAAAACCCTTTAGCGGCACACACAAGTGCACACAACAACAACAACCAAACAAGCAGAGAAGCAGCAGGAGATTCTCGTGACGTCATTTGCTTGAATTAAGATAAAGGCTCCACTCCACTGGCTTGTCATATAGAAAAGCAAATCCCCGCTATTGCTCGTACTTTGACCATCCGCATCGTTTTGGTGGACCGAGTGGAACACCTTTTGTGTCGTGCTAGCGAAGGCGCGAATCTTATAGACGAAACAACTACCGCAGGGGCTGTCGAACTCAGTTTTGTCGTGGGCCACATTGTGGTCTCGGATTCCCTCGGAGGGCCGCTGTGACTGCGAATTTATGCGAAACCATACAAACGTTTCATCACCTCCACATATTCCAGAGAGAGCGCACAACAAATTGATGGATTACTAGTTTTAAAATCACAAGTCAAGAATAATGACTTATTTAACCCTTTCATGCACCCTGGCTCTCCACCGTGGTAAGCGCCGTCCCTGAAAGGGTTAAACATTGTTGACGTTAATTTGGTCAGGAGAAAAATACTTGCAAATTCTCTGTTATTATAGATTATATACTGTATGACAATTTGAAATTTCGGTTCCGACGTCAGCGAGCATCATGGACGTTGACGTGCTTGATTTGCTTTGGCGGGCCACATAAAATGACATGGCAGGCCAGATTTGGCCCCCGGGCCTTGACTTTGAGACCAGCGACCTCCAGTCTCAAACGAACCTCGCTGTTCACCCTCCGCCATGACTGGCACCACTGCATTTTCCGATATGCAGCTAAAGGCCCTCGGGCCGTTTGACGAGGAGGCGGGCCTACGGTAATCGAGCGCGAGGTGCTCTCGGTATCTGACTTGAGCGCGACGCATAAAATGAATAGTTTGTCTCACAGTTGTCACCACGCGAGGCCTTCTAGCTAATGGAGAAGGGCCTCATGCATGCGTTTAAACATCTTGCCAGCAGGGCATACGTATTATTACATCAGGCCTTGTCAGGCGCTATTGATCACGCACTGTAATGCACTCGCCTGCACTCCTCTGCCTCGGCGCTGTTATTGTAAATGAGACTCCGTATGGATCCGGGCCGGGCGCTATCAGCGCGGATCATCCATCAGGCCGACAATGCAGACGTTCATAAAGGGGCGCAGGGCGGCCAGCGCACGACGGCGCTTTACGGTCACTCTTGCACAAACACCAGACAGCGAAATGGCCACTTGATTTAACGGTAGTTACTCGGCGGAAGAGTTTTTGGACCGCCCGTTGGGCAGGGCGGTACTATTTTTAGCATACACGCACAAAAACAAAACAAATAACACTTTGTTACTACCAAGCTGCCAACGTTCTGCTGCGACGGCCCCCGTGGAGGCGTGAGTGGGGTCGTATTTTAGAGGACAACTTCATTGTGGCGCCACACAGCTGGGAATGGAAATGTACCCAAACTGGCAGCCACATGTCAGCAGATAACAAGGACTTTGTCTTTGGAGTTGGCGATGCAGCCTGTGGCCCGAGACGATGACTGTAGCAAAATAACCAAAACGAGAAACAACAGTTGTTTTATCATTTTCATCCTAGGAGCATGAATAGGAGAAAACATCCGGCGACTAGCAATTAAACAATGCAAGTGTGGGGAGCACAAAAAGCACCATGAGCCATATCCACATACGGCATAAGGCAAAAAACAAACAAACAAACAAGGTCTTCGGTCTAAAAGAAAAGCTGCGCGCACATAAACATGAGCCGCCTTGTGATGACAAATATTGACAGCGACTCTCAACGGGGGAGTAGAAAAACAACTTCGCTAAATGAGCCGCACGTTGCTTCACCAAAATCGTCAGGCGCATCTCGTTTCGCAAATGTTGCCTTACTGAGCCCTCGCGCCTTTGTTGTCATACAAGCTCCTCCCACCAGGAATTGGAATGATGTGTCATTATGTCGGCAGCATTGATATGGTGATCATGTATTTTGCCAAATGCAAAAAAAAAAAGTTGACCCGCCCAAATTTTCTTTTCTCTTTGTGGCCACATTGACAAAATGAAACGTGAGCCACTCCTTGACCACAACATGTTTGCAGCTCCTCGAAAAAAACATTTGGGGTGACCGAGTTGCAAAAAAAAAAACATATTGAAATGCAACAACGCCCGAGCGCAATTTTCATGATAATGGTCACCTCATCGGCTGTTAGTTTCACCGTCCAAACCATTCCATGCTGCCACGCCGCGGTACTCCATACACCCCCCCCCCCCCCCCTACGCTACACTAATCAGACATCTGCGGGGGACGGATAAAGTCCAAACGTGGATGGCATCCAAAGCGGCGGTTGTCAGTTGATAGGGCCGAGCTCGTGGCGGCTCACTGAAGGGAGAATATCTGGCAAGTCGCTCAAGTTTCGGGGCGCTGCCCGCCAACAAAATGTCTTTGCGATTGGACGTTGTGACTCCCCCTGTGAGCTGATTGTCCTATCCGTGCCTACAGCGGTGCATGGCTGACGGTGGCGGGGGACGCCTTGGCTTGGAGATATGTGACTCGGTGTGTGGGTGGGGGGTTGCAGCTCAGTCTTTGAACACTTTGCTGACTGAACATGAAGGGCAGTTGGCTGAGGAAACCAAAAAATATCTCCGAAAAATATTTGGAGACTTTGTGACTCAATTTTCTTCTTAATTGAAGGGAATCAATGTGCAATTTTTTTTTTAATGGATCGCCTTTTTTAGGGGTTGGGGTGGGGCAGTCAGCATTCCTGGAAAATTTTCCATCTAAGTTTTACCAATTGACACCAAATTCATTCATTCATTCATCTTCCGAGCCGCTTGATCCTCACTAGGGTCGCGGGGGGTGCTGGAGCCTATCCCAGCTGTCTTCGGGCAGTAGGCGGGGGACACCCTGAATCGGTTGCCAGCCAATCGCAGGGCACACAGAGACGAACAACCATCCACGCTCACACTCACAACTAGGGACAATTTAGAGTGTTCAATCAGCCTGCCATGCATGTTTTTGGAATGTGGGAGGAAACCGGAGCACCCGGAGAAAACCCACGCAGGCCCGGGGAGAACATGCAAACTCCACACAGGGAGGCCGGAGCTGGAATCGAACCCGGTACCTCTGCACTGTGAAGCCGACGTGCTAACCACTGGACTACCGGGCCGCCCTTGACACCAAATTGACATTAAAAAAAAAAAAAAACAACACTACAAATAATTACAAAGCCAATCCACAAACGGCAGCGCAAACTTGGACGGCCGCAAAACACCTCCTGTTTTCCTTCACGCCATTTCTAATCTCTTTGAGCGCTTAGCAAAGGAAGCCAGCCGTGGCGCTGGCGTTGCGCAATGTGACACACATTTGGCGGTATTGTGACACCACCCATTAGCCTGCCAGGCAAACAAAGAGAAGACCGACACAAACACCAACAAACGTTACTTAGTCTCGCATGTCGTTGAGGCCGGCTCACTCTGACAAGCAGTCAAATACGCTAAATATGAAATCGATAACAGAGGCGCACGCTGCTTCACCAGAAACTGCACAGAACAGACACGGGTGCAATACGGAAAGTCTTCCGGGCATGGGCACAAGCAGGCAATTGTTCACGATTGACAAAACACCGGATATTGAGCCACATACTGCTTCACCCACGACATATTTTAAAAGACTCCCTGGAGCACGCAAGGTCTTCTGACCAACACGGCGGGTTCCGACCACAAACGGGCTGCCTCGTGACCGCAAACAGACAATTGTTGACAGCAAACGAATAACCAATGTAAATGTTTTCATTTGAAAGTTTGCAAGCGAGCTAATCACGATCACTCGAGGGTTGACACAAGTGGGGGGTGGGGGGGGTTGGTTTTGTTTTTTTCAGCCCCCGGAAAAAAGGCTTTTGGCGTGCTCTTTTGAAATGTGAAGAGCAAAGCTGTGGGATGCGAATGAGTCACAGCGGTTCAATAAAAGCCCCGACGTACAGCTGATGCATCAGCCGGAAAACAATCATCGCCCGCATCCGGGAGCTCGCCGGTCCCGTCATCCATAAAGTACACCGAGTCCCCCGGAGGAGTCAAAAAGAGATGATAATTAAACCTGTTCTCCGTCACATGCCCTTTCGCCGTGTTTTACCTCGTCATCGCCGGCGCGCCGCCGACGCCTCGTCCATCACGGTCTAGCCGTGCAGTGGCAAGACTGAGTTTCTGATTGCTCTGAGCGGAGCGGTTCGTGGTGAGCTCTCGGGGCGACCAAGGCGCGAAACACTATCGCACGTATGGATCTCCATTTGTTCCATGAAATTGCATCACTGCTTTTCGGCGCTACTGCTTCCAGGACGTGAATGTTGGATTTATTATTATCTTTTTTTTTTTTTAATCCGATTTCAGCTCCAATGTCCTGCCATGTCCATCTAATCTCCCCAGGACCTTCCGAATCAGTTGGCCAATTTAAGGTGAACTCGTTGGGTTGCTTCTTTGTCCAATCAGATTTCAGGAGCACTGGCGCTCGACGTTGACAACATTTTTCCGTTTAAAAACGTATTTCGGCCGACTTTAGACGAGCAAAGGCATTGCAATGAGTTTCGTAATCTTGCATGAGTACGAAACGCATTGCAATGAAATAAAAAATTGCAATTAAAAAAAAAAAATACATCTTAGCCCTTTCATGCATCAACAATAATAACCTGTAACCTGATAACATGATAACCTGTCCACTGTAGTGACCACGGCGGTCCCTGAAAGGGTTAAACTGAGTCACATGCTGCTTCACCAAGCATAACGAAACAGACGCACGTGCACATAGCAATGATGGATGGATGGATGGACAGATCTAAAACATTTTTTTTAAAGCCTGGGATGTATTGTGGACGACACAATGTCGAGACAATTTTCCTGCAGTTGCCATGACAACATCAGGTGGAAAAAAAAACCCTCAATACTGCGCCGCCACCATCCACAACATCAACAACAACAAAGAAGAGCGGCAACGACTTTGGCCTTCTGACCGCGGAGAACCTGCAATTATGGTGGCACCAAACAAGGACGCCGCTGGGAAAACATTTCCCCTTTCCTCCTTGTAAGAAACACGACAAATTGCAAAGATTAGACACCGAACGCACTTCACCAGACGGCAACTGCTGTCCGGCTTCCAACCGAACGTGGACCTGCGTCACGGCGACACACGTCCAATCCTTTCCAATTACTCGCCGCGACGGGAGTAACCGCGCTGCGATGAACCCGCCCTCTGCTGCTTCACGCATTACTTTCATCAACACCCGAGAAACTCCCGGCGCGCTCGCCGTTCGAAAAGACGCGACGGAAAACACGGCGGGGCGTGAAAAAAAATGAGACGCTGCCGTTGGACGTGATGCCCGGGTGACCGTGAAGCTCGTAAAAGCGGATGGATGGCTCGTGCATCGACGAGCGTTATTAACTCTGCGAGCGCAAAAGATGAATATGTCACACACACACACACACACAGCCGTGATCATAAATGAGACATTATGATGACGTACGACGTCTCATAAAAGGCCGCCCCGACGGGATCCCGGTCGGAAAGCCGCCGACCTTGCCGTATGAAATCTGATCCTGAAAGAGTTTTACAGGCAGCGGGACGGCGTCCCTCTCGCCTCCGGTCAACACCGCGACGGGAGTCACCGAAGGCGTCTCCTTAAAACAAAGCCGTGCCCCCCCCTCGCTTCGAGTCGCAACAATGACATCTGATTTGTAAGCGAGTGAAGATCGTCCGCAGACGGCTCGAACGATTCCGCGGCGGCAGCTCGCTCTTCACGGCTCTGAGGAATGAGCACAAAAGCCACGATTGTAAAAGTGTCGGCGGCTAATGGAGCGATCAGCCACGCGGCATTCCCCGCATCGCTTTCCATTAGCACAAAAATTAGGGCTGCACTCAGAGCTGCAAATGCCGACCGTCTGATTATTTTGTGTGCGTATTTTTCATCGAAAGGCTTTTTTTTTTCATTTCTTGATGCTATTTCTTGTTGCCATTCATCAACAAGCAAGCGATTGATCCCGCCGCGCACGGCTCAGATGGCAAAGATAAGCGCGCCGTGCTTCGGTTGCTAGGCCGCATTTGTCACACGGGGGGTCAAACTTGGCAACGGGTTCTTCTCCATGTCTGAAACGCGATGCTGAGCAGCTTGGCAGCCGCCTGTGGACACATGACAAGCTTGCCCCCCCACCCCCACTGTGTCAATGTTTGTCCGAGGTGTGCGGGGCACTCCCGATTGTTTAGGGACTCCGCAACGTCCAAACACGCCTTTGAGCGCCTGTACATAAAGTTTCTCCGGACCGATCATCAGCATCGACGACCGCCTGAACGAGAAACCGTCTCGACACACGCAATGGATTTCAGAACCACCGTGTTCCTTCTTTTGCTGCAGCTCGGCACCTTGTGCTATGCGGGACCTGGCCGGGTGAGTGCCGACATAAAAAAACAGACCTAAAAGGACACCGCACACAATTTGTGGACTTCGGGCAACCCTTCGGCACATTTCCACGCCGTCTAAAGTGTATCATCTCTTCCGCTCTCTTCGCAGGACCCGGCCGTCGATAACGGTATGTGACCGGCATGTGAGAGCGGTCCGCGTGCGACCGTCCTAACAATCGAAATCAATCGGTATCGTCGCCGCTGTCGAATTGTCATCTGCTTTCTTAGACAACTCTGGGGAACGGGACAAGTCAAGCATCACCGAGACAATCCTGAAGATGAACAATGGTGAGGATTGAAAGGGGGCGGGGGGGGGGGGGGGGGGGGGAATGGCAGCCGTGACGAGGTTTCTGGATGCAAATGGATTCTTTGCTTTCTTTTAGCATCGACGGCACCCCTGATGGAGGGGGACTTGATGATTGAGAGAACGAGGACCGCCATCAAGTGCGCGGTGAACGCACAGTACTGCCTGTGGCCAAAGTCCGGCAACGGCCAAGTCCTGATCCCCTACATCATCGCAAACCAATACTGTAATTTTGTTTTCGTACCCGGGTTGATTGTTGACATGAATTAACGGCCATTTTGCCTTTTAAAGCCATTTTAGAGAGGGATACCATTGAAGGCGCCCTGCGGGGAATTGAGGCCGGAACCTGCATCCGGTTCATCCGGCGAGGGACCCAGAAGGCTTACCTCTACTTTGAGCCCGGGTTCGGGTGAGTGCAAACTGATCTGCGCTTTTAGCGGACAAGCTAGTGCTAAAAAAAAAAAAAATCAAACAATCACGACATGCTGAGAAGTTAGCAAAACCAATTTTGTCAACAAGTGTGAACCCCAATCCAGGTGTTTCTCAACGCTGGGCCGGAAGGGAGGCAGGCAGTTGGTGTCGCTGCAGCGTTTCGGCTGCGTCCAGCACGGCATCGTTCAGCACGAGGTGCTGCACGCCCTGGGCTTCTACCACGAGCACACGCGCAGCGACCGCGACGAGCACATCCTCATCCACTGGGAGAACATTGATGACGGTAAAGTGTCTCCGTCCGACTTTTATTTTGTGAAGTCGCGCCTTTACTTGAGCTCTTATGTCGTTAAGTAACGCTCGTTGCCTGTCCTCAGTTAACAAGCCCAACTTTGAAGAGCAGGACACGGATAATCTCGACATCCCCTACGACTACAACTCCATAATGCACTACGAAAGGTAAGACGGAAACGCACTCGACCAACGATGGTACGGATTGCAGATGCGGCAAAAACGGCCGCAAATCACGTTTTATCACAGTTTTTCATTGCATCCTGCACCGGTGCATGACACCCAGTGCCTGACGTAGCAAAGCAGCCACAGAAGAAAAACCAAGACCAAGCTTTCTGGCACTGGACGGCAAACTTTTGCTCGAGAATATTTCATCGTAGCCTGACAACAAGCTTCCTTAAGACTGGGAAATATGTTCTAAGTAACTGTGAACAATTCATATCATCATCTTTTTCTGATGAACAGCACACGTGAGTGTCCAACCCGAGCCTCAGTGTTTGTCATGACACATTTGTCTCCGCAAAATCCGTAGGACCGCCTTTGGAGTCCAAGGGGCAGTTACCATGACCCCCATCCCTGACGGCTCGGTTGAAATCGGCCAACAGGAGGGCCTGTCCGAATTGGATGTTCTCCGGATCAATCGTCTATACGAGTGTTGGAATTAGAAAACGGAGGATGCCGCGTGGCATGTCGTGTGACACTTTAAAATAAAAGAATGGGTAGCTTGACTTCTTTTGGGTGTTTCCAGTGAGGACTCCCTCTCACTGCCATTTTTCAGTTGATTGATTGATCAGTCGCCTTAGCCGGAAAAACAAGAAGCAATCAGCTTAACAAAGTTATAGTTCACACACACACACACACACACACACACACACACACACACACACACACACACACACACACACACACACACACACACACACACACACACAAAAAATAAAGTTTTAGGGGAATGTTTGAAAACGGTGACAAAGAAATGAATTTAATTAGACGCCAGCCAAAAAGGAAAAGAAAAAAAGATTTTGGGGGGGTTGCGGGTGGGGAGGGGGCAGATATGTGGCAATGTCTTGCTAAATGAGTTCATTTCCATGGCTCAGCCCTTGTTGTAATTAAGTTTGGGATTTGTAGAGTAGCAGAAAAAGTGCGGTGGCGGGAGGGGGGCGGGGGGCACCGCTGACGTGTTGGGACATAAATCGTAAACCTCGCAGTCACCCTGATGAGAATTGCGCTGTATTTGTCATCCGGCTACATCCCACACTCCCTTTTTTTCTCCTTGTTTTTCTTCCACGCTTTGAAATCTTCCACTGTCGCGCTAGATAGAGGGAAATATTTACACTCTTCTTATTTCAAAATTATTCAACGCCCTCGCCATCTGAGGAGCTCTGATTAAATTCAAATGACCAAATGACCCGCTGCAAGATTCCTGTGACAGGCGCGCCAACATGGCCGCCGCTGCCACATCACATGAACTCTTATTGGACCTCAAAAGTACAAAATGTGGCTCCGGAGTTTCCTCCCTTATTGGCTTTCATATTCTTCCTGCCGTCGCTTATTATGAGCCGGAATCCGGAGTGTTCATTCCAAAGGCTTTCTAAAGTTCAGCCGTAGCCAATATGAGGCTTCGTCGATCTCATTTGAGTTGGCCGTTTCTCAATGTTTCAGTCATTTAGCGGCTTTTGTTGCCGGTCCCTGTTGTTGGCGCTCGGCGACAAGACGGCGTCTCCAGCCGGCGTTTTTGCGCCTTTAAAAAAAAAAAAATGATGAAAATGACTCGGTTGGAATGTTCTAATTCCACCAACTAAAGCCTTTTGTTATCTTCACTTAAACCTGTGAATAGGATTTGACTCTCCCCCACATCCCCCAAGTGGTGTTTGCATTAAAAAGTGTACCGAGAAGGGATTTAGCACAAGAAGCGGTGTCCAATAACGCTTTATAAGCAATTATGCTTCTCTCTCGGCTGCCTTTAAAAACGACAACTAGTTTGAGTGTGTGTCCAATTTCGTGATGCGATTACAATTTGACTGCCCAATGTACTTTTTCCACAGTTATTTTCGACTGAATCAGCAACAGGGGCGGGATGAAAGCCAACAAAACACGCTCGATTATTCAGATTGCATTTCTCATTCGATCGTGATTCCGTATTTCCAACAGTAAAATTGCATGATTGCACTTCATATTTCTTTATATATATGCAATTAATTATTTTTGATTGATTTTTATATTGGAGAAAAAGGTTGTTTTTTATGGAAGGGGATGTGAGGATTTTTATAAAGAAATCTGAAAGGCATCTTAAATTACAAAAACAACTAACCATATTTCGATTCCCTATTTTCGTATATATACAGTACACACACACACACACACACACACACACACACTACAGGTACATTTGTAATTCAATGAGAGCTGATTGAATTTGCTTTTCATTCATTTGGGAGTTCTTTTTTAAAAAACAAACACATTCAACATGAAAAAGAAAACAAATTCTGGTTTCATAATCACCATGATAAAAAAATTTAGCAATTTCATGCTTTTATGATATCAATTACAGTTTTTTTCCCCGATAAGGTGTTTTCAGAGGTTCATCGGTGTTGTTCAAGGACACACAAGTTTATCTGTGGTGAGATCAAATTGATAAGTACCAAATTATAAGACGCTCTTGAGCTCCCTCAGCGCCACCCACCGCATAACACGAAGCCGTCTATCCCTGAGATGATTAAATGGTTTCCGAAAAACGTTGTGGGGATGGGTGGGGGGCCTAAAAACCCATCATTGAGAGCTAGTTTTGATATTTGTGATCTCAAACGGGGTCACCGCTAAGTCGTCAGTGATGATAGCGAAACTCGCGAGACAATTAAGAGGCTGCCGGGAAGACGCCGGCCAAACTCCCGACACGGCGCTGACGCTTTCATGAAGGACCCCGAGGAGCCGCATGTGAACTTGTTGGATTACTGATCCGAGAACAGCGGCTTACAAGCTGCCGCGTTGTCGCTGGGTTCTCGCAGCGCATGCATATTTCATGGCTTCTTCCTGGCTTGCCGACAGCCCCCCCCCCTGCCCCCACACCCCAAAAAGTGAGAGAAAATTCTGGATAAAATGATGCAAAGCAACAAAAGAATCTTTTCTTCAAGGATAGCTGGTGCGTATCTGGAGAGAAAATATCGCTAAATAAAATCGTTATCGAAAGTGGGGGCGCCAGTCGAGACGTGACTGAAAGTCGCGAGCACACTGAAGATGCGCCAGAAGATTGTCAGGGTCGTCCATCATCGTTACGTCGATGGCTCTTCCCGCGCCGCCGCTCTTTGCATTTTAGTCGCTTAATTCCCTGAGACAAATATGAGTGTGGCCGACTGTGCCGTCGAGCAACGCAAGCTAGGGCTCAACATTACATTAAGCCACCGCGCTTGGGCGGAGGCCTGATGGATTTCTTTATTAAGCGGTGGGGCCGTTGCGTGAAGGTCAAGTGAGTGAGTCTCGTTTTTTTAAAATTTATTTTTATTTATTTATTGTGAGCCAACTTTTAAGGATTGGTTAGCTTTAAGTTTCCCGCCCACAAAGACCAAAAGCGATTTCAGCCACTCCATTATTTGTAATGATCCCGCAGGCAAATATCATGAAGGGGCAATCGGAGCTCACGAGATGTTCGATCGCTTATTTGTACGCTACGCTGGAAGAAATCAATTTTCTTCATTCTAAAAATCAAGCCTTTTAATCTTGGTTCTGAATCACACATTGTCGATATTGACAGAGGCAGCTGGCCTAGCGGTTAGTCAGTCACAGTTACGAGGATCGAGGTTCCGATCTCGGCTTTACCCTTCCTGTGTAGCGTTTGCATGTTGCCGAGTTGCTGCAGTACTGACTGATTTTCACGTGATTGTTTGATATTTTGCCGTCCAACTTTTTCACACTATTCTTTTCTGCTGGGTGGTTCTCAGAAAAGACGGTCGGCAAGCAAATTTGAATGGGTTTTATAGCTTTTGCTGTAGGCATAAAAAGCAGGATCGAAGAGGACTTCATGTTCAACAAAAACGAAAAAAAAAACAAAATAGTGTGACATGAACCACGAAAAATCAGTAACGACTGTAACTGTTAACCCTATTTGATGACATAAGCTAAAAATGTACCGCACCTTGATGTTTGAGGAGAGTTGAACTGCCATCATGCGTAGTGTAAACTAGTTCAGACTAAATCAACGGCACCTGAGATGTTCGCAGACACGTCGTTCATTTTTTGTCTCCACATGATTAATTAATCCTTCCCTGAACAATTCAATGACTTGGCTAATCGGCTACTTTGCCCATCAGATGCACCAGCTATGATTATTAATAGTACGTCTCCATTATTGGCCAGCAGGAGGCCTCGTCTTCCTGTCGCCGTGAACACCAATTACTGTCGCACCGGGGACATGCATTCCTCCCATTCTCACCGTGGAATTGTCATCTCCCGACAGCTGTTCCAGATTTCCCATTTATTACACACACTCACTATTTTTAATTACTTTGTAGCCGATTGCTCCCGAATCACTTTTAAGCCAATAAATTGGATGACGACTCGCAAGTCCAATTGTCATTTAATCAGCGGCCGTTAAAAGGCCAACATAGATGCACATGTAATGAAATACATAATGATGACACCGCTAAGGAATGCCTTTTTTTAAAAAATTGTTTGTTTTTAAAAAAATAAACAAGATGAGAATGTTTGGCAAACCCATTTCATCAACATCCCCGAACAGCGCCTTGAGAAACAGCCAATGAAAATTAATTAGTTTTTCCCGCCACTTTGTTTACAAGCTAATATTTCAAGGAGGACTTATTGTCCCTTTAGAGATTTATTTTATTGTATTTTATTTATTTATTTATTTTGTCGACGCATATATATATATGCAAACATGTAGGTTAATTAAAGGATGCACTTAATTAGGCAAGCAACTGGGACACCGTGATGACAAGCAAACAAGATAAAGCGGCATAACGTCTCGTGTTTTTCGACAGAATGGCCTCCCAAACTACGCGAGAGGTTGAAAGCAATTTGTAGTTGACATCAAATGATCCTCTAAGTGGGTTTTCTCCGGTAGGAAAGTTGAAGTACAGTTCTCAAACAACTGACCTTTGGTACCTACGGATGTCAAAAAATACTGAAATAAATATGAATAAATCAAAATTTAAAATGAGAAATTATTGATAAAGATTTACGCTAGAGTTATGGTTTTAGCTAGTTTTGCAAAATGTACTTTCAGTTCGCTTAAAAAAAACACTTTTCTGATATTTTTCATTCACGTTTTTTTTTTTTTTTACAATTTTAGTGACTTTGTTGATTAGTTTTCCTCAAAATAACCTTGCTGCAGAATCGACGATGAAGCAAGCGAAGCCTCGGCGCGTTGAAACAGCAGATTAACCTTTTTTCACCTCAGCTCGGCGTTTCCGACTACGAACCTTCCTGAAGGAGAAAACTAGCAAAAGATAAGCTAACCCTCCTCACTGATGTCCGACATGAGGATTTTAGCAGCCCAAGAAGCGCCGATGCAGAAAGATAAACGAATTTACCGCTACCGCAAAGCCTCAATGTCCAAATGGGATTACAATTTCAGTGTTCATACGGATCGGGATTTCAGTCTATTTTTTAAAAAATTGTATTTACTTTTTTTTTCTCTGCTGTCCTTCCAATGGTTGTTTGGTGGCAGAAGCTAAATGAAATAAACTCCCCCATAACTGCCGGGACACGGTGCACTCCAGTGTGATACCTGGTGAGGCGAAAGGCCCGTCAGACCATGAAATTGAGCAATGTAACCTCGTCATGTGCTAAGGAACAAGCACGGAGCGAGCAAGAAATGAAAGCGAGAGAGTGAGAGAATCCCCACACTTTGGCTTCAAGCAGGTAAAATGACATGACCTTGCTAATGACCTCCAAACCCTTCATTGAATTCTCACCCGGCAGTGTAATGTTCACTTTTGATTGACAGGGTCATTTAACATTCATCCACATTGTGGTGGTGGTGCAAAGTCGATTGTGGCGCGCTGCAGCATACAGCTGTTTCTATCGTTTTATTTCGGACCCACGCCTTCCTCCACCAGAAAAAAAAAATCCAAAGTATTTTTAGACAAGTTGAATATTTTGTTGCAAAAATATTTGAAAATGCATTGACAAAATTGAAAAAAAATGCTTTATTTGATCTTTGTTCGAATATTGTTTGGTGTTAAATTAATGGGGGTAAAAAATGATTTAAATAAAAATAACTGACCCCCAGTACTTAATGGTGTGGCCAAGAGAATGCTCGAAAGAATTTTGTAGTCGGAGGAGCAGAGGAAAGACTCCACGCAGTGTTAAATGGGTCGGAGGAGCGTGGGGGAGGGGGGGGGGGTTTAGTCGTTTCGGACAGCAGGAGAAGAGGAGGAAAGGGGCAATTGAGCTGGGGGAGTGCAAGGAAAGGAAGTCCATGCATCACGCCGCCAGCTTTTTGTCCCGGACGCACTCCTTATGATGGATGGCCACACGTCGTGGCCTTAATTCAAAGTCAATGGCGTTTATAGATAGATGTCACGATGCGCCAAACGCTGCCGCTACTCGCGGAGCCATGGAGAAGATTTTGCACAAATGAGAAGTCATACAGTTGGGAATGAAAGTAAACGTTTCGAGAGCTCACTCGAAATAAAAACAAAAAATAGTGAAAAAGCCTCCGTGAAGACAAACCGTGGGAAGCTGACCATATGATGCATCGTAGGGGGCGGCCATTTAATTGGAAATGGTTCCAATGATCAAAAATCAAGAAGACTCCAGCATGGCCATTCGTTTGGTCACGTTCGTCGAAAAGCTACATTAAAACCGTATCGTTGGCTCATCACAACATTGTCAAATTCGAACCTCCAAATGGTCATCATTAAAGCCGGCACCTTAGGCCACCCCGCGGCCAACTATCACCATCCGTGAACTCCACGCCGGCAGACACAATGCGGCCCAACCGCCCCTCCCAGAGGCCCGAGTGCCCGGAGGGAGGGAGGCGGTCGCCGCGGGCAACCAGCGACATGGATGCTCAACATCGCCTTCAGCGTACAGGCCGATGTCGCGCCGGCGCAAAAGTGCTCACGTCGACTTTGGTTATTTTGGTCATCGGGCACATGCTGCATAGACAAAAGTATTGGGACAGACTTCTTTGGACTGAAAATGTGAATCACAGATCGACATGGAAAAGGTGGACATGTCTATCATCGCAGGACGCCTGAAAAAGTTCTCCTTAAGGCCCATAAGCCAAAATTGAATTCAAAGTCTGACATTTTGGAACACGAAAGTAAATTCTAGGCTTCTAAGACTTGGCCACTGAGATCAGTATAACACAGTCATTCCAACAATGATGACACAACTACAACAAAGGACTCAGTAACTTAACAGTCGTATTTCGCAGAGGATCAAGAATATATGCCAATGAGTATATTGTATACAGTATACAGTAGGTTGTCTGTCTGCGCGTGCTGCTGCACATTTGGAGTTCAAATATCCAGCGCTTCAAGTATTCTAACGCTGACACGTAGCTTTACGTGAGCCCATATGTGATGTTTTGGACTTAATTGCATCTGTATTCTTTTAGTTTTATGTTTAGTTTGACAGTAATCTTTAACCAGCTGTGGCATTAAACAGAAGAATAGAACCGTGCTCGTATGTCAAATTTTTGCAAAAAACGGCAGGAGAAATTCTCTTTGGCGGTAAGCGCTTTTTGGTGCGGCAGCGGGCCGTTATGAGGGCACGGCGACACGCGTGCCTCCAAAACTATCCCCCGGATGCCGCGTCACGCATCATAAAAGTCCCCAAGGTGCCTTTCGCTCATCGCGTACTGAGCGACGCCACGTCCGCCATCAATCACGGAGCTTCCGCCAGGATGTAGAGAGTGCAAAGAGGGGGAATGTCTTGTGTTTTATTAGATTGCACAGACAAAATCATATTAGTCGGAAGCTCGCAGACGGCGGCGGGGCGGCCTTTCTGTCCGCGGGTGACAGCGAATAGATTGCCTATTTTGCGTTAAAAATAAATAAATAATAATAAATATAATAAATGAGGAGAAAATAAATAAATAAAGGCTCGCTGGGCACTGCCGTGACTTTGTAAGTTTGAACCCACTGGCTGCAATCTATGACGACCACGTGCCTTGCAGCGTTTTCCACTTCAGAAAATCAAATCTTATTAAAAGCTTACTTTTTATTGTGAGGAAGGGTACTTTATTTTCAAAGGACTCTCACTTTTTTCAAGTAAGATTAAAAAAAAACAACAACACTATTTTGTTTAAAAAAAACAACAACTATTTTCGTAAGCAAACACATTCGCCTTCATTTTGAAGCTCCTGTTCACTTTCTGCGGCTGATCGTTAATTTGGCTGATCCTCAAAACGATCGTCAAACTTTGACGCCATGCTCCGCCCACACGGGACAGCGGCAGCCAAGAAACTTTCCAATTTAGTGTCGACCATCTGTCAAAAGTACACTGGCTTCTGTTTGGGGCTCATTTGGGTTAATTCCCCGGGAGAGGAAGCCGGCAGTTTTGATGGCACCTGTCGCTACAAGGTGGGATCGTCACTAATTAAGCAAGATGACATATGGATCTCTTCGGGGCCTTTGACGTCCTCACACAAACCAAGTTTGATCAAGGAGTGACCTTGGTTTAAAGAAAAAAAAAAAGGTGTGACAATTTAGTGTCGTCCATCTGTCGTTTTGCCATGTGAGTGTCTGGGCGTGAGCTGTGGCACACAGCAGCTTCTGCGCGATGGTGTTTTACCGTTTTTCCCGCGTTCGATAAACCGAAAAGTGCATTGGCGACGATGGCTGTCCTTTCGAGTACACCAAGTGCGCGTTCTGTAAAATCCAGGCAGAGAAATGATCACTTGGATGTAACATTGATATAGCAGTGGAATAGTGAAATTTTTTACTCATCTAAGAATCGCAACCAGCAAATAAAATCTTGACAGTTTTTCCTAGAAAAAAAAAAACGTGTCCACTAAATCGCTGGTCCGCAAGGGTCCTGACCTTCCTTTGAGTCACACACTGCCATCGTGTCAGTAGGAAGAAGAAGACGACGAGGCTCTTGCTGTCTCTTTTCACCTCCTGCTTATCTTGCTTGATCCTTCCCTGGACATTTTTCCTGACCTTGTTTTTTTTTTTTTTTCTTTCTCTTCCCGAGGTTGCATAATTCGCCACTGGAGGTTGGGGGGGATGCAGGCGAAGGCCGTGCGTGTGTGTGCGGGCGTGCGCGTGCCCACCACTGATCTAAACTGTGATGACAGCTGAGGCTTTCTCGCTCTCACCTCCCGCGTGCACTCGAAAAAAAAAATGAGGTGAGAGCGCGGCGACGGAGGCGAATCTTCAAGACAGCGAGGGATTTCTGCTTATTGTGTCTCTCCTCTCTGTGTCTCACTCACACATACACGTGCATACACACAAAAACACACAGCATGTGAGAGCGTGAAGTGCCAGTGAGTTTAAAAATGTAAAAAAAAAAAAAAAGCTCCCTGAACCGTGCAGTACATTCACACGTGAACGGAAGAGATCACACTTGCACGGCTAGGCGTCCGCATCCCGCGTGTCCGTTTGCTCCCTCAACAACCCCCATTTGCACGCACGCGTGGGAGAAAGCCTCCGACAGGACACAATACGGCTTCCTCGTAAAGAGTACAAGGGTGCTGCTTACAAGCAGGAGTGGGAGAAGTTTGTTGTTCGTTCGGGGTGATGACAAAATACGCTGGCGCAAACCCATTAAATTGTTCCATAATAAAGCCCGATGGTGTGAAAAAAATAAAATAAAGCATGCTCCCGTGTTTGGTGGTGACGCAATAAACTGTGCAGTGTGAGCCAAACTAAACTTGTATATCCAGAGCAAATTTTCATCAGAGATGGCGTTGCGCAATACGGATTTTACGATGCATTGTAATTCGGTATGACGTTTCAGGAAATAAATGTTGAATGGAACCCTTCATTCAATAATATGAAATAAACATATCAAGGGGGTGCACACATGAGCACTGGAAATTAAATAGCGCGCTCCATTTCATGTCTGTCGCGCCGCTTTGCGCTAAAATAGGTCAGGCCAGCCGTACGTTAAGTCAGAGGTGGGCAAGTCGTTTTTTCGAAGAGGCCATGCGACTCAATTGTGTTCACGCAATTTTTTTGTAAAACGATTGCGATGTTTTAATAAGCTGCCGATGTGTACCCCAGGTGTAATTATGCGGATGGAATGAGGGGAAATAAAAACAGGAAACTGAGGGGTGAAGGGGTGAAATTAAAGAAAATGTGCAAAAAAAAACAGCTATAGCTAATATAGTCATAAAATATAACAATTAAAAACAAAAACCAGGGGGAAGAGTAAAGTAGAAAATAAGTACAAAATAATTAACATGAGAGGGAAATGGGGAAAATCAAGCACCAGGAAAATGATTAAAAACTAAAAAAAAAAAAAGGTAAAATTATGAGAATAATAAAACCAAATTTGAAAAACCAAAAAGGTCCACACAAAAAACCCTCTATACTACAAACTAACCAACATGACCAACATTTTTTTGTTTTGGTTATTTTTTTGTTAAATAGCAATAGACAGTTGGGAAAAACAAAAGCAAAGACATAAAGCAAGACAAAACCAAAGAACCAACAACCAGACGTCATTCCAACCGCCTCCACCTTGATTCGCAATGCTCCCGCAAACAATTTCTCTTCATAGCTTTATTAGCAGTTTACATCGGCGGGCCCTCATTACGGCGCCGCCAACGTGGCGCCCTGCGTTTCGCTCGCCGCGCGAGGAGTACGTCGTAACTCATTTCCATAATGGAAGATCTTTAATGGCGGCCGCCTTGGTTTGCGAGCCGACGCCGGGCGGATGGAGGTTAAAAGGCTCGCCGCCTCCATTGTGTTCTGCTTGCCTACTGTAAATACGGAAGTCCATTTTGCATTTCTAATTCCATAAAGCCAATTTTGCCGCGCAGCTCCGACGTGCCCTCTCGCTTGTTTGCCCGAATCCTTTAGAACAACACCCCCCGCCCCCCTTAAAAAAACCTCCAATGGGAATTAAAAGTGAGCCGCATACAAGAAGGTCATTTAAATGCGTAAACAGACGACAATTACTTTTGTGGCGCCAGTCAATAAGTGACAAGAGTGTCATGGCGGCTGAGCCAGTTCACAACAATTATAAAACACTTGCTCATTCGCCACATCGCTTGAATCGAACCCGTTGATTCTTCCGGTTTGACATTGCTAACCGGCTGATTAGTCCTCAAGCAATCAAGTTGATTCTTCTATTATTGGATCAACAAAGCAATTAGCGGCGGCAATTACAATCATCGACTCATATGAGTCGCTTACAAAAAAAAAAAAAAGACAAATTCACATTGTTGCTGACTCTGATAACAGGAGAATGTGATACTGTATTCTAGCGCGCAAAAAAAAAAACTTTTTTTTTAGCTAATCTGTGATTTTATCATCATGGCATTTAATTAGCTTTTAGAAAACGAACAGTGCGAGGTGAAAATGTAATTAAAGCTTAAAAAGTCTGGGCGAGACGGTCTGTCATACTTAGCAAGTGTCCAGACTGGCTACAAATTCCGCATGTGGCTCTTTAGCGCCGCCCTAGTGGCTCCTCCTGAGCTTTTTCCAAAATCTTTGAAAAAGGAAAAAGAGGTGTGAGGGAATTATATTTTTTTGTTTTAATATGTTTTATGGTAGGAGGACAAACATGCTACAAAATCCAACATTCATCGTTCACGGTGAAACCCACAAAGACACGCTTTGCTAACGTCACAGTTTAGCTCGCCAATCGCGAATCAAACACGAAGCAAATGTCAAGTTGCGGCTACTCATTTTTGTTGGAGCTGCCATCACATTCTACATGGCAGTTGACTACGACTGTGGATGTGAAATTGCCATTTAAAGGCGGGCCCGTGGTCTGTTGAGGGAAGTTATTTCCCGCGTATCGCTTTAGCCGCTCCGGTGACAGTCTCAGTTGCGGCGCCTGGCAGTTGTGTGAAAAATGCACTTCTGTTGACTGTAGCGGTTTGCTTAAGAAAGCGACTGAAAAAACACCAGCCGCTATTTGCATCCTTCCCAAATCTGAAACACCTGTTAGTTCATTCTAACTAGCGAGGGGCTACGCTACATTCAGTTAGCTGAAACGTTTACTTTTTTTTTTTTTTTTTTGGGAGGCATGCAGTTGAGTAACTGTACAATGAACATTACACTCGATTAGCCGACTGACTTGCTTCACCCAAGTAATGACTTGACTCATCTTGCTTGAAATTTCGACTTCACTTGCTCGATTTTCGCCACGGTACACCGGATGAACTTGAAACGTCATGAATGCTTCAAACGAGACGCTTACTTATGACTTGCACAACGCGGGACTGATTTAGTGAACCCAGTTGCGTGATCGCATTTCAATCAGGCGGCGATGGCTGACGCACGTGCCGGTGTCACAATGCGCTAACGGGCTTTCCCCGCCACCGGGGAGCGTTTGATGTTTGCCAGTTGAAAGAATAAGCCTTCCTCTGGGGTTGCGCTTTTTCTTTCGCAGAGGCATGCTGGGATTGAAAGAGCGCTTGCCCAGAGGCTAAAGGGGATTTTTCGTGGGCGTCACACATCCAATTACCTCAGTAGCATCCCAGAAAGCCACGGGGGGGAAAACACACACACAAATACGCACATACATACATACAGCAGCGTCCGCTGCAGGAGGCCTCTCACCGCTGAAGGGCCGCAGCCAAAATTTTCACAACTGCCGCATCGACGCGGTGCTGAATTCATGAATATTTTCAGCGAGTGTGTGTGTCAGAATGTGGCTTAGGATATAAATATAGAAACACCCCCCCCCATGTTGCACCTCTTTGGAGGGCATCATTAATGCATCCGGAGATGCTGCTGTGACACGTTGTTTGAAAGGCGTCGCCTCTGTCGGCAAAGCGTGGATTTAGGTGTTTTAATATCCATGTCGTGAAACTTTAACAACGCCGTGGAGCCGAGGATGAAGAAGCCACTCGTGTTTGGTGTCAGTACGACGGCAGCGGTTGCGCGCCAGCGCGAGTGATATTGGTTTACCAACAACAGTAAGATAGAAACTATTTCTACCATTGCCGTTGGAAGCGAGATCCGCATCAACTGTGTTTGAAATGTATTCGTAGGTTGAAAAATATTGTATTAGTTTGTCATTTTACATTAACTGTTCCTTTGATGGCGGCGCGGGCACCCGCAGCGGCTCCTCTCTCTCAAGTTAACTTGAGATCCAAAGTTGAGAACCCCCCCCCCCCAGCGACAGATCATTCACATTTTTTAAAAACTCTGAAATATAATTTGGTCACATATCAACCACGAGAAGATTTGAGTCACCGAGCATATTTTTAAACGTTTAACCCTTTGCGGGACAGCGGTTACTAGAGGGGACAAATATTCAAATGTTGTTTTCTCTTATATGAATTCATCTTAATGTCACAGTTGTGCATCAAAACACTACAATGGACCTTGATGTGTGTCGTCATTCAAGGGGATTATTTTTTCCCCCCTCAGACTAATAAAAACACCTGAGGGAAAAAAAAAAATCCTGATGCCGGTTATCATTCTCTCTCTCTAAGGTGGACAAAGGTGAAGGGAAAGCAACAGTGATGGCAGCACTCAGAGCGCCAAAGCATGTTTTCTTCCAATAACTCCCCCCCTCCCGCAAGCAGTAACCACACAATCAGCAACAGATTGACTATTGACCTGCGCATTCACACAATCAAGCTAGCGTTTAGGTTAAGGAGAAAGGGCCGCCTTCGCAAAGCCTCGTTGCTCACCGCCGAGCACCTTTAATTGCGGACTGAGAACAGAAGGCACCGAAACTCCTTCCCTGCATAAATTACGAGTGACCCTCGGAGCCCGGCGACTCCCCCCTAACTGCGTCCCTCTTTTGGCCATTCAATGGCAAGTTTCTCGCCGTCGAGAGTCGATACGAAACAAGGACATGGCCGAGGTACGAGCGATATTGAAGAAGACCTCCATCGTTTTCAGTCGGCACTTCTCAGCAGCGCAAAAAAAAAAAGTTGAAAATATTGTTTAATCCTTTCAGGCACCCTGTAACCTGGTAACAATGATAAGGGGGGGGGGGGGGCTAAACACTTCAAAATAGCACTCCTGTTAGCAAATAAGCTTCAGGCCTCTACGAGAAAGGCTAAAAAAAAAACATGATGAAAAGCCTGCAAAGAAAGTTGTGGCAGGTATGCAATGTCGGCCATTTAAAACGACTGAAAAACACCCGGCAACAATTTATAAGAGTTAACCCCACACTACTACCATCGTTTATTTGTATTGGCCTTCTGTAAAGGAAATTTTATTCCAGTCGAGTGGCACAGGTTACAGGTGACATTGTTGGGAAACGTTTTGTCATGATCTCTTTTGGTCTCATTTCTTTTTATACGCCACATACTTCCCAAACAACCTGTCGGCTTTTTATATCCAATTTCATAAAGATTTTCTTTTCCTTCCCATACCCAAAAAAAGATTCAAGAATCCAAAAATATTTCCGACCCCAATAAAATGGAAAAGCAATGCATGACCGCCACAAAATGTCCACTTGTAAACAATAAAAGGAGCGTCCGAGTCATAAAGGACGTTGTTAATGGAAAATACTGCAATGCTCAGCCTTTGTAAAGCAATAAAAATGTAAACCTGTAAAAAAAAAAAATAATAATAATAATAAAAAAAATGGGCATCAAGATTTTATGTTCGCTTGATATTAAAAGATCAGAATGAGGCAGATTTATGGCCCCTGGAAAACCGTGACACAATGTCCATTTGGAATTTATAACCGTTGTAAAAATGCACACCTGTAAGGAATAAAGGAAGGTTCCTTACAGAATGCCCAAATTGAATAGATTAGAATCGATGGCTGTGGCGAACCAATAAAATGCACACGGACAATGTCTTGGAAAAAAAAAAAACTCTCAAGAACACTGAAGACGCGGTTGCCATGGCTCCCGCAGGCCGAGGTAGCGTGTACGCTACGCGGCCACCAAGATAAGAGCTTATTGCTGTCGCCTCGCAGCAGTCGGTTTTTTTTTTCGGGAGGAGACATCTAACTCTGCTGCCGCCACCGGAGGAGGAGGAAGCTGGGAGAGTCGAAACACTTTGGCAATGGAAGGTCCGTGGACTGTCGCTATGACAACAGACGTCACTCGACAGTAGAAGCACTTAGTAGACCCGTGTGGGCTGAAGTGACATAGTTGAAGGCTGACATTAGCCTCTTGCGGATGCCGTAACACGCAAAAAAAATCATCTCACGCCACTTCTCCGAGTACTTACAACTTCCGTAATTAGATTTTTGTGACCTGCTGATGTCACAAGATCATCGGGTACAACGCTTAATAACCCCTAGGAAAGCCACATAGAATGTCAGCTTGGAATTTATAACCCCCATTTAAAAAAATTTAAAAAGTTACATCAGTAAAGTGAAAAATTAATCTGGATTTAACAACCTTCCAATGTCAGACGATCAATGGCAAGAATGTTTAATCGCCCTCGCAATGCCATAAAGAATTGTTTTTTTTTTTCAAACCGCAAGACAACCCAAAGTACACCGAAAATTGCAATGAATTGAATGCACGTTATTTTCTGATGCAAGAAAAAAAATTAACAATCAACAGGCAGAATGATTAATAACCCCTTATGAAGCCATAAAGAACCTCTTAAAAAAAAAAACATCTGGATTTTATGACCTCCTGACGCAAAATAACCAACGGGCATCATGATTATTAACCCCACATAATACCAGCAAGTATGGATGATTCATACCTTAACACCATAACACATAACAATCAGGTTCACACTTGGATTGTAATACTTCCTCATGTCCAAGATGAAAGGGGAGGAAGCATTTATGGCCCCAAAAAAGTCATAAAACAACATCCGCTGTGCCCCCGCAAAAAAATAAAAACATAAAAAGCACACCGCGGTAATTCTTACTGAAATCTTCTCATACGCATTACTTTCCCGACCGCGTTACTTCCCGGCACCGCCAGCCACTGTAAAACGAGTCTGCTGCCAGTTTGGCTTAACAAAGACAATCCCACTGAGTGACAGAAGATGGGAGCGGCCATTCATATTCAATAAGTCCTCTCATCACGCTTGTGTCTTTGATGGCTGCTCGCATGTATAATTCCCTGTGATTGGAAGCGCTGCCACTCACCAAGTTGATAACTTGGGATAAAGTAGGGGTGGGGGGGGGGGGGGGGGTGAACCTGGCGTTCATTAGGCAGAAGCTGTTTCGACGCAATGCGAACACATTACGTAAACCTTGCGATTTTGGCAGGTTGACGAAAGAGGCATCAGTTTAACCGCGGGGGAGCAGTAATTTAATTAACACGTCGGCAGATTAGCGGCAAAAGAAGCACAACCAAAACAGTGAAAAACGCCCCCCCCCCCCCCCCCAACACATAAGTGCAACTGACAAGAAGTAAATCGAATCATCACCAGTTGAAATTTGTTGCAATGTATTGCGGACATTTAAGTGGTGATTGTCACATACGAGCGCAATCTACGGTACGTTTCTTTTTTGTTTTTTTTAACTAAGCTTAAGAAAGTTCAATTTAAAAGATTTAGGAGGCATTTAAAGATGATTTCAATCCGATTCTGGGCATAATTTCAAGGATGAAGTGCCGTTTTAAGAGATGATGAGGTGGTATTTTTATTTTTTTCCCCCCATTGATTCCTGCTTGAGTGACACTGTAAAAGGGATTTATGTCATTATCGTGTTCGTTGAGCAATCGTTTTGAAATGCACTGCATCCCCCCACCCCCCCCAAAAAAATCTGTCTTAAATTGTCATTCCACAATTCGACTGAGATTTAATGCGTTTCGTCCGGGACAACCACACTGACTCAAGCACTGACTCAAGCAAGATGAATCAGACCGCATTCGTTCACGTCACGAACCGAATTCACCACAAGCACAGCAAGGGCCAACGGGTGACAGGTTCGATTCCCTCGGCAGGCGGCGGGCTACAAACGGGGACTGAAGCAGGCGTTCGCGATCGATGGTTGACTGCGCCGCATGCTGATTGAAAACGTAGCATGTCGAGCTAGTCAACAATGGCCGCCTTGCCCTCAGGGGTGTGGTGATGAGTTCAGGAACACAATTCACCTCGAGATCAGTTGTGGCCTAAGCCCCCCCCCCCAAAAAAAAAACTGTACACTGTACACGTCGCGTAAACGCTTGCTCTCATATGAAGTCAGCTAGGTGAGGCTACAACTCACCCTCAAGTCTAAAGAGGAGAAGCTCGAGCGAAAATTGGACGGCTGCGTGGATGAATGAACTGATTTGTAGTCAATAAAGGTGATATGAGAGTTCCATTCGATCCATACAACATCAAAGTGACGACCGGTCAAATTAAAGGACCACCAGTGTCCTTGACTGGATTACTGTGGACGCGAGAGGTCCTTTTTTTTTTTCTCAGTATAGCATCGAGTTTTCCACAGGGCTGGCAAGTGACAAGGACGTGATTAAATTAAATCCCGTGTCTGGCTCCGCGGAGGCAATGTCGAGTCCAAACGGCTCTGAACTCTTGATGAGGGCTTAAAGATTCCACTTGTCTTTTGAACTTTGTCTCAAGGCTTCACCCCGCACCGCAACAAGATGGATCCACCTTGATCGGGCCTAATTCGAAGTAGCAAACGGACAGCGCGTGGCAAATGCAGACCCTGGGCTAAAACGCAGTCCCACGCTGCGCATATCCAGCCAGCAAATCTCCACCCTCAGGATTTTCTCCAAAGAGAACCCACGTGTTGGTTTGATTAAGATGCTGCCGTCTGAATCGCCACCCACGAGGTAATTCCCAACGTGGCCGCCGCACGCTTTTACCGCAGTGGGGGCGGGCAGAACTTTGAGCAGCGGAGCCCCCACTGTATTGCCCTCATTTGCCTACCGATGGAAGCGCTCGCGCCCATGGGATGTGCGCTGCTTCTGGAGGGATCGTGGTAAGAGACAAGCCCGGAGATGAGGAACGGCAAGAAGTCGACGGACTTATACTCGCTCTCATTACGGCGGGGAAATGCTCGGGTCCTGATCCAAGGAAATGATGAAGGACCCCGTGGAAGAGGCCTCCGAGTGCCAACAAAGACGGCTTTAGTTTCACTGGCAGCATGCATTTGCATAGCTTAGAAGCCAGCGCGTCTGAACCGGGCCTCATGAAAAGACACAAGCGGCAATGGCTCGGACTTCAATGCGAGCGGGAATCAAGAGTGGGGAGGGGTAAGCGGGATGCTGGGAGGCGGTAAAGAACGCCGTCGGAACTTTTTCCTCTGCAGCATGAGATGAAATGCGATAGGAGGGGTTGGGCCGGCTGACTTTGATACGCAGACTGACGGGGCGGCGGCGGCGAACGACTCCGGATGAAGTGGCGGAGGAGAGAAAACGTTTGCCGCCGTCGTACGCCAGTCATGTTTCGTTTGCGCCCGTTGGGTGCTTGGAACACGAAAGGTTGTGCGTCATTGAAACACCATTTGCACCAAAAGGTGTGATTCCCGTTGCAAGGAGCGATTTGTACCAATGTTCTCTTTCACTCGGCAAGCGGGCTATCAAAGCCATTTGCGCAATCATTCGGGCTCAGAAATATCAAGATGCGAGGCTATTTCTAGAAATCTTTGCCAGCGATCATATTTTCAAATGATCTCTTGTGGAACAATCCTAGAAAATCACAATCTCACATAACGTGGGGGGGGGAAGGTATTTTTAGATCAGGCCTGTGGGCTACTCATGGTCCCCGGGGACCGGCTGGTGCCTTGCCTGTAAACACCAAGTTAGTGACCCCTGACCAAGACTGATCTGTTGAGAGGCAGCAAGGCAACACGGGTCATCGACTCGGCGGAAAACATGAAGAAAAAATAAAATAAGACAGCCACATCTTCGGAGACTTTTCGAATCCACAATCATAATCTGACATTGGGAAATTGTCCGCGGCTACGCAAAACGCAACAATATTTCTGTTTGTGCTGAAGCGAAAGACATGACTGGTTTAAAGACGGACTATTGATTTGGCGCCACCTTGTGGTATCTGGTATGTTGTACTGAAGGGAGGAACAGCATGCGGTTAACCCACAGCCTTGTCTAATAGGGAAAAAAAAAGTGCCTTGCCGCTATCTGTACGTAATGAAAAATCTTTTTGGGTGGGCATCAATTATTTGTGGATTTTTTTTTTGTGGGGGTTGTGGGGTGGTCACTGTATCCCTGCTTCATCAAAAGTGGTATGTCATATTTTGTTTTGTTTCACATTTCCAGCCGGAGTGGAAGACGGCCTCTCCAGTGGCGCACCAGTCAAGCATCACAACCATCAGACTATCTCAGGACTTCCAAGCCGACAAGCAAATGTCGGATCATTCGCCTTGCTCGCGACCATTTCCTCCAAGTGTTCGAATTTTGTAGACGTCACTTGCGAACCAGACAAATAACCCTCTGGAAACCTAAACCAGGTTAGGATTTATATATCTATACATTATATAGTATAATATTCCAAATCTCACAGTAGCATCAGTATTAGCATGTAGCGATGAAATATTAGCGTTATCTCCTGAGAGTGAACTGGACTTTGGGCTGATGTGCGCAACAAAAACAAGCAGGCGAGCAGATTTTGTTCCGTGGCCTGCAGCCACGCCGTTTTTTTTTTTTTTTTTGGAGAGGGGGGGGTGACTGGCCCACATCAGGCCCCTCTAATGACTCTGGCACTGTCGCTGAACTCACTGGTGTTTGACTTCTCCTTAATAACTACATCGCTTAGTTGGGAGCGGGGGAGGAGGCGGGGGGTGTCGACGTGACTTTAGCGTTCAACCACTCTTTTGCCTCCGCTTGGAAATCCGTGACAACTCCGACTGCAACGCTCAATATAAAACATCAAATCAAGAAATGACTGCAGATAAATAAGCGTAATGACACTTAATTTAATCGTTCATCTCGGGCTTGTTTGGGACTCAATTGAATCCACAACGCTAATTAACCGAGCATTTCATCACAATCACAACCGCAGCGTTTTTCCGATGGCTTCCCGGGTTTTATTTCGGCTGCCGTCGGGATCCGGTTTCATCATCGATCATTCGGACCGCGCTACTTTGTTTATGGGCCACGGTGCGGCAAGATGCCATCTCGATTCAGTTCAGTAACCTTCGATCAATGCGAGATTCGTTTAAAGCGCCGATTTATATTCATATTGTGTATCCAAAAAGCTCTTATCTTTGGAACAACAGAGAAAAGTAGTCCATTATTCTTTTGTCAGCCATTGTTTCATCCCGCCGACCGTTTGGTTGGCCGGGATCGGGGACGTGCTGACATCATCAACGACTCGCATCGCTCACGGCTTATTGAGCTCATCATTGATCATAATCGATGAAGGATGACTTTCCGATTATTCACCAGATGAGGTCGATTGAGGTCACTGAGCCGCGGCATATTAGCGTGTCGTGAGAGATCACGTTTCAGGAGAAGAATACACCATCCAGTACTTACTGACTGTCATGCCCTCGCACGTGGGAAAGGAGCGCCAGAACCGTGAATGCACTTTTCAGCGATTTACATGAACCCCGGGAGAACAGCAAAACAAACACAGTGATCGCACTCGGGCTGAAGCTGCTGTCGGCCACGGCTCACACGCAGACATTCACACGCACTCCCCATTTTACACCACACCACCAGGCCCCGCCTCTACAAAGCAATCTTTGGGCATCTTTTTAGTTTCATCGCATGGCACCGTCCCGCTCGGATAGGTGCATACAAAGCAGATGCGACACTAAGAGCGGAATAGTGATGAGGATGTTGGGGGGGGGGGGGGGGGGGGGTAAATGACCATTTTCAGAATGCACGGCACGGCAGCACAAAAGCACAGGGGACTTAAGGGGGTGGAAGAAAAAAACCCAACACCACACAGCTCCATCTGTTCCATCAACCAACCCCTCTATGACGAGCCATGTTGGGACGCCGTTTTCTCTTAATGCGCATCCGAACATAAGGCTGAACGTCAATATTGGACAGGGGCCCGGAGGGGCTTTTTGGAGGAGCTCTCCAAACACCTAAGTGAAGAGTGCAGCGATTTTTTTTATTTTTTTGCAGCTTCCACAGTGCAAATCACACCGGCATCATTCCTGCACACACGACAACACAGCTCCGCGTAACGGTGGCTGGCGACAAGCACTCCATCCACACACACACACACACACACACACACACACACACACACACACACACAAGACATCACATTCAGCTCCGCTGTTAAGTAGAGCACACGTGAGCTTCTAGCCTGAATCATGATGGCGACTCGCCGCCCGTACCACCGGTTGCACGAAAAGAGATGAAGACTGTCACATAACAGAGTGAGACTTCTCACCGCGATGAGGTTCTCTGTTGTCATCATCGCTGCATGATGACAACAACAGAATCCGAGTTGTGTGCTTTGCGCGTGTGCAGAATTCATCATGCATGCGGTGCATTCGGCGTCACGGCGACTATATGATCTATTTTTTTTTTTGCAAGGTCATGTACATGCGTGTCACTCACTCACCGTATACTCCTTGGCAACGGATGCCCTCCACGAGCAGCGCCAGCAGCCCCACGACGCACATAACCGGCTCCATCCTTTCTTTTCTCTCTCCTTTAACGTCGTAATAATCTCTGCATGATCCAAGGGAGAAGCAGTCAAGTCAGGCTTTGAATTCCGGCCCCACAAAAAACAAAAAGGGGGAGGGGGGTAGAAGTCTTCGATTGTGGGCGTTTATTTTCTTATTCTTCTTTTCTCTTCAGCAAGCTTGCATCGGTGCCTCCGGGCAGGTAGCGAGGGAGCCCGAGGGACTGTGCCGAGGAAAAGGAGGACTGCAGCTGGGTAGTGGCGCGTTCGAGTCGGGCATAGCTTCAGATGTGCTCACGGTTGCTGAATCCAATCGGAGGTAGTGACACCGATGTAAGACTGGCCGGGCGGCGGTCGTGGCGGTAGCGACGATGCGCGCATCCCCGTCTCTCAGGACGAATCGGCGCCGAAGGTCCGCGTTGGGAGTACGGAGGAGCCGGCGAGAGTGTCAGGCTGCGGTGGGGAGGACGGGGGGCTGCACTTCCATGGCTCGCTCGTTCACTGTTGTTGCGCAAGCCGGTGTGAGGGAGAGGAGGCAACGTCAGGAGGAGGTGCGTGGCTCTCTGGGCTCATCAGTATGGGGGAGTCGGCGTCAAGGAAGGCTGGAGAGATGCAGCTGTTAGGGGATGGGAGGAGGAGGAGGATGGAAGAGGAAGATGGGTGGATGTATCTGAGAGAGAGCGAGAAAGAGAGAGAGAGAGAGAAGTGTCATTTGTAATAATTTTTTTGTTCATTTTTAATTCTATAACAATATATTATTGTTTTTTTGTTCGGTGGCTGCTGTCTTTGACCAAGGACCTCCTGTGTTTGGAATTTTCAGAATATTTTTGTCCATCCATACAACTAGCCGACTCTGTCAGCTGAGTTTTTTATTATTTTTTTTGTCATGACTTGATCATCAAATATGTATTTTTGCCAAATATATTGCTGATATTTCATGATTTCTTGTATTTGTCTTGATTGCTATCAAAATGTAGCTAGTACATTCAGTATAAATACGAAACATGAAGTACAGTTGTACATGAGTGTGACGTATTGTCCCAAATAATCACATTCTCAAAATGTCATATCTTGTGACCGTCATAATACGAAAAAATGACTGATTTGTGTCCACAGATCCTGAAATAATATTCAGTCTGAACGCTGTCAACGTCAATTGCTGTCAACTAATTTTATTTTATTTTTTTAAGGATGGGAAAGTTAAAGAAAAAGAACAATTCCTAACTATGGCCAGAAGATGGCAGAATTTGGTTTATTTTGGTTGAGATCAAAACAACATGGATGCTTGTGAATTGATCTCTGGAAGGTTTGGCTGATAAAGGCAATGTATGATTGATCAAAGTGTCTGTCACATTAATTCTTATATAAAGGTGGGTCACAACCGATAGAAAACATGACAAAGATGATCTAAATTCAAAGTAGTGGCGAAGACATAAAATGCCTAAATACACACAAACATGCCTGACACGATGCATGCACACACACGACGAAATACGACTACGACTGAATAGACAGCAAATAGTTCAAGCTTGTCAAATTTAAAATCATTACAATGGCAGGTGTTTATAAACATTATTTTGCATTTTAAAAAAAGCACATTTTCATCATAGCTCGTTATAGTTTTTAAAAGGACTTTTCAGATGTTTGAGGCGTTGTTAGATGATGCATGCTAATTCATTCTGTCGAAATTATCAAAGATGAGATTGATGAAAGAACTTCACGCAGGGGTGCATACATTCCACTTGCACTGGACTGCTTTTACGATGACTTTCTACTGGTAATAACAAACACTCGGGAAGTTTCAGTCACGGCTAAAGCTCTTAAAAAGGTACGTTTTGATAGATTGTGTGACCGGGAACCCCAAAAAAAAGAAATAAAGTAGTACTCTTTATTGAGTGTTTTTTTTATGTTTTCATTTATTTCTTTATTGCTCCCCCAGTTTGCTGAAGTGTGTGCACTGTGCACTCGTACTGGTCGGACCTTACAGTAGCTGTTTCCTAGCAACACATTTTTCTAAGAAAACCTCTTTATCACTCAATGCTTCATCCATAACTCTGTGCACACAGCAACTAACGGCAACGATCCAAAAAGATTGCTCTTTGTTTTGGCTCGGGAGATCTTGCATTCACAGTGTCATCGCCTCATTGGAAACAGCAGATGATGACCTGGCTCCAAAGCTTAAACCACGCCCCCCCCTCACCCCACCAAAAAATAAAAAACACGCTAATCATTTCAGCGTGGTCGCCATTTAAAGCAGGCCACTAGAATTTTTCCATTTAAGTCTAATGTACTAATCTTGTCCCGCCGTCCATTTTACGCCGGTGCCCTTGAATGGTGCGATACGACGTCGGGATTTTATTTTTGGCTCATAACTCGCTTTCGTTTTATATCAGGGTGTCAAAAGTATGGCGCCGATTAATTTTATTGCCGGACAAGCTGAAGTGATTTTACTCCGTGTCTTTTGAGGCTGACAATAGTCCCTGTCTGGTGGTTGATTAAGTTTAAAAAATCGTCTGTTTTTCACTTTCCGTTTCACCGATGCTAGGCTAACAAGAGTTAGCACAACCTCACGTTCGTTAAGCCACGGGGGAGCCATATTTTCACCGGCGGATCTTGTAAGCGTATTCAGGGAATTATTGGGGTGAGAGAAAAATTACATTTTGGACATTTTGGACCTCAGACAAGCATTCTAATAACCAAATCTCCTTGAAAATCTACAAGCCCTTCCGTGTCACTGAGTCGCTTCAACAAGAGGCCTTATGAGCATAATATGCAGTGTGACATTTCGCTTGGTTTTTATGCGGGGTGATGAGCCGCTCTGTATGACGTGAAACATGAGAATGTGGCATTCGGGGACGAATCTCCGCAGGAACACGGGAGTCATATTGTAGTTGGGGGTTAACAAATATGTCGGTATGATGGCACATCATGCCCCCCCTTTAGACGAGTCCCAGAGCTCCAATCTGATTAAAATTTGCCATGAAGTCATCCGGGTGTCGATACCTGTAATCAGGCATTAACCATTTGCGTTGGCATCGATTAACCCGCACGGCAGTCCATCCATTCTTACACCGTCGGAACCTTCAATTGGCCTTATCGATCATCGCCGCCCACCCCCCCGCTGATTGCAGCCAACTCATCTGATTGATTCTGTCACGGGCGTTTTGGTGAGACAGCACCGATTCGACGCACTGCGCTAATTAGGCCGCGCTGCACCACTCGGGCGGCCCCACACCCAGAGAATCGTTCTCACCTTCAATTAGAATGTTTTTGCATAAAAGGGGAAATGTAGATAAAATGAATTACCGGTAATTGACATTTTGAAACAACCCGTATACATAGACCATGTGATTCAGAACCAGATTTTTCAAACTTAAAAAAAAAAGTGCCTTGGCTCAATAAAGGTTGTGAATCACTGACACAGACGATGCATGAGGAGCATAGCGGCCCAAGGCAAACCCATTCATGTGGCCCTCAACGTCGGTGCAGTACACAGAGTTTGATTTTTACCTCGACTTAAGGTCTTTTGAAATCCATTACAATTATCTGACAGCTCAAGTTAGTAATTCCATCACCCTTTTTCGACGGTCCGAACCCCAGTGGCCAGTGACTATTGTTCAACACCAATTTGAAAAGAGTGAATGTGACAAAACTCTCCAATTTTTTTTTAAAAAACGCATACAGCATTGCAAACAGTTATTACTACCGTCCACATTGACTTCTGTGTATACAGTGTGAAATCTATTTATTAATTTACAGCTCGGCACATTTATTATCCATGTACAGTCTCTTGTGTGTTTCATATCGTTATTCTTGCACGCTGCCTGCTACTGTCCATTAAGGCATGTTTTATTCCATTCGATTCATCCAGCAAAGATTAGCTGCGCCTCCTTAAAAGGAGAAAGGGGCCACTTTAATATCGTGGCCCGAGTGAGCACAATCTGGGCACGCAGACATTCTCGGCGTCCTGCTTCTGTGCCCGAGATTGTAATTATCTCTCAAGAAAAGATGAGCAAAAAAACTTGTGTCAGTGTTCATACATTTTCAGGGTGCGGGGAGTGCTCGCCACTGCCCCCACTTCGAGAGGAAATGCTCGCGTTAACTTTTCACCGGATTGGGACGGGCGCCAAATGACACCCAGGGGAGCTCCCCGAAAGGCCAGAGGTAATCATTGTTAGTACCTGAGCGGGGGTACGAGCAGATGTTGCAAATGAGCCTGTTTTGGGGAAAGGCGCTTGTATGAAAGTATATCTGTGCCGTTTCCGTTTGAATTCCTGCAGTTGAATTGAAATTTCTCGTATTCTGCGTTACATCACCGGTGGAGTATTGATTTCATTGGCATTGGCTCAATTGAGAAAAAAAAAAGGCTCATGTGTACTGACTGGCGAGTGAGTCAAGCTCATCATTATTTCAGTAGGCTACTCTTGGTGATGCGGCGTGCGATTTTTCTGTGGTAAAGTACGCGCCTTGTCTCAATAAAGGTTAGATAAAAAAAAAACTACGAAGCCACAAAACCAGCAGACACATGTACATGCAAAGATATCCAAACAGGAGTTCAGCATCTAACCACTGGATACATGGCCAAATGAAATAGGGCCAACAATCACTTTAGGCCCGACTAGTGAGAAAACAAATGAATTATTGATGCGCGATGAATATTGCATCTCACGCTACCAAAAAAAATAAATAAATAGTTGCCGTCTCCCTCGCCATCATAAGGCGGCGGATTTGATTTACGCAGCTGCTTTTCCGCTGGGCCGATGAAGCGGAATCGCAATCACCGCGACACATGAAAAGAAAAGCGTCGCGGCTGTTATTACCATGTCATTTTTCTCCCCCGACGTGTGACACAAACATCATTCTCGGGTTTCTCTTCAAATTAAGATGACGTCAGTCGCTTGTACATCGCATGGAGAAAATAATAATAATAATAATAATAATAAAATGCTCGGCCGGTAATCAGAACAAAGGGAAAGAACCAAGGAAGTCAGTGAAGGTACTGCAAGACGACAAGAGTGAGCTCATTATGTTCCAAGGACGCATAGCACTGTTGTTCAGGAAAGAGAAATATAATCTGAATTTTTAAAAGGGAAAAAAGTTGTCATCATAGGAGCAAGTGGTCGTCTTATGAAAATACATTTGGAAGTTCTTGAGGGAAAAATAATTTAGTTGCCATTGGGCCTTGACGACCCTGACGAGAACGCAACATTCGCTACCTTTGAAAACACTTGAAACCGTTAGCAGCTCAAAGGGGGGGAGAAAAAAAATCTTTTGAGATTAAAAATGGATTTTAAAGTCATAAAGAACGATGCAGAGGAACGGATGACTGCAAATGACAAAATGAGCGGCAAGCTGAACCGCACGCGCGACTCTTCCACCACATGACAGAAATTTTGTGGGCTTTTTGTTTTCTTTTTTCCTCCCTCATCTCTTTACGAGCATTTCAGCTAGCGGAAGCCTTTGGATGCGGCGAGGGGGGCGGGTGAGCGCGGCAACCATGATGAGCGCGTCTCCTGAGAGCATAGGCAAGCAGAACGCTGGGGCGTGCACTGCGCGTGTTTTAACACCGGTTCTTCATTGACCTTCTGCCCTGTCATGTGGACAGAGAATGGCAGATAGAAGATCTGATCATTCGTTGCTGGCGCTTTCTTGGGGGCCATTTCAGTTTCACGGAATGAAGCTAAATCCCATGAATGCATTCGACTTTAAGAATCTAAGAAGGAGTCATTGTGCTGCTGCCGTGCACATGCAGGACGGAGCATCTTTTTCTGCTTACTTCAATGGCTGTCGAATAGGAAGCCGCGTGTGCGCGCGTGAGCGCGGACGTTATACGCGCCATCACTTCGCCAGATGTTTTTGCTTACACGCCGGCAATTTCCTAAGGTGCTGTGACAATTTCATTAACTTGGGTTGGAGAAAAAAGGGGGGGGGGAATGTAATCTGTAGTCTGTTTTAATGAGCTCCGACGCTCGGAATGGTTTGCGCCGAGTGACGGTACGGGATATCAGATGCGCGTCCGATTCCAAAGGGGTCTCAGCACGGGATGGCAGGAGTTGGTGGCAAAGACCGAATCAAGAAATAAATAAACTAACTGCTCTGTCGTGCTCGCGTGGTTCAGACGGGGGAAGACCGCCTGAGTCACAAATCGATATGTCCCGTCAAGCTGCCGCCACGTAATCCTTTTGACAGCCCCCCCCCCCCCCCCCAAAAAAAAGCGAGCGGCGATGACAGGCGGCGGGTCGTCGAACTACTCGTGAGCTTTGACATGGAGAGAGGAGAGGAATTTGTTTGACATCCTGTAACGAGCACTCAGCGGAGGATAAAGCCTCCATCAAAGCCGAGCGACGTCACGATCTCGCGTCGGGCCGTCTATCAGTCCGTTTTCATGTTTCCGAAACCGCGCATTCGCTCCGTTGAAAATTCTAAACTCCTGTCAATGTTTATGAACGCAAGAAAGTTGTCTTGCATTGATTATACAACCTTTTTTTTCCAAAAACACGGTCACTTCAAGGATATTTTGTGTGCGGTCTTGGCTCGAAATTCATACCACAAGAAAACCCCCCATTGGTCCATCAACAGGATGTGCTCGTTGACGAAATGCCGTGTCGTAGCACCCGTTTACCAAAATTTGTCACGACGGGTTTGCATTGCCAACCATAACAAAAAATACATAAATAAAAGTATCACCTTTCAAGCTGAAATTGTGATAATGGGATGACTGCGCAGAGTTGTGACAAAAAAAAAAAAAGGCCTTGAGAGCAAGTCCAGAAATCCGGGGAGAAATGTACTCAATGGTCCTTGAGTGGAGAATTCAAGCCTAACCTTCATATTATCATACATTATACAAATATATTCACACTTTGTGCGTGTGTGAATTATGAGAGTTTGCGCCAATGCCAGAAGCTCAAAAGGAGGCGAAAGCGCCATCAATATTCGGATTTCACCTATTGACAGATTTCAAAGTTTGCCATATGGCATTTCGTACAATTGCATAAATCCGGGATATATTTGCGAGGTGAACTGTTGCCGCAAGTGAACCCGACATGGAGCTCGGCTCACCCGGGTGAGAATAATTTACAACTAACCTGTCATGGCTCATTTGGCCGTCTCCGGGATTAATTCGACGCACCACACCTCCCCGTCCAGCACTGGTCACGCCGAGAGCATCCATGATGAACCTGTGAGTGGGATGCAAGCAAAACATTGGTCAGACAGAACCATCTCACGTTCACGCAGCAGCACCGCAACCAATTGAACCCTTTCGGGGGACAGCGGTTACTACAGTGGACAGCTAATCATGTTATCAGGTTACAGGGTGGGTGAAAGTGTGAATGCCGAGCGTTTCAAATTCTGGTTTGCCGTGACACATTCAATATTGACCACTCGCGAGACAGTCACTTTTTTTTTTTATTATAAGGCAAACCTGGAGATTATATGTCATTGAGTTTGTTGCGCAAATACGGGGTGGACGGTGTGTGTTGGGGTGGTGGTGAGCAGTTTTAGTGACCGCTACTTTTAATGCAGTGACAGCAGCAGCGAGATAATGAGTCCTGAAGACTGCTGATTCCTCTTTATGTCGCCCTCACAGGAAATCACCAAAACTCCAGCTGCTCATTATCCGTGCGGCCGCGTATGAAAACCTCTCCGCGTTGACTGCAAGGTGAGCCGCACACGCATTGCGCACCACGCTCCGACATCCCACCTCACCCGCCCACCCGAGCATCCCTCGGCTTCCCGCATGCCCCTGCAGGGCCGTTGTCCGAAACTTGCAAAGTGCGAGAAAGGACGTCGGAATGCACGGGGGCTAATTAAAAGTGCAGTGGCGTGGGTGGCAAGGCTGTTTGGGATGGATAGCCGAGATGGGCCATAATGACTCTTTTGGGTATTGACCCTCCTTTGTTTGCTCATACGTACAGCCTCCTCCTCTTCATCCGCACTTTGTCCGTGTTGATCGTATGTCACTGCTGCGTTGCTCCTGGAGCGGCTAATTGCATTTCGGGCTCGCTGGTGTGATTGCAGGTCCGCTCCCAAAGGACGGCGGGGATGGATAGGAGGAGGTGGACCCACTGTCAGCAATCGATGGTCGAACGTTGCTTTGCGTCAGAATGAGAACATGACAAAATTGATTTTTTTAATTGTTAAAGTAAGTCCGCAATACCAGTGCCGAGGCCGGGACTCCTACGAAGGGGACGTTAGGGGAGGGTTGTTTGGCTATGAACACGGCAAGACCAAAAGAAGAGCCGCCAAACAAACGCCATCAAAAGCAGCTAAGCAGTGCCGTTCGACGCACGGGTTAGCATTAGTATGTGTTGGCGGCATGCGCCAGATACGCAAGATACGACGAGATCACGGTACACATTTTTAAGATTTATATGTTGGATTTTATCTGTGGAAAGACACAATTCCTGTGGACTAATTTGCTGCCGCGAAGTGACAAAGAAACCGAGGACAAGGGCTAATTAAAGAGCACATTAGCTACGCCTCTTTCATTATCATGCGAATAGAGAGGCAAAAAAAAAATTGAAATATTAATTTTCCACTCGATTAGATTGGAAGACTGACGGGAGGAACTTAAAGTGAAATTAGCCCTCAATAAATCGAGATTCTCGCGGCGCATTCTCATGTCGCTGAAGGACGTTTGTTGAATGACGCGATTTCAACCACTGCCGTGCTTGATGTCTCCTTTGTTGCGGTGCACGCCACGGCCTTGTCAGCCGGGCATGCGGGTGTACCCATGCTACAATTTTAGGGGAGGATAAGCTCGCCTCACATTCCAAAGTTTGTGAGAAATTTCTTGAAGAGTTCCGATAAGCAAACTCATAGATTGAGAAGCTAACCGGCTAGCTTAGAAAACGAGCTTTCAACGGTAACTAGCGAGCTAGCTTCACTTAGCGAATGAACATCACATTTTCTTGAGTGCTATTCGCCAAAGTTTCACTGACCCACACTGCGACATGACATAGCGCTTCTGCTACGTGGCTAACGCGCGTTGGAAATGCAAGGCGAGTACACCTCTAGCTTGTAATTAAAACGCCTCATCGGGGAACTGTGGGCCTAATGAGCCTCTTGCATTTCAGCCGCACAGGAGCACGACTGTAGGGGTCGGCGAAAGCCATTTCCCTTGCCATGCAGACGGTTTTCCACTTTGCCCGCAAATGAATGAATCGAATCGCTTTGTGCAGGTTTATCCAGCCCGATCGATAAGTGAATGCTTCAACGGGCCGTCATTTGCATAGCGCTTCTCGACCTCTGGTACTCAAAGCGCTTCACGCATCAGGAGCAACTGAGGGTTCAGGATCGCCAAGTTAAATGGATTTCTGAATACTGAGGCTTCTTTGAAGGCGAAAAGGATAGGCCACATCACAAACAAGTCCATTTTAAAAGGTGGTAACGTGTCACGTGATTTAGCCACACTCGCTTCGACTGCTCCGTAATGGCCAACAAATCAATTAGGACTGCACCGTCGTTTACGGGAGGTGAAGCGGTGCTGCCGCTGTCCCGCCGAAATAACATATTGTCGAATGAACGCGTCGCAGACCAACTGTCAATCCTGCATCATTTATACATTGAGCGTAACTGTTTAAACCGAGGCTCACCTGTCAGAGGAAGCGTCCTCTAAATTCCCTCCATTATCGTATCAGATTAAAAGCTCATTGCCAGTCTTATCGAGTAAGAACTCCTTCCCGATGCTCCCCCGGTGGGAGTCAATTATTAACGAGAATATTCCTTCTAAAGCAAATTAGCCTCTCAGCGCTCCCCCCCGCACGGCATCGCTAGGTAGCCCTACATGCACGGTTGCGTCGGAGGCAAAGGTGATGCTGCGATCGGTCTGGCAATCAAGCAAGACGCCTGTGCAGAGAAACGCTCCCCGATGAAGTGGATGCAAGGAAGAAACGAACAACAAAGAGGAGGTACGACAACCTTCACTGAGGAGGATTTGCCTTGGACAGTCTCGGAAGAGTGCGGGGAGAAAAAAAAATGCATCGATAAAATGTTTAAGCGCAAGTCTCAAATAGACGGGAAAGATGATGCACTCTTGGGGTTTTACTTGAAGGCCTCTCAAGCACTCTTTTCTGTCATACAACAAGGATGCTCGTTTTATAACAAAATTCACCTGAGCCAAAGCGGCGCGATGAATATCTTTTCAAGATGGGCGAGGACTCTCATTAGCGAGCTGTTGTGGTAGTTCACGCGAGTAAGAACGGACGTTCTTCACTGGGCCTCCATTTGTAATTGGCATGTTATCTTCTCGCCTGGGATCAATGAATCATCCGGAATAATTATTTATGTGTGTGGCCGCTATTTCTGTGGCTTACAATCAAAGGTGACGGCAACACTTTCTTCTCGCCGCTTCTCGCTTTACCTTCCCTCTCCAGCGCCCTGAAATGTTTTAATGGCTTCATAAAAAACTGTGAATAAAAGACCATTTTGTGTTTTTCAATGCATTTTTTTTTTTACCCCGACAAAGTGCCGCAGCGATGCAACGAGCGCCATGTTTACCGTGTCGGCAAATTAATTAAAAGGGGACGGCCCGATGGACCGATTACGCATAGGGCTGATGAATATGACAAAAATGATGGAAGATTCCCGGTCAGGGGAGGTGGGAGGATCATACAAACATGATAATTTATGCACATCTGCTTAGCGACACTGAAGAAAAAAAGAAGAACGGATTATTGATGACCTTTATACTCATAGTGGATCAATCGTCAGTCAAATGTCAGTCAGTAGAAGGATGAAAACAGACATGAGATGGTTTGACATTTTACCTCCAATATTGGAGTCATCTTATATCAAATCCAATTTTTTTTTTAATTAAAAAATTAATAGATTCTCACTCTGGTGAAAATGAATCATCCCTGAAAGTTTGGAGCAATATCTGGACAAAATTGCGACTGCTGAAAAAGGATACTCTGCTACTGGGACCAACCTCGGTCAGAAAATCTGTCCAAAATGGGGTCGGTGTCGGATACCCTTCGAAATCAATCGCCGATGCTAACAACCGAGCCTTGACATTCAAAAAGGATCTTCTCCATTCTTCACATTATACAAACTGTGACTTCCAAACGCAGAGTAAAACACATTGATCGGTGGTGGCCCCAATGCGAGTCCAACTCTGTCCATTTGTCCACCCGTGCTGGCAAAGAAATGAGCTTTAATGAGCAAAGGAGCCCCGAAATGTTCCCTCGCAAGGATATTCGTTCCAGCCCCCCGGAGATCGGCGGCTGGAACGGCGAGGGAGACGTGATATCGAGAGGCGAGGAAAGAAAGAGCTGTGGGCAAACGGTTTAAAGTGGCTGTCCTTTGGAAAAGTCGGTTCGACAGATAGCGAGCCGGGGCCTCGGGAAGACAGGATTGTGGGGAGGAAAAAAAATGGAACAGAGACGTAAAGAAGTGGCGGGGAAATGGTGGAGGGGTAAAAAGAGTGAAGGGTGAGGGGGGATTAGCTTGACGGGTATGATGGCGCTTTGCCCCCCCCCCCCACCCTTGGCTGCGATAGGAACATTGAATTATTCATGCGGCAACAAGGACAAAATCATTTTTTATATTGTGACCATTGCTGTTCGGTGCCTTACAAGGGGGGGCATCTTGAACCGAAACCAAAACGGTGGGATTCTTGCCATCTTTTCTGGACCCCAAAATTGCACTGAGCGAGGCCTTCCGAGCAAACACACAATTGTTTCGTGACTCGTAACAAAGCGTGTGAGAAAAACGCGCAATTGCTCCTTCGCAGTGAAAAAAAAAAGTCAGAACAAACCAAATGCTGCTTCAGCAGTCGTCAACCGATCCCTGTTCTCATCCATGTCAATGCTCGACTGGTTACAACTTGAATTTCCTTCAACTAAACCCAAATCGAGGTATCACTTGTGTCAAACAAGGCTTAGTGTGATCAATAAACTACTTATTTGCCCAATATGAGGAAACGGCAGCGGAGGTAGTCGGACTATTGGTCCCCAGCACCTCCTGTTAAAGTCACAGCATGAAGCTGCTGCCCGGGCAGATATGGGCATCGCTGTTGTTGAATAATTCAGCAAGCAAGCAAGCAGCAAGAAAGCAGCAAGGACACTGGGCCGTGTTGATACAGTGACGTGTGGATGGGGGATTTGCGAAGGCCCGAAGAGAGAGGAGGGCGCGGGGAGGAAAAAAAAAAACCCTGAAGTTAATCCACATCACTGCAAGATCTGACCTCAGGAGCCCACGGGATCCAAACAACTCCCTGGCCAGAAGATCGTTTGTCTTTGTCAACGACCCGTCGCCCGGACGAGGCTCCACCGTGGTGGAAACGAGGCAGTGGAAAGTGAATACCGGTAAGAGAAAAATAATACCAATCATGATTGTTAACCAGGCAGGCAGGAAGTGGTTGATACGCTTCATTGAATAAGACCTCAGCCAAGGCTCGCTAGTTCCAGAAAGGTTCATTGGATTGGCTTACGATAGGTCCAGTAGGTGGCGGTAATGCTCGTTACCAAGGAATAAACCGCAAATTAACTTTTGGGGTGGTCATTGCTCTGTTTGGGCCCGATTGCAAGAAAACTGTAGCAGTGAAAGGAGCCCAAATTTTTTAAACATTCATTTTTTAATTGCTTCAAATGCACAGTTTTAACCTTTATTTTTTAAATTTTTTTACAAATGTATATTACTAACCAAATGCAAATTTATATAATTTTACCAATGTAGGATTTACTTATTTGCATGTTGTAGGTTTTCAAAACAGCTCTTTTTTTTCAACATTTTGTCAAAGTTTTGATATTTTCACAATTTCTTTTTCAATTTTACCAATGTAAATGTACTTATTTACATTTTATAGGTTTAAAAAAAAGCTAAATTTTTCAACATTTTGTCTTATTAAAGTTTTAATATTTTCACCAATGTATACAAAAGTAATTTTTTTTTTTTTGACACATTCTGTTTAAACATGGACACTTTTCTACTTCTGACTTAATCCAAACTCAATATGCACACACATACTGTACATGGACCCCAAGTGATTCTGCCAGAAAGGAAGTAATTGAGCACCAGACATCGCCGAACATCCTGGCACCCTGAATATGAATATGAGGATCCACCTACAGTGCCCTCCGAACCACAAAAAAAAACATGGAGTGGTTGTCTAGGGAGAAGTGGTTTTGCCACAAAGACTGAGCAATCTCACGAAAAAGCCACTTGCTGAACCCAGCATGGCGTTCTCATAGAGAGCCACGTGTTGTAAAGCGCGACATTTCGACCCGTTTGCTCATATCCTATTTGTAAGGGACGTGTCAGTGCGCATATTCAGCAGCGCACAGCACCGAGGCAGCACTCATGTCAACGTGTGACAATTTAAACCAGAAGCTAAGCAGTCACCTCTACGGGCTGCGTTCTTATCCGCGCCTCCTTTTCACCCTCGTGTCTTATGCAGCAAGTAGGGCTCATTAGACGTTACAGAATGTACATGAGGTTCTATAAGACTAGGTCTGCGCCTGTGTGTGTGTATAGCTGGAACCTTTCATGAAGATTCGGGCCCGGAAAGAGTTAACGTGGCCATGCATGATATGCCGGCGCCGCTAATGGGAAGCGGGCCGCTGGCTGCTAGAAAGCTGGCCGACGAGGGATTACACTGGGAAGTGATCACAGGGAAGTCTTGATCAGAGCCGCAGAGGCACCAGGCAGCTCATTACGGGCTGCAGTGAGCTCAGTGGCGTGCGGCAACAAACAGGAAGTGGAGTACACTCACTGCCGGCTGCTGTTCCAGCAAGATTAAAACCTATTGTTCGTATGAAAAAAATAAAATAAAATGGGGGCATTCATCCATTTCATTAAAACATCGGCAACTTCCTATTCAATCGTCATTTAACGATCCTTGGACACCTTTAGGTTCATCCGTAAAGAAAATAAAAAGCGAGGGGGAGACACCACCCCTATGTTATCGCTGGCTTCAAACACACGTTGTTATATTTCATGTTTACAGCCGAGGATGTGTTGGTCCCTATGGGAGAAATACGCATTGCATTGACGTTTACAATGTACATTTTTTAAAAAAGATTTTCCATTCCAAAATATGCCCCGTAGGTTCATTCTTTACTCTAAATTGTCCTTCGGCGTCATCGTTAGTGTTAATGGCCGCGAGCCTCGTGAGGATCAGTTTTTTGGATAATGTTAGCATACTTAAAACAAATATTATATTTAAAAACTTTTGCTTAGTGACTCCGACGCTGCCCTTTAGCATCAATGACACACACCGGTACTAAAAATATGTATTTATTGACAGTGTTTGGAATCTAATGTGTCATTGACATGCACAAGAACACAGATGCTGGTGTCTTTGTTGTGCCACCATGCGTGATTTAATCAAGTTAGCCATCACCGATCTGCCACGCGTAACTGTGCCTTTGACGGCATTTCATGTGATTCGAATTAGCACAGCGGCGGTGGATGAAACACACCAAATTACCTTCACGTGCGCACCGCTTAGAAGTCAACATATGAGACGCTGATCGGAAGTGAAGCAAAGCAGCCATCCTGGAATAATTGCTATAAATTTCTATAAAAAGAAGACGTATTTTTGTGATGAATGTAATGGGAAAATGAAAGCAGCAAGCTAAACTAAATAGAAATACTGTAGCCTTGTTGGGGGATAAAAGTACTAGACTTAAAAGATGAGTGCGGGAGTAACAGGCAAGTCCAAAACCAAGTCGCCATTAGCTTGTTAGGCCTTTTGAACTTATTTGTTCACAATCAGATAGTTGTTTTTTATTTTTATCTTTCCAAATCAATACTGTGCATGACTAAAGTCACTCACTCCTAGCATAATTCTTTTCAATTCTGAAACGGGCAAGACTCAAGTGACGTAGTTCAAGTCGAAGTCAAAGTTGAATCTTTGAGGCGTTTTAGCCAAACGAGTCCCAAATCTTAATTTTGGTGATTTAAGTCCAGCTGGAATTTCCTGCAAGTGCTAGCAGAGAGCTTCAAGCTAACTGGTGATAGTTAAGCTAGGTTAGCTTTGCCATTAGATGTAAAGAAAGTAGTCCTTCATTTTCATGACACAAACAAGGAGCGATCGTTATTATTACTCGCGATCGTTATTATTATGATCGTTATTCGTAATTATTATCCATGGGACAATAATTTTGGAGGCCCCTAATGAGGGCGAAACTTTTGTTTTTCGCAAATTAAAAATGGTGGATCCTACATCTCAATTCCAGACACTCCTGCGAGGAACTATTTTTCTCCTTCAGCTAATTACCTTTCCATTAAACTTTCAGTGGCGGCTCTATAATCATGTTTAAATCACGTCAGGGGAGAAAATTAACAGTCAACCCACTGCGAGGATGACGGTAATTGTACTTTAAGATCCAGGACGATATCACAGAGTGAGATTTAAATGGCAAATTTTCTTCCCAATGATGCCTTAATGATACCAGTGAACATGATTTCACCTCAGAAATGGAAGTCAGGCTGCATACTGGCTTTGTGAACTCAAGAACACCCTGGACAGGATGTATTTAATGTCGGAGGGGGGGAATGAAGTTCTCAACACAGATGGCAATAGATTGGCTGAGAAACTGGGGAAATGTAAAACTCGACAGACGAATTCAGTCAATCAAAAACACATCATGAGACTGCTTTCCATTTCATTGCATTATTTTTATTTTGACACCTTGTTTCTTGAGAAAATAAAAGACAGCCCAAACACCAATCATGATATTCATAAGCACTGAGGTCGGGGATGCACCACTTTATTGGCAGGACTGCTTTATTTTTAATATCTTCTGGAGGGAGTTAACATTTGAACAGTTTTATTACCTTCATTGAGCAGTGTGTATCTTTTGCTTTCATCTTTTTACTGAAAACATGTTTCAACAAAACTTTGTGGCAGTTTTATGGGAAACTAAATCAGAAATTATGATCCAAGATTAGTTGGGGAAAGTCTTTTACAACATGCATTAAGTCTGCAACGCACAATTGGTTACGTGGGACGGGGCTGCTGTTTGGGTTAGCATAGATCTCAAAGTTAGCAGACTACGAGATTTAGTGGGTTTTTTTGTGCACTACCGTAAAACTATTTAACCATCCAAAAACTGTGGAACTTCCCGGAACAAAATGGACGCAGTGTTTATTTCCTGACTGGAGCATAAGGGACCTTCAACACCAGTGCCCTTTGTCAAAAGTGAGCGGCGAATAACTTTTTTTTTGTCTGTGTCAGCTTAAGAAATTCCCACGTTGCCCATAAGCGTTGGTTAAAACCCTTCACACACACCCATTAAAAAAAAAAAAAAGACAAAAGCTCATCAAAAGACATAGCAATGACCCTGGACCACTCAAAAATCGCTAGTGCAGAGAATAACGGGCTGTCCATTAAACGTCAGGATAAAAGTAAATCACTGTGTGCTGACAACGGCGGGGATTTGCAGCTGTTCAAACGCGTCTGCTGGCGGGGGCTTCCCGTGTAATTAGGCCCATGTCACAACGTAATCGACGCTCATTGCAGTTTCGTCGCAGCGAAACGACGCGAGGGCCTTCCTATTGCGCAGCAGGATAAATCTTTTCTGCGACACTTTTATCATGAACTAAGCGTTAACGCATAAGGGGATAACTAACTCGAGTAAACGTGTGTTCGTTATTCTGCTAGCGAACTATGCACATAACAAACAAGACAATTACTAGCTGACTAACAATGTAAAAAGTCAACAAACGTGAATGAATGTGATGTTTTTGCATAATCCATGTAACTAACTCATGCGCTAACCAGCTAAACGGCTAACTAAGGAACTACTGTCACTAACGACCCAACTTGAGTAATGGACACTAACACCTTCACAAAATATAAACGATGACAAAATGAACTTGTGAGTTAAATTCCGGATATGTTACCTTCCTCCCAAGTTCAATGCTAACAATCATGATCAAGCAAAAGGCTTGACGATGCCTCTGGTGTATGTAATTGGGGGGGGGGGGGGGCAGTGGAGCAGCTCGACGCCAGCGGCCTCGTAGGATCAGATGCTCGCGACTGGAATTAGCGGCAGTCTTCTGAGCGGAGGCGAGGATTAAACGTTGGTGAGCTTCTAAGGCCTCATACCTCGGGGGCACGCGAGAAGTTAATCAAATGTGTTGGGGGGAGTTTATTTATATGCCCCTGGTGTCACGGACATGCTAGGAATGGCAATAACCTCCCTCGAAAATCACCCCGCAATACATCCTTGTACATTTGCCAGCTAGCTAAGGAGCTAGCCAACGAACCATTTAATTCGCGTAGCTACACCAAAACGTAAACTTGCTTCTTTGTTTGCGTGCTAATTGATTTTAAATAATCAACTCAACAAACATCCACGGAATGCAAAAAAAGCTGTCGTTTTGATGTTTTTGCTCGTCAACACCTTATGAAAATAAGTAGCGCGGCGTGTTGCATGTGGAGGAGGAAAGTGGTTTTTTTTTCTTTGTGTATTCTTGAATCAGATGAGTAATCCAGCTGAGTTCCGAAAATGTCAGCACTCATCCAGGAGAGTGTTTAGACTGTCAATGTCACTTTACAGTGTACCCGCAGCGGGCGGGAGTGCTACGATTTGCTTATTATGGCCGTAATGTTCCTTCGGGTTGTTCAAATGAAGAGTAATGTACTGTAAAAGCGGAGGAGGTCAAATATGTTGAAAGAGCGCCGCAACCCGACATAAAGGTGCCGCAGCATGTGGGACGGCACGGGAGATATAATCATAGTGGGAAAAATAGAATTCAAGCACACATACACTCTATACAAGCATACTGCCATTAAAAAAAAATCAAAGAAAGCCCTGAATTGAGACATACTCGACATGGCTGTACTGTATTGTACAGCTCACAAAATGAGAAAAGCTGGTATTTCCAAACGCAATAATTTGTTTCTTTCAGCACAAATGCGCTTTTTGGAGGAGGAGGGGGGGGGGGGGGCGGTTTTGCCGGGTTCCCAACTAGGTCTGAGAGGCAAAAAAAGAAAAATATGAAATATGGATGAGTCACCGAAGCGCCAACGGGTGTCACCTCCACGACAAGCACATGCACTCAGGTTGCGTCGACACGTGTTCTGCTGGCAGCGTTCGACCCGCCAAGTAATTCCTCTGCAGCTGAGCACTCCGCTCAAATGTGGAGGAGGAACTTGACTTTGTTTGGGGGTCTGAAGAGGATCGGCTTTTTCCACCTGCCGAGTGCTCCACTCTGTTCGAAACTTCAACCGAGTGTGGCATGAACCCTTTCGGGCACAGCGGTTACGACAGTGGACCTCAGATCATCAGGTTACAGGGTGCATGAAAGGGTTAAACAGCTTAAAGCCATTATTTTGAAGAAAAGACGCTGCCCGGCGCTTTCTGCAGTTGAGTGTGTCGGAATGGAACGCAAGTGAGGCAGTGAAAAGAATTTTGGACTCATTGAAAAGAAGTTGAATTCACAATCACATCAAAGGCAACACGCGCCTCGTCGGCGCTTATGTCCATCCCTGTTGTTCTCTTTTTGTTCTGTTTACTTCCAAAATGAGGCCAGAAGCTTTACAAACACAACCCCGCGCCCCATCCCCCCCTCCAAAAGCATCTTTATGTGTATACTGAGCTCCGTGTTGGGATTTAGCGCCGTCTTGTGAGCCCCCCTGACTGATGTTGGAAGGACGAAAATAATTTCTGGGAATAAAAACAAGCCTTGGAGAAGATGTCGCCTTCACCGCAAAATGTCATTTCACTTTCCAAAATAGAATATAAATATGTATTTATAATATTTACACACTCACACACACACGCACGCGCAATCATTTATTTACTTTTCTCAGTGCGGCGCAAAAGGCAACCAAACAGAATCCACCGCCTCGCATTGATTTCTTGTTTGTGTCCCCGTCTTTAACGCTGCCGCAATTTACGCCACGGTTTCTCAAAGAAGAAAAAAAAAGAAAGAAAATAAAGGAAATGAACTTGTTGTTGCGCTCTGCTATCAAAAACAAAGGAGCCAAATTTGGTCACAGAAGCTTTGCGCTGGACATTTATCGTGTCCGTTTTCGCAATGCTCGTTTCAACCCGGAAGCAGGTTCAGGCTTGAAATTCTAACTTCAAACGCTTTCTTGAAACCCAAACCCCACTTTTAAAAATCTAACGTCAAATTTTCAACCTTGCTCAAATTCCACTTGTAAGCGGGGAGCCGCAAGTCAACGCAGCTCAAGATGCGGCCTGTCATGAGACGCATGTGCAGACATGAGTAGCCAAGGAGGTCGTCGGTTGCAGGGTGCGCGTGCATGCCCGCGCGCGCCAATGATGTACGCCTCGTCTCTTTCATATGGAAAACAGGCGGTGAATTAGCACCTGAGACAAGTACCGAGGCTGATTGCAGCCTCGCCGACTTTTAGTATGCATCCGAGAAACTGATTTTGACGTTTTAGTAATGGGGGGGTAGAGTGGCGGGGGAGCTGTCAGCGCGGTCACGCGCAAATCTGTATTTAATCATGCTGACATTATTATGCCGATTGTGCACCAAGAAGAATAAACTGACACAATAATCACTTTTTTTTTTCCTGGCGGCGGTATATTAACGCATGTGCGGGGAGGGGGAAGCTCGCATTGTGACGCGCGTTTGAATGCGTGCTTGTCCTTGACGTTTCGACTGTACACAACTGCAATGAAAGCTCAATTTAAGTGTACAGAGGAGGGCAACCAATGGACGCAAGATTAGGTACCCTAGCATCGTTTAATCACGGCAAGACCAAGAGCACAATGTTGTGGTTCGGTATTTGCGAATTCGCCAATTTGGGGACAGGAAGCAGAAAACGGCTGAGCCGTGATTCATGACCCGAGGTCTGCGCAACTTGTGATGTCGTTTTCAGTCGGCAGCAAGTGGGAAAATGGCCGCTCCCGAGACGCCGCCCGTAAATACATGTTCTGACAACATCACATATACAATCTTTGAGGAGCACTCAGAGATCTACTTTATGAGAGAACATTTGTAATCGCATTCTTACCGGTGAAATGCGCACCGCCGTCTTCTCCCAGACTTTTAGATACAACCGGAGGAGTGAGGCGCGCTTGGCGGCGAGTGGCATCGTAAGATGGCCGCCAGTGACTTGACTTGCTGCAGCGAGGAGGCGGCATGAGCAGTCTGGGTTTTTTGTAGACGTCTGTGGGTACAAAAATAAATTAATTAATTAAAACATCTGGATTTTGCCGCTTCATTCATTGTCCCCAAACGCAATTTGAATCCGAACATCGGGTTTGGATGAGTGGGTCTGCAAAGACTTGCAAAGACATTTTTTTTCACTTGACATCCCCTTCAAGCACCGAACTAAATAGTCATGTGAAGACATCGCAGGACAAAACATACGCCGGTTAGCCATCATCTTTTGTAGTGCTCGCTGCAACCCTCGATGCCATTGCCGCTTGCTGCATAGTAATTACAGCGAGGCCACGGCGGGGTAACATGCGGGCGTCGCCTACAGAGGGTCAACAATCACTCGCGCCCTCCTCGCTGCGCGGAGACGTGGCCGTCACAGGGTGTGTCGGCGGAATCGACTCGCATTTTCCTCGGCAAGTCATGTGTGAGAAGAAGCGCTAATAAGATCTAAAGCACCCGCTGCAATTACAAGCTGTCGAGGAGGCGGACAATTAAGTGCCGTTTTCTGCGTACGACCCCCCCGCCCCCCCGCCCCGTCTCAAAGCTGACCCATGCGCTTCCCTCACGTGGGTCCACACAGGAATAAATAAATAAAAGATTGATGATACCCCACCATTGGTTAATGAATCTCCTTATAAGCATAAAGTCTGGCGTTTACCCGACTTGAAACCCTACTTTGTCATATTAGCTAACATGAAACCCTAATACAGGCTAAAAACAATATTCATTCATCTTCCGAGCCACTTGATCCTCACTAGGGTCGCGGGGGGTGCTGGAGCCCATCCCAGCTGTCTTCGGGCAGTAGGCGGGGGACACCCTGAATCGGTTGCCAGCCAATCGCAGGGCACACAGAAACAAACAACCATTCGCACTCACACTCACACCTAGGGACAATTTAGAGTGTTCAATCAGCCTGCCATGCATATTTTTGGAATGTGGGAGGAAACCGGAGCACCCGGAGAAAACCCACGCAGGCCCAGGGAGAACATGCAAACTCCACACAGGGAGGCCGGAGCTGGAATCGAACCCGGTGCCTTTGCACTGTGAAGCCGACGTGCTAACCACTGGGCTACCGGCCGCCCGCTAAAAACAATAATTATACTAATTTAAGACTGCCAATGACGGCTTGGGTGGGGGTGGGGGGTTGGCAATAAGCTGATAGCTGTACGCTCTAATGCAGTCGAGAAGCAGCGTGGTGAAGAGACAGATGCCAGATAAGGTCAGGAAGAAAAGGGGATTTGCCATCTTTGTTTTTTTTTCTCCCCTGGGGATTTCATAAGTAGACCATTGGTGTCAGCCCGCTAACAGTTTGGGCTTAGCGGCAACTAGAGCACGTGTTCACCGGAGCAAGGGACTACTCAGTGGATGATTTTTGACCCACTCCCCTGCCATGTACATTAAAAAAAAAACTATAATTAAATAAATGTTGTATAAAAACAGTGTAGTAATTTTCAAGACCGGAAAAAAAAAACAATTGCGGTTTGAGTGTCTTGATTGACAGCTGCACCCAAGTGTGATTGGTCTCCGTTGCAAAGTATCCGTTTCGCCGGGTCCTTCAAACAAATTCCTTGGCAGAGGTAGCAAATGCATCTCTCTTAAGTTTCATCCTCTGACGGGAGGCCGCCTTTCATTCGTCACCGCGACATGCTTTGTGGCAGCTGCTGCTCAAGTCGCCGGCCGACCTCCGACGATAATTAGAGCCTCCGTGCCATGCCGAGGAGATTCATTTCAATTAGGCGAAGTAATTATCCCCCCCCCCCCAGCCCCCAAAGGTGTCGCTAAATTTTACTTACGATGTCTGCCGGCTGACATCGTGTCTCGCTCTGTCACACAGACTAAAGCGTGCGGGAAGATTGAGAAAAACTTTGCCCGGTCACACCGAGTCGGAACGATCAACCGTGTGGAACACACAGACACCTTCAAAGAGATTTATCACGCAGGATTGTTTTTTTCCCTGGGGGTCTTGTAGGTGACACGCTTTGGGCAAAATACCACGAGGATCAAGAACTACGGTGTTCCCACACGCAATTTCTACAGTGCGAAAGATCCTTTGAATCTAAAGAGACAGACAGTATAACAATGTGTCATATATTCTTTATCCTCTGCAAAAACTGAGTAATAATATTGCACTGAGTCAATCTGAAACGTGGTGATTATTTATTGATCAGTGCGTTTGCATCTTACTGCCCCCCACCCCCCGATGGCCAAGACTGGCACAGCAGAAGTTTGATTATTTTATTATAAAGTGTTCAAATGCTAATTTACGTACTTTTGTGTTCTGTACTTTGCTTCTGAACGGTGCCTTGTGTAAGAAATGTGCTCTATAAATAAAGCTGTCCTGTCTCGCCTGGCTAAGTAAAGCGCGTTTCTGAAATTGTTGAGCATGATCGAGACTCTCTGATGCTGATGTGTTCCGGCAGCACGTCATTGACGTCAACACAAACCTGTTCGTCCTTCTGGCGAGCTGTCGACATGGGAGGCGCCATTATCATCGCATTATTCCTCACCCGGGCTCGGCTCATCTTGACATTTGCCGTTTTTGGGGCTCGGGGGAGGGAGACGTGTCACGTCTGTCGTGGCAGAATGAGAGGCGATTAAGATTTTCTTTTTTTAATGTTTCCTGGAACCACACAATGATGTTTGTCTCCATCTGCCACTTCTCTTCTTCCTACATGGAATTCCCACACCCGAGCTGCGACTACAACTTTCGGGGAATACAGTGAGGGCATTGAAATACAAATGACACGGTCCTCAGGGTGGCTGTCAAGTCTTAACATTCAAAAAAAAATAAAAATAACGTGGCTCCACATCCTCACTTTTCCATCTTTTTGTGCATGACGTGTGTGCACCACAACAACGAGGCACTCTAACATTTATTAATCAGGAAAACTAAAAATAGTTTAATGCTACGTCGCATTGTATTGTAACCTCTGAAGTGAAAGGTCACGCAGGGAAAGAGTCAGGGGACCCAATGACGCAAACATCGGCCACAAGATGTACACCGGGGGGGGGTTATCGCATCTTCACGATTCTGAAGAGGAAGCAGGAATGTGCTTCACATGGTCCACACAAGACAAATAACGTACGTGAACAAAGTGAGCTGGCACACTTCTTTGGACAGTCGACCTTCTCCGGCAAGCACGTTTCTTTCCTTTTGGATGTTTTTAGCGAGCGTACTATTAATCTCCAGTGGAATTGGAGAGTAGAGATTGTAAAAAGGGTGGGGGTGTGGGGGGGGACGGTGGACAAGGTTCTGTGTTCAGCGAGCGTCAGAGCAATCGATTGCAGGGAGCGTCTGTAAACAATGCAGCCAGCCAGCGATGTCAGAAGGAGATCCGATGATTTATCCTTAGGAGACAAAAGGACGTTTCGTTGTGCCGCTTCGGTAGCCGTTGGCGGGGCGGGGGGAATATATATATATATATAGCCAGGTAATGGAAATTTCCCAGAGTAAGCTGCTACGTGTGATCAGATAATAGTGTCTTCACACTAGGCGAAGTAGCATTTGGCTCATCCAAGGTGATTTTCCATTTACTATCCCCCCCCCCCCCCCCCCCACTGCCGAAGTAGACGTAAATCCTGCAAAATTTGAGAAGCCCCGTTTTGACCAACAGTGAGCTCTGGGGGCAACGTGCCTAGCCTGCACACGGCGGGGAGAATCAGTTATGAGCTTCAACATTTGGCTTTGAAACGCCGAAATGCACATATTGACGTGTGCGCTCTTGCCAAATTTTGCGGGAAAGACTGTCAAACAGAGTCATTATTTCCATGTGGCCGTTTGCGTGCAAACATGGAACTTGTTTGTCCTCCTGGAACGTTTGCATGAGTTCTGATTTGTTTTGTTTTTTAGACGCACACACAACGTGGATGACAAATGAAACGCGAGGGGACAACAAAAACTGCACCGGCACCAAATGTTCCACAGCTTGCCCGTAAATCCATTCGGCATTAATCGGACTGATTATTCTCCTCCCATCACAGCCCGGAAGACCCAAAGACGGTTCTGTTTGTGATTCTATTTTGCGGTGGTTGTCGTTTTCTGTCGCCTGTCGGTCAGAACACTGGCAGGGAAGCGAGGAACCGCTGCTCCATGCCAGACATCTCATTTAGACATTTTAAGGCTTCACCAACCACAAATCATGTTTTCGTGATGTGATGTCACAACACAAAGTTTTGTTTTTCCTGACCTGAACAAAATAATGTCAGGTTGAGCCTGATCTGGAAAATTGATCACAATCGTAGATTGGGTCTATAAAGGGGGCTAAACTCTTGCAGGGTTATAATAGTTTGGGATTTTTCATTTGGGATATATATTTTTAATTAATTCAGTTAGTTTTCGTTTGAATTTTCAGTATTTTGGTCACACTTAGTGTTTTTTTGGGGGGGAAATGCTTCATTTTCGTTTTTTTTTTTTTTTAGTTTCAGTGTTAGTTTTAGTTTTTTAAATACATTAAGTATTTATCAAGTGCAAAAAAAAAAAAAAAGTATTATGTAAAATGTTAACTCCAATTCTTAAATGACTTTCTGTACGGACATGTACAGAAAGTCCACGGTCGTGGATATACTGGAGCCTATCCCAGGTGTCTTTGGGCAGTAGGCGGGGGACACCCTGAACCGGTTGCCAGCCAATTTTGAGTTTTTTTTTTTTTATATATATAAAAGTGCGTCCACTGTTATTGAAAGTCTCACAGCAGATTGCTTGAAAGTACAGGCTGTCGACTACGCGTGCTGTTAAAGTGTCTAATTAGAGCTTCTACATCAGTGAGAATGTTTGCACGCAACCGCCCGTGTGTGTGCCGTTCGAGGTCACCGTACTACAGGAAAAAAAAAAAAAACTGTCCATATGCAGTCCTGTCCGTCTGTACTCAGCTGCGTCACTCGCACTGCCGTTTCCAAGGTGAGACTCCCTGCGGCAGATGGCAGCGTTGTGCTGTGCAGAGGTGACTAATAGCCCATTAGGCCCACCCCAAATTACAACCTGCCTCCTCCCCTTCACTGAGACGACGCCGGAGCAGATTGGAATGGTGTCACGATCACCGTTGGACGCATGAAGCAAATACAACATGGGTGAAAATAAGAACGCATTGAAACTATGTCCACGTTTTGTTTTTTGGGGGGCGGGGGGCAATTTTCACAAGTAAACAGCTGCTATTTTGAAGATCAGCTCACATCTTCATGAACGTCACACTGACAGCTCATGTGGCCAATGACAGTCCAGTTCAAAAATGACTCCGGAAAACTTCATGATAATGATTAAAAAATATCATCATGAGCTCAGAGTGCCCGGCAGTTTAGTTGCACACCTGCGAGGATAAAATAAACCCAGCGCCGCTGCAGGGCATTTTCGTGAGCTTTTTTTCTTTTTTTTAAATGGACACTGAACAAAGTGAGTCCCTTAAATGTCACCGCCTGCTCCCCAGCCCGAGATGACCGCCGCTGTGTCATTTCAGGCTCAGCTGAGGGCAAACTCAGTCATGACATGCACGACTCGCTTCATAACACACGCGCGGCCACACTCACACACATGTGTAAATGTATTGTTTTGGAACTCTACATGAGGAGAACATGGACCATTGGTCATTTAAATACACGTCAAGGATGGTTGCAGAGTTAAAAAGTGGCAGGCATGGTTCGATAAAATCGAATGTACTTACTTACAAGACTGATCAACCAATCTTAAAAAATAAGAACCGAGCAAAGAAACAACCATCTGACTCACAAACATGTTGACCAACCAACCCATCAACCAATCCAATAAGCAATAAAAACATGCTGGTCTATGCCGTTTTGGGAGCGGGGGGGGGGGGGGGGGGGGGGGTCAGCTGACAGGGTTCGCGAATGAACTGAATGGCGATCGGATCCCACAATTGTAGACACAAAATAAACGCACCAACAAAGTATAATGCAACAATGACAAGATGGAGAGGTCAAGAAAGCACTTGAGCACCAGCAGCAACAAGGTCAATAATCCGACGGCGACTTGACGCTTGGTAAGTCCTTAACTCAGTCACTCCCAAAGACGTTCTTAAACGTCTTTTCAGGCTTGGTCCAGAATTAGCTGCGACTGAATGAGTTAAATACACGTCTTGACATGAACAATTTGGCAGCAGGTGTGCACGCCGGAGAGAAAGCCCTCCTCTGCCACATACCTTGATCATGACATTCACAGCCCCCCCCCCCCAAAAAAAACTGCAAAACTTTTCTCAACATCGCCTGCTGCATTGTTTACGCCAAACAGCGCCGTCTCCTCACGCCCGATCAATATATATCACGTCGTCGGCAAGTACGACTTCTAAAGAGTCACTTAGGGGGAGACGGAAAGCAATTTTCCAGGACAAGGCGCGACGAGACGAGACGGCGTTGGGCGGGTCGAGCACAGCGTGAGCGATGCAGTTTGGTACATTTTCCATTAGAATGGTACAAAGCCATCAGGGGGGTCGGGGGGGCGCTTACAAGAAAAGTTGCGTCACCTGAATATAACCGTTGGATTGTCTGCAAAAAAAAAAAAAAAAAAAAAGGAAAGGAAGTATAAAACGTGGAATGTCAGTAAGTTTGGAAGATGGTTGAGCGATTGGGAGGTTATACGAGTTTGTTGGATGTTTTTTTTTTAGGGGGGGGGTTGTTTTTTGCTGACTGGATCGCTTTGTTTGCTTTGCTGACCGTTTTGGTCGATAGATGAAATGTTGGGTCGACAACTTTTCGGGTCTATTTGCACGTCGGACGGTTGATCGCTCGGTTCTCGGCGGATTTATGAATCCCTCGTTGGATTCAATCCATCAGGTTTGGAAATTGTTTTGTTTAGTGTTTTTTTTTTTCTCCGCGTTTCTTCCCATGCGTGGTTGGATTCAAGTCAACGACTTGGAGCGCTCCGCCACTCGTCAAACTGTCTTCTCATCTTGTGGGAGTAAATGGAAGACATTTTTTATAGGTGCACGCAAAGCCCGCCGCCTAAACAAGCGCAGCTCCGATATTCATACAAAGTGTTCACAAACAATGCCTGTGGCGCCCCAACAAACACACACACACACACACACACACACACACACACACACACACACACACACACACACACACACACACACACACACACACACACACACACACACACACACACACACACACACACACACACACACACACACACACACACACACACACAGAGCGACTGCCCAGAGTGTGTTTAATAGTCAAGGACACGTTCATTTGTTCCCAGCGAGCATGCAGCCTATTTACTGCAGCACTTTTCGTCTGAGCCGCTCTGCGCTCCATCTATTGATTAGCTGGCGCCGGTATTCACCCGCAGTCCACCAGACCGATCAACACGCGGGCGATTCGTCATGGCGGCGCCGTTGCCGGTCTTCAAAACTTCTAAAAATCAAGCATTGGGATGTCTGGATGTTGACGAAGCGCTTCACGTCACTCCTGCTCCCGTCCACTTGTTTTTCTTTTCCCGCCCGCCCGCCGCCACGTTCTCCATCACTCCGCCGCATAACGACGACTCCCGACTGTCATTTTCCCGTCAGAATGTTCTCGTCACTTTGCCCATCCTGCCGTCACTGTCGCCACAGTCGCGAATACTTTTTTTTTTCCCCTCTCACCCCATCGTGGCTTCCACAGGTACTTTGACCACCTTTGAGACTCGGTCTTGTCCTTGATGTCAATCTTCTTTTCCAACGACTGACCATGACTTTCGTCTCGGATGTGTTCACCCGTCGGACAATTTGGCGGCAGCGAGTTTTGACAGGACAGCCGCTTTTGTCAACGCCAAGTCGTCCTTGTACACTCTTGGCTAAACGCATCCGGTACGATGACTAGGAGAGGGCACAGGCCCGGGTGTCAGCCAATGTTGTCCGTCATCCCGCGCTTGGCCCTGACTACTGTTCTAACAATCTTCGCGGAAAGCGGGAACTCCAGAAATAACGAGAATGAAAAATCTAGAAAGACCAAGCGTTCTGATTGCAAGAGTCGAGCCGCTGGAACTGCGCCCAGAGAGAATCGATTACCAGCCTGCTGGGGGGGGGACGAGGGGGACGAGTGAAGAATCCAAATTGTACTCGCCTTGAGAGCCGAGCTCTTCCGCGGAGGGTTCTGCAGCGCTCGCTGACTTCAGTTTGCATCGTTTCAACCTCTCAGAATCATTGAGGGACCAGTTTCGAAAGCATGACATGTGACCCGAGTTTTCACCTACTGTACGTGTGTAGTTTGGTAAGCCGTTACGCCCTCCACCCCCCTTCCAAAAAAAATAGTTGTGTTGTGCTGTGTTAGTCGCTTCGGACTTTTAAAAGGTTCAACTGTAAGCCTTTGACGACCGAGGGCGGACAATTGCGGATAATTGCGGCGAGGAGCTGGCGAGTTCAGCGGTCCTGAACGTTAGTCGGGATAAGAGTCTCTGGCACGCAGGCAGAATATTGGATTCCCCTCCACCCCCCACTGCGCGCCCAAAGTCAATAAAAGGCCCGGCCATTAAAGAGAATATATATGCTTTATTTGAAGAGCAGCACTACTGTGGCTCTTTTATTATTGACACTATTGCGCTGACACACACACACACACTCCAGCGCCCAACGCAATGAGTCTTACGTGGAAGTCGACACTAATAGAGACACAGCTCAGTTCAAACGGATTACACACAAAAAAAAAAAAAAATGTATCCCACTTCTCTTTGGTCCTTTCGCGCTACGTTGGCTTTTGCTACGATATCGAAATCCCAGAGGTTATTTTCTTAGGCGGTGCTTTTTCGCTGAGTGGGCAAGACAAAAAAAAAAAGCAAATCACGAGCGACTAGAGATTGAACAAACTATATCAAACTTTTTTTTAAAATTTATGATAGCTGCTGCTCTGCTGACGCGAGGTACGCGGCAATAAAAGCACAAGCAATTACGATCAACTGCGTACAGGTGGATATGACACGATGATTCCGAATCCGACGGGATGTACGAGCGAGCGTTTGAGAAACACTCCTCAACTGAAACGGTCGGTCGAATAGTCACTCAGTTCAATCAAGTGAAGTCGGTTTGATTTTAGGGATGGGTTTTGGGTCAGTCCCTCGATTGTTTTTTTTTTTTTGAGGTCATTCACATCGTTGGTTGCCACTTGACACTTTATGCAGCAATCGCTTTATTGGTTGATTGGCCTTTTTTTTTGTGTTCATAATTAAGCCCTGAAATAATCTGTTCACAACGGATTCAAACTTGTCGCCGATGAGCAAATCTTCCGCCGCGGTCTATCTGCTCTCCCATTCTTCACGGTTATTCCAACCCAGCCACGATCTTGTCACCTGCACTGATTGGTATTCATGCGAAGGACTAGCGGGAGGTAATATGTGAAAATGTCGCATTCCCCCCCCCCCCCCCCCCCCCATCTGCTAATCTGTATATACACAAATCCAGGTGCGTAAACCCTGTGTGAGATGATTCACATTTTCGGTTCGGAGCCGGTTAATGAGTTTATTTATGAGGCAAATGAAGAGCGGGCAGAGTTGTTGGTGGCGACAGGGCGGTGAGGTGGAGCGATGTGCGGCCACCGCGCGCCACTTGCAAATTAACGACTTCCCGAAAAGGGCGGGACGGGTTCGACGACTCTCAATTCCAAAGAAAAGTTTCCCTGAAAGTCAACAATCAGCCGCCGGTGAACTCCGCAGACGGCATCATTTGTATGTCGCCGCAGCGGCGGAGCGGCGACGCGTGAATTTGCCGCCGCTCGGGACGGTTTTGTTTACCTTGTGACAAATGACCAATAAATAAAGTCTGTGCGCTAAGGAGATGAGTTGTGGCGGAAGGAGGACACGAGAGCAGCGGATCGGCGTATTTCTTGTCGTCGTGATGTATTGTGGCAAAAAATAAAAATAGTTGAGGACGCTAATCGCTTTTAATGCATTGCTCCCGACACCGATTGTGACTCCCCCAACAGTTGAAAAGTGGAAAAGATGTATATAACTGAGTTGCAAAAGTGTGCACACCCTCTTACAACTGGGTGCTTTCCAAATGAACCAATCACTTTCAGTGTTTCAAGTGCTTCTAATTAACCCCAACCAAACTTCAGTGATTCAGTGCCAGTGTGCACTGTTGGCCATAAGGATACGTAAATATAATATCATAATTTAGGTACACCGGGTATCATAGGTACTATAGATATACAACCAATATGGATCAAAATTAACGGCCCGCCCTGTTTATCGTTTTAAGCGCAAGATCGCCGTTTCTGCAGATACGTCTTCGCGCAGAGCAACCGGAGCGGCCAGTCAGCACTCCTGCTTGCAAGCGCAGTGAGAGTAAGCTGTAAATTGGCCCATACTGTATGCGAGCGTCTTCGGGGACCTCCATCCATCAGGCGGCGAATGAGGTAGTGGGGGGCGGATAGCTGAAGTTTCCTTATGGATGGGCTCTTTACTGTCTCCTTGACGAATACGCACCCGGAGGCCGCCATTGCTCCAAATTGGCACACGTGAAAGAATAAACTAGATTTTGTCCATTATTGTGACTCGGCGCCCTGCCTTTTGTACGTCGTTCGCCTGGCACGCAGTCGAGCTACGGATGAGAATGACGCTACTCATGAAGTCATTTTGCCGCAGAGGTGTTGTATTTTGGCTGAGTGGTGGGGAGAATATAGACGCTATTGAGCCAAGGCGATGAGAGTATTTGACATGATATAAATCTGGCATATATTTCATATATAGGGCGCACCGCATTCTAAGGCACATTGAAAAGAAGCGAAAATAGCGGCTGGCCGCAGTTACGTTCTGCATCCACTAGATGGAGCTACGTTAAAGGGAATACAATTCAAAACAGCTTTATTTATATGCCGCTTTCACAACCGCTGCAGCTGTAAAAAAATTCTCTTTACAGAAAATTAATATCAGAATATTGATCCTTGTATAAGGCGCATCGGATTCTAAGGCAAACTGTCGAAAATGGAACGCTTTTAGGTGTGCCTTGTATTGCGGAAAATACAGCGTATATATGAAAAAATTATTACAGGTCTCACTTCAACATACTTCCATCACACCAACCGTTCCGCGACGTTTCTTTTCTTTGACCAAGAAGTAAGCGTGACTGCACTGCGTATGTAAATCAAGCCTCACCAGGCTCTTGAAGTTACGTTCGGCGGAGTGGAAGCTTATCTTTCTGCTTGCCCTCGCCATAATAATGACCACAATTAAGCATTCCGCTCAGCTCTGTGATTGAGCTGTTGTTATCTCCGCTGCCTCAACAACAACGCGCGCCTTCTCTTCTCAGCCGTCAGCTTCATTAGCAAACGTGGACACCGGTACGGGCGCACTCAAAAATGGCCAATTGGATCACTCGCGCTCTGACTACTTCCCCGACATTTTTTTTTTTGCGTTTTAAGTAGTAAAACGTGGGGTTTGAACCTATCGTTTTATTTCTGGTCAGAATTCTAAGTTGTCCAATTTTTTGGGGGGGAGGGGGGGGGGAGTTTTAGATCATTATTCCAAGGTTATCTGTGACCTTTTGAGAGTAGGTTGTCATTTCAAACTTGACAGCAAATAATTTTTCAAGAAAGAAAAGCAAGTTCAGTACAGAAAGAAAAACATTCCAGACATGATACACCCCCACCCAATACCCCTCACTCCTCCCCCGTCCAGCAAATAACGGTACAATTCCTTTTTGTTGCCCGTCCGATGGAGACTGACATATTGAAAGTGAAAAGAATCAGGTGAGGATTGTTTGTGTGTGCGTGCACACAAAATAAATTAATTGCGGTCATTACAAAACAAAGGGGAGACTTGACAAGTCAAACGAAGACATGGCATGTCATCACATGACTGAAAGCGCAATCGAAATATTGCTAAACATACAAACATTCATTTCTCTCAAGTAGCCAATTGATTTTGAACAATTCCCCGGAAGCAACGTGGTCTTCTACCTCATTGTTGTCACCGAGTCTGATCGATTCCAAACGACGTCCGACCCGAGGCCCGTGGGGAAATCACTGATGACTTCTAGTGGACCTGTCAATCAAATTGTTAGAAATCAATCATCCGGTTCGGTGAAGGAATCTTGTTGATGAGGGTAAACTGGTGACAGGTCACGGCAGCTGAGGTTTACGGACAAGATCCGCCAGGTCTAAATAATTTGTTCCCTACAGTGAAGAAAAAATTTGAACCTTCCAAACGTAATCTTGTAAAAGTCAAACACAGCTTGAACTAAAATTTAGAAAAGAAATATATACATTTTTTTTTAATCAACATGAATTTGTTTTTACAAGTAAAAGAAAAAAAATACTTGGAACCGTGACCAAAAAATGTTTCTAAACTTCCAAAATTAAAAAAAAAAATTAAAAAAAAATAAACTTGAATTTGCTTCTAAAAGGAAAAGAAATGGCCCAAAATCCCCCCCATGCAAAAAGAAAAAAAAAGAATTGTGCCCTCAAGTCTATGTATGCATATGCTCCAGAAATGAGTACAAAACAATACGTAATTGATATGCTAAAACTAAAATTAAAAAAGAAAAAAATGCACATTTTTTAAAATTAAAACACCAACAAGGAACTCGGAACTAAAAGCCATGTTGCTCATCAATCTTTTTTTAATCCCCTGCCCAACATTCACTTAATGAAACGAACTGCTTTTTTTTTTTTTTTTATGTAAGCGGAAGTGCACTTCAGAGTGTGTATGTGCGTGCGTGCGTGTTGGGAAGGTTAATCAAGTCTATGTTCTTTGGCCCCATGCACACACACATTCATCGCCACGGGCATGCACACACACGCGGCGCTCGTGTGTGAACCTAGCGGGAATTGGGGGGGTGAAAGGGTGGGGGGGAGCTCTGGCTGTCAGGACAAATCACGGTAAAACTCTCCGGAAGCTTCTGCCTGACCCTGCTGTAAGAAAAAGGGGAGGAAGAAGAGGGGGAGGATGATAGCGAGTTCACCGACAGCGGTGGGGGTAAGAAAGGAGCCCTTTTTTTGTTTTGTAAGGAACTACTGTACGTAGTTCATGATATGTCGGGCCATTTGGTGAGCTTGGCCTCGTCGGGAAGGGGAGGGGAGGGTGGGGTGGGGCGGGGGGCGTTATTGGGCGCCATACGAGGGCGCAATGGGCGCTCTCCGGCGGCTTTGAGTTGCGGTCCACGGCGACATGCAGAAATGCTCCCTGGGCTGAGCCACAAATAGACGCGCTGACATTCTGTTGTCGTTTTATTAATTCATAAATGTCAGACGGGATCACGCAGGGGGCTCGGGGAATTGCGGGCGTGTTTACAGGGCCGGCGTCCCTTTGGCCGCGGGGCCGCTGCCGCTGGGGGCCGCATCCGTTTGTCCTACATGGGCCCACCTGGTGGACGTCTACTTATACGGCAACAATCCGTTTGATTTTGCTTCAGGGCGGGCGAGGAGAGGGCCAAAACCAAACTTATTTGAAGGTATCGGGGGTTGTCGTGCAGGCCGCCCATGCCAGCCACCGATACTTGACATATGACATCGAGTAAGTCAGTTTCAGTGAGTACTCAAAGAGTGAGTGAACACGCACACAAAAAAAGTAATAATTTAAAAATAAAATACGTAAATCGGCTTTGGTTGTCAGGTACAGAAAAACAGGGAACGGCTGTATTTCAATGACAACATGGTCGGTTTCTCTTTTCAGAAAGCGACAAAAGCGGGTGGAAAGTATGCTGACCCCTCTACAGAGAGGTTTTTCCCCCCTTCTCTTCAATATCGCACGAGAGGAAAATGGTCCTCCGAAGGACCCATTATGACAGATTTAATGGCATACATTTTGTGATACGCTGGTCAGCCTGTACGCATGGCGACTGTGATGATCACTAATGGCGCTGATGGTACGAAGCGTAAAATGAACACAGAGGCAGCCAGTTGTGGCATCTTTCAGAGTGATATTTTTGTCATATGTAGTGTGTATTTTCAGAGCAGAAAAAATGCTAAAAGTATTGGGCAAAATAGGCCTCTCACATTCAAGAGTTTTTTTTTTAGGTCAGTGAGAATCAGGGTTGCTCACCGTCATGCTGAAAGTTAATGTTCCTATTCAGTATCACTAAAACGTTGCATTGGCCACACGGTGCACAAAATGGGCGTTTGCTGCAGTTAAAATCAATACAAATAAAAATATAAGCCTGCTGAAATGTTGATTGTGTTCGCCTGGAATGATAACGCGGTGCTGCTGCCACCTAGCGGTTCAAATGTAACTCAACATTTTCGCCTTGAATATAACATTAATTAAATGTTGAATATTGGATTTTTATTTCATAGAGATTGAATTTACATCAGATGTCCACTGGGACTCCTATAGAATGAAAAATGTTACATCTGGCGTGATGACTAACAAACGTTTCAGTGTTACGTTCGTTAAATGGTTACTTCGTGCTCAAGACAACATGCTCCCTCTGTTCGCTGTTATGTTCATTTAGCTTTTCTGCATTGAACGACACACGATATTAAAGCTGGAAACATTTTAAAATGTGAAAAGTAGCTAGAAGACTTGCCTTCGGTTTGAGTACTTTCGCTGGATGTCATTTCAGCTGTCATTTAGTTCACGTTCTTCTCTTTCTCGACACCTGAAAAGCAAACAGCTGCAGGTTTGCAATGTTGGGAGACAAGCCTAGAGCGTCATTTCTCAAGCGTAATGTTTACCAATTGCAAAGAAGACGTATACAACAACAACAACAAAAATAATAGGTGTTTTATCTAACTGTCATGCAAGTTGGTCATCGAGGAGTCAAGACAGTTGGGGAGCAATTTGGTGCTCAGGTGCAGCACTGACATAAGTGCTGCATTATAACGTTAAAGGTTTCACCTTGGTTTTCAGTCGACAGCCATGCCACCATGACAAGACTCGTTCTCGAAAGCAAAACTATGTTGGACCTCATTAATTCCTCGAGACGAGACCACCTGGGAAAGCCCGCCGCTGTCAGCGTTTTCCAATTTTTCATTCGAAACTGCTCTTTTCAGAACTTCCAATACTTGTTCATCGAATTCCGTTTCACGTCTTTATTTCACAATTTGTCATGTACTTAAAACACACACAAAAACACGAAACAGAGGAACTTACGGATTTAAACAAGAATTATTAACGGCCGTTCCATCTCCATCTCTTCCAGGTGCAAGACACCCGATCCAAATTAGCAGCTCATCAGGCCAGCTGTAAAGCAGGACTCGAACGATGTGTCCATTTTGTGAGTTTAAAACTAGCAAATTAAAGAAAAAATATTCAAATAATCATCAAAAAGAGTGGAGGGTTTTGGTCTTTTAAGTGTGTTGTGAAACAATGTTCAAGGTTTATCGATGATTTATCACTGAGCCACGTCAGGTGGGTGAGGTTGATTCAGCACGGCGATGCTCTTCACATCCCGGAAATGTCGCGAGATTCAGGGTGTCGCAGCATAATTTCTCGCTGCCACAAGTCTCTTTGTAGACCTTCTGGCCCATATTGAAGCGAAATAAATTAAGCAGTCCTGGAACTTTTCAAGTGGCATATTTTCAGAAAAAGTAAAGACGCATCCAAGTAAACACTAAACGGAAAATGTGTTTGAGCCAATTATATACAGCTGGGCTCATTTGGGGAATATTAACACCAATGCCCCCATTTTAGACAGGAAAAACCCCGATTATAAAAATATTCAGAATCTTCATAAAGGCAGATTTTCATACCCGTAACCTCTGTTGTGACCAGTCAAATTCATAAACATAGTCTCATCATTGAATAAAATACAGCATTCCATTTGGGAAAAAACAACATTTATTTGTCTCGAACAACCCATTCATCCAGCCTTCCAGGTAACAGTTGGCAGACGTCTTTGCGCATCGTGACATTTAATCCAGCTGTGGAGGAGTAAAATGGAGATCTAAGCAAAATTGGCAACAGACACTCACAGAATCATTTACGGACTTCAAGTGTTTTAGCAATAACAAAAACAAACATTTACGGGCAGTAAAAAGGTTAAGATGCGACTTGCCTTAACAAAGCCGATGTCCTTTGCGTACTGCCGGAAGCACTGGCGGCACATGTTGAGTCCGTATTTACGGATCAGGCCGTGTCTGTTCGAGCAAACCCGGCTGTTGGAAACAAATGGAAATTTTAAAAACAATGTATTGTTAAGCCTACTTTAACAACTGACTGAAGCAACAGCACAACAGCCGAAAAGGTTTTACACAAACATGTTTGTGTGAATTTATGGGGAATTGTGAAGTGATGGTAACCAAGGTTTTTGTTTGATTTTTATTTTACTGGCAACTGTGCTTGAGTATTCATTGTACGTTTGAGTCCTGACGTTTTCAGAATACGCTTGTTTATCATAATTAAAAAACGTGCATAAACACAAGAGTAAGAGAAACTAAGTTGTGTTTTTTTTATTTGCGTGATACCACCTTGTGAAAATTAGCGTACATAATACAAACACTTTGCACTCAAATACATGCGTCTCCATTTTTAATTACGGGATTTTGAGCATTTGTTTCCCCAATCTTTGAATTTTTCTACACGTACATCAGTGTTTCAAATTAAACGGTATGCGTAGACCGCATACTTCTGTTGTAGTTCTGTTACGTTTTAAAAGCGATTTTGAGACGCTAGCCAGGGTAGCCGTATGCACCGGACATCAATCCGCCGCCATGTTCATTACCGACGAGTCTCCATGCGGTGCGGGTTTGATGGCACATTTTTGACATACAAGGGAAGTGGAAACAGCGCCAAACTATTATCAGACGAGAATTAAGTACGGACACGGCGAAACTGTAAAAACACAAACCAGGATCGGGATCCCTGTCCAAATTTTCTGGGGTGACTCCAATAGAGCTGTTGATGGCCCATCTTGTCTCTTTTCGCTCGAGCGTCGGAAAGGAAGAAAGAGGTCTGCGCGTGCGCGAATGAAATTTTCCGGATCCGGTTTATGTGAGCAGTCAGGTTGGGCGCCATCGAGAGGCCGGATGACCTTATAGAAAGTACATCCAACATCAAAATAGGAAGCAATGTATAAAACGATTTCAATGCATTACAATGACTGGTATTTGGAATTGGTCATAATTACATCTACATTAACGAAAAATAAAAGCCCCAAAGCATGATTTTTCCAGCAGCGAGCTTTACTGTCGTATTGTGCTCTTTTGGTAATAAGCAGGATCAGCGAAGGTTAAAATCAATTTATGGAATTTTCTGAATTTAAATGGTTTTATTTTTTCCCCAATTAAAAACGATTCCTTTTAAATACATTTATGACTTAGCAGTCATGGTTTCTCTCAAAGTTCTTTGCTATTACATTACTATTATTATAATTACTATGGTACAGCGAGCGCCCCCTGTTGAGCGAATGAGCGCAGTGCGACGGTATGGTCCCGAAATTGGACATTTTCCCATGATGAGCAGTTAGCTGCTTCTTCCATGCAGCTCCTCGGGAGGGATGGAGCGGAAATGGGACACGGACGAACCGACGTTTCTCTCCTGAAGTGAACGGTGGGGCGCTTTAACTTCAGGTAAGCGACCCGATGAACGCGGGTGTGGCATTTATTTTTCTGACGGTACTGTTTTGAAGGACGGAGTTGCTAGCCGTTGCTAACTTAGTGCTAGCATGGTGCGATTCAGTCTCTTCTACGACGGTAGAGAGAATGTTTTAGGGCTCCAAGGGGGATTATATGCATTTGAATATTTTGCTTTACTTCTGCAGTAGGTAAAAGTGGGTTTCAAGAGGAAATGAAAATAAGACAATAAACACACATGGTGTCATGTCAAATGCCCTCTGATTAGATATTAAATCATAGTTAGAATTCGATCATTTGAGAAGCAGTTATGTGTTCAAGCCAAGTAAAATTGGTTCGCTCTTTGAGTTTGGAGTCAAATGACAAAAATGCCGTACAAAATCAGCCTGACCAGTTAATCCAATTATATGCATCTCACGGGCTATTAGCAGCGAAAAAAAGGTGGGTGGGGGGTTGCAGAGTTGTTGCGCGACGTCATCTTATGACCTACTTACCGATAAATATCAAAGGCAAACTGGGGTTCTTGGATGGAACACCTGCAGAACGCTGGTCAACCAACATTTTTGTCCGGAACAATTGAAATTCAAGAACGGTTCAAATACTACAGTTCAGAGCTAACTTGATGTATTGATTTGTGTTTCATTCAGGCAATTCATGCTCACGAGAACCTCGCTGCGTCCCAGCAACTGTCGTGCTTTCTTGGCTATTCCCCACCCGTCAGTGGCAGTGGAGCAGGATCCATGTTGCCAGCAATTAGCCTCTCTGCACCTTTTCCACCATCGCAGCCACCCTCCCACAACCTGTTTTCTTTCCCCTCGTCCCTCCGAGAGCCCGATCCCCTACAATGAGATTCCGGATCTACAAAAGAAAGGTGATGATACTGACTGTGGTGGTTGTCATCTGCGGGCTGGCGTTGTGGACCAGCGCGCGGCAGAAGAAGATTGAGCCGTTCCCAAAGGAAGCGGAGGTGGAGGCCCTGGCGAAGAGAAGTAGTGGCGTTAGCACGAGCAGAAATAGCCTGGACGACCACGTCCGGTTGCAAGCCACGGTCGGCGCGAGCCGGGTTCCCGTCGCGCCGCTGAACCAGACGCGCCTGGAAAGAATAAAAGACAAAGACAACAAAGCCAAGCCCAATGTGGATAACACGACACTGGTGTACCGCGGTATCGTTTTCCAGCTCAATTTTGACCAGACGATAAGAAACCGGGAGAAGTTTCAAGCGGCGCGGCAGAAGGACGACCTGGTGGTGGTGGTCCAGGTCCACAACCGTCCGGATTACTTGAAGCTGCTGGTGGACAGCTTGCGCGGGGCCCGTGGCGTGGAAAGCATACTGCTGATATTCAGCCACGACTACTGGTCCCCCGAGATTAACAAAGTGGTGAACTCGGTGGACTTCTGCCAGGTCCTGCAGATCTTCTTCCCGTTCAGCATCCAGCTGTACCCGCAAGAGTTTCCCGGCAACGACCCGAGGGACTGTCCGAGGGACATTCCCAAAAAAGAGGCCTTAAAGTCGGGGTGCATCAATGCGGAGTACCCGGACTCGTTCGGGCACTACCGCGAGGCCAAGTTCTCCCAGACCAAGCACCACTGGTGGTGGAAGTTACACTTTACGTGGGATCGAGTGCACGTCCTACGGGACCACGGCGGTCTGGTGCTGCTGATCGAGGAGGACCACTTCCTGTCCCCGGACTTTATCCACGTGCTGAAGCTGATGTCGGCGCTGAAACGAGAGCACTGCGGCGACTGTGACATCCTGTCACTGGGGAGCTACAGCCACATCGGCTACTCCAGCAAAGCCAACAAGGTCGAGGTGAAGGCCTGGAAGTCCACCGAGCACAACATGGGCATGGCGCTGAGTCGGGACACCTACCAGAAGCTGCTCGGCTGCACGGACACGTTCTGCACCTACGACGACTACAACTGGGACTGGACCCTGCAGCACCTGACCGTGTCCTGCCTGCCGTCCTACTGGAAGGTGATGGCCAGCGAGGCGCCCCGCGTCTTCCACGCCGGCGACTGCGGCATGCACCACAAGAAGAGCGCCTGCATGCCGGCCAGCCAGAAGAGCAAGATCGAGAACGTCCTGCGGAGCAGCGGCAACCAGCTGTTCCCCAAGAATCTCTTGATCACAGAGCGGCTGCCGTCCAACGGGGCCGGAGGCGTGGCCCCGCATGTGAAGAACGGGGGCTGGGGGGACATCAGGGATCACGAACTCTGCAAGAGTTATGGGCGATTACAGTGACCTTAATTGCTTCTATATCATATATCGTATCTTTTTTGCATCCTCGATGAAGAGGACGGCCTTTGAAAACTAAAAATCGGTGTGAACTTATTGCCTGTTTCACGAGACTGTTCCCCCCTCCCTCCCCACCCCCAAAAATAAAGTTGAACGCTGGGATTTTTTGCCTCATGACAGATCACGTTTGTCTTTATGTTTACATGTTTTTAGAACGTGGGAGACGTGCCCGTAACTGATGCGGCGAGATTGCCAGAATTTGGAAATGAGATGCCCAATAATTGGTTCGTGATGATGTATCTCTATTTTTGGGAGGAAAGAATACAGACAAAGTTGTGGTTAAAGTCTGTCAAATATTTTAATAGGCGTCACACGGAGGAAAAAAAAAGGCTGCCACTGTTCAAAACCTCAGTCTCTCTACCTGTGGGCGGTAGATGGAAAAACAAAAAAAAACATCCTCACGCACTGTCCAGCTCTCGCGTGAATCAAACACAGTGTTGCTTTTTAAAAAAATATTTCGATCATCATCATCATCATCGTCGTCGTCTGCACGCCGCTCGCACTAAAGAGGAGTTGTTAGCTTGCGAGTCGATTCACAACAATAAGCCGGCACGCGTTTCTGCAATTTCACCTGAGCTCGGTATGATGGCTGAACAAGAGTGTTTGCCACTCGCCGTAAAGATAAAAGCATCTCCTATAATTATGACGCCAAACGTTACGGTAAAAAAAACCAAAAATAAAACAACAACAACCCTGAATTCTCTTTATGTACAATGGAAATGGGGGAGAAAAAAAATCTGCATATTTTAAGATTTTCATATTAGATTTTCTGTATTAGAAATAGGCTCTATTTTTGGTCCTAAAAAAACAAAAACAGGCTCAACTGATAATCATCTCCATAAATCATTCCAATATTTACATATCATACAGAGCCCATGTCATGTGGAAAACAATATTAAAATGAACAATAGGTACAAAGTTTTACTTCTATTTAACACCCTGCGCCCCAAAAAAGTACATCTGCCCTCTTTGAAAAAAAAAAAACCTGTTAAGTGCAAACATTGTTTTCCAAAATAATAATAAAATGAACGCGATTGCAGCATCTAACGTGGGAGACAAAGGGCGCCGACGAGCCAAGTGCTTTCAAAATCTGCTTGTGTTCTTTTGCGAGGATTAAAAACACGCACGCGCGCGCACACACACACACACACACACACACCAGGGAGGAATTTGTGCAAATACACTTTGTGTGATTTAAGGAAGTCGTACCTCCATTAGCGGAGGATATATGCAGCCACTTGAAAATATTGATCCCTTTTCGAGGCCCACCACATCAAATGAAGAAAACGGGAGAGCGCCCCAACGAGACGACGGGCGAGGCCTGATAAGAGCCGCCGCCGTCGGATGAACAGTGAAGCAGTCACAGCCCTTCCTATAAAAACCTTAAAGCTCCTCGCCCCCTTTGTCAAATAGCACCCATTTCACTGCAGACTCAAGGCGGCGAGGTTCCGCCGCCCCTCCACGGATTGATCGTCACCCACCACCTCTGTGGATGTCGGAGGAGGGGAGGGGTTATACGACGGTTCCACCGGGCGAGTTGGCGGGGTTGTTTTGAGACGACAGCAGTCCCTGCGGAGACACGCGCCACAGACAAAACGGCGGGTGTGAGAGCGAACAAAAAAATTCACGAGGGGGACGCTGAAAACGTGGGCCGTCACTCACCACTTTCCCAGGCCTGGCCCACGTGCAAACGAAGCCCTCCTGGCAAGCCGTGACCAGGCAGTCCTCCAGGAAGATCAACACCGTCAGTCTCTCGTGGGCGATCTTCTTGCACACCAGCGGCTCCAGCAGCGGCACGTCCTCCATGAGCGGGCACAGCGCCGTGCCCAACGTCTTGGCGTTGTCGCCCTTGGCGGCGGCCGCCCGCGAGGCGCCCAGCTGGCTCAGCTTGTCGCCGCTCTTGCTGCCGATATGGCCGGCGCTGAGCATGCGCTTGTGCTCCTTTTCCGAGCGCTCCTTGCGCGTCTCGTGCAGCGACAGCGTGGCAAACTTGCCGACGCCGGCCGCGATCAGGGCGCTGTCGAGGATGCCGCCGCCGCCGCCACCCTTGGCGGCGCTGCTACTGCTGCTGCTGCTGCTGCCCGTGTGACTGTTGGGGGTGCTGCCGCCGCCGCCGCCGCCGCCGGCCGGGGTGGACGACTGCGGTAAGCTGTTGGAGCGAGGCAGCGTCCCCGGGAGGGAGTTTGGCGTGTTGCCGCCGGTGCTGCTATTGCTAACGCTGTCTTTGCCATTGGTGCCGGAAGTGAAAATGTTTGCCGCCGTCGCCGGAGGCGGCGGCGGGCTGGCGGCATTCATGACGTTAGTGTGAGTCCTCGTCCGAGACAAAGGTAGGTGAGGGAAGAGTATGTCCTCGGTGAGGTCCCACAGACACAACTGGGTATCCTGACCGACGGACCCAAACCGGTACGTCACGCTGACGGGCCGGCTGTCCGTGGAGTTTCTCTTGGAAAGTCGGGAGTGGGCGCTGTTGGCCCGATCCCTTCCCGCGCTAAAGTGAATATGCTCGTAGAAGTCCTCGTCGCTGCCGCTAAACTCGGCGGGGGGCTCGCCGCCGATGCCGTCCTCCACGCTGGTGGTGCAGTGGTCGAAGGCCACCACGCTCACCCACGACTTGTGTCCATGTCCCCGGGCGATCACCCTGCAGTCCGAGAACGACCACACCGTCACCAGGTCGTCCTCGCCGCCGGCCACAATGTAACGCCCGTCGGGGCTCCAGCACACGCAAAGCAAACCGCCAAAGTAGCTCTTCATGGTGCCGTGCAGCTCGGCGGCGTCGAAGCCGAACACCCGCAGGTAGCCGTCCTGGCTGGCGCACGCCAGGAACTTACCATCCGGGGAGAAGGCGAACTCGTTGAGCGCGCCGTCGCCCACCGTCCAGCGCAGTAAAGGGTTGCGGCCCGACTTGCTCTTGCAGGTGTGCACGGCGTAGTTGTCCCCTTGCTTGAGGAGCTGGTAGTGGGGCGCCGCCGAGCCGCACGTGTTCTCCACATTGTACAGGTACATGGCGCCGCTGGAATGGGCCACCAAAAAGAGGCTCTCGGAACCGGGGACCCAGCGCACGCATGTCACGCGCGACTTGTCGATCAGTCTCTGGGGAGACCAAGGAGCAGTTGTCAAGGACCGTCCCTTTTCTCTCGCCAATACCGAACAATTTATCCAACGCAAATCAACGTCGTCATCGAGTCCGATGCAATTTTCAAATCCCACCTCTTCATTGAAGAGCTTGCTCGTCTCCTTCTTGATCGGGTCGATGAGCTGCACCTGGCCCGCCGAGAAGCCCACCAGCAGCGAGACGCTCTCGGCGGTGGCCGTGAGCGGGTTGAAGTCGTGGCACGTGGGCTGCGTGCCTTTGTATAGCCGCTTGTCGATGGGCTTGCTCAGGTCGGCGGCCTGAAAAGCACGAGAGATTCAGCTAAAACCTTTTAGCTTCTTTAAAGCCTCTTCCCGTCATCATTCTGAAACAAGAAACCCATGTCGTAAATTAAATTCCGTTAGATTTGTTTTTAGAGCAGAGATGTTGGATTACTGTTCAAAAACTGAGACGCTCATATTAGGTGACATGAACGCAAGGTGACGTCACTACAACTATCACTCTCACTTTTGACCTCAAGGTTGAGAGTGACCACCTGACATTTCGGCAATCACGTCATGTTGTCATCTCATTCCCGCAAACATGTCAAATATAAACATAGCATTCGCGGCATGGCGGTCACGCATGACTGTTGTGAAAGTTCCATAGTGAGACGAGCTCACTTTAAGTGTTGACCAACTGTGACGATTATATTAGCTGGAGTTGCTAATTAGCGTCAAAATAGTTGGACGCTACATGGCCTCGTCCGGAGAATATGCGACACCAGCCGGGTCGAGATCGGAGGTGGACCGGAGACGCCGAGCCGTTGCGGTTGCTCCAGACCCAACGCGTTCAATGGCAGCTACTGTCAACGTTGTTTACCTTTCTCACACCTTTGTAGATATAAAAATAGAGCTCCCGGCCCACATTGAAGCAGATCCTGTCGCCATTGCCCGACTGGTCGTTGACGTTGACGAAGGAGACCCTTACGGGGTTGGATCCCTGCGAGTTGAAGGGTACCCGATTAGGGCGGCTGTACTCGGAGTGCGTGAGGAGTTTGTAGACGCCTTCCCGGGTGGTGAATTGCGTTTTAATCTCGTTCGTCTCCTTCCCTCCTCCCTCCGCCGCCATCTTGAAAATCGCCGCTCATCCTTGTCTAAGGCCCCGGATATTGCGGACGACGCATGTGCATTTCAGACCAGCGGTCATGCGCACTGGGTGGTCACAACAAGTCACGTGAGACGAATGACGAAAATAAACAATGACCAGGTGATGAAACAGGGACCAGGTCAATGATTGGCTGTTTATAATTATAAATATTATCCCAACAAGATATAATCCAAATTCGTACATTTTAATTGTGATCTTGATATTGAGGCTGAAGTGATCCCTTGCAGATATGTGTTTTCATTTTCATTCATAGTTTCATAGTGAGAAGCTGACGAAAATAAAAAAACAGGTGTCAGTATCAACTTGAAATCTTTTCACCAAATGTTTTACAGGGTACATTTTATGTATACTTTTTAGAGTAACCGCTCGAATTTTGCTCGTGATTAAAAACTATGGCGCTTTCAGATAAACGCTGTGCCCAACTTACTGCTTACAAGTTTGAAGACATCTCTGATGCTAATTATCTGACGCACTCCGTTAAACATGTCTCCATGATCAAATCAAAACAAACATTCTTCAAAATATTGCAAATATTTCTTTAAAAAATACAAATCCATTATTTTATATGTTTGCAATCCGTTTTTTGTGTTGAATTATTCAAATGACATTTTTGATTGATTGCAAATAAAGACATGTCTCTCCATTCATTGTACTTAATTAGCCGCTAGATGGCAGAATCAGTATTTCAGCCGGTGTGTACTTCCTGAATCCCCGATTACTTTTTTCAATTTTGTAATACATATATCACCTCGGTGTGAGTCTTTGTATAGTAATGTAATGTAATTTTTTAAAGAATATGTCAGTTTTTTTGTGGGTGTTTTTCTTTAAATTTTCATTACCGAGGTCAAAGTTCATAGGCTGTCCACTCAAAATGGCGGACGAGACAGTACGCGAGTGGAGCGACGAGCAGCTTAAAAGTGACGATTTGCCCAAAAAAGACCTGATCAAGTTCATTCAGGACAATGCGGCGCACTCGGTACGTCTGTCAGTTGAGTATTCAGAAGCCGCGGTTGTCGTTTTAAAAGTGCATTTTGACGAGAATATGCCTCATTCGCGTGATGCAGCCTAGCCTGTGCAGCCCCACATGGGGGCGGAAATCACTGTTTGCAAACAAAGCGGCTCCTGTATTTCACATATAACCTCCCGTTTTCTCAAATAACACCGTATTCTGTGTCTAGTTTCTCAACGAGCACAGATTGCTGGGAAATATCAAGAACGTGGCAAAAACGGCCAAGAAGGAACAGCTCATCGTCGCCTACAACGAGCTGTTTGCAAGTAACGTGAGTGGCGTCACGCTGACGCGCGTTTGGATTAAATGCGCACCGCGTTTTGGGGGGGAAAAAAACTTTGGGTATTTTGTAGAGGTTTAAAGGCACAGAGCCGGTGGAAGAAGTGACGAAGCAGATGAAAGCTGTAAAAATCGACGAGAAGCCCAAAGAGGTCAAGGTTGAAGTTGTGGATGAGGTAAAGACCCAGGCACTTGCAGGGTAATTTTCTGTACAATTATCGTAAGTGCAGGTGTTGCTTCCCTTCAGGGTCCGCCCAAGTTTACCAAAGCAACGCTGAAGAAAGGCGACAAGACCAACTTCCCAAAAAAAGGCAATACTGTGAGCTGTTGGTACACAGGGACGCTGGAGGACGGCACCGTCTTTGACACCAACATCCCCTCAGGTGCTTAGCTGCACCCTGTAGCCGTTCATGTTGACTTTGCAGTCAGACCAATCGGGGTCTCACTCTGTGATCTCCGCAGCGGCCAGAAAGAAAAAGCAAACCAAGCCGCTGAGCTTCAAAGTGGGCTTGGGCAGAGTCATCCGAGGGGTATGTGTGTTATTCCCGTTGCTGTTCTCCCCTTTTTATCTTTTATTTAACGTTGTCTCATTCCCATAGTGGGACGAGGGCCTGTTGACCATGAGCAAGGGCGAGACGGCCCGTCTGGAGATCGAACCTGAGTGGGCGTATGGGAAGAAGGGCCTACCAGAGTCAAAGTATCTTTTTTGGGAAGTAGATGTGAAGTCATTACAAATTGGGAGGATTGGTCTTAATGCAACATGATGCTTGAAAATGTCTCAAATGGACATATGCGTGTTTTGGGAGGCTGCAACATGCCTCAAAAGAATACTTGTTTTGGCAAGCATGTGCACACTAAAGTACATTGACATGTATTTTACTCCCCATCTGCTCCTTAACATTTTTTTCTCCAGAATTCCACCCCACGCCAAGCTGATCTTTGAGGTGGAGCTGGTGGCTGTGGATTAAAGATGAACGTTGGTAACCGGGAATCCAAATTGCGTAACCATTTTGTTGTCAATGTAATTCCCTGCACACATGAAATATCTTTTTGTTTGAATAAAATTTAACTTTTACAAACAAGACTGTTGTTGTATTTTTTTTCCTTACATTCACATTTAGGTCGACTGAACCAAATCCTATCTGATAAAGATCTATAAGGGATACTTATTAATTAGTTATTGTCTAATATTGTACCGAGACCCACCAAGAGTTGCTCCAGAAGACGAACGCTCCAGTACGGTGTGCCGAGTTTTAACGTTTTATTCACAGCAGGAAAGCATTTGAACTGTGCTAAAACTGCTCGGTATGGTCATCGCGCATTCTTCTTAGGAGTTGGCATTGGGTCCCTTCTTCTTGCCGAAGGTGGGCACCACGTTGACGAAGCGCCGGTTGTACTGGATGCGACGCTTGGCGCGGCCAGTCTTCTTCTTCTTCTTCTCCTGCTTATCCACCTGCCACGCAAAAACGAGCAGAATGCAAGACTCTTAAAGTTATTCCGAACATCACATTTCAGAAATGTCATCCGTTCACAGCCCCGAATTTCATTTTAACAATAAAATCCATCTTTCATGCTTTACAGAAACATTTCATGGCTTATAGATTTGCTAACTAGCATTGTACCACCAAATAAACACTCAAATTTGGCTATACAAAGGGTAAAATCGCATGATTTTTTTTTTCTAGTGTACATTCTGGAAACAATCCTCACCTTGGGGGTCTGGCCTCTCACTTTTCCAGCACGAGCTAGAGAGCCATGGACCTTACCTAGAAACAAAGGGGAAACGGTATAAAAAAAGGGGGGACTCACTTCTGCAACGTCAAATATTTCAACACTGACCTCCCAGGAGCCTGCCGGCGACCTCCAAGGTGCAGTGCTCGGAAATGCCGCAGGATGCAAGTGAGGCATCATCTTCCAGGGGGCAACCTGCGAGCAGCACCACCTGATCCTCCACGAGGAGACCCTCCAGAGTCTGGACGTGAGCCTGACGTGTGGCAAAACAAACTATTGCTGCCCAGTATCACAAAATATAGCCTCGCGATCCAACAGTGTGACTTGCATTCATTTATTTCTACCTTAATTTGTCCCACAGTTTCCTGACCGGTCACCTCAAGGGTGTGAGTGTTCTGGGCACGCAGGAAGAGTTGCATCTTGATCCTAAGAAGAGAGACTGCAATTGAATTGAGTCAAACTATGATTTTACATGACAACTGTAGCACACTACAGTTACACTAAAAAAACACATTAGTACGGTCACATACATTCACAAGATTCACAAAATAATTTAGAAGGTTGGTTTGACAGCCAGACAAAATATTTGACTACAAATTGCAAGTCTGTTATTGCATTCTCTTTGATCCCGATAACATCCCTCAGGGAGAAAACTTTGGACCGATACAACACCAGCAACTCGCGCTTTTGGTCGACCCTTTTTAGATTTTACTATTTAAATTGTCACTTGGCTGAAGCTCACTCTGCTTCGTTAAGGAAGAAAAAACAAAACCAGCAACATTTGGCACATGTAAATAACAAACGAAACCGTGAAAACATACTTTTGGGGCAGGAAGAGAGCAAAGTTGTCGCGATAAGGCTAATGCTAAACTACCTCAATTCGCAACATGCGGCACACGAGATTGGAAGGGGGGCGAAAAAGGGACACTAAACACACAAATTATAACCAATCTAGTCAACGTGAAGGTTAAGTAATATGTTCAAGGGTGTTTTGGGTGCATCTGCGACACACAATAAAAGCCAGTTCCAGGCTAAAACGCACATTTACCAATCGATACCGACAGGCCTTACCTCGTTTGGGTGCTAGTCGTTAGACGCGCAGCATAGAAAAGGCTGTACGAGGTGACGATACTGCGCATGTGCTATATACGTAATTGCGTATCGACAGTTCCCCGCCCCATATGTCGTCGCCATATTGGATGTGGCAGAGTTGCACTATATGCGCACATATTTAATCCGAGAGAGTAAACATCTGAAGTGTTTGTCTGCACATACATTTATGAGGGCCTTTGTGTGCCTGCGGGCCAGGCCTCTCACATCCGGGGAATTTAACGGTTCGTAGCAGCCTTAGTGGTAAGTACCTAAACTCCCAACTTCATTGTAACATTTCATCACACTGTCAAGTCATGAGGCACTTTCACATTGCCGTTTTAATAGGTTCATTACATTAACGCATGGTAAAAATCAAAACCGAAGCCCCACGTGTGCCTTAATGAATATTGTAATATTTGGAGCATGCAAAAATACTTCACAAAATGCTTTCATGTAACTTACTAGTTGCCCACAAATGACAAGGAATAACACGAAGCAAGGACACACCAAGATATCAATCTGTTTATTATGAAATCAAGTTGAGAAAACAAAGGTAAACAGGAACTCTTCATTTTGGGTTCACTGAAACACATAAAAAAATCAGCAAATTTAAAGAGACCCTCAAGGAGAGTGAAAAACTTTGCCTAGAGCACAGGGTTGGTGGGTGATGGAAGCAAACCTCTCTTTACAAACAACATGCATCATGTGTATACTTTTAGATCCCCAACAGGAGCTACGTGGACTGTATTTGAGAAAAATTAGCTGGAGTCAAAACAGAAAATAAATCTTTTGGAAACGCGGTGCTGGTTGTCTTAATTTGAAAAGCTAGACACATTCTCCCATGAGAGCTCACGATCACAGTGGTGGCCATCATGTCGGAGGAGGAGGGTAGTACTGGTTGTACTGGGCGTATTGGTTGTACTGGCCCCATGAATTTTGGCCCCAGGCGCCATACTGTTGCTGAAAAGGAGAAGAGAGACATTTTGAAATATGAGAAGGATCTGTGTTTTAGACAAGGCACATATTTTATATAGAAAAAAAATTATCCCAGCAGTCCACCCCACCCTACCCTAAAAAGGTACAAATTAGATCGTCTCAATTGACAAACCTACTGTTCAGTTGAAAACAAAGCTATTGTTCTGTTATATGAATGGCAATGTGGTTAGACAGGTTATTATCTAACAACATTCAACTGTTGTGACAGCTCTTGTTGATTCGCTGGCATAGATGCGGATATATGGTGCAGTATGGAAATAGAAAAGGGAAAAAAAGGGAAAAACCCACCTGGTACCAGTTGTTGTAATTGTACGCGCTGTTGGCTTGCATGTCAGCCCCGGCGGCGGCCATGGAGCCGTCGTCCACGCGCTGCCGCTTGGCATCGGGTTCCTGAGAACTGTCGTAGCCATTCTCCGCATTCCTCTTTGATAAGTCGACTTCCTTCTGCAGGTTCTGGTGTTCCTCGTAAGCGGCCACCAGGCTGAAATGAAATTTCCACGACGTCAGGTCTCCAGGGCCAGAGTTCACGCTGCGTTCGATTGTTCGAAATCTGATTTTTAGCCATTTTGGATGAAGGCACAATTCTGATTGGAAACCATCTTATTGCCTCTTATCTTTTTATCTGGTTATGAGGCTGTGATGCGCATCACAGTTGTGCCACTTGCAAAAAATATGATTGAAAACAATTTGAGAATTAGTATTCAGTCCAAGATAGCGCTCAACAAAGACAAGTTTGCTCAAAACTCACGCGTGGATATCGCTGCCAAAGTCCTCGAGGAATTCCACTTTGCGCTGGGCAAAGAGGAGGCGCGACTCCATCTCCATGGGGCTCTTCAGGGCCCGGTCGAAGCAGGCCAGAATCTCAGGCTGGTTCTGTGTCACGTCGCCGCTGAACTCCAGCTCCAGCAGGTTGAGGTACAGCCTTGGACACGCCTGAGTGAGAAAAGAAGCACGCAGACCGTATGTGGACTTTCTTATTCCTCATTTTGTGGCCTTACTCTTAGATAATGAGCCACGTAAAAAAATCTACATCATGACGAGAGATCCGCCAAGAGCAGAGGTGTGGCTTTCGTTACCTGATCTTGCTCGATGGCGTCCAGCAGCACTTTCCTGGCCTTGCTCAGGCTCTTCTGCACCTTGAGGAATTGCCGAGCCAGCTTCACGGCGTAGAAGGACGTCTCCGAGGCGGTCTTGGAGCACTCCACCGCCTCTTTCAGCAGCGCCTCCGCCTCATCCAGATTGCCGCGCCGGCGCTCCAGGCTGACCCGCCGCAGACGCACCATGGCCAGGCTGGGCACCACCGTCTCCAGGGTCTTGAGGATGACGCTGGCACCTTCGACGTTGCCTGTGGAGGGGGACCGGGACGTTTTAGGAGTACAGACCACAAAAAAATTGAGCGTTTGATTTTGCGCCACTCACCCTGCTGTTCCTCAAAGCCAGCCCACAGTAGGTGAATGGCGGGCTTCCTGGGCAGGTGGACGGTGCAGGCCTTGCGGTAGACGTGGCGAACGCCGTCCGTGCTGAACGCCTCCAGGTATTTGGCGTACTTTTTGAAGCGTGAAAAGGAGAGAAAGTGGGAAAGGACAGCGAGCAGAAGACAGGAGAGCGGAGAGGGAAAGAAAGGCAAAGAAAACAGACAAGACCAGACGTTTGACATTTCCTGCTTCTCAGATCCCGGTGAATGTCGTCATTGACAAGATCGTTCTTAGAATTTTTCTGTGTAAACCCATCAGCACCTTCATGGAACCAATTAGATAAGATTCTGTAAGGTAGTGGGAGACGAAGAAGATGCAGTTGGCAAATGCTGCAGTCAAATCTTGTGTGGCAAGCTGGCCATCCCCTAATACAACAGATACAGTCACATATCAACGTTACACGCAAAGAGAGTGCAGGACGTTTTTGTGGTTGGTTGTTTTTTTTTTCCCGTTTTACTCCATGTGATTGTCATCGATGGTTGGGGGGGAAGTGCAGGGAAGCGGCGAGAGTAGAAGTGGTGTGGAGGGGGAGGAAAAAAAAACAAACAAACAACAGCAACAAATGAAACGCTTTGATACCTTGATCCAGAACTCTTCATATAGAGCACAAGCGATCAGGCAGCGTTCAAAGAGAACAACCACACGCTCCGGAGTGCCGTTCTCCATCTCAAAGTCCAGGTACTCCCGCCAGTTGTTCAGCTGCGTCTTCTCCAGGGGTTTCACGTGGAAGTAGGGCCTCTTGATCTAAAAAAACCCCAAAAGTTCTGTGTTACACACCAGGAACAGAAGCGCGTGCATTCAGACGATTGAAGCGGGCGATGTCGTACCCCTTCCTCAAAGGCCCAGCGCTTGCTGACTTCGTGCTCGTTGAGGTTGAACACTTCCTGTCGAGCCTCGATGGCTTTGTGGCGCATGTTCTCGATCTCTGTCACTCTCTATGCGAAAACACAGAGGAAACGTACACTGTTGGCCGGCTTGACCACAATCACCCGTTCCACTTGATGTAATTAGCTGCCGGTGGCGGTCCCGCAGCCATAGATTTACATCACCAGAGACAAGAGGCCTGCAGAGAGGGGGTGTATATATGCACCCTGCATATCAACCTCTAGGTGGAGGTGCTGCGGGTCAATGGGCCTCGGTTGTTCCTTTTAGTTTAAGGGCGAGTGTCCCTGACAGGATGCCAGCGTCAAGCCCCCCTTGGCTGTCTTTGGCTTTGCTGCCGACATAAAGACAACTCTTCAAACTCTTCTCTTAATCCACATCACGGTCATGGTGGACAACAGGCAACCTCCATCTAACGCCAGATTCATTTTAGTTTTCTTTTTTTGGGTTGTGCTTTCGGAATTCTTCTCTTGGATCTTCTGCCTGGACTCTTACCTTGGCGGGGTCGGCGAGATCCTCCGTGCCGGGCGGCAGCTCCTCCTTGTTGGCGGGCGTTTCTCCGTCTTCTCCCGCCATGGTGGCCAGGTTGGCTTTGGACAGCTCCAGCCTGAACTTGACAAACTCCTCCTCCGACAGGAAATGTTTGGGGTTGTTGTTCTGAACGTGATCTTTAAACCTACAAGTGTCGAGTTGAGATTGTATCACCATAAAGTCAAAAAGGGTCAGATTTGAGCCGAGTAATTGATTGATTCATTTGCGAATATGTCAGGACGATTTTGTGCGGGGCAAACAAATGCAAGTTGCCAGTGTCAACCCTCGCGCTCAAGTCATTCTGGACTTTTCCCTTACTTTTGTAAGTGCTGCGAGTAGAGCTGCGTGGGGATGCCCAGGATGCGGTCGTAGATGGCGGTGACATTCGCGAGCTTTCCCTGTTCCGTCTCCCAGATGACGAAGGACTCCCAAAGGCGGTCTGAGCGGAAGTCTGTACCGGCGGCCAAAACGGCATGTTCGTACGCCCTGGGGAGGAAAGAAAGACGCATTTTGTACTCTGTCGACAAAAGCAGCAGTACGGCCTTCAGTATAGCCAATGATAAACATTTCGAGGGAAGCGTCTACCACTTGAGTAATTGTGAAAGTGTATGGTGGCAGTGTCAGGAATACAGGAAAATTGTGTGAGGCCATGATTTATATCATCCACCCATGATCTGAACCGCTTGTCCACACAAGAAGTGTGAACTGAGCTTGTCTTCTTGTGCCGTGCGACCATATATTTTCACACCGTAGCGCAAACGTGTTATGTCACGCCATTTGTAACCTCACGCGAACTCGATGAGGTTTCTACTTACGCTCGAATCCGTCCCTCTGTCTCTGGGTCGGTCGTGTCGGAGTTCTCCTTGATGTAGGTCATGTAGTGCAGCCAAAGGTCCACGCTGAGCGGGATGGCCTGCAAGCCTCGCCGGTACACCTCTTCTGCCACATGAATGTAGCCGTGCCTTTTCTCAATGTCGGCGTACTTCTTCCAGTACCCGTAGCAGTATGGGTAGCGCAGAAGGAAAACGTCAAATGATTTCCTTACTGCTTGGAGGATATTCTGAAAGGAGAACAGGGTTACAGTGCGTGATTTTCTAGACGTCTCCATTGTCAGTGATGAGGCGTCTGTATTTTCTTTACCTCTTGCTCGACATATTGCAACAGGTAGACCCAGGCATTGAAGTCCTCCGGGTTGTCTTCGCATCCTTTCAAGAGTTTTTCAAATTCGCTGGGTAGCTCCGGCTCTGTAGGAAGGATGGCTTCTTGAACGGCGACTTCTTGGGCTGCTGCTTCGTGAGCGACGGCTTCTGGAGCGACATCTTTGGTGGCCTCCTCAAGCTCCATGCCGTCGTCGGCGGATTGAGACGCCTCTGTGCCATCTGTCAGAAAAATTTTCAAAGAGGGCATTAGTAAACCTTTCATACTGTACCACAGTACAAACACATTTGAAGCCACATTTGTCTTTTTACCCTGATTGGTCACTTCTTGTGTGTGCGGCTGACCCTCTAGGGACTCTGCTTTTTGCTCCGGCGGCTGTTCCGGGGGCTGCGGTGGAAGCGGCGGAGGTGGCGGTGGCTCTTCTGGATACAGTGATGCATTGGCGACCTGAAACTGTTCCACGCTTTTCTCCACAGGGGCCAGCTCCGGAGGAGGTGGAGGGGGCGGAGGCAACGGCGGGTTGGGGTGGTCTCCTGCCCCAGAATCCATGCTGGGCTGTGGGGGTGCTTGCTCCATGGTCCAGTCAGCGGTTTGGTTTAGAGCAGGAGGGTACACTTCTCCATTCGACTCCATGGCACGGGACTCCGATTCTAGCATTCCAGTGATGGGTTCTTCTGAGATGTGAAGGCCTGCTGGCAACAATCAGTCTAGTTTCACTATTAATTAAAATGACATTTTTGCAGACGGCTGTATTAATGTCTTCTAATCTCAGACTGGCATTGGTCTTGCACTGTCTAATCTTGCATTTATCCACCAGACATTCTTATATTACGTTACTACATGCAAAAACAACCTGTAACGTGCTGACTGTTGCAAGCACAAGCGTTTTATTTGTTCTACTAGTACATCTAATTCTGCTGAATAATAGCCCCATCGTATAACAATATTCTGCATTAATTTTCTGGAGACTCGTTTTACATTTTGATTCCAATGTGAACATTGAAGGCCAAAGCGTTCGGACGTTAAGGACGACATATAGTTTGGAGTTGGCCTAACTAACGAATAAAAGTGAACGTTCACCCTAATATATGTACACATAATAATGTGTCAACTGAGATAAGGGCTTAGTGTGGACGACTTTTGGACTATTTAGCACAAACAACCCTGCCGGTAAACATGCAACGTTCAATCTGAAGTCGGGCCTCCGCTGACGACTATTTCCTGGAGACACCGCCGCAGTTGATGTGAGGGCAAGTTGGCTTCCTATCGGCCTTTTAGTTCAAAACGAACGCGCTGCACTCTAGGCGGCGTAATACAAACCGACAATGTTGCTTTTAAGAACAATTAAGCCACTAAATGGTCGTTGACCTTCATACGTCTACAAACGACACTATGCTGAAATACGCCATTTGGCGGCGACGCCGCCGCTTCTTCCAGGAAATAGTCGTACCCCGGCGGCTTTTCTACATGCGCTAGCCCCACTCTGGCTAGCATGACAAAGTACGGTCTTTTTTATACGCCAGAGCAACCATGTGGACAAAACCCGGTTTAGAATCTTACCAGGGGCTTCCATGTACTCTTTTATCGAACTTGAAGTGCCTTTCTTTGCCACGCTATCTAAACTACGACGCCGCGGCGTGCTTCGTCCACCATCTTTTTCTCAACTGGCAAAAAAACAAACGGGCAGTGCGCATGCTCAGGAGGCTTGGGCCGAGTCTCGAAACGTTGACAGTACGTCGAGTGCACGCCCCGAGCACTTTCGACACATTTTGTGTCATGTTCTGAACTCAATTAAACACAAAAACCTGACGCGTCACTTCATTACAGTACAAACGTGAAGAATTTATTGAATTCACCGTTATGAGGTTTAATCACGTATTTGAAAAATAATACACATTCGCTTCAAAATATGTTATTAATCTTTTCTATGAAGTGGGTCGAATGGTCTGAACATACCCTGGTTTTATTCAGCACATTATGTTGCCTTACTTGGGCTATTCAAGTTATGGTATAATGATAAGGTGTTTTTTCTCGTGACGAAACAGCTCCTGCTCACACAGGCCACGAGCGTATGCAACCGCTATCAATGAAATGGGAAAGTAAACACATAAATATAGGCTGCGCGCTTATGTGATTGAACATGTAAAATTTGTTTTGTACACGGGGCATTTTTAAGACGCCGAAAGACGATTTAAAGGCATTAGCCTGGTTGTTAGGGAGGCTTGCTGCTAAAGACTGCAAATTTCCTCAGTGTGGGACTAATAAAGGTTATCTTATTTACAAATGCATGTTTCATGTTTATACTTCCCATTTTCTTGAAAGGGAAATGACTTTTTCCTTTCACACACATTCAATTATATAAGTCTGTTCAGTTTGTAATGTGTTCTCCTTTCTGGTGGGTGCAACCCGTTCTCCACAATACGGTTGCTGCTTTCCTAGATCACCTACCTACCTCTTGGGAAGCACTGGTACAGTCAATCAAAACTATGCACTGAATACTTTTTCATAAACACTGTATTGGATCTCGGATTGTGTATGTGCTGAGCATGTATCAAAATCGGTGTTGACATTATTGATATCATTCACCACACCGTTGAATCATTTGAAAACACGTTAGCAAAAAAACAAAAAGTCAGCGTTATCAAAAGACACATTTTATTGTTTGTTCTTCACTATTATAAAAAAGTTGTTGATAGAAGGAAGAAAAAAATAATAAGAGTCACATTCCTGAGAGCACATATTGATCACAGTAGATGTCAGACGAGCTTTGAGAGGGAACATCAGCATGTGTTATGGGATGGACTCGTCTCATCCTGATGTCTCCATAACATGTGACACAAACGTATATCGGACGTTGTCAAACTTTGTCATCTTCCTGAGATAGCCACGTCTTGCCCACATACTCACCGAGCAGTGAATGGCTTCAAACAATATATCTTCAAAATGTTCCTGTGAGCAACACAGACGTGTGCATGGTGACGCACTGCAGCGCGATCTAGCCACAAAACTGGAAGAACTGCAACACTGCAACCACATCTTTGCACCTTTTCTGAACAACAAATATTCCAAACCATCTTATTCGAGATGAGAAGAACATGGGTTGAACGAAAGTAACGATAACTATAAGAGGAAAGCATCTCCAAATTTTGCGTGTTTTTATACCCCCAAAACAAAAATAAATAATACAGTGTTTTGGAGAAAACAAATTGAGACAGACGTGTTTTGTCATTAAAAACGGGAATAGACCAAATGTTTACAACTGCTAATTTTAAAATAAAAATGTACTTTTTTTGGTTTGGGGATTTAAAAAAAATCATACAATACAATTTGACAAAAATGTTACTTGGTTTTAGCAAATATTACTTTGTGTGAACCACTTTCAACAAAAGAAGAAAATGTGGAGAAATGTTTGTTGGGGATTCAAATAAAAAACACGATACAAGCTTTATGTTATATAGAGATGGAACCCATGAAAGACACCTATCTGATCAGGCAGTCACTACGATTATTACATGTTCTAAACTTGAGGCTACAGTTAAAAACTATCCGTCTCGTCCCGTTATTTCGACTCTGAAAGCTACATTTTCATCACAATACTGTAGTCTCTTTTGTAAATTATACCACTGTGTATAAAATTAGAACTATTTAAAAGGGGAAGATTCAAGTTTTCACGAATGCTTTTTTCTTTGATTAAAATCTAAAGGTTGAGCAAAATAAGTGTGCTTCCCAGTGGTGGATGCCATATTAACAAATGAACAAGGTGCACATTTTTTCACTCAATTTTACGATCACCAAACAAAACAAAAACCCCCCAAAAAATGGAAGACGTCAAAATCACAGATTGTCTCGGGTGCGCGTCTTTTGTGGACTTCAGCTGCAATTCTAAAGCGTCTCCCTGCAGCAGAGCATTATGAGCTTCTAAGAATGGCCTCACAACTACACACCGAACCTGCACGTCGGGCCCCTCGCTTCCTCTTTGAACGCTAACGTCCCCGCCACAGCTCGAGTGACGTGGGACGCGTCGTTTAAACATTTATCCAGGGTCCTACTCGCGCACTGCATCGTTCAAGTACTCGAATGCTCTTTGTCACTTTGTAAGACAATTACACGCAATCGCAGAATGACAATATCTTTTCGGCTACTGCCTCTGTAAGACATTTCTGCTAATGTAGTACTAGTACAGTAAGAGTACTCGTACTAATGTGCGCTTGTTCTTTGAGTGTGCAGTAATGCACGCACTGAGGTGGAAAATGACCACAAGTAAGACTAACTGGTGCGCTGAATTATCTTACAAGGATAAAAGGAGTACTCATAGATGAATATTTCAATGCACGAGTAGAATATTGAATAAAAATGCAAAAAAAAACGGCTTTCCATAGAGACAAGATAGGATGGCGCTTATTTCCCCTCGTTCTATTCAAGTCGATGAGAATGGGGAACACACACACACACACACACATACACACACACAAAGATCTTCCGCACAAAAACAAAACCCTGACTGAGGCCTTTGAGCTTAGTCACGAGTTATAATTTAGTAAAATAAAAAAAAAGGCAGTTTTGGCTTCTACTCCACCAGGGGGTCCTCGGCCTTGATGGCCTCGAGCGGCGTGCCCGAGTTGGACAGATCTGAGCCGTCATCTTTGGAGAGCTCGTCGTGCGGAAGCATCAGGGCGGCGGCGGCCCCCGGCAGCCCCGCCAGGCCGCCCTGCGTGAAGCACAGGTGCTTGATGACCTCGTCGGGGCTGGAGAAGGTGGTGGCGCAAATGTTACACTTGTACGGCTTGGACGTGGCCAGGAACATGGCCTCCATTTGGCTGCTGTCGTCACCGGCCGCGCACAGCTCCATGCTCTGGCGGTCCACTAACGTGTAGGCGTCGGCGCCCTGGTTGAGGCACACGTGGCGGGCGGCCTGGTTGGCGCGGCAGAAGCTCTTGCCGCAGGCGCTGCACTTGAAAGGCTTACCTGTGTGGATGTACATGTGCTCGCGCCAGTGGCTCTTCTGGATGAACTTGCGGCCGCACGTGCAGCACTCGTATTTCCGCCGCTTCAGCTCGCGGTCCAGGTCGCCGTTCTCCAGGTTGTCGATGTCGGCGATGTCCGAGGGGGGCGGCGTGTCCGCCTGGGCCATGGGGATGCCCGCGCCCCAGCCGGAGGCGGACACCTCGGCGCGGGGCGAATCCGAGTTGTTGCCGGAGGCCAGCGTCTGCTCGCCGTCGCTGACGATCTCCACGGCGGCGACTCGGCTCGCCTTCAGCAGCGCCTCGGCCTCCGCCGCGCTCTGCTCGGCGAGCGTTACGGGCGAAAGGGCATTGTGGTTCTCCGTCGCCTGGGCGTGCTGCAGCAGGTGCTCCCTCAGCAGGCTCCTCTGGTTGAAGCGACTCCGGCACAGGTGGCAGGAGTAGTGCTTCCGGAAGGACGAGCTCCTCTTCATGATGCTGGGCTTCACGTGCAGGATGGCGTTGGCGGAGGCGATCGGGGACTCCGACGCCGCCTCCTCTTCGGTGGGCTGAACCCCGCCGGTGGACGCCTCCGCTTCCGGAGGGGAAGCGGCCGGCTTGGCCGCCGCCGCCTCGGACGGGTACTGGGCCTCCGAGCCCAGCGTCTCCATGTCAACGGGCGAGGAAAGCGGCAAGCGAGCGGAGAGCGCCGCCTTCTGGTCGGCAATCTGGATGCCGTAGAGGGAGGTGGAGAGGTTGATGCTCTGCTCCGGGTGCGCGTACACCGACTGGCTGGCCTCCTGCAGCAGAGGGTAGGCGTGCAGGAAGCGGACGCCTTGCTCCAGACGCGTGGGGTCGATGAGCTGCGGGGCCAGCTTGCCCGTGTACATCAGGTTGAGCAGGTAGCTGAAGATGTCAGGCTGGATGTCCGTCGCCTTCAGACGCACGCAGTCGCTGAAACGACATCGGACACGAGTTTGGCCTTCAACTGGGGCTCGTGTCGAAAAACACATCCTCTCAAACACGCAGTTTTTTTTTCTCTTTCTCCTTTCTTCTTTCTACATACATTCTTGCTGCTGGAGGCTGTAAATTTCCCCAGTGTGGGACGAATAAATGATATCTTATCTTATCTTAACAGTTTACTTTGACAAAGTTGTGGACTACATCAGGGGCGGAAGTATGGCCTATTAAAAAAAAAAAAATCTGGCAGAGTATTGACATTTATAAACTGCCCTGTCACATTTGTTGCATTAATTGAGCCATTTAGCCAGAGTGCGCAATCGATTGGCGATTAATGACGATTAATGATGTCTTGAAGCAACATGGAGTGAATTGACTAATGTGGCTGCAATCTCTCGTATTGGGGCTCTTGTTGAGAAAATTTCAAATCGGGATCGTCATAGCTTCTTTGCACAACAGTAAAATAGCACGCCGCTAGCTAAGGTGGTTGCTTCGCTCGACATTATGTATATTTTTTTTACTTGGTACAAGTCATCCACACTGTATATTGATTGTGTGTGTGTGTGTGTGTGAGAACACACTGTTTCTTGTACCTGTCCTGGTGAATAAAGAGCATTCTGAAGTAGTTGGAGAAGGCGGCGAGTACGGCCTTGTGGGCTTTAAAGAACACATCTCCGATGGCCACGGTGCAGTCGCACAGGAAGCCAAACTCTCTCTGAGCGTTGAGCTGCTGCAGCAGGATAAGACCGTGGTTGGCCAACTCCATTCTTCAACCTGCACGCACACACACACACACACACACACGAGCACACGCGCGTCAGTCACGTTTCCTGTCTGCGTCGAGACCGGAGGCGACAGCGACCGCACGGGGCGGGGGATGATTTTTTTTTTTTTTTGAAAGGCTCCAGAGCTTAACGGCAGAGTGGCGGCTCAGTAAACTCCTTCGAGAATTTGTGTTCAAAAGCGACGTGCCATCTGGGCTGATTATGAACGTTTGATTTCCTGAGCAGTGGCGCTCATATGATCGGTGCGGTCAAGCGCACGTCACACCAGGATTGGTTCAGACAGATCGCCGCTGTCGAGTTGCTGGACAAACGGACCCATTTAAAAGTTAAAGAAACAAATAAGCAAAAAAGTGTGTTTTTTTGTTGTTGTTGTCGTTTTTCCTGTCACAATAATGTTTTAGGTTTCGGACACAATTGGATAATGAACACGCCGCCCCAGGTCAAATTGACTCAGGAGTATTATGCTGCACCCGAGCATAACAGGAGTGTTATAAGTAAAAGTTAAAAAGCACAATTCAGTGCTTAGTGGAGAGAAAGGAGAAGAAAAAAATGACATTTATGAGACGACATGTCATGAAAATGACAGGCGACCATCCAGCATCATCAAGTGCTTTAAAAGGGACTGTTACGACTTCAATGAGCTCTCGACTTTTTTTTTTTTTTATAAATCATTTTGAGAAGGAATGAAACATTTCACACCGAATTTACCCCTTTAGAGACAAATTTGATTCTACTAATGGGCTTTCAACCACTGCAGCAAATTTTCGTGTTCAGGAATGCAAGTAAATGACATTTTCTCATTAAAAATATCAAATGGGTCTCACATCTTCGGCAGTCCGGCCTAGGAATTGTTTCCAGAAACATAAAAGTATTATTTTAGCCATTTAGGCAATCCAGTCGTTGTTTGCTTTCAGCTACGGTGGCATACATCATATATTTGATGGTGGGCTAATACTTTACTTTTTTTTTTTTTTTTAAGGACTGTAGTTGCATCAAGGTCAAAACCAAACATCAAATACTGTTGCCTCCAAACATACATTCACCTTAGCTCTTAAATACAAGGTGCAGAAGTTCAAAAACGTCTTTACCGCTCCATTTACACGACACTATGTTCCCGGCGGGCCGCTGTGGACAAAACAGGACGGACGTGAGAAAACAACGGGCGGACGGGGATGAGAAAACTGCTGCGAATGCCTGGCCCGATTTTTTTTTTTAAACCGCCCCAAAGATTGCACGGCAGAGATGAGAAACCTAACGGTCGTCAGTCACGGGAGAACGGGGGCAAATGCAACAAAAGCTGGCAGAACGTCATTGAGCAAACAAAACTTGCACTCCGAGTCGGGACATCAGAATGTGACGTGACGGGAGGAGAACGTGCGAGCATCCGTGGCAGGCCGCCTTTGAGCTTCCGGTACTCAGCGGAACAAACTAAAGATCGCAAGCTCATCAGTTCCAACAACCGCATGTAAGTTTATGTCATTTGGGTAAGTCACCATTTTGCCATGGTGTGGAAGAAGACCACCAGATTTAGAGGGAATCCACTTCCCGTCCGAAGACTTTTGCCCAAGCACGACTCTGTTTTTGTCATTAAAGGCTTTTAGGTCGTGTGAAGTCAATCTCACGGGACATGTCAGAGCGCCATGTATCCCCGCTGACCAATCGAGGCCGTCGACCCCCCCGCCCCCCTTCCCCGAGGTCATTGGGAGGACTGGCGACGGCTTGGGGCCATCACATGATCAGGGCAGAGGGCGTCGCCCCACATTCCTGAGACAGAAACTGGTTCTAAAATCAGCCACCATCGCCACCCCACCCCGCGCCCTTGTGGAGGAGGATGACAGACCGGCACTTTCTCTGTACAGGAAGACGGAGCAAGATGGACCGTAGCATGCAGTGCAAAATTGTGCTACGTCACTGAGGGTGACCCAACTATGGGACGCTTGACGCCAATTTTTTACAGCAAGACAGATAAAAAGTGTCGTTTTGGTCATTGTAGTAGTAGAATGAACAGAATTTGCATTAGCGGCGCAAATACGAGCAGTATCCGTAGCAGACGCGTCGGGGGTCGTGTTTGTATCCCACGACTGTGACGAGCCATCTTCATTCACATAGGACATGTAGAGAATGCTGACAAAAGGTATTCGAACTTTACTTGCTGCCACCCGCTGACCTGGCATGCATACTACAGTTGTTGTTTTTTTTCGGTGGTCCTAAACATTGATCACCATTGATAATTTACTCTCCTGGTGAATTAGACAGCATTACTTATAAACCGGAGACTTATTGTACACAACAGCCCATCTTGCCATCTGCCTCGACCAGATGGCCGCACACCCGGAGTGCGGTGCTGCTACCCTCGGGTCCTTCTCCTCCCCGTTAAAAAAAAAAAAAGGTGGGGGAAGGGGGGGCCTGCCACTGTGGCCAAGTGTTTGCTTATGGGGGTCTAAAAAATATCATTTTAAAAAGGACTCTCTTGTCAATACAAACACAAATATGGAGTGCTTTGTGCTCGGCTGGAGTCTTTCTCAGTTGACTGGGGGCAATCCATGGAAGTAGGCGTGTATTTAAACGACACCCAGGGGTCTTTTCAAGTTTAGTCCCGCTCTGCCGTGACTAGTGTGCGATTCGTCCAGTTCTGCCACATTTCTCACGTTAAACTCGAGTCTATGGCAATTGGTTGGTCACGTTCAAACAGGAGTGGTGGTCTCTACTGTTCATTCTATTACAGAACGGCACGGCATGTGGTTTCCGACGGGGTATAACGTCGGGCCCAGCTTTGTTTCGGTCTGCCATTGCCAACAGCCCAGTTGATCATATAATGACAGGAGTCGACTTGCTGAATTTTTGGGCTATTTTCTGTGCAATAAAAAATATTTACGGCATCACACCATAGAATCTTGACCGTTTTTAAAACAAAGTAGCAGGATACGGGAAACAATCAAGGCACCGGACTGACGTCTTTGAACGACTTCTTTGCTCAACCAACAGATCAAAACCAAAACATCAACTTCCGGCCACTTGGACAACAGGAAGAGGAACCAACAAAATTTGACTTCAGCCACATTTCAGTGATCTGCTTCAAAAAATGTTGCCTGGCAGTCCAGTTTTTGGATAAGATGCTTTTACCGATAGCTTTTTTTTATATATATAGCTCACATTCAATGATGAATCTGTTTTCCTACAATAGTCAAAAGCTTTGATTGCATACCCAATGTTTTGCTTGCTAAAAACACAAAGGTGACATTCACCGGACTTTCACAAATAGTCACTAGTGGTATTTATTTACTGGTCCTCAAAAGGGTGGTGATGGTCAGGTTTTGGGGGGTTGGGTTGGTGAGTCGAGGCAGCCTTCGATTGAACGCATTAATCGAATTTTTAAAAATGATTTAATTTATGTTATGCAAGAGTGAGAAGGCAAGATCAAGTCAGATTGTGTTTGCAAGGTTGACAAGCTTGTTTTGGGTCGCAAAGGAGTTGAAATGCAGTTGACAGTAGATGATTTAAGGTATGTGTGCGCAAACAAAAGCCTCTGAGATTACCTTGTTTTTTTTTTTGTTTTCAGTTCCAGGACTGGCGTCACAATACAATATATGCTGATTTATATAGCGCTTTCACAACAGAGGCAGCTGTAACAAAGCGCTAAATAAAACAGTTAACATAAAGTAAAATAATAAACAACACATAGCATAAAACATGGACAGTCTTGCAGTCCTAACCATTTTTCCATCACACGCTCTGTTTTTTGAAGCAGTTTGAGATGAAAGAGGAGAGTATCAAAGTGTCCTTTAACCAGTGGATCGGAGACGTCACGCTTAAAATGTACACACGTCGGCTACAAGCTAAGTTTCAAAGTCAACAAGAAGCTGTAGCATCCCTTCCCTCTTTGATGTAGGCCAGATAATTAACCAGCACGTCTAAAAAGATGTCTTGCATCATTTAGTGAGGGGAGAATCGAGGCAGGAAAACTTGTGGCTGCTTCACCGTGACAATGCATCTACATACATTAATTTGAGCACCTGACTGTTCCTCGCCATGAAGAAGAATGAAGCACTTGAGCAACCTCTCTACATACCTGACATGGCTCAGAGTGATTACATACCTGACCTGCCTCTGAGCGATTCTTTGCTCCAAGGTCGATGGGTTCAAATAGACATGGTCGACACCAAGAAGGTCATGACAACAGAGCTGCAGAGGATTCTGGAAGAATGCTTCCAGGGTTGCATGAAAGCACAGCAGAGAAGGCCAGGAATGTGCACTCGACTCCAGGGGGATTCGTTTACAGAGCAAATCTTTTAATTTTAATAGTCTGGATTTGAAATATATCTTCTGTAAGACCACTGCTGGAACTTATCCCATACATTTCCGAAGCTTCAAGTCACATAATTCCGATTTTATGCTTTCAAGTAGCACAACTAGGACATACGTCATGGCAGCGTAAATGGGGATGGGGGGACATGAAGTTGGAAGTTGACGATTAGAGGCCGGCGGCCGAGTAGAGTGTTTTGAGTCTCAGCGTAGTCGTGGAATGAATTACACTCATCTCAAGGTGCCACCGTTTCATTTTAAGCTTAGGTCTATGAAGAGGCAGATGTTTCATTTTCAGTTATTCGATTTTATCTGAAACCATCACATATAAGTGCCATGGAGGAGCCAGCCTATGAGTTTGGACACAACTAAAGACAACCTTTTAACACTCATAATGTCAGCAAGGGCCAATTTAGAGTCTTCAATCAATCTTTTATTTATGGTTTTGGGAGTGTGGGAGTAGAGAAACCCCACAAAAGCTTGGAGCCAGATTCGAACCCGGGACCATTCAACTATGTGGCAGACACAAATTGCACTGCAATAATTTGATCCCACTGGAGGAAAATGTTGTCTTGCACCCGTCAGACAAGTTCAATTAGAATTAAATGATAGAATTAGTATAGACTGGACCCCAGTTGTGGTAGTAAGACAATTGTTTGTAGATGGCATAGCGCCGCCCCTGCTGAGAGGCAGACACGTGGAGAACTCACTTCCGTAGTACGACTTTAAATTTATCCTCACCGCAAACATTTATCAACTGTAAGGCAGCAGGTGAGTTGGGCTTGAATGTGTTTTTTTAAGGCGACGGAACGGTGCGAGAATAAGAAGGCAAAGGGTCGATTAGACACGCTGAAAAGCTGGACACGACACCGACCACGGCGCGACGTGCCCGCCACCGCCTCTCGGTGTGTGCTACAAGCTAGCGCCAGAAGCGGACGTACGCGCACGCGCAGCAAGCACACAGACAACCACGTAAAGAGGCAGGCGCGCGCGCGCGCGCGCCGCGCACGGACGGACGGACGGACGTGAGGGGGATGGGGTTACGAACGACCACGAACTTCTCTGTATGACGACCACACTCTCAAAAAAACCCAATTAAAATAAATAAAACATAACGGTGCTTCACTTGTTAGTCAATGATCGCGTTCGTGTGTCGCCAGCTTTTTACCGTATCCGCTGCTCGTGCGTCGAAATTGTCGTCGCCTTGACGCCACCGCCGCTTGTTTTTTGTGGTTGTTTGTCACCGGGCGGGGACACGTCCGTCCTCTCCGGGCTCCTAGCAGCTTTGTAAGCCGCTCGCTCGGCGGCGGAGAGGGTCGTCGGTTGCTTTCCGGTTAGGGGGTTTTACGTTACAATCACATGACTGTGGCGAAGGAGCCCAGCCAAATGCGACCGTTGCAAGGATCCGTTGGCCAAGGGGGCGGTCGCGGTAACGTTAATTCTAACCCCCCCTTCCGCCCCCACCTACACACACGCCACCAGTGCAAGCGGTGTCCCTTTTTTTGTTGTTTTAAACCGCCGTTGGAGCCAAAAAAGCCCCGCGGAGACGAGCCGGCGACTTTAAGCCACGGCGGCTACATGCTGGCTGCTAACTCATTCATCCGACTACAACGTGCCACTATTGTTTTTAATGCTTAATTAAATAGCATATGCAATTCCTTAAAGGGCCCCGCACCGCTAAACAATAGCAAACAATTTCGCCTATGTGTCTCTTTGAATTAGGACAGAATATTTGATAGCATCTCATAATTAAATTACCCACTGACACATTGAATATGTGAGACCTGACCCCCGTCTCATCTGAACATCATCCTCAACAATCCTCAATTCTGTTTCCACAACTCCTTTGCTGCAAGATCCGACCACTTCCAGTTAATCATTTTATGTTGATAGTTTAATATGTTTGGTCTGACTGCAAAAGCGTTGAAAAGGCGCTCTTATCTTATACAGTAGTTGTTTACTCGTTCCATCCTCATTTTATTGCCCATGTCTTGTTAAATAACTTCCATTCTCATGCACAGCCTCGAGAAGCACAAAAACTTTAAGTCTTACTTGATTCAGCCTTACTTGATTTCAGAAATTAATTGAGAATAAATAAATAAAACAGGAAGTGATATTTTTAAAAATCTGGACCAGTGGTAACCTAAAGCGGAGTACACAGACAACCACTCACGTTATCACCAAGTATGAATTTAACTCAATATTGAACATATCGAACGTTTATGATTGTCGACTCACCGTTTTCCGAGAAAATCGGGGAACGATTACCCACAACAAATCGCACTCCGCTTGATAGTTGTTGAGGATAATCTTTAAAAGACATCTGACAATGAGGCCTTTGCTGAATTTGATCACGAGGGGCTGAAAATGATCAAATTCGTCCCAAATTTGGGTATGCGCGAACCCCGCTAAAAGCCCGTGGGCGAGAGGATTTGATCCAGTTGGCAATTCAACTCTACAAAACACGAACTGAAAAATTCTGGTAGACCTCCTGAATTTAGTTTGGCCCCGAGAGCACTTCCCACTGAAATGGCCCCTTCTTTACAACTACTTAATGAAATCGTGTGTTGTCATCGCCAATCAACGGCCATTGATTGGCGTTATTCTTTTGGAAAACAGTGAGCCATTCAGACCGGGGACAGGGAGTCCACAGGACGCTGGGCTGCAGCCGCTTGGCGGGCCGGAAAAGTCGGGTATGTAAAAGGAGACATGGGCGGGAGGGACTGTCCTCTGAAGCGGGGCCCTGTTGTTTGTCCTATCAACAAACAACATCTGATCATGTCTGTGAAGAGAGGCCTGTGAGGTAAGGAGGCGCACAAAACCTTTGACAAACAAAAGCACCGGTGGAGCGGTGTTACATTTAAATGGAAATGGGACAAAAACAACAACAACAAAAAAAGCTTGTTTACTTATGCTGGCGGGCTCCCAGCAGGTAGCCGAAGCACTAACACCCGCTGAGTCTGGTTTTACATTAACCTCCTTAGAGTCATCCTCGCAATCTGAAGACAGCGTCACACGGGATTGTCCTACCACTAAATTGATTTTGAATCCAGCCATAAAACCAACAGCATAGCCTGCAAAAACTCAGCGGACAGTAGCGTGAAATTAGCCTGACGTCAGCACGCAACTGTGACAGCACCTCCATTGCCGCGGATGCAACCGGGTCAACGCCACAAGCATGTGCCGGAACACCTGTTTAAACAGGACCTTTCACGTTCAACCGTTGCCCTCCCCCCAACTCCGCGTCCTTTGGAAACCGGAGTGGTGAGTCACTCCCCTCTCGGTCTAAAAAAGAAAAAAAAAAAAACTCCACACACACACAAACAGATCCGGCTAGGCTGCAGCCCGGTGGGGGGAAGGGAGGCCCGGCCCGGTGGTGGCTGAACACCGGAGGTGGACGCAGCTGGACTCCCACACTCAAGGCCCCCCTAACATCCTGACAATGGGCCGGCGTGTTCCCATAGTGATGGCGTCAGAATCAATTGATATGCCTATATTTTCTAGACAAGCAGGCAGGGTAGCCTGAGGCCAATCGCTTGGTCACGCAGAGACACTCGGGAGCAACGAGGGACGTCCCAGTCCCAAATGAATTGCGCTGTTTTTCAACAGCTGATTTGTTTTCCATGGTTGGCTCTATTTGGAAATTCGACAAAAACGCAAGCGGTTAACTGCATCCCGACATGCAAATACTGTGTATCATACACCAATGTGTATTTCGCAACATTAATTTCTTACCCTGATCAAAATATAAGCACTACCCCACCTTCCTTCCTTTCCCGCCAAAAAAAGCCCCCGGCGCTTCAAAATCTGCAATTTTCTGATAGGACCAACCCGCGTTTCCCTGACAACCGTTGCCACGGAGAACCCGGGATGCCCCAAGATGAGGGCCGCAAATGTATGTGAAGTGCGGCACTTTCAGCAAGCGACTATAACTTACGTAATCGTGTTATTTATATATAAAACCAACAAACAAACGTGTTCAATGTTTTTCAGCAGCGGTTATGTTGGTGGCCGCTAGGTGGCAGCAAAGCACCATAAAAGAAACAACTCGAACGTTTCTGTCATTTTAGAAACAAAAAAGCAGTTGTTCGATTTGTCCTCTGGAACCACGTAATTGGGGCCCGACAAAATATTAGTAATAATTTCTGAATGACTAATTTTAACACAAACGCCCAACGTTTATGTTTAGACGACTTTTAAATAAAGTTGTGAAATTGACGAGTAAGTCAGCTCCTACAAACATGGCGGCCGACCAGACTGGCGACGTAGTTCCTTCTTCTCTGTCAGCTAAAGTAGTTGGGTATGAAGGGTGACAGCTTCTTGAAATACGTTTCCGTGATTCTAAACAATGTAGTGTAACGTAGTTATTCATGATCGTGTCTATTAACGCGTAATTAATGTGGAGGCGAACGCAGTCGAACGAGAAGTAGCTTTAGCATTCAGCTGCCAGTGTTGCACTGCACGACTGGCTGTTAACGTGAGGCGATACAAATCCAAATATTGATGTTCGGAATTGTACAAATCACGTCCTGCTAAAGTGTTCAAACCTACTTAAGCATGCTATAAAGTAGCTCTGCACGGCTGATGCCCCGAGTTAGCATTTAAATGGAATACTGTGTATCTTCTTCCTTGTAGGTCGTTTGCTTACTTGACTGTGAGAGACCGATTGCCCACCATCCTCACAAAAGTCATAGACACAATCCATCGCAACAAAAACAAGTTTTTTGAAGAATATGGGCAGGTAAGGCTACATACAGTTCTCCCAACAATTCGGGTGAAAATGGGAGTAGAGTCCTTTCTGGGTAACTTTACATAAACGAATTTAAAGTTGAATGCACATGTGCAATTATTTCATTCACCATTCCATGTTAAGTACAAAGCTTTCGTTTATTGTATTGGATGTGTAAAATCTGACCTGTTTTGTGAACTCTTGACGTTAGGAAGGAATCCAAGCAGAGAAGCAAACAATTTCTCTGCTGTCCAAGCTGAGGAACGAGCTGCAAACAGACAAACCCATTCTCGCCCTGACGGACGACCTGGAGGACACGGATTCTTGGAACCGGTACCTGCAGAGACAACAGGGGCAGTGTGGAGGCCAGGAGGCGGTCAGCTGGTTCAAGTCGCCGTGGCTATATGTGGAGTGCTACATGTACCGCCGGATACGGGAGGCCCTCTGGCTCAAGTGAGAAGCACACACACCTTCACACATCCTTGCGTATCGTCCTGTTGACATAATGCTGGGTAGTCATCGATGATGTTGCTGTTTCCAGCCCTCCCATCAGTGGCTACGACGTCTTCAGTGAGGGGAAAACTCGGAGCTTCTTTGAATCTCAGCAGGCTATCATTGCTTTATGCACTTACTTCGAGGCCTTCGACAACAAAACGGGAGACATCTCAAAAAATCAACTGAGGGAGTATTTCAACAAACTGCTCCAGGTCAGTAAAACCAAATGACACTCATAAATTGAATGCCAAATTGTTGACCGTGCTTACTTGACTCTTCAAAAGGTTTGCCTTTGGGGGAACAAATGTGATCTGTCGATCTCTGCCGGCGTGGACAATTCGCAGAAGATCAGTCCCATCGACTCTCTACTCGCCCTGCAGAAGTTCATCTTGGTGGACGACTCTGACGCCGTGTGGTCGACGCTCATTTCAGCCCGGCAACAGAGACAGTCGGGGAAAAGGAGCTCCTGCCGAGTGGACTTTGTTCTGGATAACGCCGGCTTTGAGTTGGTCACCGATTTGGTCCTGGCCGATTTCCTGGTGTCCTCCGGTCTGGCCGGGGAGGTCCGCTTCCACGGCAAATCCTTCCCGTGGTTCGTCTCTGACGTGACGGCTGAGGATTTTCATTGGACCATCCGTCAGACCATGGCGGCCAATCACAGGTGGATGTCCCAGAGAGGGCTGCGGTGGCAGCAATACGTGAAGGAGGGCGTGTGGTCTTATCATGACCATCCCTTCTGGACGCAGCCCAACGAGTTTTGCGACATGGCGGCCGACGCCCCGGATCTGTACGCCGCTCTGCAGGTGGCGGACTTGTTGCTGTTCAAAGGCGATCTCAATTACAGGAAGCTGGCAGGAGATCGCGACTGGGACCACACGGTGGACTTTGACACTGCACTGAGGGGATTTGGACCGGGACCGCTGTGCAGTTTGAGGACTCTTAAGGCGAACATTCAAGTGGGTCTGCAGCCGGGCCAGGGGAGCAAGCTGACCTCTCAAGACCCACACTGGATGACCTGTGGAAAGTATGCCGTGATTCAGTTCTACAGTCCCAACTCGGATCGGCGAGACTGACCTCACAATCAACGATCAACTCACGCCTTCAAAGCGATAACATGATGATGTCTTTGTCACTTTACTGTTTCATTGAGAAAGCACTGAACAAATTGTACATTTTCATCTCTCTCAGGAAGTTATTATACTTCAAGGAGACGTTTAAAAAAAAAAAATCAGTCAGGCATGTGTGAAAATGCCAATACAAAAATGGAAAGAACAAATGAACCAAGTCATGAAACTATCAAATGTGTGCTATGTCTTCATGTTTACAGGTGATCAAGTTAACAAAAGTCAGCTTCAGGTTGTTCGATTCTACTTAACTGAAGGAGAATGTTTCCATTAGATTGTTCCTAAAATGTACAAATATTGTGGGGGTTGGGGGGGGGGGGGTCGTGGACTTAAAACAACATGCAGTAAAGGCAGCCAACAGTGCACGCAACAAACCGGCGACTCTGACTGATCAAAATGCATGTCTGCACTTCAAGACCTTATTGTCACTGGATTCCTGGCGAGATCTTATCCTTCTAATGACCGACTTTTCATCAAATAAAAGAGCTGCGGCGACTTGAGTTTGTCTCCTCCCTGATCCCTGTTGTCATTTTACACACGTGAAATATAGCCTGAAATATTGACCTCATTTGCATCCAAATTCCCCTGTTACGAAAGTGGCGCTTTTTGATGTCAACAAGACCAAAAAAAACAGAAAACTGTTACGACAGCACAACGCAGCCAAGTAGCGAAAGCTAAAAGTGACACAGCTGTACAAATGCCCCATTAATATTCACTCGTCGTGTTTTTATTCCGCCGTTACAGTTGACATGTTGACCTCCTATATTCGAGGTCAGGTTAGACTCGACTCTGGAGCCCTCCCAACTGCTGTAGATGCAAAAACGTGCATGACAATGCTAAAGGAGCTTTAAGTGGCCCGAAAATGAGCCAATTAGGTGATTTGGTTGGCTCCCTGTATTTTCTTGCAATCTAATACGACTTCATTTTGTCCCCCTCTGGGGAAATGCAATGAAATATATATATCATCATCAGGGCTACTTGTTTTCCACTTGACCTGACATGTTCTGAAAATGGGGCTGTTTACTCAAGAAAGAGATGGGAAAATGAAGCCTCTGCCAAAATGCTGAGCTCTTCCTCTCTCGCCGGAGGTCGGCAGTCGCTTTCGACGCTCGCACGAGAACGAACGTGGCTGACAGGTAAGCGAGCGCGCGTGCAAATAGGCACGTTTTAATTCAAGCTCCTGATTGTTTGGTGTTTTATAATCTCTTTGCAGGGTTGAGGCAGCAAGCCTTACAGCTTGTTACTGGTTTTCGGCAGCGCAAGGCTTTTTCTTTACCTTGACATGTGGCACCGAAACGTGCAAGGACTCCTGACGCGTGGAGTAACTTTGAGGGTCTTTTGTTTGCGTGACTACTGCCGTCCCTTTGTTTGCTCTGCGGTCGGTAGAATAGCCACAAGTTGGCATCCTGGTCCAAATAAAGCTGTATTAATGTCATGAAAAGATGAGGAATACAAAATACTCAGTATCTCTTTGATTCCATCATCGGGAGTGGATTGTGTAATTACTGGCTGGCGAAATGAGATTTGACCTCCTGCGTTGTTTGCTGTGTTATGGTGACCTGGCACTCAAACGCACCGCCTCCATCGATTTAACTGCATCTTTTAATTTGTTTATCCTCTTTTTTTCTTTTTTTCTTTCCACCCTCGCTACTGTTCCACCGTTTCCACTTCGCCCAAGCGAGTCGAGCTGAATGAGCGCGAGTCGAAGGGATGAACGAAACGAGCCCTGCGGCAGCGAGGACGCCTGTCGTTTAAAGAGGTGAGCGGCGCTTTTTGTCGTCTTGTTGCTTTCAGGCCGCTTGGCTCGTACGCCGCCCGTCCTCGTCTGCGCTGTGATTTGATTTACCCGAGTCTCAGGTGTGTTCAATAATGCGGCCGCTTCTACGTCAATGACAAAGATCAGCTAAATGAACTATGAATATTCCGAGAGCATCCTTTCCTGCATAAAACAAAGGTGGCGGAAGAGGAGGAGGAGGAGATGATGTGGCGGCGTGGGACGGGACAGTCGAGTTGTACGGGAAGCGCAACTTCCATTTTGTACGCCTTAGTCTATTTGTCTTCCCATCCTGACGAGACATCCCTCCTAAACATTAGAGGAAAGACGGGCAGGAAAGGAGGTTGGTAGTTGTCTTCTGGTGGGGGTCCGGGTGGAGGGGAGCTGAGGGAGAGGCAGGAAAAGCAGGGATCAACAACTGGGGGTTCGGGGGCTGCAAGTGGCCCCTGCCCACCCTCTGAGTGGCCACTCTATTTATTGATTCTCCTCCCAACCCCTAAAAAATAACTTTAGGGAATATCTGGGATTTTTTTAACGCTGATTTAAAAAAAGAATATATTTTTTTTACGCATCACGTTTTCAGGATATTTTCATTTTTTCAGTTTGACCTATAAAGTAGTTGCGCAACACGGCTTTTACCGTGCATTCAAATTTAGAGTTCTAACGTTTCAGAAAAAAACCCCACCTGTTGCTCAGCCTAACCCTTAATTCATAGCTGTTACCAAATATATTAGATATGATATTATTGTTCTGAAAATGTGATGTGCTTGAGAAAGAAACGAAGACCAATTTGGCATCAGCAAATGATGTAACAAGAAAACATTATTTGCATCTCTGATTAAAACCTTTTGTTGACCAGTGTTATACGCGGATTTTGCTCTTCACGGGTTGGCGCGTATTTTGTCAATTTTGAAAAAGGCATTTTTTTTGTGGCCCCTGTAGTAGTGCTGATAAAAAAGGGTGTACCCCATATCGTCCAAGTTGCCCATCCCTGAGAAAGGACAAGAAGAAGAGTATCACATCTGTATGTGTGCGAGACACAGTGGAACAGGAGAGAGAGCGCCACTCGTTCCTGCCCCCCCACCCTCTCTCCCCGGCAAGGGGAGAGCAAGTCTAAATCATGTTGCTTATCAGTACTGCTCTGCTGTGATGTTGCTCAGGCAGAGCCCGGCAAAGAGCAGAAAGCCTTGCGGACCGCCGCCGGGACCCGGCATCCGCCCGGCCGCCCCAGAGCTGGAGAACCTGTCCCCGCCGCGCCCGTCGCCCCCGCCTCGCGCCCCCCTCAGCGGCATGTACCCCGAAGAAAGCCGGGGGTCCGGTGGGGTTGCCACGGTGGACTTCCTGGAGGAAACGTACGACTACGCTTCCCCGGCTCCGGCCCAGGCGCCGATTTACAGCCACCCCGTGCCGGGCTATTACTCGGCACCCCTGGAGACCCACGGATCGCCCACGGACAGCAGCCTGCAGTCACTGGGCAGCGGGCCCACAAGCCCTCTTGTATTTGTGCCCAGCAGCCCTCGACTCAGCCCATTCATGCACCCCCCCGGCCATCACTATCTGGAAACCACTTCAACACCCATCTACAGGTGAGACCCAACCCTCTTCAACTTTCATTGTCTGCCACGCTCTTTTTCACTTTCAGCATCTATCGGGTGGGACGTGATGCCCCCCCCCCCCCGCACCCCCCCCCAATCTAACTCTCATTGCGCTTTGCTGATTATGCAACTCCAAAAAACCGCTACGACAGTTTACTCGCCTTTATTTTGAAAATCAAGTCTTTTTATCTTGTTAGCCGAAGGACAGCTTGTGGGTGGGGGGGGGGGGGGACATTCAGTCAACAGTGAGTGACCCCGGCGGTACGCAAACACTAATTACTGAATGTAACAGGACTGTTAGTTTAATCTTTGACTTGATTCAAAACATGGCCACTATCGCTGCGGACGGGATCGAGCTGCTTTTTAATTCCAGAGATTAAGCACCACTCTGAGGGACCTTGAGCAAAGAACAACGCGTAAGAGCGTCACTGCAATGTTTCCACATGTATAAAGTGAAATCGGAAACTGAGTTTACGGTACAGATTATCTTTGAACCGAATGCAGCCATGTCATCGAGAATTGACAAGTAGGTCAAGAGGAATCGTACCTGTGGCAGGTCCAGCGAGACGGTCAGTCAACAGCAGGCGTCCAGAGACGACCAGTGCGGCACCAGTGACGATGCGTACATCTTGGGGGGCTCGGAGGCCGCCGCCTTCGGGGTCTTCGAGATGGCCAAGGAGACGCGCTTCTGTGCCGTGTGCAGCGACTACGCCTCGGGCTACCACTACGGGGTGTGGTCCTGCGAAGGATGCAAGGCCTTCTTTAAGAGGAGCATTCAAGGTAGGCACTACTTTCTACACACACACACACACAAAAAAGAGTATTTTTCACAAATTCAGGTTTGTAAACACAATATTAAGCAGAATACCCCTGGTGAGACTAGCGGGCGGGCATGGAACATTTTGTTGAGAATTTTTTGACTTGGACTGTAAATTGGAATTGGTCACTCGGATCTACAAAGTAAATCCATTCTTAGTCTTTTGAGTCTTGAGATTGACAATAACAGGACTGTTATAAGTGTTGTTGAAAATATGACCTGTCAAGTTTTGCAATGGCGAGAGTTTGACCGTTGAAAGGATTCTCATTCCATATTTGCTTTGGGAAAAATAACAGGGGAATGATACAACCCCTGAGCGTGTCATCGAAATGACAGATATTTTCCTTGGCTCATGGGGCACAATGAACAACAACAACAACAAAACAATAATTCTGCCTAGCAACAAGCTGCTTCTACCTGGCAGGACCAGGAACACAGCTCCGATCAATAAGTTCATGTTGACTGTGACTTCTTCATGTCACCAAAATGTGTAGCGAGAAAGTAGCTCTCCTGTATAGATTTTTTAAAAAGTATAACAATGATTGATTCCGATTGATTTTGTCAGTATTCCAACAGTATTCCAACAGACTCGTGGTATTGTCTAACCTTGACAGTGAAACAAACAGAAGCTGGCTTGTTGCCACGAGATGGACAAAGAAGCAAAAATATTTTTCCAACTTACTTTCAGTGTCCAACATCCCTCAGGTTGTGCTTTTACAGAGCAAAAGCTCCATCTGCTCTGTGTGGCTTAGTCATATTTGTGACGCCATATTGATGCAAAGAGCGGTCAGAGAATCCAATAGTCTCCATGGCAATGACAAAGCCGAGGATGCCACCTTTTAATTTCCTCCATCACAGATCCATTTAAAACGGGAATGGAGTGTTCCTGGACACTAAATAACCTCAATGTGAACTGAACACTGGAGCAGGGCCCCTTCAAGTCTGTAATAGATTTTTTTTCCCCTCTCCATTTTCAGGTCACAATGACTACGTGTGCCCGGCAACCAATCAGTGTACTATTGACAGGAATCGCAGGAAGAGCTGCCAAGCGTGCCGACTAAGGAAGTGTTATGAAGTGGGCATGATGAAAGGAGGTGGGCAGGAACACCCAAAAAATTCCTCTTAGTCTTCAAACTTTTCTATATTAAATTGATTAAGTCCATGTGACGCCAAGTAGGAGAGGCTCCGACTGCGAAAGCCACAAATATGTGCATCCACTGGCATTCTTCAGGCTAAGTTTAACTTTAACCTTGAAGTGATTTCCTCTTAAGGAGTACGAGCGCTGATTAGTGCACACCCACACTTTTGTTTTCATACTTCTTGAATCTCTTAAAACTATGTGCTGCTAGCCTGCTGACTTCTATTTCAAGACCATGTCACCCACTCTCCAGCTATTAGCCGTTAAGCATCATGATTTATTTTGTCCCACAAACACAGTATTATATCTATACCCTATTTCCTCATATAGTTACTGGGCGGCATTTATTTTCTCAACTCCAGAGAGAACCAAGCATCTATTAGGAGTTAAGGCTGGGCAATTAATCAAGATCTAATCGTGATTTAAAATTTGGCTTCTCACATAAAAAAAAACATTCTTATCGAAGAGTTATTGTGAAGAACGGCGCGGTGCTTTGGTGATTCAAATAATACAATTGTCGCGTTTTAATTACATTGACACGGCAAATCGTAAAGTCAATGTAAAATCCCACTGACAGGCGAATGGGGAAATTAGCATTGACTCTCGGGAGGTATACTTATTCAAATAACACATTTTCTTTCAAGCCCAAACGGTGGAGAAACACATCCGCATAGGTAAAATAATCATACTCACAGCCACGCATTCTTACCAATCTGTAAATCAATTAGTTATATTAGTTGAGTTTCAGCGCAAAGTTCTTCTTCTACTCTTAATGCATTCGAAGTGTGTACTCCGTGGATGCAAAGGCACCACACTGCCCCCAAGGGGCCAGCGTACGCACCCCAGTCAATCCCTCGATTTTTAAATACACAAATAGAACAACAAAATAAGCTAAAAATGAACATGTTTAAGACAAAAGGGAGATGCTTATTCACCGTTTGACTTGCGGACCAAGATACAAAGCAGGAAAAGTGCGGATGTACTGGAGCAGAGTAAAAATGCAAGAGGCTTGAATTCCACATGGTATTGTACAGGGTCACTTTATAAGCCAAACAAAAAGATAAAACCTAAAAAGAGCGCTCAAGAATAAAGTGTTCAACACGCAGGGATGACTGGGAGTTTTAGTAGTTGACAAAAAAAAGCACGTTTTGCACTCAATGACTAATCATTTTATTAATTGAAATCTCAATGGCATAAAATAATTATGATTATTTTTTTCCCCATAATTGCCCAGCCCTATCTAGGCCTAAGTAAAGGCATCAATGAGGGGTAGTCAAGAAATTCTCTATTGATCTACGTTACATTCTTGGTTAAATAAAGTAAATAATATATTTCATATGAAACTGGAGATGAACACAAACATAAGAATGCATGCTCACAACAGTGTGGAGTGAGCACAGCGAATCAACTGGAAGGCTGATCCCCATAAAGATGGCGTTTCCACGTAACGTAACTGCTTTCATACTGTGCAGGGAAGTCGTTTATAACATCCAAGTGGCAGCCGGTAAGACTCCTCACTTCAGTGCATCTGCGACTCTTTACGTGCCTCGGTAGGTGCTGCTGTTGTGGATAGTGACGGCGTTCAAATGGGTTCAGTTGGTTAACTCTTTTTTATGTCCTTTTGTGAACAATATTGTCTGTGAACTCAGATTATTACAGTTGTCACTTGTTTCTATCTGTGGGGGGAGGAAAAAAAAGTAGGTGTCGACTGAGTGTTTTTTGGACTGGAAGGTGCTACGTGAAGCAATACGGTAATCCGTTTTATTTGGTATGGCACTGCTGTTTCCACAAGGTGTGCGCAAAGACCGCGGTCGCATTACACGCCGTGACAAGCGGCGGACCGGCGCCACGGAGAAGTCGACCAAAGAGACCGAGCATAGAAAAGTGGTGCCCCAGGACGGGAGGAAGCAGAGCGGCGGCGGAAGTGCCGGTGGGGGAAGAACGTCAGTGACGGACATCGCTCCTGACCAGGTTCTGAATCACACACAGGAAGAAACTTCCAAAAAGTACATTTCAATGGATGGAGCCATCATTCAATTTGAAGACTGTTTCTTTGCGCCCTCGTCAGGTGCTTCTCCTGCTACAGGGGGCCGAGCCCCCCATATTATGCTCTCGACAGAAGCTGAGCCGACCCTACACGGAGGTCACCATGATGATGTTACTCACCAGCATGGCTGACAAGGAGCTGGTCCACATGATCGCATGGGCCAAAAAGCTGCCAGGTAAAGCCCGAGTAACAAACGTGCTACTCGCCAGACCTCCCAAAACAGCATTTATGTCCCCGGGATCATGAATTAACCACTAACGGAATAGAGCAGTGCTTCTCATCCGGTTTTAATTGCAAATGAGAGGACGGACACCAAGGGTAATAATGCGAGGCGGCCGAGTAGCGGCGATAAGGCTTGTTGTGACAACACGGCGACTACACGTGGTGTCATTTCGGGCCGACGGCAACAACAACAGAAGCCGCAGCGGCGACGGCGGCAGCTTGCAATATTTTGCGTCGAGCGAGTAGGCAGAAGCTAATCACCGTGACTAATCATCCGACGAAGCCGTCTGGGTGCTCAAGCGTGAGTCACGGCCACGCGGCGAGTGTCAAGTGTGCTGTACGCGTGTCACGTGACTTTGTGCTCAGGCTTCCTCCAGCTGTCCCTGCACGACCAGGTGCAGCTGCTGGAGAGCTCGTGGCTGGAGGTGCTGATGATTGGCCTCGTGTGGAGGTCCGTCCACTGTCCAGGCAAGCTCATCTTCGCTCAGGACCTCATTCTCGACAGGTAAAAGAGGAGAAGGAGCGTTGGCCTACTTCTTGGGGCTGGGGGGGCTGCTCTTTGCGTCTCCATCACACTCTCACACAACCTCCTCAAGAGTGACACATCAGCATTGTAGATTTTCCATTTCGCACCTTAGCGGCCATTGTGCCATCCCAACACGTCTTGTCATACGGTGTCGTACAGTGAAAGACTAATTATGTGCCCCCCGCGGCGTAGAGAGGACCCCCTATCCCTCCCTCACCGCATCATTATCCAGCTTCGCTGACAACCAGGACAGATGTAATCAAAGCCTCAATGCACAGAATGAATAGCGACGGAGAGATGGAGAGTTGCGAGGACGAGGAAATAGAGATGGAAGAAGGGACGGCCGTCCCCCCCCCTCCCTCCTTCAGTCCTTCCCGCGTTCTGAGTAAACAACCTGACCAATCATCACTTCTACCTTTGTAAAAAAAAAAAAAAAAAATGACAGATGAATCAGAGGCAGACAGACAAAGCTTTTAGCTTGCTGTGCCTGATGGTCCCATTTGATCGGGAAATGGATTAGCGTATTATCTGTAAAAAGCCGGCCCCTAGCGTAAGTGTCCTGCCAGATTGGCCGTGATGACTAAAACGCAGCGGGTCAGGGTCGACGCATTCCCTTAGCTGCAGCGCCACCTTCGCTCTGATAGCATCCGACCTCCTCCCCGGGCGATTGTCTGCTGCGCCCGAAAGTCGAGAACCGAAGACAATTCGACACGTTATTTGGCTTTTGATGGGAGGAATAACATCTAGCCATTTTTGTGTACCGCTTGTTCGGGGGAAGCTGAGGCTTATCCCGCGAGCTGAAGAGGAGGCGTACACCCTGGACTGGTCGCCGGTCAATCATATGGCACATATAGGCGAACAATCATTCGCACTTGTGGACCATTGAGACGCTTCATTCAAGCTAACGTGCTAACGTTCTTGGAAAATGAGGGGAAAGGCTGAGTAGTTGAACCCAGAACTTTAAAATGAGGGGCAGACGCGCGAAAGCACTCCTCGTGTCGTAGCAACACTTCCAAACAAGTTGTGCACTTACACGGATGACACGTGACAAGATATGGAAAGCGGCTTTGAGTAGTTTGCGACCGTGACTACTCGAGGTCATTGTTGATGACTTCAAGGATGAGTCGTTGGCGCAATGTTTGTTTGTGTCGTGCAGGAGTGAAGGCGACTGCGTGGAAGGCATGGCGGAGATCTTCGACATGCTCCTGGCCACCGCCTCCCGTTTCCGCATGCTCAGACTCAAGTCCGAGGAGTTCGTCTGTCTCAAAGCCATCATCTTGCTCAACTCCGGTAAACCTGAGAGCTTTCATTTTAATCCGTCCCAAAGACTGGCGACGGATGCATCTCATCGCAACACGTGCTCCTTGTTGATTGTTTGTGCTCTCGGGAGTGGATGCGTCCCGACGACACCCGCAGACCCCGTAACTGGAGCGCGAACACGGTGTCCCGGAAAGGGCCCGTCAGCGCCGGTGATGCCTAGCAAGCGTTGCCACGGCAACACGTGGCCGCGCGCACACACAAAAAAAAAAGGCCGAGCTCGCTGTGAAAGGATGAAGCTATTTGGCAGGAGCGGGAAAGCGAAAATACCAAAGAGATGACGCTGGCGACTCAGCTGCATGAGCCGGATGGACTTGTGATTGCTGCGTGGGCATCCAAACCGCCGCTCTCGACCTTTTATATAAACTTTCCTGCACTACTTCCTCAAATAGTTGCACTCCTAGACAGCGTGACCCAATTAGTAGTCACAAACTCGTACGACAAGCACTGACAAATCTAAGCGAGACGCAACATTTGGAGTTGCGGCCACTGAAGAGATGATTGCCGCGCTTCTTCCATGCAGGCGCCTTTGCGTTCTGCACGGGCACCATGGAGCCGCTTCACGACGGCGCGGCGGTGCAGGGCATGCTGGACAATATCACGGACGCCCTCATACATCACATCAGCCAATCAGGATGCTCGGTGCAGCAGCAGGCCAGGCGGCAGGCCCAGCTGCTCCTTCTTCTCTCTCACATCAGACACATGAGGTGAATGATACTTTTTTTTTTTTGAACTTTTTAGTGGTGATGGGCATTTTGGTAGTCAATTCACTGAAGTATATCATGACATCAGCTCAGGCTTTGCTATGGCAACTCCTCTATTATCATGGCACTGGCTCTCCGGTTCATTTTTGTTTCAGTTTGAGTAATTTTTTTGTTTGTTTTTGTTTTATATTCGTTTTTAGAGCGAGTTTGAGTTTTTTTAATGTGTATTTTGGGTGTATGTGTAGAGTAAAACTCAACAAAAATATTTTAAAAACAACTGTCCGTAAATAAAATACAGGTGCTACAGAAGAGTCCACAGACTTTGAAGTAAAATAAGCGCAGTGCGTAGGACTTCGAAAGTTACATTAGCAAAGGCGGTCTTGCTTTCCATCCCTTGTTTGCCAAGTGGATTGATGTGATCTAGTGGTACAGTAAAAGCAACACAACTCCCAGATGACTGTTCGACCTTCCTTATTCCGACGAATGCCCATTAGCGTCATGCTAACGTTTTGATGTACGCTTGCAGTAACAAAGGCATGGAGCACCTGTACAGCATGAAGTGCAAGAATAAGGTACCACTGTATGACCTGCTGCTGGAGATGCTGGACGCTCACCGCCTGCACCGTCCCGTCAGAGCCACACAGATATGGTCCCAGGCAGAGAGAACGCCTCCAAGTGGCAGTCACGGCGCCACCTCCAGTTCAGGAGGCCGCAGCGCCCACGAGAGCCTGAGCAGAGGCCCTCCATGTCCAGGCGTGCTGCAGTTCGGAGGCTCCCGCCCCGACTGCGCAGAAATCCTGTGAAAACAGACAAGATCAGTGTTGCAGTTGAGGACATTTGGTGATTATTTATACATTTCTGACATCACTCTGACATAACTCGATGCTCTTTGATTTTCTCACACGGCTTCTCCTAAGTGCAAACTGCACTATTTGAAATTCATGGGTTTTTTTGTTTTTCATTTTGATTGCCATTCAACCAAAGTGCACTTCCTCTTAGCTTGAAGGGGCTATTGGGCATTACTTTCATTTGTTTGCATAATAAGCTGTGATTAATTTCATGTTGGATATTTTTACCTGCCAGCTGAGTACCAGCCTGTCTGATGTCAAATGTTCGCTAAACTATTACCAGTTTGATTATATTTGTAAACACTATATCGTTCAGTGTTTGTGTTTCTGTCCGCGGCAATGTTGGATTAAAAGAAAAAAAAATGCGCAAGTTACACAGCTTCAAGTTTGAGCCGAACTGTCATTGGGTAGATTTATTTCCTTGCACTTGTTTTGTATTCACTGGTGATTATTTCTTGTCTTGTTTTATCACGATTATGTGGTGAAAAGTACTCACTGACAAAAAAAATTAAAAACCTGTCTTTGGAAATTTAAATATATTGTATGTCAACATTTACTTGGAAAAAATTAAAAAGAATTTTGAACCATGGACATGCCTCAAAGTGTTCATGATTTTGTGTGTGAACCCATGGAAGCCACATAAGAAAAAACATCGTCATAAACTCAAATTAACTACATTTATCGTCCATCCATACCATGCATGACCACTTACCAATATAAAATGATGGTCTGACTCGGCCCTTGGGATGGTTACGAGTCTTCTTATTCATTTAAACACAACTTAATATTTCAGGTTTTATTATATGCAAAGAGTATTCAGTATTAGCAAACTGTACAAACATAAATAACATTTTTTTACTTCGTGTGGTTTGTCCTGATCGCTCAGGAATAATAATTAGCATGACGAGAATAAAAGCACATTATCATTATTAGCTTCACAACCAATGATTGTTTGGCTTTGGGGAGTATCAAGTGCATGCGCATACACAAAGATTAAAAAATATATACGTATATTTCGGACAAATGGTCATTAAAATCATCACAATTAGCCCGAATGATTAAATACAGAACATGAAAAAAGTAAAACAGAAATACAAGCCTTGGCATTTGGTGGGGATAAGTCAGCCGTTTTAGCTCAAACTACGGCTTTTCAATTCGTCAGTGCAGTACCTTTCACACAGCCAGTGCTCTGACGCTTCTTTAAAGAAAAAACAAAGTGAATAAGAATGACGGAAAAATGAACACAGAATAATTAAATTTCACGTTTAGCGCTCAATAACTATTTGTTTTAGGCCAATTCAACGACTTAGTCTCGCACGTTCCGATCAAGCAATGAAAGTGGCCGTCACATCCGGGTGTTTATTCCAGGAAGCGAATCATCTTCCCGGTATTTTCATCCCGGAAGTGTCACAAATGTGTATTTATTTTAAACAAATTAGATTTCACACCGTAAACGTCAATGAACTCAATGTGATTAGAGTCACGTTTTTGTTCTTTGTATTTCCAAGTGTATGTTTCCTTGTGCTGTTTATTTATTAATAATCTTCATAGCTGAACATAAATAATAGCAGCACTGGGAATAGTAGACGACTTTGGCTCCCACTGAGTGTATATAAATAGTGCTTTGTTTCTCCCCATTTAAAAACGCAAAACCAAACAACAACCCTCATAATTATTTATATCTACACATTTAACAAATAAAAAATATTTCACGCCTTAGAGAGACGGTGACATATTTGTCCCACGTCCTGGTCATAATATATTGTTGGTGTCGGGCACGGGGTGAAAAGGGCACATTCACAGGAGTCCTTGGCAAAGCGAGAGCGAGGAAGAAAAAAAAAAGCAACTATATGGGTGGAGGTCCATTGGTGTAGCGTAGCATGGGGTGAAAGGAGCGGGCAAAGTTGTTGGCATGGTGACAGCTGTAGTCCTCCTGGCTCATGGGCACCATGCAGGCCAGGGCAATGAGGAGCAGAAGTAGAAGATGCACGGGCAATGCCGCGCGCAGAACCCTCTGCATGAAAGACGGCTGCTTGGAGGAGGGGGAGGACGACGAGGAGACGTCCAAAAGGTCAGAACGGGAGGAAACGCAGCCAGCGGCGCCGGTGGGTGACCTCCTGCGGCTGGGAGGGAGGATACGCAGAAAAAGGAGTCAAGCACTTGAGTGTTTGCAAAGCATTGCTATGGGCAGCAAACTCGTTTCAATCAAGCTATTTCTGCACCAAAATAGCATTTTTCTCTTATCACCGAGATACTTTGGACAGTTCATTTTAGTTAATGACTACCTGAGAGCGAAGAGCCGCTTTCATCGCTCTGCTCATTTCATTTAACGAGATATTACTATCATATAGTTTGCTGCGCTGCATCAAATTGAGAGTTTCTAACATGGTGACCTTATGCAGCCACACAAAATTAATTATTTCTTGTTCTGACCACCAAAGTTGTACACAAAAGACACACACATGCACACAGCTGTGACCAGAAGCCAGAAACCACAAAGAATTCAAGCACATGGAAGAACAAGTGGGAGGAAGTCAATGTTTGAGAGTTCAACGTCATGATGTTCTTATTGTGCAGACGCAAGCAGCGGTAATGCCACAAGCGTATGTCTGGATACTTTCTCTTGTCAGTGCCGTGAATCAGAAGACAGGACGACGTGTTCTTACCGCTCCCATCAGATCACCCACCCACAGACACAAGTGCTGTGACACATTGCCCCTGATAGCGCAACATAGTGTGTCTACGTTACACCATCTTCAATGCCAATCGCTGTGGCTATGTGGTCTTGTATACTTGGGGGGTTAAAGGAGACCTAGTCTGGAAAATTGACTTTTAATGACTTGTCTACAAACTTGTGGTTATACCATCTTCCCCAAATTCTTTTCCAAAAGTCTAAGATAACGCACATACCTTTACAGACGAGGCTGACTAATTCCTTTTTCACCCAAGTGTTAAAGCAATCCATTTTTACCAAAACAAAACAGACACAATGCTGCACGGCTCCTGAATAGCCAGGGAACCGTTTTAAATTGTAAAATGGACAATATTTCTATTCATGTTATTTTTAGATGCAAAAGAGGCCCAATGAGGAGTGTCGATTCAGAGGATTAAAATTTAGGGGACGTTTGATTGAAACCAAAGGGGAGGGAGTAAGGAAAAAGGACAGAGGAAAGAAGAAAGGAAGGTGGGAGTTAAAGGGGAAACAAGGCAGCTTATTGCATTACATCCTGCTAAGAATGAGAGGAAACATGAAGGGAAACAAAACAAGTAAAAAAAAAGAGGTTGCCATCCAGTGGGCTGCGGGGACATGTGCACATGCGGCAAAGTGAAGCAAACGTACAAAGGCGAGAAGGCAAGAGCCTGACAAGAGGCTACTCCCTGATCGCTTAGGAGCTGGTCACATGACCTCTAGAAAAAGCGGGACACCATGGAACGCCATTTTTCCAAAATGATCAAGTGACGCAAAGTGAGGCCAATTTTTGTTTGGTTTGAGTTTTGGGTTCCATTCCCCGGTCCCGTCTTTGTAGAGCTCAATGAGGGGTGCTCAAGGTACCTGTGGCGCGGGCCGCTCTCGGGGGATCCGGGCTGGGCCTGACTACTTTTGCCTCGGGGCTGACGGGCGTAATGAGCAGGGTGTGAGGCGTAAAAAAAAGAAAGAAAGGAAATGTTTCAGTCAAGAGGCAAATGAGGACATAAAAGAACTCAAAAGAGTCAAGCCAAAAATCAGTTATCGTCAACAAAGCAGCAATGTAAATATCAATGATTGATCGATTGGCAAGAAATCTGGCTTCTCAATTTCTGCGACAGAAATATATCAACATAAAAAAAAGTCTTTTTTAAAAAAAAAAAAAAAAGCCAGGTTTTCTTGTGCATTAGTTTGCTGGATCAGCATGTTGAAAGCGGCATCTAAAAAAAAAAAAAGCGTGGACCTCGACAAGGAAGTATTACAGGAGACACCTTTTTGTTTACGGGCAAAACAACAGGAGTTGCATCTAGATCCAAAAAAAAAGAGAAAAGAGAGCATGAAGGAGGAGTATAAGGGCGACGCAAATGAAGTTTCCCCTTTTCAGCGTGGCCCTGATACTCCCTTGAAATCTTCTCTTAGCCAATTTCTTATAAGCTTAAAAATGACCTACCATTGGTCGCAAACTTGACTCTGAGGCGGCAGACAACGCGGAAAGAACCGGAGCCGCTGCAGAGTCGGCGGCGATATCCGATTCAGACATCGGTGAGAATTCCTGAAAAGAACAAAAAAGGAAAAGCACCAAAGTTGTAAAACAACGGGCTGTCATCCACGAGAAAGCGCCGTCGTCGTCTCCACCTTTTGCGGGTTCTGGCGCTCCAGTCGCTTCTGAAGCCCTTCCAGGTCAGCGTCGACCTCACGCAGCAGCAGCCGTAGCCTGTTCCAGATCACGTGCACCTTCTCCTGCGCCTCCAGACACTCTCCACCCGGGGAGCTGTGCAGGGGCGCCGGCGGCTGCGCCGTGCTGACCAGCAGCTGAGCCGACAGCTCCTGGAGGGAAGACACCTTCTGCTGCGAGTCCAGCAACTCGCGTTTGATTTGCTGCGTGAGAATGAGGACAAAGTCGAGTCAAAAAAAAAAAAAAAAGAAGCTATTGAGACTAAAATAGAAGAAAATGGCAACAATATGCATCATGAAAGTACCGTGAGTGTCCTGTGACGAGCGCGCAGGGCTTGCGCGTTCAGGTTGGGAGGGATGGGCACCACCTCGTTCCTCCTGCGGTCAATGTTCTCCAACCACAGCAGCAGACCATGACTCATCTCGTGGAACTCCTGAGGGGGGAAACATTTTGTTTCTACATTGATACATTTTTTTCTAGAACACTTCTCCTTCAATACATTATTTCCCAACTTTTATTGAGCTATTCGAAAGTGCTCTGAATGGTTACTGTTTTGTTTTGTTCGTCCAGCACCTGGCACTGCATGAGCGCTCTCTGCAGCTCCTCCCTCCACTCCTCCAGCGAAGTACCCAGGCGATCCCAGTGCGCGTTCATCTCTTTCAGGGCATCTCGCAGCTCCCATGCCTCCTCTGAGTCGGGTTCCGACTGAAGGAAGTTGGCGCTGCTCAAGTTGATGGACAGGACCTCCGACTTGTGGGTTTCCATGCCCTTCTGAAGCTCCTGAGCACCACACGGGGTGAGGGGGCGGAAACGGATTCAGAAAGAAGCGCTGCTGCTAAATGTTTGCATTTTTAACCACTAACCCGGAGCTTTTTGATCCTCTGCTGGATGTCGTGGATGTCCGTGCTGAGCTCCAGGCCTCGCAGTTGGCCCAGTTCGGCTTCGCAGCGACCCAGCCATGCACGCATGGTCTGCAGGTCCGAGATGAGCTGCTGCCACTGCTGGAGGTTCTGCTTGTCCTTGTGCTTGTCACTCATTGTCTGAGCCTGCAGCAGCTCCCAGCGCTCGATGACGCCTGCATGGAAAACCTGATTATTAAATGTCTCAATCCTCTCACATCCTGAATGTTACGCCTACTGACAGCAACGGGGTTATTTTATAATATACATCTTTAGGCATGATTATTGACGTACGTATATTGTGGGATCATTTTGCTAGTTTGGAAAAAACTGCATAATCCGCACACTGTTACACTGCGTGAATAAGCACAAACCTGCATTCTGACTGTCAGCGCTGGTCGGGTTTGTGAGTCCGGGCATTTCATCTTCGTCCTCCGTGAGCTCTTCTTCGGCTCTCTTCACCACATTGATGCTGCCGCGACACTCTCCCATCAGACGCATCTGCATCAGTAATAAATGGATTTAAGCACAAACACTTTTTGCCATGGAAAAAAGGATTTTTTTGCTTTTTTTTTGTTTTGAAGCATATTTTGTTGTAAAAATTTAATCAGCAGCGACGCACATAGCCCATATAGGTGGAGTCAGCGTCGGGGCTGGAGCGGCTGGCGGCCTCCTCTCTGGCCTGCAGCTGGTACCGTGATGCGTCCAGAGCCTGGTCCAGTTGTCTGAGGCTGGCCTCCAGCTGTCCCGGATCGCCTGCACACAAAACACAACGGGGGTGAAAAAAATGGAAAAATCCTTAACTGAGCATCACGTTTTCGTCAGGCGTGTTGTAAACAGACATGATGCATGCATAAATCTGAAGTGTAAAGACCTCAGGTGGGGCAGGTTAAACATGGTTATTATATGTGGAACCTCAACATGCAAAGGATTCATCTTAGCATGCTGCTCAATATTATTGTGATGGATGGCGACATGCAGCTGCCGTGCTGGCATGCACGATTTAGTATGGCGGCTGGTGGCGTGCGTTCCCGACACATGCCGCGACATTTCCAATCAGTTCTGCAGTTCCTACCGGAGGACGATTTCAATGTGTTCTCAGTCAGTTTTATATAGGCCTCAGGACTCTCGGGAATAACTACGTCTGAAGAGGAAAAACAGAACATTCCCTTTTTATGAGGTGGGTTACATATATGCTTCTGCAGAAAGTCTTCCCCGCGGGAGTCGACGCTGTTGCGATCATTTTTCACTTCCTGTTTGTGTGGGCAGGTGTCCCAAATGCTTTTTGTTTATGTAGTGCATGCGTGTCTTGACCTCAGTGATATTCATTCATTGTCTTGTAAACAGTTTTTTATAGCTAGATAAACGCTAATTGAGAGACCACTCCAGTCAAGCAGAAAATCGACCTTGCTAGACAACAGTGACCTCTGTTGCCAGATGCTGAAATGACAGTTAAACGCAGAAGAAACGCCGAACCTGACAGCACTGCCGTAGCCGTCCTCAGATACTCCTCTTCCTCTTGCCCTTGGCTCCTTCCCCCGTGGTTGCGTCCCCCCGGGCTCTCCAGACCCCGGCTCAGGTCGTAATCGTGGTCCCACTCCAGCGGGATGGAATCCACGCTGGCCGGGGTCTCCCGGCCCGAGCGTTCTGCCCGAACGAGGGTGGCCGCGCGACTGGAGTTGCGAGGAGACGTCGAGTCGGACCACTGCAGCACGGACAGGTCGGCGCCGTACTCCGTGTCGGAACCATCCAGCTCATCGTCTGCCAGCTGCGAGATGAGGATGGAAAAGTGTTACATCATGAAATTAATGTTCCGCAACGTTCACGCTCTTTGTTTGTAATTGCCGGCAGTTTAACCGTATGTGTTCAGTGTACTCACAGGAAAACGTGTAAGCTTCTTGTAGTATCTATTGACACGTCCGAAGACCTCCTGGTAGTACCTCTGCAGCTCCTCCAACTCCTCTTCGATCACAGCGGCATCGAGAGGTTCGCTCTTCTCGATCAGAGCGTCACCCTGCCTGAACACAAGCTCGATCTTGCCCATGTTCAAATGGATCTCCTGCTGGAATGCCTGAAGCAAACACAAACACATGACCATCAATGCTCATGGGGAAGCCCGCGGACGATTCGAGTCGTGTGCGGGACGACCTTGAGTTGTTTAATTTTGGCTTGCACGTCGCACTCGGAGAAGTGCTCAATGTTGGTGAGCTGAAGATCCATCTCGGTCAGCCACACAAGGATGCTGTCTCGAGCGGTCTCAAACTCCTCCCGCTGGTTGATGAAGTGCTGCGGGACGCAGGCAGATTTTTTGAGAGTTATGCTCAATGAAATTGTTAAAAAATTGGGATTGTGTAAAAAAAAAAAAAGTTCATGAATCCTTGTGTCGTTCCTGTAACCTATCCTTAAAATAATGCGTTGAAGTTAAGTGTGCGGTCGTTACCTTGAGACGGCGTAAGATAGCGGCCACCCTCTTCTGCAGGTTGTCCCACCTCCTGTTCCCATCGTGCACCATCTCCCTCAGACAGCAGGACGCGTCTGTGCGGTTCTCACGGGCCAGGCGGCGGTACTGCTTGTTGATCAGCTCCAGCTGGGTCAAGCGCTCCTGCACTTGCCGTTGGAAAGCCTGCACACAAAGATGTTACAGTATTGTGTTTTTTTCAAAAATAATTGCCACATTCAACAAGATCATGCAAATAATCCTACCTCAAACTTCTTGAGTTCCTCTTTGGCAACGGTATAGAGGACTCCAGAAGAGTTGGGCATAGCCGCCGTTCTCTCCGAAGTCTTCAACCACTCCTCAAAGCGGGAGTAATCATCCAAAAACTTCTGCCATAACCTCCAAGTCTCCTCAATCCTAAAAAGAAAAAGGTCCAGAATCGCTTTGATCAACTTTCATTGTCCGTTTTGATTCCTGTGCCAAGCTCATTCAAGACACCGACTTCAGCCTCCTCTCCATGGACATGGCGCAGATGTTCCTCCAGCGCCGATCCAGCCCCCGGGTGGCCAGCTGGATGGAATCGCACTCGGTCTCGGTGGAGCAGGCGTCGCAGTCGTGAAGGAGCACCTCGCACAGGTTCAACACGGACGCCACGCCCGTGCTGTGCCTCTCAATGTCCTTCTGCAGCTCCTGGAAACAAAAAAAGGAGCACAATAGCAATGTCGTTTTTACGTTGTCGTTGCGTGAAAGTCATATCAAGACTTTTGGAAAACCAGTAGGTTTTTTTGGGAGGAGGAAGAAGTGGGGTGGGGTCTTGCCTGCTGTTGGCTGAGCTTCCTGTGGATCTCCTGCTCGTCACACGTGTCATAGACAATGGGCCTGGATAACTCGGACTCGATGTGAGCCAGCCAAGAGCGCAGGCTGCTCATGTTTTTCTCCAGCTGTTGCACGGCCACCAGGGTCTCCCGCAATTTCTTCAACCTGACGCAAGGCAGATCAACAGTCATGCACGGTACGTACACTAAGCGCTTAATGTGACAAATAAGAACCAATCTTATTTGATTGCATTTGAGTCGAAATGAATTTCCAGTATCATTTAACTCATTCGATACCAGCCAGTTCTGGACCAAGTCTGAAAAGACGTTTAAAAACGTCTTTGGGAGTGAATGTGTTCAAAGCACGTAGTACATTTTTTTTTCACATGCTGGATGGAAGGTGTGGTACATATGACAAATGGGGGTTGGCAATCTGACCTCTCGCCAAAAAAAAAAAAACACTTGAGATGAATAAAGGTGAAAGTGACGATTAAATATGCCACTTGCCACTCTGCACTTGTGATCTTCAACTAAAACTTTATGCAACCATTGCTGACCTGTGTACTTACACATTTTTAGTTTTTTTGCGCTGGATCACGCGTAATACAATGTAATTAGTTGACAAATAGTATGCATTCTTGCCATTCTTGGTCATCTCCTTATTCAGTTTAACCTAGAAACACACCAACGCCGCTCCTGTAGTCATACAATGCAGCCAATGATTCTAGAAATGCATGCGGAAATACAAAACAAAAAGAGCAACAGCCCCACTACGCTCATCGCTGATCCTTAACTCGCACATAAACCACGACTCATCATTTAATCACCATCAAAGTCCACCTAAGCTCCAAACCCAGACGAAATAGTTTCAAGACAGAGCTACGACATTGCAGAAAAGCTCGCGGAGGTTTATCTTGCCTGGTGGCGTCGCAATCGCAATGTGGCAGATCCTCAGCCGGGCAGTCTGCCATTTTCTCCGTCCCTAAATCCAAAACCATGTGGGTGCAAGATTCCCGGAGAAGACGTTTCGCGAGGAAGCGTTATTCCTCATCTGAGTGGAAGCCGCCTTCTCTTTTCGGCTTTGTGCGTGGGGACTTTCTCCCACCGAGTGTGTGTGTGTGTGTGGTAAGGAGGTCGGGTTGGGGCAGCTGGTGCTGTGTAGTGTGGCACAAGTGTGACTGATCAACTGTTGTACTCCAAGGTTAAAAAAAAAAAAAGGGAGTGTGTGTGTCGGGGGTTGGAGTGACAAGTCCTGCTGTTGCTAAATGTGGACTTACAGTCTCAGAGGCATGTGCCAAAGAGGCGGGCTGAAAAATACACTTCAAATGAACGTGAGCAAAGGCAAGAGAAGCCATGCATGATAAGAGCAGCGCAAGGTACGGAGAATAGATATGCACTTAACAGTTGGAAGTAGCATAATGGCACTGGAAAGCGATGGTCGTAATTGCTTCAAAGTTAACATCCCTGCTATGCGTCGCTCGAGCAAAGTATACGACAATGAAAGCGCAGCTGTCTGCGTGAGGTCAGTCAGAGCGTCCCTACTCGTGATTCCCAACAGAGGACAACAGCCGGGTGGCGGTGGTGGAAAATAGGGGCCCGGATTGTAGCTTTTATTATCGCACATAATGGAGCATCTTATTTTGTGTTTGTGATTTAATGTTTCGGTTCATATTATTAGGCTATAATTTGTTGATACCAATCATTGTATTTTACTTCCATATTTCTTGATAATCCAATGACATCCTATCCTATTTTTATTATAATAGTTTTCAAACACGACTCTGGGTTTGACCCACCTGGCTGCAATGAGGTCGAGGAGGTGCGTCCACCGCTCGCTGACTTTATTGAGTTTGTGTCGTATGTCGGCTGCTTTGCTGTCCTGGCTGGCCTGGGCCAAGCGCTGGCCCATGAGCTGCAGCTGCTGCTTGTTCTCCTGAGCGACACTGATTTCCTCCTGGTAGTCCTGAGAGAGAGCCGATGACAAGTTAAGACGTGAGGATGAGGAGGAAGTGGAGGAGGAGGCGGATGCCCTTTGTGCTGCAGAGTGTGCGCCGGGATCACCTTGCGCAGCTTTTCGATCATCTCCTCAATGCTGATGTCTCCATTTTGAGAGACTTTGCTCTCCATCTGCGTGAGCCACTCGCACAGCTCCTTGTTCTTCTCGTTGAACACGGCCCATTCGTTCAACTTCTCGCTGACCTGCTGCCTGCGCAGCAAAACCTGACAACGCAAACATGAAAAGACACGCGCATTGTCATTGCAAGACGGACTGAAGGGAGTGGTTTGTATTTAAATCACCCTTTAAGTCACCTCAAGTTAAGCTGACTCCTGAATGATATGACAAAAACAAGTCACACATCACTAACAAAAAAAGAACGGAAAAAAATATCAATATATAATTTTAAAACACTATCCATCAATATTTAACATCAATAATCAAATTATTTAGAATATTTCAATTATTTTCCAAAAACAAAGTATCTTGAACTCAACCAATGCATTATATAAATAACTCATATGTATATTTTTTAAAGCAACTTAATAATAAATAGAAATTTATATTTTGAAAATGGAATTAATTCATTTTAGACTTAAATATATAGCTTAAATTTTTATAGCAATCAATTTAATTTAGTTAAAAAATACAGTCGATAGCAATAATGAGCCATTGAACTTGGAAAAAAAAATGGAATGCTGGCTAAACGAAGCAAATTTAACGAGCAAGCGCATTCTAACTGTACCTGGTGGCACACTTCTTCCCACTGGCGCTGGAGAAGCCCGAGGCGCTCCTGGAGGAGCGTGATGTCATCGCTGCCGACCACGCCCACCAGGCCATCCCTCAGGAGGAACAAGGAAGCGAGGTCACCGCTCCAGCCTTCCACGGCGCTCTCCAGCTCCTGCGTGCACGTGACATGGTGACGACAAGAAAAAGGCCACTTTTTGCCTTCGCCGCCAATGTCGGCCCTGATATTAGCAATCAGAGACGCTACACGGCATGCGAATGATCACAGAAGCGCCGTCACCTTGCACACAAATACACAAACGTATGCAAGCACGCACCCCCACTGGCTCTCTGCGTTTGAACTCCCTCCTCCCTCCTTGACTCTCTTTCACCCTGTCTTTCTCTCCTTCGCTCTGTGCTCCTCCCCCAACAGACCACACACGCATTCATCATAACGGGATTCCGCAGCATCTTTCAACCTTGCATCTCATCTGCTCGGCGTGCAGCTCATCGTGACGATCGGGCAGCGGCGCCGACAGCTTCCTCTTGAAGGCCCGCAGCTTCTCCAGCGAGGCGTTGATGCCTTCCTCGCACCGCTCCCAATTCTATGCTCCGAAACAGGACATATAAGAGACAATAAATGAGAGCGCAGAACGCAGGCAGGGAACGCCACGCTCCGATGGGCGTGGGCTATTTTTAGAGCGTGGATAGCTCGGGGGTATCTGAGGATGAAACGGGATCGTATTTAACAAGGAATGTCGCAGGCAAGTAGAAGACAAGTCAGCAGACACAACGTTCGGGAGGCAGTCAGCTCAGAATATTGCTTCTTCTCATTACGACATTGCTTCCAATTTTGGCAATTTTTCCAATTGACTGTTTGATCGAAATTGCAAGCTGTGATGATTTTTGCAGATTTTTGAACGGTAAATGATTATGTGTATTTTTATTTTTCCCCTTTAAAATGACCACATTTTAAGTCCCATATTTCAAATATCGTAGTGTAAAAATGCACAATTTGCTGACCTTGAGTAGAGCAAGCAGCTCCTTCCTCTGCTGGTCTAGGCGCTGGTGGGCGTGCCTCCACCTCTCCTGAATCTCCATCAGCTCCGTCTGTAGCGTGGACTCGGCCTGAGTGTCGGCCGACAGCAGTAAGCTTCTGCCGACCTCCACCGTCACGATGTAGACTCCCTGCTGCCTCTTGAGTACACGCTCGCGCAGCTGCAGGAGCCGGGACAGGGAGAGTGGACCGAGGGGGTAGAGGTTAGCTAAGGGAGTCTACGGTCGGTTAGAGATGGGGTGGAGGTTTGGTAGTGAGGGAGTGGGGGAGGGGGAGTCAGACTGGTTTAGTGCCTATTATTATAATGTGAGGAATATGACAGTACTTTTTTGTCCCAAAGCAGGTGAAGAGCATTCACACACACACGACCTGCATGTTACCAACGCATACTTGTATCTGATCCAGCAGATTCCTGGCCTGCTGCAGTGCAACACTTTCTCCTCCGGGGTGATGCGCGTCCAGCTCACGTGACACATCCTGGAGCCAGCGCAGCAGTTTTTCAAACATCTCGTGGTAGCTGTGCCACTGATGGAGCAGACTGTCAATGATGCCCCTGCGCTGCTGGGCACGCCTCACCACGCCTTGCCACTGATTGGCCAGCAAGGCCAGATTCACGCTGAAGTCTTCTCTGTTGGGGGAGGATGAACACCGTAACATTGCTGTGGTTATGATGATGAATTCGATCTTAAGTCCAATTATATTCGGTTTTACCAAAGCGATGGTCTATTTCTACACACATGCTCTCAATCGTTGCTTGTGGGGTTTTGGGTTTCTTGAAAGGCGCTAAATATATTTAAGCTATTATAATAATTATTATGATGATTATTTTTATTTTTATTACGATTTCATATTTCAGGTCATGTGCTTTTTCTGTCGACTTACCCATCATCCACTTGTCCTTGGTCTAGCATATTATGCCCATCGCTGACAATGGAGTAAAGAATCTGCTGTTGGCTGAACATCTCAGCCTGGAACAACTGTAAACACACACACATACAGAGTATGCCGAGATTCCTTCCTGCCTCCTTTCCTCCTGTTCTTAAAGACGTTTATTGAAAAAAAGGGTACACTGAACCTACTAGTGGCCTCCCGTATAAGAACCCCATATTTGGACATTGAGCACACACGTTCACCAAGACTCAGTGCGTTTCTGACCTCGTGATCTTTCTGCTGCTCCAGCAGACTCTGGTAGTTGCCCGTTATCTCGACGGCCAGTTTGTTCTCCGCCTGAGACAGAAAGTCCATCCAGGCTTCGCACTTCTGCAGGAACGTCTGGTGCAGGAGCAGCGCTGCCTGCAGTTTACTGGAGTCACAACAGTGTTAGTTTGTTTTGGTACCGGGGTAGAGCACAAAAGTACAGGGGGGGAGATGCGCGAGAGCAGAGTGACGTACCTGAACATCTCGCTGAGGAGAGCAGAGTGAGACGCCCACGATCTGTTCAGACGCTGCAGACGCTTCAAGTCTCCGTCGTTAACCGGCAGTCGGTACATAAGGACGTTGACACGCTCCAAGTCTGGAGACAGACTGCTTAGCTTGGACAAGGGAGCCTGCGAACAACAGCGCTTGCTCACTCGCATCCCAAATGAGGAAAAGTGGATTTTAAAAAAAAAGGAAGCGTAGGGCCATATGTCCTACCTTTAGTTTGTCCATCCGTGTTTGTATGTCAGTCAGCGCCGGCGAGCCGAGCTGCTCGGACTCCTTCAACACTTTCGCAGCCTCATCGTCTGTTTGAATGAGTGCGTCCAACTGGTCCCTGAAGCCCTCACAGGCCCGACTTCCACACTAGTCAACGACACAAAAAAATACATCACAATGTGCACCAAGTTAAAGCTTCCCACTCACTAACTATTACGGAAAATATTAAGATCAATTCTTTTGAAACAGGGGTTGTCTTTTCCGATGTTCAAATGGAAGCACCTTTTCATAACCCAAACATCTTTTCCTTGAACGTTAAGCAAAGGTGGCATCAAGGTTTGCAGATCCCGAAAAGGCCCCAAGTTCTCGCTACGTACCTGCAGCGCCTCCTGCTGCCTGTGTAGGGAAAGCGGCAGCGTCGACAATCGTTGCGTCAGCGCCATGTGGTCAGAGTGCAGGGCGGCAAACGAGTCGGCGTCCACTTGGCTCCTCAGCTGCTCTCCCAAATTTTGCAGCTTCTGCAGTAAACGCTGCACCGATTCCTGCTCACTGAGACACTCCTGTCATACCGATAAAAATCAATGGAAGACATTTCATTGTCTTTTTAGGAGCAGATAGGTAAATATCATCATTGTTGTTGTGATCACTGCGTAGTAGTCATATTTTCATCTTATTTTGTTTGTGGGGGCTTTTTGTGTGCAGATGTTTTTGTGTGCCAGTCACTTTGTGGAGCGCTGGCATATGCGTTTTATTTTCCATTTAGTTCAAACTAACCAAAGGTTAATTAAAATTGAAAGTTAATTTAGTTGAAATTAATCAAACTTTTAATTTTAAATGTCAATTTAATTCATTCATTCATTCATTCATTCATCTTCCTAACAGCTTGATCCTCACTAGGGTCGCGGGGGGTGCTGGAGCCTATCCCAGCTGTCTTCGGGCAGTAGGCGGGGGACACCCTGAATCGGTTGCCAGCCAATCACAGGGCACACAGAGACGAACAACCATTCGCACTCACACTCACACCTAGGGACAATTTAGAGTGTTCAATCAGCCTGCCATGCATATTTTTGGAATGTGGGAGGAAACCGGAGCACCTGGAGAAAACCCACGCAGGCCCGGGGAGAACATGCAAATTCCACAAAGGGAGGCCGGAGATGGAATCGAACCCGGTACCTCGGCACTGTGAAGCCGACGTGCTAACCACTGGACTACCGGGCCGCCAAATAATCAAACTTTTAATTTTAAATGTTAATTTAATTAATTTGTTAATTTTAATTAATCAGTAGCTATGGCATGCACTGCCAAGACGGTGATTTCATTATTATTATTTTCTCTTTTATTTCCGGAATTAACGAGTCTGGGAAGAGTTTAAGATGTGAGAGAAAAATCTCAAGCAAAGGACACGCAATGGCAGCAGGACACTGTTGTGTAAATCAGGGGCCAGTCTCTCTATTCTCTAAAGGCTTTTGTTGGACTGGACTGCGACTCTCCATTCAAGAACACTGAGAGGGAGGGATGCAATTTTGTATTCGGGGGGGGAAGGCACTTGTAATAAATCAGGGGAGTTTTGTCTGGATTCCTACTGATCCAACGGTGCAGCCCTCTTAGACGTCGTTTACTCACGTCACAGTCCTTTATCCAGGCGCTGCTCTCCTCTTCTGTGATGTCCTTGTCAGTGGCGCTTTTGAGCAGGCGGTCCACACGTTCCTCCAGCCTTTCCACCGCTTTCACACAAGTGCCAAATAATTCTGTGTATTGCTGCCACAGCCCCAGCAAGGCCTTACTGCTCCTCAGCTGCTCCGAGATCTGCTCTAATAGATCGTTCCACCTGAGGAAACAATGTCTTCATGAACTCATTCACTCCCAAAGACGTTTTTAAACGTCTTTTCAGGCTTGGTCCAGAATTGGCTGGTATTGAATGAGTTAAAGATTTCACCTCCAATTGGGAGTTTGTTTGTTTTGTTTTTTTGCTGTGTTACCTCATGTTGACATCCCGCTGGGCTCTGGTGAGTGTTTCCGCCACACACGGGTGGCATTCGGTGAGGAGCTGTTGGGTTACGGAGCCAAACTTGAGTAGACTGCTCTCCTGCTTGTCCATCTCCTCTTGCAGGTTCTGGGTGGGACATAAAACACATCCTAGCGACTTCCCCATCTTGTGCCACTTCCTTAAACAGCTCAAATTCATGACATTTAATCATGAGGAGGTGCGCGCGCCCGTTTGTGCGGCACTCACCTCCAGACTCTCCACCTGCTGGTGCACGGCCTCCAGGGAGCCACTTATGACTGGCAGCCGGGAGACACAGTACCTGCCCTCCATCAGGTAGCCATCGATCTCTTCTGCGACACGCCTGTATAAGATCCATTTTTCCAAGACCGAACGCAGGCTCACCTTCATCTGATTTATCTGTGACAGCAACCCTTGGATTAAAGCCCAGCAGGACATCATGTCGGTAATTTGTTGACGGATGAGTTTACCGTGTGGTCCAAATGAGCCCATGATTTCTTGAGTCCTTTGAGGGTCTCCTTAACAACAGCACCAGCACACGTTTCTGCTTTCTTATCCCGGATGAGAGTGTTGCCTCGTTCCTCGGCCTTCTCCAGATCCTTCTCTTTCTCCTTCACCAGTTCCTCCAACTCCTGGAAAAATGACAACATAATGACAGTAACTTCCTGTGCTTTTGTGCCTGCTGGAGGAAAAAAAGTGCGCCGTTGATAAAACTACCTGGCAATCTTTCAGTGCATTCTGCACAGATGCGACATCCTCTATCCTGTGTCTCTTCTTCAGTTTCTCCTCCTGGAGTGTCAGCCATGTTTTCAAGGCTTGGACTCCATTCTCGTGCTCGAGCCAACTTCCCAAAAGTCCTTCTAAATGCTGAATCTGAAAAGAAAAAAAAAAAAACAGACACAACTCAGTGTCATGGCAGTGCAGTTGGCAGACATGGAAACAGATGAGTTACCTTTTCTGTGATGAGCCCCTGTAGTATCTGCCAACGTCTGTTCATAGCTCCAAGGCTCTCGGCAAAGTCGGTTTTGTCGCTGCGCTTTGCCTCCACGTCCTGACTGCTGATCTGCAATACCGACTGATTGACAAAGTCCACAGTCAGCTGTTTGCAGGTCAAGTCGATGCGGAACCCCTGTGAAGAGAAGAGGGTGCTGGCAATTTTCATTTTGTACCGTAATAATTTTGAAAACAAAATAAAAACTACACGGAAAACCTGACATAGTCTTTGATAACTGAATGCGTTTTCCTTTTCACCTTGTACTTTTGCAAGAAGTTCTGGACCACCTCTGAGCCCACAGCCCCGGCGATTTGGTCCTGGTCTTCGTGAATAATGTTCTCCATGAGCGTGATCCAGCTGATGAGCTCGGCGATGGCGTGTCGCGAAGCCAGCTTCTCCATTTGCAGCTGAGGGACAAAAGGTGACAGAAATGCTTACGACCACATCGGAAGCAGGCAAAGGAGCCCATCTATCGTCTTCTCTCACGGACCTGATGGAGCTTCTCTTGGACGACGGGAATGCGAGTGAGCAGCTCGGCCCACTGAGCGTCGACGTGGCCCAGGGCTGTCCTCAGAGTAGCCGTGTCCACCCGTTTCAGTCTCAGCAGCTGGTTGCCCGTGCTCAGGACGGAGGAACGCAATGATGACTTGGCATCCACCTCCTTCGAAAACTCCTGTAAGAAGTTATCCATTTATGACATTTTGGACTTGATCACAAACTTCCATCAAAATACAAAAAAAATGTGAACTTCCCACAAGAGCGAACATCAGAACATACCAGGAAGGCACAAAGATGATCCCTGACAGTCTCCAGTTCCTGAGGCACGGTGACCGACTGCGCGGTCCAAAATTCAAGTCTTTCCAGAGCCAACTGCAACCAGTGGCTTAATTCTGCAGACTCTCTTTGGTACCTAGTAAATGACAAACATGATTCAACCACAAACACGAACGCTATAAAACTTCACATTCAACTGGGGACAGAATAGAAAGAAAATGAATCTGGAAAATCTCCATACGAGCCGCACACACACAAAAAAAATCCAAAACAACGTTATTCAGGGTTACGTTTTCCTAAGTCCGACCTGCTCCAGTGTTTGAGGGTGGAATCGAAGCGGTGCAGCTCCTTGTTCACTTTGGTCGTGGACAACAGCCAGTGTTCTCCCAACTGAGTCAGCTGGCGGTCCAAGTCTAAACAGCTGACAGACAGAAGCAGCCTCTTGCCTTCCTCCAGGACCTGATACAATTGGGGCTGATGCTCGGTCAGACTGGCCTTCAAACGCTGAAACGCAACAGGTAGTTGGTGTCAAGCTTCTGGAGCTTCATGGTTTCAGAGCAATGGGCCTCATATTTTTTGTCCCAGTCAAGTGTTGAGTCTTACTTGGTAGAGACCGATCCTCTCCAAGAGTCTCTCCTCGGTCTCCTCCACCAAGCCTGCCGTGGGGATGCTGCACTCGATGGCCTCCAGCTGTCTACACAGAGCCTGGTAGTCTTCCACAAGCCTGCTCCACGACTGGCGGCGGCGGCGACAAGTGTCATCAACGCTCTGCTCTCTTCAACGAAGTACCGGTAAATGTTTTTTTTGAAAGCGCTGCTCGTGCTCACCTCCAGAATGCCCTCCAGCTCCACCCCCCTCCTGTGGGCCTGTTTGAGGACACTCTGAGCTAAAGACATGGTCTCCTCAAGGGCCTGGCTTTCTCGGGGCGCCACCAAGCCCGACACTTTGCGGTAGAAGGTCTGAGTGAGGATCATGTGGCATTCAAGAGACTGGAAGAACTCCTGATGGGGAGGGGGAAAAGGAAACATAATCATGCAGCATGGCTTGTACTTTAAACTGCAACCTGAGCACGTTTGTCCATTTGAAAAATCAAACGCGGATTGATTGAATGTTTTGAAAAAAGAATGACACCTTACTTTGTGTTTATCCAGTAACATTTGGACCTCAGTGACCGAGGCGACTGTCATTTTCTGGTCGGCGGCAATTTTGTCCTGGGCCGTGTCCACCAGGTCTGTGAGGTCTCGGAGCGCCGCCTCGTACTGAGCCTTAAGGGAGAGGGCTCGGTTCAGGCCGCTACCTCTGGAGCCCACCATCAGCAGCAGCTCTTCATATGCGTCCTGCACAACAAATGTCCATCATGTTACCAGTGCCGTCCGAGAATGTAAGCTAGTCTGGGTTTGTTTTTGTTTTTTTTCTTCTTTACCTGTAGTTTGAGGAGTTCCTGGTGGGAGAGTCGGTCAGATTGGAGCCCTTCAGCTTTGGTTTTCAGCTCGGTCACTCTCTGCTCAAACTCCTTCAGACTGTCCTCCACCTCTGATAATGTCTGCAAAGCGCACCAGAGCATCGAGAATTGGATCAAGAGTCCTGAAATATTTGAAGAACTTTGTTCATTAAATTAATTGGTTCGCTAAAATTTCTTTTTTATTGTAAACAATAAACTCAAAATATATTAAATAATACAAATATGATATTTTGTCATTTCATGTGGGTGGCGCATGGAGTCGAAATTTGATCATTCGCCATGGTTGCCGTTTCCGGCTACAGTAGTAGATTCTAATCGTTTTCATTCGACTGTGTATCTTTTTCTGTGCATGTTGGCATCCGACCTCGATCTGCTTGGCCGCAGGTCTGTCCACCGTGGCGGCTATCTTCTGTAGCAGCAGGTGTTTGCTCTCGCTCAAAGCTGTGAACAGCATTCGGAGTTCATTCTGGCACAAAGACAGCAAGTGGTGTTGACGTTAAAAAAAAAAGGGGGGGGCATGTTTACCGTCCATAATGAGATTTTTTTTTTTTTTTTTTTAAATCACAGCATCAGGACTTTATAATGAGAATGTTACCTTGAAGTTTAAGTGCTCCTGGAGTTTGTCCCTCATGGTGTCGCATTGCTGTTCAAGGGTGGAGTCCAGCAAGCCCATCCTCTCCTGCAGACCTTCCAAGGTGTCCTCCATCAAGGCTCGCTCCTCCCCTCCGCACAGCCGCCCCGCCACTCCACCCATTCGATCTCTGCACTGGTTCACCTCTCTGCTCATGTCCTTCAGATATTTACTGGTGCACTGCACGGATGAAGCGATAAGAACATGATAGAATTTGCTCACTGTGAATCACCGGTCAACCCGTTTCTTACCTCTAAATGTGCGAGATGTGTCTCTGTGTCTTCAGACAACAGCACGGGGCCCGAGAGCATCTCGTTCTCAGCGGCGTCCAACCAGGCGGAGGCGGCCGACGCTGCGGCATACAGATTCTGTTGTAGCGCCATCTCACATGAGGAGAGCGTCATCTTCTGCTCGCCGCTTTCTGCCTGCAAAGAGGAGCAAGGGGTGTTGACGCAGTGACGCAAGAAGCAGTATTAAGTGGTTTAAAAGAGATCGGTTGACCTCTTTGGTGATTCTTTCTAGAGCTTGGCTGCAGGCCTCAAATAAAGCTGTCGGCGAGCGAGAGTCCTGGCTGGTGGACTCGCCTCTGAACACCAGGCTGGGACTGGTCAGGCGGGACCGGTGGATGATCTGCGCACACACAGTTGACATGAGCGACGACTCCTGAAAATGACATACATGTTCCGCGGAATGCGAGGGAGATCGTACCGGGCTAAACTGATCCTGTTCCAATGTGTTAAGCGAGAGCTGCAGCTTCGTGCTCTGGTCTTTGTTCAGGTTCTCCCAACGTTGTCTCGCGCGGTCTCCGTGAGACAAGCTCTCTGTATCCAGCAACACTCCCACAGGGAGAGAAACCTCACTGAAGAAAGAAGGAGCAACAAGGAAATAAATACCAAATCGATAATAAAGAGATGCAGTCATTGTGAGAACGTACCCGTCCCCATTGGATGTGATCTGTTGATTGCGTAAGTCTTCGCCGACACTGGCGACTGACTCAAGCAACCTCCTCTGCTCTGCGACATGCTGCTGCAGCTCCTAAAAAACAAAAGAAAATGTGATTTTTTTTGTGTTTCAAATATGTTTAGAATGTGAAATCCATTATCCTCCTCACCCTCTGTTGGAGGAGGTTGTCATGATGCTGCTGTGTGCGCGAAGAGCGAGCCTGGGACAGCCAATCCTGCACGTTGGGGCTCTGCGAAAGCGACGAGTCCGGCTCGCTGTCATCCTGCTCCTGCAATGAACCCTGGTGGGGGTGGGATTAAAAAAAATATATGTATAAAAAAAAAGATTTATACAGTATATATATATATATATATATATATATATATATATATATATATACTTTTAAATATATATAAATATATTTATTTATATATTCATTCATTCATCTTCCTAACCGCTTGATCCTCACTAGGGTCGCGGGGGGTGCTGGAGCCTATCCCAGCTGTCTCCGGGCAGTAGGCGGGGGACACCCTGAATCGGTTGCCAGCCAATCGCAGGGCACACAGAGACGAACAACCATTCGCACTCACACCTAGGGACAACTTAAGAGTGTTCAATCAGCCTGCCATGCATATTTTTGGAATGTGGGAGGAAACCGGAGCACCCGGAGAAAACCCACGCAGGCCCGGGGAGAACATGCAAACTCCACACAGGGAGGCCAGAGCCGGGATCGAACCCGGTACCTCTGCACTGTGAAGCCGATGTGCTAACCATTGGACTACCGGGCCTAAATATAAATAAAATAATATTTATATAAAATATAAATTCGCTTGAATAATAAATATTCTTCAGGCGAATTTAATTGTGCGCAATTGTAAGTCGTGTTAAACTCTATTATTAAAAAAAAATCATAATTAAAATTAAATAAAATAGTTGTCAAACTGGTGAGAAAAGTATTGCCTGCTTCTCTCTTAAATCGGACCGACTCAGCGTTTGCGAGGTAGAATCGGGAGTTCGGACTAGAAAAATGATTGGTCATGCAGACATGTCTTGGAAAAACCTCAAAACAGAGCATTCACTCACCTGAATGTCCACCTGTTTGTCCTGCAGCATCTGCTGGAGCTCCAGCAGGCTGTCTTTCAAAGAGTGCAGCTTAACGGTGAGCTGCTCCGCCTCGCTCTTGGTCTCGGCTCGGCCCTCCAGAAGCAAGCTCTCGCTGTGCACCGACAACTCGGACAGATACGACACCTTCTGCTCGATCTCCAACAGCATGTTCTGCAAAACAGACGAAGGAGAACGGTTTTCTTCAACGTCCCATTTAGGTTCGATTAAAATGTATAGAAAAGAGGATTAAAATAAAAGTCCCCTCCTGATGCGAGATTGGGTTATAATTGAACAAAGCCATCAATAGAGAAGGATTAGTGTTGGCGCGTGGCTTTCAAGGGCCCCCTGGCTGAGATTGTAGCACTCCTAGACAACACAACGTGTCTCCATTCAAATGTTTCCCTTTGACCTTCTGCCAATCTGACAAGACCGAGAGTCTTGCAAAGCGCTCTTTGTGCAAAAAGCCTTCCAAACAATTCAAATGGAAAATCTGAGGCGCGAAGCTTCATTTGCACTGATAAAAAAACGCCCGTCCAACTGTGATCTCTTAGTCTGACACAACGAGTGAACGCTGAGGTGTTTAAAAACGACTTGAAACAACCGCACACCAAAATTGAGATTTCAAATGCGGATTTTCTAATCTCATTAAAGTACAGTTAACCGTGTGCGTGCTGGTCTGCGCTAATAATCTATGGTTTTAGCCAAGGTGCCCCACTAAGGAGATGAGGGGCTACGTGGGCGGTCTACAGGAGCCATATGTGAGTGATAATCAGCTTATTTAACCTCCGCTGACTACAAAAAACAGAAACACACACACACATGCACGCATTCCATTATTATGACGGAAAGAACAATTTTGATGCATTACAGGGCCAATTTTGTCACCCTACTATTAGCTGGTCAAATATTAACTCCCGTTGCGGCCTGTTACCATAGAAACAGTAAGAGCGCGTCGCTGTAAAAGAATGTTGGCTGGCTGTGAGACCATACATCCAGATTAAACATCTCTGACCTCATCTCCAGTCCAACAATCAACGCCGCCAGTACGTCACCTGGCAGTCAATGAGCTGCTCCTCCATGTCGAGGTCTTCGTTTTGAAGGTGAAGCGCCGAGCTGAGGGTGGCGCGGGTGCTGAGCAGCCAGTGGTCCAGCTCCTCGGCTTCGCTGTGGAACCGCTGCAACGCCTGCTCCTGACGCTGCTCCTCCAGCTGCTCGCTGAGCTTCTCCTGTGAGGAAAATGCGTATCGTGTCACACCATTTGAATATGATATCGGAAGAGTGAGAAATAAAATTCTCCCCGGGACGTGCATATAATTAGCGGCTCACCTCCAACAGTTGCCGTTTCCCGGAGGCCTTCATCCTGATGGTGGCCATTCTCTCTCCCAGCACGGTAAGGGTGGACCGCAGTGCCAGCTGGTGGGCGGGCTCGCCGTTGCCGTCCGCCAGCTCCTCTGAGAAGCACGTCTGCAGCTCGCCAATCTCGTCCTGCAGCATCAGGATCTCGTCCATCAGAGCCTGGTTGAGAGGAGGAATGTGGGAGAGGTTTTATGGATGCAAAATTAAGCAGCAGAGATGACTACTGTTCGTTCTCGTCTTGCTGATGGATGGACGGAGCCGTCGTCTCTCACCTGATGTGTCGCCATCTGGCTCTCGGGGCTCTTGCTGGGCTCCAGGCCTTCGCCGAGCGCCGCCTCGATCGACTCCATCTTGGTGGAAATGGACTGCAGAGACTCCTGGTAGTGCTGCTGTCGCTCCAGGGCTTCATACAGACTCTTTTGCTTCTCGCTGATCTGGGGCGCGGCAAAAGAACGTGAAAAACGCCGTATATGCGCAACTTCTTTTCAAATCAGGTCGACGTCACCCTACCACATTCTTGAGAGTTTCCCAGGATCTCTGTAGGTCATCCAGGTTGGCGGTGCCAGGTTCCAAAGACGGGTCGTAGAGCTCCTGGAGGGCAGTTCGACTCAGATCACCTCGACCCTGTTACATGACGGCACGGTAAGTGCGGAAATATATTGAATGGAAATAAATTTAAAAAAGGATTTTTAATTCAAATTTTAAGTTAAAAAATGTGTAAATAATGCTACATATTAACTATATTTGCTCACCCTTGACATAAGAGAGCCATCTCAACTCAATAAGAAGTAATACTTTCGTCTCAGCAAATGCTAATCGCACTACTGGTGTTATTTTCACTCTAGCATCTGACGGAGGTCTCATGAGAGTAGTTTGCACCTTTTTTGTCTCCAAATACAGCACACTTGAGTTTGACCTTGCTGACAGGGTTGAAAGGCTTCAGTCACATCAGCGAATCACTCATGCCACGCCAACCAGATGTGTGTTGAATATCATAAAAATAAAAAAGTGATACTGTACTGATAGATTTCTGGTGTCAAAATCTTGATTTTTCAAGAGCAAAGTGGTGCGTATTAGATTTTAAAAGAATATGGAGGGTGATGATGTGAAGAGCTGGCAGGCCAAGCAGGGTGCAGGGAGGGAGGGGGGGATTTGTGGATGCGGATGGGTAGTACCTGGTTAGGAGGAGCATCGGCGTTAGCCCCAGGGGAGGGGGAGCGGCAAGCAGGGGGAGAGGAGACCTCGCTGTTGGTGCCCTCCTCCCCCGACTCCTCGGTCACAGGGGAGAGGAGCGTGTGGCAGCGGCCTGCCGTCATCTGACCACACCAAAAGAAGCGGGAGGAGGCGGGGGATAAAACGGGAAACATAGGACAGGAGAAGGCCAATTGAAAAGAGTGAGACAAAAGAAAAATAAAAAAAGGGAAAGCAAGTGCGAGAATCAGCTTGAAACTCAAAGCGGGAGTGCAGGTAGAACAGGTTGCAGCGGGGACATTGTTTGATAATTGTACGGGGAACAATCAAAAAGCTGTCTGTGTTGCTGCCCAACAGCAGCCAAGACACAGACACACACACATCGCAGCAGCTCTTGTAACGGATCTCATTGTCACACGCTGGCGGCATGATTCCTCCCCCATAACAACTTGTTGTCAACAATATGCTTCTACTTTTCGAATGTCATGCAAATCAGCGTTGCACGCTGGTAAATATGATGCATGTTGGTTGGCATTACACTCGTGGTTAAAAAAAGGCGCAGTTATGTGGTCGTTCAGATACACAGCTGGAGTTGTATGCTTACTTTTACAGGCAACTTCAGGTCAAAGCTCCATTTTTTTTTTCCAAAGAACGGTCTCTCAAGGCAACATTCACTGTATTGCTTGAGGTGAAATCAGCCCATGGTGCAAAAAAATGGCTACAGAATGCTGCTCTAAGAAATATAAACTCAAAGACATGTGATGCAATCCAACAGACGTGACTTATGAACTACAAATCACAAAATACAGCTAGTGAAAGGAAAGTCCCGGGTGTCTGCATGCATGCATAAGTAGCGACACAAAAGTCAAGCATGAGCTGACGCCTAACTGCACTGGTTTTTGGCACTTCACAACTTTGCTAAACTCATTCGGGGGGGGGGGGGGGGCATGTTCAAATACGCGGGACGCTTTCCCCGGGCTTGATGATGCAATGCGGCGCAATGGAGGCCATCAGCATGCAAAGTTTGTTCTTAGCTACGTGCACACTAGGTCAACAAAGAAGATCCTGAAGACTAGAGTCACTCAACTATCATCCTGTTGTGCCACTTACACACACACACACACACGCACACGCACACACACACAAAGTGATATCCTGTTTCCTGGCACAACACAGAGCAGACAGCAGTGACAAGGCCACGGAATGCTAGATGTATACGGTGGGGTGAGATTTCCAAACACAGCAGGATAATGAATGAAAGAGCAAAAAAGTGCACACGCAGGGACACACACACACCCACACACACAGACACACACACACACACGCACAGAGGCACACAGGAAGGAAGAAAATCTCAATTTGATGTATGACTCAAGAGTTTCCATACTGCAGTGGAAAAGGATTGGCTGAATAAATATATTGTAATTTCTAAAAGATGGCGAATTAGTTGGTTAATAGGAAAGTATCACATTATTTATTCAAATAATTGTTGCTGTCAATAACAAGGTAAACAACTAATAATGGTTTCTTTTCAAAACTCATTTCACGAAGATCCAAGTGGTCATTGAGAGATAATATACATTAAAATCTGTATTTGTTGTTTTGCTGCACTTTTTCAAAGCAGACCAACTTGACAAAGCAAAACAGCGAATGGGTGAGTAAGAAGATTAATTGGGTAAATAGAGGCAACGGGCAAAATGTGTGTGTCGTAATAAGAGGGCTGCCTTTGAGGAACAACACACCCTTTTTTATTACGTTTCTGTTGTAGAAGATGCCGTCACACACACAAGAGACACACACGCACAGACAGACACACACCCAAGATGTGTGAGGGACCTCTGCCACTCACCATGACGACCGAGGGGTGCGCAGGAAGCTCCTTGTCGCCGGCTCCTCCGGCGCCGGGCATGTCGTCGTCACTCAGGTCGTCGGAGAGGCCGTCCGCCTCGCTGACCGTCAGTAACATGGTGGCATGCTTGGCCTTCACCGTTAGCATCTTGCACTTGGAGTGGAGAGAGGCGATCTGCTCCTGGTAGCCGTGGATCTTCTGGGCCAGCTCCTGTCATAACATACCCACGGCAACAGAGAAGCCGCCACCCCACCCGAGGGGGTCAGCTACTTCCTGGTTCAAAAGGCAAATTTTTGCCAGTTGTCCGCACGCTGAATGAGACGCCGGCGTGTCCGGAGCAAACGGAGCATTCTCCTCCCTTTCCCAACCTCTGGTTTTTGGAGCGTTCGCATGGAAAGACAACAGCTCTGGCTCTGCTCTCTCTCCTCTGTATCTCTGAGCCAATCAGAGCAGAGAGCAGGCGTACGATTCGTGAGGCGGCGGTCGGGCTGACGGGAAGGATTTGGGCTTGAGCGAGACGGCGAGAGAGAGCCAACCGAATTCAAAAATTCCTTCAAACCTCAGAAAAAAAGTACAGGGGAAAACAGGAAGTGATGTCACCGTCTGCCTACCCGCTTTCTTCCCTTCTCTGCCAATCCCCAAGGCAGATTCCTTCTGACAAAAGGGAGCAAGCGAAGAGAGGAGTGTTTGGAGGAGTGACAGACATGGTGTCAGGTTTCAGCTGCGGTATGAGAGTGAATGGCGGACACCGCCCCCCCCCCCCTCCCTCCTCTTCTTACTCGACCCCGAGCGCCGCAGATGGTCAACTCACATATAATCAGGTCACGTGACTAACTAGGCCAGCGGTCGATGCGAGGCGCTCGGCTTAAGAGGCCAACCGCAGGCATCAGAGCGCCGCGGTGATGGGAGGAGGTTTCAGTCGCCGGCGAAGCGAGGCAAGGCAAAAAGGCTGAAAATAACATCAAATCAAAGCGCTCGCTTCCTGGAATGGGCGCTTGTTTCTCTGCGCGCCCGCCTTACGTTTTGAGCTCCTGCAGTGGGAGGGTGGGTGGGAGCAAAACGCAGCGTCATTTCCCTGGAGCACAAAGTTGGGCTCCAATACCGCAGTTGAATTGAAGCATTTGAAACACTGCGACCAACAGGAATCTGCAGTATCAGATAAAGTCCAAATATCTGGCTGGCTTGATAAAGGCACACAACATGACTTTTTTTTTCATTGCAGACACGGCATGTTGCAAGAGTATGCGTATACTGTTAATTTGTGGCGTGGGTAAAGTATGAAAATTCTTCAGGCGGCGAGTCTAACCATTCATCCACTTTGCTAACCAAAATAAAGACAAGACTGTGCAAGTGTGGCGACTTTTTAGATGCGCAGCCTATTTCCTGTACACATACGCTGACAAAATAGTGCAGGAAATCCACTTCCTGTTGATCTCCTTTTTTGAGGTTGCAGACTGAGAAAAATCACAACCATAATTTATCTTGTGAAGCCCAGCTGTATTAAAAAAATCCGCCTCATCATACGAATTTTTGCCTGGTTCTTCAAGTTCTTCCCCGCAAAGTCACAAACTCACCTCATGATGGTGGATCTGTGCCTGAAGTTCTTGAATGTTGCTGGTGCAGACGGGTCGGTCCTGAATGATCCGGTGGGCGTCTTCTATTAACCTCTGCAAGTTCTTCACCTCCAGCTCATACTGTTCATATTGCACCACAGCCTCCTGGACAACAGCGCATGATATCGATGTTCATTTACGTACACATGCTCTATCACCCTAAATTGTTTGTGACGCTAGAGTTATTTGTCCTCTCCAGTCTCCAAGGACCCTTCCTCTAATGACGAAGCCTCACGACAATGAGCTTAAAGGTAAATCAGCCCAGAAGCAAGGGGATTTGGAGGGTAATACCACTATGAGGGAGCTCAACAGAAAAGCCAGATATTCCTAACTAGACCTTAGTGAGACAAATGTCTAATAATAATAATCACAGTCATATCCTAAATGAAAATACAAACTCCATCATGCCCACTGAGTGGCCTTTACCTGCAGGATGTTGCACTGCTGGATGGTGGTGTGTTGCAGCTGGCTGGTTTCCTGCTGCAGGCTCTGCGCTGCGCGGCAGACGGCCAGATCGGCCACCACCTCCTCTGGAAGTCGGAGGGCGCTCTGACACCGTTGCACGGCCGTCACCTGCCGCTTGAAGCCGTCCATCTCGGCCAGCAAACGCTGAAGGGGAGGAGGAGTCGGGCGAGTATTTATTAAACAAGAACCCACATATGTGACGCCGCTTATCGTCTTTACTTGTCTCTGTGTGAGTTGCTCTCTCAAGCTGAGCCGGTTGAGATCGGGGGAAGCCAGGGTGACTTGGACCTGGTCCACCGTGGTGTGGAGACTCTTCACCTCGGCTTCCAAGTGCGATATGTCCTGAGGAAAGAAATTGTATGATAGCCAATTTGGCGCCATCAGAAGCAGGACATAAATAGAGGAACAACTGTGTCATGTTGGGACAACTACAAATTAAAGTCTTGACAGAACCCAATGAGTCGCTTTGCCTGACATTTGGAAGACATAACCTGTGTGTCTAAAATTGGTGTTTCGCAGGGGTCAAATGACTGTGGACCTGAAGAACTGCGCAGCCCTAAGCCAACTTACCAGTGAGGCTGGGGGGGGGGGGGGGGGGGGTTCTGTCTCCATAGAAAGGAGAAAATGTAAAAGGGATCATGTGGTCTGATGAGTCCAGATTGACCCTGTTCCAGAGTGATGGGCCCATCAGCGAAAGACGTAATCCAGATGTCATGCTTGTTTACCATACAAGCCTGCAGGGGGCAGTGCTTGCTCCATCAGCCAGGTTTCTCAATTCGAAAACATTAATCGAGTCTCCCCCTCACCCTCAGAATAAGGTCAACTGACAACATGGATGTAATGAATGAGCATCAATGGAATATTTTTCTATCCTAATGGCACTGACATCACATTGACATCACGAATGACCTCTAACGCTGAAAGAACGGCTCAGGGAGTGTGAGAAATAATGTTTGCACATGGATGGCGAGCTTAACACTCTTTGCAATTTCAGCTGCTGTATTTAAATCAATTAAGTTTGTGACAAAATTGCATTTTATTGAGACACACAAATGTCTATTATTGTGTTTGAAAAATACGTTATTGCTCATTCTTAATGCGTGTCACAAAGAAACGTTCTTGTGAGGCAAATGCGGCTCGTGTGCATGTCAGCAGTCTCATGACAAAACCAACATGCCACGAGCAAATGTAAACAGTCGCTTGTACGGATGGCAGGTTTGTGGGACACGACTCACTGCCAGCAGGGTTCAACATATGACTGCAGTCAATCATGTGGATGCAGTACCTAGACGCGCCACATGGAGGCACTGTTGATATGTAGCTGTGTTCGCAATCAGTTTGTGGCAATTTGTGTCAAAGCAAAAGAAAAACTGCCAATCAATTTTTCATGTGCTGACTGAACTTTCGCAAAAGATAAATTTTCCCTATTCACATGATGCAGTATGTGGTGAAGCGTGCTATCACAATCCTGTCAGCCTGGTGGTGGTGGTGGTGACCAATGCTTTACCTTCACAGCATCCTGAAGACTCTGCAGGCGAGTCTTAACCGCCAGCTGCAGCTCCTCTGTGCGTGCGCTGAGCTGCTTCACCTGCTGACTCCACCTTTTGGTCGCCAGCACATCCCCCAATTGCGCCTCCCATTCTGCCAGGGCCTCCAGGTCGCCATGGAGACCGCGACACTCCCTCAGCAACACCTAACACCCGCAGAAGCGTAAATTACATGAGAGAATGGGAGGAGACTTCTCGGGCTGTCAAATGGCACTAATTAAGGGTGCTGAATGCTGTTCAAGCTGACATTCAGCAAGAAATGAGAGTCAGGGACTCCAATTAGCTGCACATATGTCTGTTGTTTTGGCAAAGTGATTAAGGGTTTCAGAAACAGAATGCATTTCAAACATTCATATACTGGGATTTTTTGGAAACAGATGAGAAAAGCAATTACAAAATATAATTGAAAGATTATTTTTTTAATTGGCAAAATATAATAAAGCTGTAAAGGCATCCAGTAAAAATAATTAAGACTCACCTGATAGGCTCGAATTTGCTCTTGTAGCTGCGATATTGGACTCCAGACAACGCTACCAGAGAGCAGACGCTCCGCTTTTTCCACCCAACTCAAAATAAATTCCTTCACGCTTTGATAGTCTGCCAGCTGCTTCTCTGCCTGCTCGGGGTTATAAGGACAAGACGGAGGAGAATGTACAGTAGGATTAATTCAATTTAAGACATCAAAATCTGAATAGTCTTGACAGGAAAAGTGTGCGAAAACAAAGAAGAAATTTAAACTGCAACGATGTGTGGGCATCACTGTGGTTGGAGTCACCCTTCTTGCGGACACCCCCTCATATTCAAGGTTCAGCATTCACAAATTCCCACATTGGCTAATTTATTTTGGAATTTGTCCTCCATTTATTACTGAGAGATTCCGCCATTCGCTGTGTTAATTGGCGCCATCTGGTGGTACTTTGGTGATATTTCTCGGTTTAAATCACAATGTGTTGGGTCGTCATTGAAAACATTTCTAGCACTGACCCTTTTTAGTCTGTTGCTTCTGTCCTGGACCTGCTGCGTGACGTGACGCTGTGCTTCGGCCATTTTGGTCACGATGTCGCCCAGCTGCTTGCAAAGCAGGGGATTCTGCTCGCCGAAGTCCTGCACGGCAACCGCTAGCTCGGCCAAGGTGTGAGCGCAGCACTCGCACTCCTCGCGGAGAATCTGCGGGTGGAAAGGGGATTTGTGATGCCCTCACAAAATGGGGGACCAACTGCAATACAGGTGGCCGCCTTGAGATACGAGTTTCATTTTCATCGCAGAACACAAAATCATCTTTTAGGGATAGGTTTTGCAGGAATAAGACGGGACGAGGTGAATTTGAGAATTGTGAAGCACAAATATATGGGTGGGGGGCGGTGGTGGTGGGGGGGTTTACAACAAAGTGAATTCCATTTGAAGGCAGAGTCCATTTTGTGCCAACGTTTGACACTCGTTAACCTTAACATCTGCCCAATAGCTAGCTAATTTAACGGGTTAATGAGTTGCTAATTATTCAATCGGTCAGGTTGATTACCCTGTTCTCCTCTTTGGCCTCCTCCAGACTGGCGCCCTTGATTTCAAACCTCAACGTGATGCTCTTCAGCTTGCTCTCCGTGTCCTTCAGTCTGCAGCGGAAGTCCTCCTTCACGTCTCGCGTCTGCTGCACCTCCCGTTCTCTGGCTTGGACCTGGAGCACCAGGATGGAAGGTAAACTAATGCAGCAAATATTCCAGTATTACGTGTGGCCCGGTCGAGACGCTCACCTGGTCTTCAGCGGAGCCCAGAGCCAGGGTCACCTCAGCCAGCTGCATGCTGAGCTCCGACGGGAGACCGGCCTGCAAGTCGTGGTACTTGGACTGCTGCATCTCAGTCATGCGCTCCACGCTCTGACGTCTGCTGATGACCCCGCCGTGAGCGGTCTGCGACATCACCCCCCAAAAAAATTAATAAATAAATAAAATGGGCGTGAAACACATTGCTTGCCTGACGATATTGTGCGTGCATGCGTTGACATTTGACCAGCACCTCCAGCTCTTGTAACAGCGTGTCGAGGTCCGCGGTGGGGCTCAGGAGCAAGCCTCGAGTATCTTGAATCCAATCTTTGACCGAGCTCAGCTCCCTCTCCACCTCTTCTCTTTCTCTCAACTCCTGTTGCACCTGCACCCTGCTGCCCCGAACCTGAGACATGAGGCTTGAAAAGACAAAAGAGGGGAAACCATTTTCAAGTCAAATGAAGTTCATTTGCATCCCTGAATAAATAATAAAAAATAAGAATGATGTGCGCCATATATGCATGGAATACAAATCAATTTCAAAGCAACACCCACCTTTCATACTGTTCTTGTAAGCGTTTAATCTCTTGCATGCATTGTGATTCCTGGTGGCCGTTCTCCATCTTCCTCTGCACCGCTTCTTCCTGATCCTCATCTCCTCTCAAGCGGTGGATGTGCTGAGCGAGCAGAGCCAGGATCGACTGCTCCCTTTCCACCTCCCGGGCGAATGAGTCATGGTACTCCATGAGGGTGTGGAGCGCCGCCCTGGTGGCCGCCTTCTCCACGGTGCTGTCGGGGACGCGGCGGCGGAGGTCCATCGAGACGGAGCGGACTTTATCCATCTGAGGACCACGTAAAACCGATGTCACACTTAACGTGCTTGCTTTCATTTCTTTTTCGTGTTCAGCAAGAAATTAACGTTGCAGATCAAGCCAGCCAAAACGAGTGAATACAATAGTGGTATGATGTTAGATGGGAAACTCAGTTCACAATTCCGTGAAGAAAAGTGGGGCAAAAATCCTCCCGCGGGATGTGAGAGACTCATCATAAGTCAATGCAATTGCTTGATTTCAATTAGTGCTGTCGAGAGCGGCACGCGCGGTTGATAGTGGGAAGTTCAACGCTCGGACTCAGTGCATGGAATGACATCATGGCTATTTCAACAAAGAGCTCATAGACAAGCGAGGGGACAACCGAAAAGTGCCACATGTCAGGAAGGAGGTGCCCCCCCCCCTCATTTTGACCTCATTTCCCTTTTAGGCCGCGGGGCTTTGTGGGAATTCTTAACAGCTGACACGTTCACGTTCAAAAGAGCGGCCGGCCGCGTGATACGCGTTGGAAACGACTGGCCCGCAGCCTGGAGTTACATCACAGACCAGCAACCGGTTTTGCCGCTGTTTGACCCAAATCAGTATGAAGACACATTTACAGGGAGAGGCAGCAGCTGCTTGAGAAAAATCCAGAAAAATGTTAACCTGCTCCACTTCCACATCAGCTGATTTTGCCAGAATTTTAGAGCAGGATTTTTTTTTCTCTCTTCCCATTTCTAAGCATTCCCAAATAATTTTGCCCAGCGACTGGATATAATCCTAACCTTCTCTGTGATGTTTCTCCATTCCTGCGCAGTGTCCTCCAGAGCCCTCTCCTGGGCTCTTGCCGCGCCGTGAAGCCTATTCCAGCGTCGCCATAACGACGAGAGCACACAAGTGATAACGGCCACGTCGGTGTTGGCGACGAGCCGCTCTAACTCGACTGCCTTCTCCTTCAGAGAGTTGAGGGTTAATTCCTGCAGGTCGGCCTGGGTGACCAAAGACTGCGGCAGGAAAAAAAACCAACAACACAGAGGCACTTGTCTTAATCTCTCTTAAGATCTCTTAAATGTGTGTCTCCCACCTTGTATTGGTCACACTTGTCTTCCGCCTGCTGGAGACTGTCAGCTTTGGCCGTGAAGAACGTAGCCATCTTGCTCTCTGCGTCATTCATCTGATCGACGAGACTCTCTCTCTCGTCTTGGAATGAAGCCCAGAGCGATGCACATCTAAAAAAAAAAATAATAATAAAAGAAGTGGTATAAGTACACTCGCTCACCACAAAATTTGTCTCTATGAATTGCAGCTTTTGCAAAAATAATCAAGCTACATTTTCAATCGCAGATTATCTCAAGTATAGTAGCCTAGATAGATGATGTCAATTTTAGTAGCACACTATTAGAAGTCAGAGAATAAGCGACGCTCATGGACAGATGAGTAAATCGTCACCTTTCGTGGACTTCTCTGCTGGCCTCCATCTGCTGTCTGATTTCCGAGCTCCTCCGTTGCGCGGCTTCAATTTCTCCTCTGAGTTCATTCGTCACCCGAGTGTCCTCAAGGAGCTCCCGACTCATCATCTCCTCCAAGACAGCCGCGAGGTTCTTCTCCTGAGTGTTGATTTCTTCCAGGTTCGGTATCCAGTCCGCGTGATGCTCGAGCTCCATGCCGACTACGGTCGTAGGCTGGAGGAAATCAGCTGTGCGATCCAGACATTTCTGCATGGACTGCAGCGATGAGCGATACCTCCGGACCAGACTTAGAACTTGATCCAGTGTCACCTACGGCATGCAGATGATTAACATCATTCAGTAGCAGCCAATTCTGGACCAAGTCTGAAAAGACGTTGATAAACGTCTTTGGGAGTGAATGAGTTAAGAAGGTACATCTGGGTGGCAGAGTGATTTCAGAGTGCTACGAGTAATCGACCAACCAGTGGGAAAAGCAACGCCAGTATCGAATGAACTGACTTACCTGTTTGATGCTAATTTCCTTTTGGACTTCAGCCGCCAGTGTCTTCAGCTCCTCCAGTTTCTGCGCTACATGATTGGGAATAGTTTCCTTTCTGCTGCGAAACATTTGCTCCTCTCGACTAAACAAGGCATGGATGATCTTCAATCTACTCTGCACTTCTTCTTCCGCGACGCTCACTTTGCGCATTTTCTCCTGCACCTTCACAACTTTGGCTTCCGTTAAGGCCAGCGGTTCCCGCAGAGTCTCTTTTACGGCATTCAGCCATTCTGACGTCTTTTCCATTTCCCTCATGAAGCCGTCGCATTGCGTGATGTCATTTTGGCTTTCTTCGACACAGCGTTGCACATCTGAGCGTAAAGACTGCAGCGATTCACGCCGGGCTGTCATTTCCCGCAAGGCGGCCGGGTCAAACCTCAAGCCGAGATTGTCGTCCATTTGTTGGCTACATTCGTTGGCCTGAGAGGAAACGGCATCCAGACGTTCGAGTAAGGCGTAAAGAGATGCCATTTTATCCATGAGATTCATTTCTTTGTCCAACCTGAGTGTCTTCAGATTGTCTTTGGTGGACTGAAGTTGCTGGTCAAAGCCGTTCAATAGTACGTTATGCTCCGTTAATGTTTTTAAGGCCTCATCCAGACGTTTAAGAGTCTTACTGGTTGCACTTTTTAACGTACCGTGAAGACGGAGCAGTCGACGCGTTTCCTCAATTCTGAACGCGTGGCCCAGACAGAGCAAGCCCTCGTTTTTACCGTGAACTTCTCGCACTGCGCTGCCGACGTGCTCTAAACCTTCACCGATTTTGCGATAGTCATTCATTAAGCGAACGAGCTCCTCTTCACTTGTACTGATCGTCGTCTTCTCCAGATTGTCAAACTGCTCCCGTAGTCTCTCCACGGTGTTTCGAGTCACCTCCAAAAAAGTGCAGAATTCCTTCCGCTCGAGGATTAATTGCTGGAGCCGGTCTTTTTTCTCTTTGGCGAGGGCCAGGATGCCGTTGTACTGTTGCGGGAGGGCGTTGAGCCGCTCGTCCAGGTAGCAGTGGTCGATCTCGTTGAGAGTGGGAAGGATCTCCTGGCCTATCCTCTGCACTATCAGAAGGAGGTTCTCGTTCTCCGACGCTTGTTCCAAAACTTTTTGTAAGGCGGACAGATGCGCTTGCATCTGCGAGCTGTCCTCAATGTCGCTGAGGTTGATTTCAGGGAAGGTGATGGTTTCCGCCTGCCTGAGCCACTGACAAGTTTTGTTCAGGTCAACCTGGAAGTACTTCCTGGAGGTCAAGGCTTTTTCCAAGGTTGTGACACGCCGGCTTGTTCTCCGGAGGGCCATTTCGAAGGCCGCCTGCAGCTCCTGGAGCTGTGCCAAGGTTTCCTCTCGCTCTTTATCCGTGGCATCCCTCTCCAGCTCCCGACCTTGAACCCAGAGAGACGCCAGCTCCCCCTGGTACGCCCGAAGGGCGCTCTGGATGCTCCGACACGCGGCAGCCTCTTTCGCCAGGTCTTCCGGGAGGAGCGCAATGTGGTCATCTATCAGAGCCTTGCTCTCCTGTTCTTCTACCCAAGAGAGGGCTCGGCTAAGACCCTGAAGGAACTGCGTCCTTTCGGTGAAGGCCTAGAGAAAGATAATTATAGATTGAGAGTTGCGCGTCTTCATTGTAGAGCAACTACATTGTAGCTTGCGGTATATTTACAGTTTGAACTATTATAGGCGATTGTAAACAACCTGTAAAATTACTTTTTTGCTCTTCGACTACTGTAGGCTGTGATCGATTAATCAGGATTTCAATCGTAGGATAAAATAAAAGGTATTTTACCTTGCTGAGATACTTTCTCCTTTGGGTCACCTGGGCCTCCAACGCCTCCAGTTCAGTCTGGGCTTGTTTGACAAGCTCCTGCAGGGATTTCCTCTCACTCAGCCCCAGCCCGGAGGCCACGGCCTGCGCCTCGCTCACCGCTCGAGCGAGGAGCTGCTGTTGAGCCTCCAGTTCCACGCACACGCTCAGGTGGTCGAACAAGAAACTCTGGGCCAGGTCGGGAGGCGGGCTGGTCTTCAGTGCCGAGGTGAGCGCGGGCCGTTGCTCTTCCGCCCACTCGCGGGCGTCCCTCAGCTGGGTTTCCACCTGCGTCAGATCCTCGAGGGTTTGCGAGGAGTCCTGGATCTTCTGTTGGATAAGAGCCTCAAGCTGGGCCCAGCGCTGCTCGAGATGAGCCACCTACAGAAGGTGAACCGAGCGTTGTTAGCTTTACAAAGATGAAAAATTCTGACACAGTTCTGAAATGGGAAGCTACGTTACCTGTTGTTTGACCAGTTCCTTGTCCAGCAGGCTTATTCGAGGCAGGATGGCTTGCTTCTGCTCGCGGAGATCTTCTAGTGTTCCGCGTTGCTCCATAAGATCGCTGGACAACTTCCTCAGAGCTCCGAGATGCTCCCTTGTGCTTTCAGTGTCAGCCCTGTCCACAGACAATTTTGAATTTCTATGACATGGTAGTTTTATTTCATTGGCAATTATGAACGTTTGAGAAACTAATATTTACGACAGTATAATGAGTAAGACGCAAGAGTTATGTGGTTGGTACCTCGCGAGGTAGTCCCACTCCCTGGACACTTGATGGAAAAGCTCCTCGACGGCGGCCACGCTCTCCTGGTACTCGCCGCTGCACTGCATGTCCTCCCCTCGCTCCGCCTCCAGCTCTTCGGCGCGATGGGCCATCTCCATCGAGATCCCGCGCAGCTTCTTGGCGTCCCGCGTGGCGGCGCAGTCCCGTCCATGCGTCAGCCGCTCGATGGTCTCGATCAAGCGGCTTACCTCGGACTGCCTTTCCCTCACCTGCTGGAGGAACTCCTGCGAAAGATTGATTGGGAACTTGGAACTTCACGACAGTCGCAAAACCGGTCCGCAGTTTCATATTTATAGAAGAAAAACTTTTCCTCCTCTGATGGTTACTCCAAAAATTGTTCACCATCATGAGCAGTGAAGCTTAAATGCACACCTGTGCTTTGTCCAGCTGGTTCTGTGCAATTCTGGGCTCGAGCTCCAATGGACATCTGATGAGGTTCTCAAGTTGCTGCTCAGTTTCTCTAAGCTGCACCTCCAGATCTGTCTTGTGCTCCTCGACGCCCCTCCAGCTCTCTGCGATCTTCTCGCAGAGCAGCCTGCGCTCATCGATCTGTGAAACAAAAGGAACTGTAGTTTACACTATATACAGCAATTTTTTTTTAAGTCTCATTTCAATGGTATGCCTTTGGGTTTCGAGGAAGGCCCTGAACCACGACCTTTAGCTCTAAAATATGTTTTGATGTGAAGCTACCAACCTGGAGTTTGACCTGCTGGATGGCGGTAGCCACCTCCTGTACCGGAAGAAGTGAGAGGTCGCAGGAGGAGCACACAAGTTGAAGGTAAGTACTGGCCTGCTCCTGGAGGGCCCGCTCCTGCTTCACCTGGCCAAACAAGTTCATGGTCACTCAACGGTAGCGCAAGACACTTCATTCGTTCACTGATTCATCAATTAAGAGAGAGAGAGATGTGTTCCCGACCTGCTGAAGCGCCTCCTCCAGGCTGAGAGGGGTTAGTACGGGAGTTTCTGGCTCCCGGGACGCGGACGTCAGCCAAGTCTTGCACTGCTGCAAAGTGTCTTGGAGACTGACATGTCTCTGTAGCTCATGGTTCAGACTCTGATATACCTAGAAACCATTTCAGGAGTTCAAAATGCACTTAATGGAAGCTCTATTACAAAAAAAGTTTACGACTTATGTTGACAGTGCACATTATATCTTGTGTATGTAATTGAGGGGTGTGGCTTTGTTTCGGAGGAGGAATTAGTCAAGGGAGGCTACTAACTCTCATTTAAATGATAAGATTGTGATTTTTTTAAAAGGACATGCAGCATCTTATTTGACAGGTGTTGAATGTGGAGGCGTCCATATCCTCATAAACAGCCGTGTCTGATTGAAAAGAAAGAAAGAAAGAAAGAAAAAGAAAGTGGGAGGAGGAAGGGATGCATTGGCACACTGCCTGGATTTTTTTTGGCAACGGCTCCAAAGCTGGCAATGTGGCAAGTGGCAGGCAGGATATTAGAGCTTACGTCGGAAACGCATTTGGCAGATAAAATGGTTGGGAGGGTTTACAAATTGAGGAGAAGCCAGCAGTGTGGCTGGATCACACAATGCCAGATTGGTGTTGGGGGCGGAGGACCAACAACGGTAGTGGTGGCGTCTTGGGAGGTCAGTGATGATGACAGAGTGCAAGTTGCCAAAACGGCAGAGTGGCGCTGGATTATGGTGCCGTTGAACAGTTGCTGTCATTTGGCGCAAGCATGAAAACTGTGGAGTTGACAGGGGATATACGGGGGATTAATATGGCCAGATAGAGTTGGCGACTTCGGCTGGCTGGTTTCATCTCGGTGCGGTTACTGTCAGCCGGCATTGTGGCCTCCCTGCTGGCGGTGAAGGAGCATCGTCAAGAGACGGTTTAAGTGTCGCATTGGGTTAGGATTAAGTGCGTGTTTTGGTGGCGCCGCTGAATTGACACCGATGTTAGCCGAGTGTGACTCTGCATCCACGTGCGGCCTTATTTGCCACGTACAGAGTAAACGGTAAAAGATTACGCATCCCCATTCAAATGCCAGCTGTTTGTGAGAAATACAAAACACAACCGTGCAACTCACAATTGTGAATTTGAAACAATGTGGTTGCGCGAGTGTTCACACCCACTATTACCCATGATGTGGTTGCATGCAGCACATTCTAACTCATGTGAAATGAGAGTCCGCACACACCTTCCACAATGGAAAGTGCCCGTGATGGACGCAAATAAAGTTCAGCTGTTTTAGTCAACGTTTCCTGACATTTTTTTATGGCATACACCCCCATACACACAAGCCTGTAAGAATAAAATTTGCTGCTGTGGAAAAAAAGTCCATGTAGATAAAATGTATTTGTTTGCTTCAAAGCCCTTCCTCCCGTCTTACTCACCCTCTGCGCCGTGCTGCAGATGGCAGAGTAGCTGTCTCTGATGCCTTGTTGGTGCGCATGGACCTGCTGTCTCAGCCGACTCTGCACGCGCTCGTCGCAGCCGTTCGCCAGGTGGTGCCCGCACTGCTTCAAGCTTGCCAAGCGCTCCTCAAAGCCCGCTATGTCCTCCATGATGGCCTGGGAAGGACAAAAGGAGACATCGGGTAGCGCAGGGGACTGGTGTAGCGGCGCAACGTCGGCATGTTCGAAATGGGTCAGCGACAGACTGATGGCACACGAGGTGGTCTCGCAGGCTATTATATATTGCAAAGATCACGTTCATTTTGGGAGGGCTTAGGCGGCGTTTTGGGGTCTTTCGGAAAGCGCTCAAAAATAGGTGTGTGTGTGAATAAGTGAACTGGGAATATGGTGGGGATTACTATCATCAGTGTGTATATAGGGAAAAAAAGTCCTGGTGGTCACCTTGTGCCTGGCTAGCTGTTGAGTGGCTGCCTCCAGGCTGCGGCTCACGCTGGGGTCAGGCGTCACCATCCGACTGGACATCTGCAGCAGCCAGCGCTCCACCTCCTGCAGCTCGTTGTGGTACGCTTCCTGCTCCTTCACTTGGCCCTCCAGTTGCGTCACGTGAGCCTAAGAGACAAGACGATGATGAAGAGTCAAGCTGAAATATCTTCTATTTCACTTTTTATTTTTGCATACCATGGCCATGTTACAGAGGTCGGTGTAGTCCTTTTGCAGCCTGTTCATTTTGTCCCGGACCGAGGGGTAATGGACGGATGCCAGCAGAGCGTCGCCTTTCTCTACCACCGACCTGATGGAGCCATCGTGGGACTGAACCGTCTGCAGCAGAGTCTGGAGGGCAAACAAAACAGTCTATAGTCTTACCACAGACAACCTCGACACATCAGGCATTTACAGAGAACCCAAAGAAATGTGATTTCATGCACTAACCACAATCAGATAATTCAATGTGTGATGACATGAGCGCCAGAAGGACATTAATTGCCTGCAGCACAACAGGGCTTCATGAGTGTAAAACTTCACATCCCTGTTGTGGCGTTACAGCATTTCCTTCCGCAAAAGTGTCGTCACGGCAAACAATGAGGCACTCCAAAGCAACCACGTTACATCATAGCCTTGGTCCATGCGCTGGCTGTCAAATCAGACTTAATAACAAGCCCTGCACTTCCCCAAAAACACTATTCTGTCTTTCTCTGCGTGACATGCACTCACTCAAGAACAACGATATAGCGGCGCTACACCAAGTTCTTTTACAGTGCGGGAGAGGCAACTCGTGCCGGGGCCCCGGTGACACAATTGGGCCCAGTTTAGCCACGCCCCCAAAATTCTGATAAACTGAAATGGTGAAAAACTGTTTGATGCTCACTCGCCACCATGGAGAACTGGATGCTATAGTTTTAAGTCTTCTCGTTTCCATAAATAATCTTCACACATATACTGTATTTAGAAACAAAAGTTTTCAAAAATGTAAAATCAGCAATTTCACCTTGTACTTAGTAAGCTGTACCCTCCGTTGGTAAAGGTCGGCTTTGGGTTCCGGAGGCGAGCACAGCAAAGCCTTCGTCTCCACCAGCCACTGGGCCTGGGCCTTATAGCGCTCCTGGAACTCCTTGGCCAGCAGCGAGGCACGCTCCAGGAAGCTGTGTTCGGTCCTCAGCCAGCCCGCCAGTTCCTCCAGCTGGGAAAGACGCGCCTCCACCTCCACTCCGAGACTCTCGGCTCCGGCCTCGCTCAGGAAGTTGGCGGCCTGCTCGGCCCATTCCCTCAAGGACTTCAGGAAGCTGTGGCCATGGTGGAGATCTGCTTGTAGACTCTGTGTGATCAAACAGGGCAGAAATACATATTTTTCCAGAACTGAACACTTCCAACAATGTCATACGTTTGGTAGTATACTAACACTATTTGAAAAAAAAAAACCACACAAGGACTCGGTTTCTAAAAACATCTTGTCACAAAAGAGTAATATGGAAGGAGGAGTTAATTATAAGAGCCCTAACAGGAAGAAGCTGCTGCGGGGGGTTTCCAGGGAAACGGCAACACAGGCTCGATGGGGCACCATCGAGCTTTCGTTTTGCTCAGCTCGACGAGACATCTCCAGCTATCCATCTTAACCATGCGATGTGCCTGCCGGCGCACGTCCACGTTTGCGTCTCACCATCACCCCCCTCTGTCTTTCCAGTGACCTACCTGAGCTACTTCTATCCCGTCTTAATAAGACAGCCAACACATGGTTTGCTTTAATAGGACTTGGAAGTCAAACAAGAAACAAGAGCGTAATTGCCATTTGAGGTTGACTCAACCACCTGTGTCACAGAATGCCGACTCCAAATTCCTCTCGAAGCCGCCCGCCGCGTGTCTGGCCCGCTCGGAAATGTTTTTCATTCCCTATGGTGTGTTTAGGATCCATACTGCTTCATTAACGCCTGATAAAGTAACAGACATTACAGTCTGCTGAACATTATTTATGAGCTGCACACCGGGGTACCCTTTGGGCTGTTAAAACGCTCCTCCATCATGCTCGTATTAATTATTTAATGTGTACTCCCTTGTTTGTGTGACAAGCATTCAGTCAACATTTGTCTGCAGTCACCGTAATCCACGACTTGGAATATTGCATTAATTATAGAAATATGTACAGGCAATGTGAAAAATCAATACATTTTGCAATGGGGATTGTTTTGTTTTGATGAGGATTGTGATTGTACCTGGAAAGATGTTAACCTTTCATTTTGAATGGAATCCAAACGGTCCTTAAAAATCCTTAAAAACCTTCTTTGAGAGTGAATGAGTGAATAAAAAAAATTGAAAAAGATGCTATGATATGACAAAAACATGTATGTTGTAACAAGTAACAAAAATACACACACACACACACACACACACACACACACACACACACACAATATAATAGTACTGCTTATGCCCAATAAGGCAAATTGACAGCAGGGAAGCCCCAGTACACTTCTTACGCGTGTCCATACACAAGCTCTTTGACAGCCGTGTCAAGTCAAACCTCAACCGAAGTACAAATCCGACTAATCACCCTTGGCGTAGCTATTGACTGCTAACGCTTTGTGTCGATGCATAATCATCGCAGTTCAATGAGCGGCCCTTGAGGGCAATGACTTAAGTTGGTGAACGGACACGTGTCAGAAGCTCTCAATCGATCTCGCACGAAGATAACGACAGAGCTCGGGAGACCCACCACCTAGCAGACATAGTTAAGAAATTGCGCAGGCGGGGTAGTTTGCCGGAGATGCTTCGCTATACTACTGCGGACACGAGAGCAGCGTGGTGAAGCGGCACATCAATTATAGAAGTCTGAGCCAGCAGGATGCTGACACCCGGGGCTTTTTCTTCATCCTCATCATCACAGCGGGGCTTCACACCCTGCTAACAGCTAACAAAAGCAGCATCCAGTTTGTCTTTGTAATGACAAAGGATCGATATACACACACACACAGGCATACCCATTGTGATGATAGAAACTATTTGACATCTTGCAAGAGCAAGCTATGTTGTTGCTGTTTGATGCAGGAGAGCTACTTGTCAAAAATTGCCATTTGGGCAAAAAAGCAAAAAGAAAACGTGTTAAAAATAAAAAAGACCCAAGAACACACTTTTTTTTTTTTTTTGGCTAAGCATGCTGGAAAAAAAAAGTGTTATCCAAGCAAATATACTGTGGTGCTGTGTTACCTCGTTCTCAAAACATTCCCACTAAGGGCTTTAAAACCTGAAGCCAGCAGCTACATTGCGAGCATAAAAGCTTGACAACCTGCAAATATGCAAACTAATATAGAACGTAGACTAACAAATACAGTATACTACTCTTAAATTAAAATTGAAAGTCAACTACATGACCAACTACTCATCAACGTTGACGTGATGCACCACAAACAATCCTGCCAAAAAATAATAATAATAATAATAATTTTTTGGAATATGTATCAGACAATGAGAATAAAGCAATCTTGAATTTGGTGTAAGATATAAAAAGGCAGTTGTTAATTAACCCCCCCCCCGCTCCTTCCCCAATACACATGTGTATGGTTAATTACACCAGTACCTCTAATTTGTTCAGCTTCTTCTCCAGTGCATTGCGGTCGAGAGGTTCAGAAGTGTCGGTCACTTGTGCAAAGCTCTTCTTCGTCGAGTCGAGCCACTCGGTAAAGGACACGCAAAGGTTTTCGGCCTCCTTGATACACTTGAGCTCCTCTTGCAATTGCTTGACGGTCTCCTGGCATAGCGTCGATGGAAAAAAATAAAAGCAGGTCGAAACAGTTGCGTCATTGTTTTGGCGTCCTTATCATAAATTCATTTTCACGCATGAATCCATCATCACTATTTATTTTGGATACGTTGCACGACTTATTTCCCATGTGATCGGCAACAGCCTTCAGGTTGTTTATGATAGTGTTGGGAAGGCTCAAAGGCCTCTCTCCTCTTTTCAAGTTGCACCCTCCCACCCCACCCCCCAGCAGGCTTGACTCACCGAGGACCAAAGGCTCTGTGAACAGCCATCAAAACAGAAAATACTCATTTCCCCACCTACCCTGTTTTATCTGCACAAGGGAGGGGGTGTGGGGGGGTGTGGGGTGTGTGTGTTTGTGTGGGCGGGGGGGGGGGGCGTTATCCACTTGAGTGAAATTTTGAGTCAATAACACCACGAGGATGCAGAGGGCTGCTTTGCAGCTTTGACACCGTATTCACGCCATGTCCAAAAATCCTGTGGTGAGGAGCTCCAATTAGCCGAGATCGCCGAGTCCACACCTTTGATGAGGGGGGAGGTAACAGCACCTCACCTCCTCCTACTTCACATGGCATAATTGTAAAGGAGCGTAACATCAAAGGGGATGGTATGTGTGTGCGCGAAACCAATTTTAGCCGCCCCAACTTTTGGAAAAGGGTTGTCACTGAAGGTGTAAAAATCAATGAGGTGCGTGGATAGCTTTTCCACTCCCGGTGCCAAGTGTGATATTGTCTCATTGGGCGCACAATAGAGCAAACACCATTGATTTTTCTTTCAAAGAATCCCCCCCCCCCCCAAAAAAAAATGGAGGAGACACAACAAATGGAGAGGCTGGATCAAACAATGGTGACTACTTCAATGTTTCACTGCTAAAACAAACGTCCAAACACTCGATGGAATAAAGTCCATGATGAAAGCATCTTTTTTTTTTTTTTTTAAATACAAAGCACACATTGTAAATCCCTTTCCAAAAATACACAGGAATGGATCAAGCTGAGCTCCATGAGATTGGATCATTGCTTAATTAGCTGGATTTTATTTATCTGTAGTCGTCATTTATCTGTGTGTGTGTGATTGTGTTGCTTGAACACATTTGCGAGGCGGCCGGCGATTCCAAGGAGAAAACAAGCACCTGTATGCCGAGCAGCAGGGAGTGGTAGCGTTCAATGAGCCGGGTTGCCGTGACGCTGACGCGACCGCTGATGTCGGTTTCTTGCAGAGCTTGCTGGGCCACGGAGGAGAGGCCGTCCACTTCGCTTTGGCGCGCCAGCACCGTTTCAAGACACAGCTGTTCACGAGCAGCACAGCAAAGAATAGAATATAAACGAGGGAACATGTGAAGGAGAGCTTTGTTTGTTTTTTTTTGGGGGGGGGGGACGCGGATACCTTGAGTTTCTTCAGCTCAGTCTCCTTCGTGCTTCTGTCTGACTTGCGGTGAGGCCTCAAACCGATCTCCTCCTCCATCTCCTCCAGCCAGCGACCCAAACTGAGGAACGTCCGGCCCATCTCTCTCACTCTGGTCAGGGTGGAGTTCAACTGCGCCTGAGTGTCTGCCAGCTGGGCCTGGTAGCCCCCCCACTCCTGCTGCGCTGTGTCAAGGGCTCTGTCCTCGATCTGGGGGACGCCCCAAGGAATGACCCGCTCTCTGCTGCTCAGCACCGAAGACAGCAGCGATTGGCCGTCCGAGCGGCGCTGCTGTAGAATCTTTGAGAAACAGACGTGAGAGTGAATACGGTGCCCCGCCGCCTATAATGCGGTTGAACGACTTTTCAGTTTGATGACCTGAAGCTGTTCCAGTGTTTCCTCAAGTGTGTCCACGTTACCCTCTGGATGGGACAACGATGCCAGAGTGGATTGCTCCTGCTCCAGCCAATCTTCAAACACATGCAGCCCTCGTTGATACTCCTGGTGGGTTAGCACTAGCCCCTTGGCCTTATTAACTGCGTTCTTGTGAAATAAAAACAACAAAAATAAGCGCCGATCATTCCGAAACAGCAAAAGCAGAGCAAAGCAAAACACTGTGACGTACCTTGGCTTTTTCCTGCAGGGTGCTGTATCTACTCTGGAGCTGCTTCACTTCGTGCCGGGTATTGCAGTGTTCCGCCATGTTGGCCCCCTTTGATGCGATCGTCTCCAGGGGGCAACTGTGACTCAGCACTTCTTCAAACAAAAGCTGCAATGAACGAACACACACACACGTTCATTGTCGGGAGAAACTTTCGCTTTCACTTCCACATTTTTCAACATTCATGCATGCGTTGTACCTTGGTCTTGCCCAGGTTTGCGGTCTTGTCTCTCATCTCTGCATACTGTCTGTCCGAGCAGCTCAGTGTTTCTTCGACGCGGTCCATCCAGAGCACAAACTGACCCACATCCTCCTGATAGCTGGTCCATTGTGACAAGGCGCCCTCCAGCTGGCTGTTAATGCAGAAAGGCGATGTTAACTCACGAGCATAGCCACAAGTTCGAGGACAGTGAACCAGCTTTCACGCCCGCCCACTAAAGGGGAAAACCTTTACAGTATGTTGGATTTTCGTTTATCGCGGGTGGTTTTGGTCCCCATTAACCGCGATAAACGAGAGATTATTGCAATGTGTCATGAACTATTCTAACACACTTTAATAAACAGCTGAAAAGTGCAGGGGGCTCTCCTTTCCACTGGCTCACAACCTTTTGCATTTGATGGAGGAAGACAATAGGGAGTCCCACGAGTCCTTGAGGTCTTGGATCTGTTTCCGGATGACCGGGACACCCTCGGCCGACGTGTTTCGCTGAACGGCTTCCCCCCTGGTGAGCAGCATCTTTAGTTGGATCTCCCGCTCTTGGCGGGCAGCAAGCAAAGCCTGCGCACACGGAGCCACAATTGAACTCGAATGGCAGTTCGATTGTCAAACCACTTCAGGTTTTCCAGTTGCCTTAATCGTAGTTTCTTCGCTTCCTGCCTACCTCCAGCTGTAACATTCGGTCCTCCAGCACGACTTTATCAGAGGTGGTGGAAGTGCAAGTGGCGAGGACAATCTGGGCCTCGCACACCCATTCCTGGAGCTCTTTGAGACCCTCTGAGAAGAGGCGATGCTCCCCGACCACACGCTCAATCCTGGAGGCCTTGTCCTACACAAAAATAAGACCGGGAACAGAGTCGCAGGAAGTGAGTATCTCGACGGCACAGGACACTATACAAGAAAAGTCATTTAACGCAACACTGCGGTTGTGTCGCGTTTCTTGTCCAGTCATTTTGTCACAAGTCATCTTTCATACATATTTATTCATTCATTCATTCATTCATCTTCCAAACCGCTTGATCCTCACTAGGGTCGTGGGGGGCGCTGGAGCCTATCCCAGCCGTCTTCGGGCAGTAGGCGGGGGACACCCTGAATAAGTTGCCAGCCAATCGCAGGGCACACAGAGACAAACAACCATCCACACTCACACCTAGGGACAATTTAGAGCGTCCAATCAGCCTGCCATGCATGTTTTTGGAATGTGGGAGGAAACCGGAGCACCCGGAGAAAACCCACGCAGGCCCGGGGAGAACATGCAAACTCCACACAGGGAGGCCGGAGCTGGAATCGAACCCGGCACCTCTGCACTGTGAAGCCAACGTGCTAACCACTGGACTACCGGGCCGTCCCATACATATTTAATGTCCACATAATTTAATCGAGGAGCAAGGCAGAACTGCAACGCTAATCTGCACTTTCAAAAAACCCATTAACTCATTCAGTACCAGCCAATTCTGGACCAAGCCTGAAAAGACGTTTCAAAACGTCTTTGGGAGTGAATGAGTTAAAAAATAAAAGGTTTTCCAAGTAGTCTCAATGGCAATAAATCTTGTGAAAACGCTCTGTCTGTCCCCACTGACAAGCACGCATGATCCAATGGATCCGTTTAATGAGGACGTGAAAAAGGTCAGCTGCCGCTGCACTGCCACGTTTCACACATTTGACATTTTTGGATGAAGCTAACACCGCCTATGCCCTTTCTTGTGCTGATAAGGCTCGTAGGTATGACGTGGACCGTTTTCGGAATGCAGAGACAAATGAACCCGAGTGCAACAGAACTTAACAAGAGGGAAAGTTCACGAGAAAAATGGCAAGTCATGAGCCACCGTTTTTTTTTTTAACCTTGGTCAAGTTGCAGAGAGCCAAGTACTGTGCGGACAGCTGGGACACTCGATGGAGGAAGCCCTTGCCCGCCGCCTGACCCTCCCACAGACCGTGAGCTCTTTCCCTGAGGCGGCCCAATTCCGTATCCCGAGTGGCCATCTCTTCCAGGACACTCTGGTGGAGCACACAGAAGACAATGTGTCAGATATGCAAACCGGCCAACCATTTTTTGTTGTTTTGTTTGATAGCGCTTGTGCTCATTTGGGTTGCGGGTGAGCTGGAGCCAATCTCAGCTGTCTGGTAAACTGCTTATACTTGAGGTGCAATTGGTTGCTGGGCCAGAAAAAAAAAACGGCGACAGGCAGAAATATCAACAGTGAGCTTTGCGATGGGCTTGATGTATTTCCCCCTCCATTGTCAGTTTTGTCTTTTTATGCGTCCGTCAATGTTCTACCTCACCCCCCACCCCCACCCCCACCACCACCTCACACACTTTTTTTTTGTCTCTGCCAGACATGACAGATTCTGTTATCGCATGCAAGGAAAAAAAAGGCTTTTGACAGAAGGGGATTTAATTAGATTCCCCCTGACTTTGCCTTTGACTATTATGTCAAGCCGTTGCTCTATTTTGATCCACTGGTGCTCAACAAATATAATTAGGTCTTCTCCCCCCCACCCCATCTGATTTCAGATTACACTTTAGGGAGCCTTATCTGATGGGGAGCTACGAGTATTTTGGTGCCCTTGAAAAATCAGCTGGTCCATTTAGGGGATTACAAGGAAAAAACGACGTTCAAAAATAGTATCTGAGCGATCGTGTTGAAGGGATTTTGACATTTATGTTGCTCTTAAAATGCAGTGCACCTTTAAATTTGGTCTACTGAGGTATAAGAACTGTTTTGCGATCACTTTATATTTACAAAAAATAATAAATAAAAATTCTAACAACAATATCGGGCATCAAACATGACATGTTTGAAATCGGGAGTGCTAGATCATTACCTGCAGTTTGCCAAGCTCTTGTTTCTTGGCCGAGAGGTCGTGTAGTCGAGCGCTGCTCTCCTGAACTCTGACCTCAGCGCCGTTCAACCACTCCTGCAGTGGCTCGGCACTGGCCTCGAACTCCGTCATCTGACACCTCAAGCTCTAGACGGGGCATTCAGTCGATCGAAACGTGACAACAAAGCGTGAAATGTACCATGCTGCACAAATGCGGGCAACTCAAAAATGAAAAGCAAACAACGGCAATGGAATGAGAAGAAAACAAAACAGAGACCCTCCCGCCCAAACAAAGCCTTTGTTCAAATAATATGACAAGAAGATTGAATTAGGAAAGATGCTAATTGTATTTTCCGATGCCACCCGGTAGCTTTTTTTTTAAAATCTTCCGATAGCCCCTGTACTTTCATTTAATTTAAGCCGTGCGCTGCTGCAAAGGCCAGTTGATGTGAGTATTACTTTGGGCGTGCATGTCTGCGCGTGTGTCTATTAACGTTTGGCTTTTATTGAAGAAAGCACTTGTGTATAAAAAAAGTCTCTGTAAATAAAGTATGATTGACGGAATTTATTGGTGAAGCGAATAGTGGCACGACATCACAATATTTAGACACGTGATCTTGTATAGGGAATATTTGAGTATTACAGTTTAAAAAGAGATACTGAAATTCTATTCATGTACTAAGGGAAACATTTTGTGATTTTTATTGATTATTATCGGATGATAGGAGCTGAGAGTTTATGAACTGCGGATTTAATTTTTTTTTTTATGGGGATCACAAACTGTCTAACACTCAACTGAATCTGAGGCGGGAAGACAAGGCAACTGAAGTAAACTTGACCATCTGGTGGAAACACGGCGTAATAATTGCTAACAAAAGCTAACGGGAGAAAAAAAAAATACCTTGAGCGCGTCCTCCCTCAGCTGAAGGTTATTCATCAAGCTCCTCCAGTCCTCTCTGGCGTTTGCCGCTTTGGCCTTGATCCCCTCAACTCGCTCTTTGGACACCACCGCCATGAGCAGCTCCCCGCTGGCTCCCACTGTACTCAGTCTGGCCTGGCCGTGCTCCCTGTCACTCAAGAACTCCTTGAGGGAGGGGGGGACAGCAAACACAGACAAAAGGAGCTGTTGAATACACACACCTACAATGTGGTTAAAAAGTGTCCTCGACTCATTCACTAAGACAAGCGTGTGTCTCAAAGTCTCACGTTACACTTTCAGATGCGGCAATTAGTCAAGAGTCATTACGGATTCCTGATGCGTGGGCGGGGCTTGACCGGCGTAGGTGGATAAGACAAGTCAAGTGTTTTTTTTTTTAACATACTGTAGCTCCTCCATGCACGCGCTAACACAAAACAACCCTCCCTCGGAGCTCAGACGATGACAGCAACGCAGCAGGGACCACTCCACCATCTGTGCTGTGAGCGCATCGCACACACACACATGCATACATACACACACACACCCCGGCTTGTTTTTGTCTCCAAACTTCTCGCTTTTTTTTAATCTCCCTCCACCCCTTTGCCAGAGTAAGTGTACACCGCCAATTAAGTGAGGCTGATGCAGCGCGGCTATCTTCCCCCAAACGCCCCCCCACCAGCCGTCGTCCTCACCCCTCCCACGCCGTCCCTCCTGGAGGTCAGCCATGTGGAAATATTGTTCCACATTCCTCACCAGGTCAATGATAAATAAAACATGGCTCTCTTTTTCTCTGCCGCCATACAATCGTCACGTTCCCTCTCATCCTGACAAAAGCAACTTCCGAAGGAACGCCCTTCTTTGAAAACCTCGGCGACAATAGGGGACAAAAATAGAATAAAGCGCAGATCTGAATTGGATTTTTTTGTTGTCGTCACGTGACTTGTCTGCTAAGAAATGCCTCCAACACTAGCTTTCTTGTTGTGACAGCCACAGGACGGTAATTAGGAGGAAAGTAATAACCGAAGATGGCGGGACATCTACTTTCACAGACAACCACCTGCCTCTTAGACGGGTGCCCTGGGGTGCTCCAGAAAGGCGGCCAGGATGTTGACACCTGCTAGCTTAGCATCTGGGAGGAAAAACACTGGAGGAGGACGCTAACAGAGGAGCACCCCCCCCCACCCCGCTTTTCCGGAAAAAAAAAAGAGAGCACCCCTCTCGGCCATGTGGACATTGTTTCAAGCTCAAAACAAAAAGACAAACATTCCGGTTACATTTTTAGGGTACATTGTTATTTTGTAGCTATGTAATGACTGTGTTCCATTTTATAAATTCATTCATCTTCCGAGCCGCTTGATCCTCACTAGGGTCGCGGGGGGTGCTGGAGCCTATCCCAGCAGTCTTCGGGCAGTAGGCGGGGGACACCCTGAATCGGTTGCCAGCCAATCACAGGGCACACAGAGACGAACAACCATCCACGCTCACACTCACACCTAGGGACAATTTAGAGTGTTCAATCAGCCTGCCACGCATGTTTTTTGAATGTGGGAGGAAACCGGAGCACCCGGAGAAAACCCACGCAGGCCCGGGGAGAACATGCAAACTCCACACAGGGAGGCCGGAGCTGGAATCGAACCCGGTACCTCTGCACTGTGAAGCCGACGTGCTAACCACTGGACTACTGGGCCGCCCATTTTATAAATGTTTTTTTTTTTTTTAATAGGACAGTGCATATTCACATATGTGCAAAGCTTTGCTGTAAACAACCCAGATGTTGCCTAATGCTAATTTACAACTATAGTCATCCTCCGGCGGGTCTTAAAAACGATATGTCTTACTTGTATTCTTTGCAGGGCGGCGGAGGCCTCTGCCACACTCTGCGGCGCATCGAAGCATTTGGCGGTGCAGATTTTCGCGTTGACCAGCCACTGCTGAAAGTCTCGCAGGGCGGCACGGAAGCGTTGCTCCAACAGCCGTTCTTTATTTTGGCACTCCCTGGATGCGCGGAGACTGAGACTGCAGCACCAAAAGAGGAAAAGGCGACAAAGAGATGGTGAGACACTGTAACATAGCGTGCTGTCTTTGACATGACAAACGAAGGGATGGTGTGGCTGCGAGATGAGGAACACGCAGGTGGAGAGATGGAAAAGTGGGTGAAGTGGAAGCAATGGGGTAAAGAGACAGAACGGGGTGTGGGGGGACTGGGGGGGGACGGCATCAGTCGAGAGGCGACATATGAGCGGGGCAAGAGTTCACGCGGGTGATAATATGAGGGATGACAGCTTGATGCTGCGAGGGAAAGGGTGATGTAAAGACATAATGACGGGGATATTTAGCAGAACGCACACTGTATGATTAAAGGAGAGGCTGAGATGCACTCCTTCGATGGGAACATCAACTGGCACCTTGAACTGGGGGAGCACTGCTGCTTCCCTTTCATGTAACACACGCACTGGCCACATTATTAGGCACATGTTCTATTTATAGCCATCCAGACCATCTTGAGGCCAAACAGGTGGCACACAAGATTATTTTATGAGTAGCGAATAGCCGTCCATAGAAGTTCTTGAATATCCGTATCAAACGGTTGGTTTGAAATGTACGGGCAGCCTCATTAGCATAAATAACAGCAAAGAGGCACAAATGCCAAAACAACCACAGCGAACAAACACAGGTGAGGCGACACGTCGCTTAGCAACCGGTGGCTCTGTCAACATTCCACTTCATCAGCTTGACACCTGTCATGTTTTTAAGATGGCCACACGCACAATCGTCGAAATGAAGTAAGATTGCACAAACATTGATTGGACAGTTCTCATCGGGCGCCGCGAACTCTCACAACGTGCCGTCCTCCCCCCCAAGAGTGAACGAATGGGGAAAAAAAATCTATTCTAAAGAGGCAAAGTAGAGCTCAATGTGAGACTCACTGCAGTTTATTAAGTTTTAATTCTGTCCTAAGTGTTCACAATGCAATCAATCAACAATTGTCAAGTGGCACCGTGTAACTTTTTGGCGCCATTTTGAGAAAAATGCTTTTGCCGAAAGTCATTATTTCGTCATGATTTAGCAGTCTGCTGAAAATTCCAGTGGAGTGATACACATTAACACATGCATTCACTTCCTCGCCTAATTCTTAAGCGCAATGTGCTCGCGTTAAAAATAAATAAATAAAAACTCACCCGTTGTGTTGCTTGATGACAGCCGTGACGCGCTCCGACTGCGAGCCCAAGTCTCTGGAGTACTGCACCAGTTCGTTCAGTTGACCCTTCAACTTCTCTGCCATTGGCTCGACGCTTTGCAGGCCCTCCAGTATGTCCTGAACGACACAAAACGTAGCCCGGCTGGCTCAGTGCGTACGTGTTTGCGCATGACACCGATCAGTTAAGTGCCTTCACAATCGCATTCCTGTTCACGCCAGAGCTGGAGCCACACACTCGTACTCAAAGTGCAGCATGTACAAAAGCATGTCTGTTTCTTCAAGGCGCGAGGCAGAGGCAGGAAGGAGGCGAGCGCAATCTCTTCCCGCTCTCCTCAGCGCGCCTCTCACGCTGCATTCGGTCGATCATCAAATCCTGTCCCGTGAAATATGTGTTGCCTCCCTCGCTCTCTGACGTATAACCAATAAACATCTCGCCCTCCCCTCCCTCGCTTGCTTGCTTTCCCTCCTCCTCATGCAGTCTCTCTCACGCACTCTCCCGGAGGAATTCAGCTGTCAGCCGGCGCAGATGCGGGACTGCCTCAAGAAAAAAGCACACAGGAAACGGGAGGGAGGAGAGGCTGACTCCTCCTCTGCGCCGTGCTTTGGACAGCATGGCCGAAGAGGCTCGGGGAGGGCGGGGGTGGGGGGGGGGGGTGTTAGTGCGAAAGCTGATGTTAAGACAGCGTTGGAAAGGGAGAAGTCAAATCGCAAACATCCGGAAAGAGGCAGAGCGAGGCTGGGAGGGAAGCGGACGCTCAAAGGAAGTTATCACCGCACACGAACAAGCGAGGGGAATCCAATCAGCGACTTGCCTCCAAAACAAGGCATCCAAATTGAATCCTACGGGCAACGTTCCGAGTTGCTTCCAAAACACTCAAGAGATCCAGAGGCGGATTAATGAATCCAGATTATATATACCATACCAAAATTATCCAGTTTCCCGATCCCTATCATGATCACAATCAGTTTGTTTTTAATTCCAAGGCGCACAACAAAAAGGATCCAAACAGATTCAAAACAAATTTTAACTGAGAACAAAAAAAAATTATGGTTCGATAAGGATCCAGGGCGGCCCGGTAGTCCAGTGGTTAGCACGTCAGCTTCACAGTGCAGAGGTACCGGGTTCGATTCCAGCTCCTGTGTGGAGTTTGCATGTTCTCCCCGGGCCTGCGTGGGTTTTCTCCGGGTGCTCCGGTTTCCTCCCACATTCCAAAAACATGCGTGGCAGGCTGATTGAACACTCTAAATTGTCCCTAGGTGTGAGTGTGAGCGTGGATGGTTGTTCGTCTCTGTGTGCCCTGCGATTGGCTGGCAACCGATTCAGGGTGTCCCCCGCCTACTGCCCGAAGACAGCTGGGATAGGCTCCAGCACCCCCCGCGACCCTAGTGAGGATCAAGCGGTTTGGAAAATGGATGGATGGATAAGGATCCATTCTCAAATAAAGGATTTTCTGGGGGGGAAAAAATAAAAAATGAAATAAAAAAATCGAAAGTCTCATTCCTTATCCAAGCGTTAATCCGCTCATTTCTCTTGTCCTTCATCGCATCCACATTGCCTCACTTCATATGAATCGGTTCGGAAAACGGTGGCAAAGGTTTTGTCTTGTTACCTGATTGCGAACCAAATTTTATGCAAATCACCATGAAAACATAATCAGTTCAACATTCCATGACATCAAATGTCTTCCAAATCAAGTCACATAATTTGAATTCTGGTAATCAGCAGAAGTAATTAAAGAAGGAAAAAATAAAGCCCAAACAATCCTGGATTGGCACTGAAATGTAATGATTTTTTTTTCTCATCACCCCTCCACAAAGTTTTTGCCTAATCCTGCTCCGGCAAACAATCTAAAATGTCAATGAAAACGTAAGGTCCTTGCCAAAGGCGAAGTCATGGAGGGGGAGGTGGAGGAATTGATGAGTAGAAAATGAGGTTGAGTGATTGGATTGCAGTCGTGTCTGCCTGGTTGTTTCAGTAAAGCTGATTTACAGACTAATGTGTTTTTTTTTGTTAGCTTTTTTTTCTCCACTGATTGACAAAAGGAAAAACATAATCGCCGATGGAGAAAGCAGAATGCATTTTTTTTTCATTCTTGCAATGCAAACACACTCACAATATACAATTAGAGGAAACCGCTGACAGATAATAAATCCCATCGGTGAGCCGGCCTGCCCAAACAGAAGCAATGGCCTACATTTACAACCTCAACTCTGAATTCTTTTTCTGCTCAATTGTATTCATTTAATCCCAACAGATGGTTCTCTTCATTTCATGGCGTTTCTCTTAGCTGCGTTGCCACGTGCAATTTTCATTTGGACCAATCAGGTTTCAGCAACTGTGTGCTCCAATGCTAGCTAGGAATCAGTGTGTAATGAAACAGCTAATAACCAGTACTTTCCCAGATGATGTACTTGGCCCATTTGCGTAATATTCTATTGCATTTTTGTATAGTATCAAAGGTTTCTATAATTATGATGTATCGGTAGTGGTTATGTTAACATTCGGTACCTTAGCCAACTGCCATCCCGTCACCGCTTCCCCGCCATTGCACAGTCCCTCAGCTCTCATCAGCTCCTGGCTCCACCCCCTGAGTCGGGCGTCCAGCTCTTTCGAATCGTCATCCAGCCGAGTCGTCCGACGCTCGCACTCTTCCTCGGAGGCGGCGGCGGAGGCGAGTGCCCCCTCCAGGCCGTCCCTGGCCCTCAGGGCGGCGCCCTCCCATTGCTCCAGCGCCTGGGAAAGCGTCCCCAGCTGCCGGTCCATGGCTTCGCAGCCCCCCGCTGCCGTGTGCTCCGCCGTCGACGTGGCGGTCCGTCGCACGGCGCCGAGGCGCTCGCGGCCTTCTAGGAGGCGGCACTCTACGCGCTCCTGAAGGGTTGAGAGGAAGCAAAGTTGCTAAGGAAACCGTGGCTGTAGAAACTGCAACCTGAGGATGAGCAGTCAATGCTATTTATAAAGTCGCCTCGAGTGCGAGAGTGTGGAATTCAACACCATCACTGACTGTACGTGTCTGTTTGCGTTCTTCACACCGGGGCTCCTCAAACACTAATTTATTAAGTGATAATTGGGATCCGAGCGTGAAAATTAAAATGCAAATCATTTTACCAACTTGCTTATAACACACACTGCTCTCCCTTACCTTTATTCACAGTCTAATGAACTAATAGTCTAATAAATATTTTAATATTTTTATAAATATTATTATAAATATACTATATAAATCAGGATTGTATTGTAGTGAAATGTCCTTGAGGACTTTTTTTAAAATTCTATGACAGCGGAACTAACTGTTCTGAATCTGATCACATTTCTTCCATGCGCTGTCCTCCTTAACTCATTCACTCCCAAAGACATTTTTAAACGTCTTTTCAGACTTGGTTCAGAATTGGCCGCTACTGAATGAGTTAATAGTACATGAGAAAGATTAAAGAATCCGTTACTATAGCAACACATGCTATCTGGGAGACACCATTTGGAGATGGTGCACTTGGACCATTAAGTCACCCATTAATTTTTTTAGAGCAATTGATAAAAATTCCGGTTTCTACATCAATACCAGACAAGAAGTTGTATTTGGCTGGCCAAAAGGACATCTTACCCTCACTTTGTGTAGCTTCTTCTGGATAGAGGCAGAGTCTCCCGACGTTCCGGACCAATGCTGTAGCTCCTCCCCCGCGGTCATCAGCCAATCAGTGAGCTCCCGGACAGCCTCCAAGTATTCCTGGTGTTCCAGCACCACGCTCTGTGCCAGGCGTACTTTCTCCTAGAAGAAACCCACAAGCACTGTCAACATGATGTTTTTTTGGGTGACCTGAAGTCAGGACCAGTCGATGTCCTTCGCACCTCCACCAAACCTGCCAGCTCGTCGAATTGCACCTGCAGCTGCGTTCGAGCACCGTGATTAAAACCGGCGTCGCCGGTTTTCTTAAAGAGTTCTCTTGCTTTTTCCTCCAGGCTGGACAAGGCCAACTGGTGGTCTGCCATGTCGGCCAGCAGGGCCCGCAGTCTCTCCAACTGCGCCGCCTTTTCTCTGGGCCCTAGCTGCGGGGCGAGGGAGGCCCGCACTTCCTGCTCCACGGCCTCCATCCAGCGCCTGAGCTGGGATGTGTCTTCCAGGTAACCGGCCCACTGGGACACCGTCCACTCAAGACGACTGACGAAAACACACATTGTACTTGATAAAAATGTACTAACTGCATACGCAGGAGGGAGTGAGGTGTAGTTTCAACGGGCCTTCGTACCTGTGGCAGCTCATGGCCGTCACAAGAATTGTGGCCCAGGCGTCCCCCACCTCCCGGAGTTGCGAGCGCACCACTTCCTGTCCGGAGGCGCCGTAGCTGCGCATAGCGATCTCGCCCTTACCCATCGCCATATTCAGTTTGACCTCGCCCTCGCCTTTGAAAAGCAGGATATCCTGTGCAAAGAGCCAGGTTCAAAGAATTTGTATCGATGGACTCAAACGCACCAGTCCGGGCAAGTTGGAATTGTGAAGAAACAGCACCCTTAAGTGTTGAGCGGTTGCAATGGCAGCAAAGTTGGGTCATTTGTCCTCACCTGCACAGACTCCAGTCTCTGCTCCAACTGCTCTTTGGTGCCCATGGTGCTATCAACCGTGCCCAGCTTCTCCTGGATTTCTTCTAACCAGGCCCACACGCCCTGCAAGGTCTCCCCAAAGGCCTGGTTCTCCTGGCAGCCTCGGAGCTTCCCGCTGGCGGCTTTGAGCAGAGCCTGGTGATCCATCTGGAGTCTGCCCGCCGCTCGGACCTCTTCGCCTGACCCGCGTCCTGCTTCGGACAAGGACCGGGCGTCCTGGATGATACGCTCAATACAGTCTCTGAAAGAGAATAAAATATGTGAGTATTTGACAGCTCATCAGAGGAAACGTTTAAAATAATTATTTATACCGTCTCTCTAAAAGCTCCCGATGGAGGTTTTCCACCCTCTCCAGTTCCTCTTTGGTGTCAGGGGCACCTTGTTGGCTGTCTGCCACAAGAAGAGGCTCCCTGTTGAGGCCGAGCCCCATCTGCTTAAGCCATTCCCTGACACCTTCTACGGCATCGTCAAAACTAAAGAGGAGAGGAGTTGAGAATGCATTCGTTTTGGCAACGGCGTCACGGAAAATTGTTCCCTTACCTTTTGAGGAGACGAATGCTGTCCCCCAGAGCTTGCTGGCTCTGGGAACATTCATCCAGGAAGCTCTTCCACTCTCGCTGGCAGCAGGACAAGTTCTCCTGCAGCTGAGTTGCTGCAGCTTTTGGCAGGTGGAGGCGGAGCCTCTCTGCCTCCTCACAAACCTGAGAGAGACGCTTCTCACCCTCTGAATTCCATTGTGCTGAAGACTGTGTACGTTGGAAGGAAGGCGAGAGAGATTATTGTGGTTGAATTCAATCCATGAGCTGAATTCGGCACAATATTAAACAGAATCGGAGTCAATACCCGATAGCAGGGGTGGGCAAACGTTTGTGCTCAAGGTTTTATTATTATTTTTGAACCATCAGAAGCATACTTGGCCGCGTAGCGTCACCAGAAAGGAAAATAACAACACATTGTAGCAGTAGTACCTCAAGTTTTTGCATCTTTGCTGTGAGGTTGCAAATGTCTCCTGACAGCTTTGAGCATTCGTTCAACTCCATCTTCAATCCCGAGAGCCAGGAGTGGAATTCTTGGAAAAGCTCTGCAAGGCAAAATAACAAACACAGACACATGAAAGGGAAAGCTGTAACAATTCCTTGCCGCTGTGGTGGAAGAGTGAAGGAACTAAAAGGGAAAAAGCGTGGCCCCCAATGCAGATGGCAGGGCGAGGAGTGTCCGCACAGTTGCCGTGGCTACCAGGCCGAAATGATTCCCTCGGGAGCGAATGTGACAGGAGCAGCATTAGGAGGCACAGGTGCGTCTCGGTGTTTTAAGAGAGCACTTGTGGCGCCAGACAGTGATCGACCATGGACTGTGTGCCACTTAAGTGTGCTCTGGGGGAAAATCAACACTAAATCTGATGCTAATCTCGATCATCAACAGACAATATGGGATCAAGTAGGATTAATCGTTTGATTTAAGGGCTGGTTTCATCGCAAGCTGCTTGATGACTGAAAAAGTCATTCTGCATCCAGGGTCTATTATGAACTGTGGAGTGGTGTTCTGTCTCACGGTTCAAGTGGAGGTGCAGTACATCCTGGAGGTTGCCTCTGGCCTTGGCGCAACGCTGGGTGACCGCTTCGGTGCGCTGGGCGACAACTGTGAAGTCGGCGGAGAGACGAGAGAGCTCCGGAGTGGGATGAGACCTGTTTAAGGTGCTCAGAGACTCTCGGGCTGAGTCCATGTCTGCCCTCTGCTGCTCGACAACATCCTGAAGACCCTTGTGAAATCACGAGGACATCATGTCAATAGTGAAGCCTCTTTTTAGTGCAGGTATGTTGCACAGCCACGTGCTATCGGTAAAAATTAGACAGTATATAGAGTGTATCATCAGAATAATTTAAAAAAGTTGTTTTCCATCTCGTATCTGGAAAAAATTCAGATACCAGTCATCATTGTATACTGTACGTACACCGTCCAGAACAGCAAAACAGTGACCAACGTATTTATGGGAGAGTAGCATACCTTAATAGCAGAAATGTCTTCAGGGGAGGGGTCCTCATTGAGACTCGACAAGGAATCCTCGACTTTTTCGAGCCTCTCGGTCATCCTGGACATGAGGTCGTGCAGTCGCTGCTTCTGGAATGTGAAGTCGTTGAGAGTGCGTTTGGTCTGGGTGAACACCTCCTGGATGTGGACCAACTTCTTCCTCAGATCGGACTCCAAAACCTAAGTCGAGAGAAGACGATAGGACGTAAACAAAAATCATCCCTGCATCCATCCATGCAGTCATGTATCGGGAGCCAGACAACCATTCCCCACTTGCGTTCCCACCGTCCCTTCGTGGAAATTGAATCCACGCTGCCCGCAACAAAGCCGGATTTGTTTCCATATCTTATCATCATCACCTGCATTTGTAAGGGAATTTCCTCCAGTTTAGCGTGCTCCTTCAGTTCCCACACTCTCTCCTGCAGAGTGTCCAGCGACTGCTTTCTCTTCTCCATTTCAGCCTGTACATAAAAGTCAATTAATTTTCAAGTCTCGCACATAGACACACATGCACGAGTCACTTTTCAAAAACATTGTTTGGAGTACGAACTGACCTGAAAGGCGACGAGGCGGGCCTCTGTGTCCTTGTCGCTCAGGTCGGTGACAATATCGGTGAGTTCGGCCATGGACCTGGCGGTGGTCCATTGGTTCATGTCCTGCTCCATCAGTTTGAGATCATCCCAGAGAGTCACACAGTAGCCTAATCTTTCGGTGTTGGTTTGAATTCTCTCGGACATCTTGGGGGGAATCATAAAAGTCTCATTTATTCGGCTGATAACCGCACCGGTTTGTATTGGTTTGCCTGTGATAAAAAAACTTGCTGGTTGCAAAGCATCCATTATAATAAATATGCTGTGAGGTGTAAATAAAAAATAAAGACGGTATTCTCCTTTCATGGACAAAATCTAATTAGCTGTCCACTGAAGGTAAACAATTTACTGGAGGAAATTTCACACTTGATGGATTTGATGAATGTGAGCATGATTGCCGTGCGACACAAGACAACATGTCAGGACTTGTTTGGATTTCTGGCTTATTAGTACGGACAGCTGAGCACCCAGCAAAATCCCACATAAAAAAACAACATAGGCGGCCCGGTAGCCCAGTGGTTAGCGCGTCGGCTTCACAGTGCAGAGGTACCGGGTTCGATTCCAGCTCCGGCCTCCCTGTGTGGAGTTTGCATGTTCTCCCCGGGCCTGCGTGGGTTTTCTCCGGGTGCTCCGGTTTCCTCCCACATTCAAAAAACATGCGTGGCAGGCTGATTGAACACTCTAAATTGTCCCTAGGTGTGAGTGTGAGTGCGAATGGTTGTTCGTTTCTGTGTGCCCTGCGATTGGCTGGCAACCGATTCAGGGTGTCCCCCGCCTACTGCCCGAGGACAGCTGGGATAGGCTCCAGCACCCCTCGCGACCCTAGTGAGGATCAAGCGGCTCAGAAGATGAATGAATGAATGAATGTTTAATAATTGCTCACGGAACTGCGCGTTGCCAACCCCGAACAATCCTGTTTGAATTGATTGAGGGCGCTTCTTGCAACTCACCTCGAACCACTGGGTCCTGAACGCCTCCATGTCTCTGTGGATGAGGATTGCGTCACAGTCAGGAATGCGATCCAGTTCTCTCAGAAGTTCCTCCGCCGTGCTGATGAGCTGCTCCATGTCCTCCTGCTTTTCTCTGAGCTCACCTAGCAGCTTCTCATGCTACGACACCGCCAGGCATGGGGGTTAAAATTGACTAAATGACCAGCGATATGTAAAATACAGGTGCAACTGCAATTGCAATAACGCAATGTCGCCGTGGGCCCAGGACGAAGCGGTTCTCACCAGCGAGAAGGACCTCATGGCCTCCTGAGCATTGTGGTTGTGATCGGGCAGGTTGTGAGCAAACGCCTTGGCTTTCTCCACCGAAGCATTGAGGATGGACCGCATGTGATGGTAATGGCGCAAAAGATGGAGTACTCCTTGACTCTGTTCCTGACTAAAAAAAAGAGCAAGAAAAAAAAAGCTGGAATGATAGCAGCTGACTAATTAGGGAAGATTTCTGTAGCAATCACATGCAAATGTCGAAGATCTGATGCTGAACTGAAATGCTGTGCAACTGAAATGTGAAGAAAAAAAAATTCTGAATTTTAGCTCCAAATAATGAAAACTGCAACAATGCCAAAATGCTAACAGCTACTATGCTAACATTTAGCACACAAAGGCCAATTGAGGTTAGTTGTACATCTTACAAGCATACTGGCTACATGGGGCCAACAATTTCTATTTTCTAATGAAAACCCATAAAATGCTGTCAGGCCAACAATTTGTATGCTCATGATAGCAAAGTGCTAACGCCTTGAAATCTTGTTCGATTTTGAGCTCATTGATCAAATGCTCACAGGCTAATAGTTGCATGCTAACATTGCAAAACGGCAAACCAGGAAGAGAAAACTTTAAGGATTCTTTATCTTAGGCTGTATTCATGTCTTGAGCATTTGCAGAGAAGGAAAGTGACTCTCTCTCTTGTATTTTGCACCAACCTTTTGGTGATGAGAGTGCTGACATAGTCCAAGGCGGCCTTGACCACATTCACATCTCTGAGGGCCTCCCCTGCCTGCTCGCTGTCTTTCTGGGCCAGCTGTCTTCCCTTCTCCTCTAACCACTGCTGGGACTGATGGAGGGACTGAAGCTCATCCTCCAGCTGGGTCAAGTAGCACAGCCTAGTAGACAGAGACAATGTTGTACATATCATACAGTGGTTACGTTCCAGACCCGCATTCTAGAGACAAGTATTGCTATTGTGTAAAATAGGATGTGTACCTGTTTTGAAATGCTTGCACAGAGGTCTCTGTGACCACCTCCTGGCTCACTTTACACTTCAATGACTCCAAATTCTTCATCACCTCCACCTTCTTCTCCCTAAAGGACTTCCACATAACTCTAAGGGCTTCCACTTCCCTCTGCCTCCATCCCAAAGTGCTCTGTGCCTCCTCCAGCGACGCGATGAGGCCCATGGTCTGAGCCCTGCAAGAGGTCCTTCCGCCCAAGTCTTCGGAGGCCCACAGGTGAAGGTGGGCTTCGCTCAGATGCCCGTCCAAGCAGGTGGCCTCGGCCTCAAGCTGGGCCACGTCCTTTGTGACCTCCCCTACCAGGCGGTGGAGCTCTTCTGCTTTAGAAGGATCCCAGTCCCCTTTCTTCGTAAGGTCCTCCTGAAGCCTGCGAACAGCCCGGGCCGCTTCTTCTCGCTTCTCTCGGTAGGACTTGAATTCGCTCAGACATTTTTTACGGAGATGCAATAGACGTTCGCACTCAGTGAAGGATTGTAGGCAACCTTCTTTCCGGGCTTGGAGCTGCTGCCGAGCTTCTGGGATAGAGCGTGGAAGCAGGGCAGACTCTCTTTGTTGGAGAGCCTCTTTTAATGAAGAGCAAGCCTTTAACTGAGACTCCAGCTCCTGGAATGAAAGCGTCAAACATATCTATTAACTCAGTAGTAAGCAGGACAAGAAGATGCATTGGAACCTGTATGGTTGAACCTTAATTTATACACATTTCCATTGCCTCAATAAGGGATTATTATTTCAAATAGAGAACATTTCCCATGTACAACAAACGACAACTAATGACTCACCTTGAGCTCTGCGAAGGCACTATCGAGATCAGCCACATCAATCTGAAGGGAACTTCTCATGACAGACAGGAAGTGCTCACTCTTTTGGCTCAGCGTCAAAAGAGCTTCGTCGAAAAGTTCCAGCTGCGACAACTGACACTGCAGCCGCTCGCGCCTAAAACAAGATTGAGAATCAAATGTTACGTGTATAGTCCTCGGAAGTACAATGCGTGAATCATTGGATGAAAAGTCGATTGCCTGTGTGTGATGTTGCTCTTCAATGAGACGTATCTCTCCTGAAGTTGGGTGAGCTCGTCTTTCAGCTCTTGGACTCGAGATTCGGGTGCAGATGGGTCGAGGCACGACACGATATGTAACAGACCCTCGAATAGGGCGTCACTGGAGGGGGTTTCAGTCTGTACCTCCTGCGGGAAAAAAAAAATAACGCAGCAGCTCAGTTTGAGACAGCAAACGGTTGACACCCACGATGAAGAACTCATACCTGGATGCGCTGTAGCTCCATTGTGAGCTTCACCTTGTCAGCACAGAGCAACTCCTCACCTGGATCACACACGGACTCGCAATCATCAAGCCAGCTTTTCATGGAGGAAATTTCCTTTTCAAATCTGGGGATTCACAAAATAAAAACCATCAAGACACAAGAGCGCGTGCTCATTCGAGTTTGGCATTGTGTCAAAAAAGCACAATATTAGCCCGTATTGTATTGTAGCCATGCATACGCATTTAACAGTTCGGAAAGAGGAAGGTCATTCAAATAATAACTGTTTAACACTCCAAATACACTCCCCCACTTGTAAAAAGCGTCACTTGAGACAAGGAGAATCCCAAGCCCGATATACCATTTGACAGGGTCATTATTATTTTCCTCATGAATAAAACAAAGAATGCAGAAGACCGGCTCTTGTGGAACACCAAACAATGGTAACAAAAGCGTGTTATGAAAATAGAAATAAGGACGGCCCGGCTGTGCTACAGACAAGATGCAGTCAAAGATAAGCCATCGCTCATTTGGGGAACAAAAGGGAGGGAGGGGGGATTGAACCGAAAGCAGTAAACAAAAGGAACTACAGCGCTCATACAATAGTAATTAGATATGTGGCAGAGAAACAGTCAGACAGTAAATAATAGGCATCAACTGTCTAGTCAAAATTGCTTTTCGACCACATTTCTTTCGCTGGAGCACCAAAAGTAATAAGCTAGTGAACAATTACAATGGAAATAAAGTCTACCAAAAAACATGTGGGGAATAAAATGTGACCCAAGATTTTGTAAAAAATAAAATATAAAAAATAGACCAAGATAGCCTCTATTGTCAGTATGATGGCATTGGATATCAGCCTCTGTTGGTTAGCGGTGAAATAACGAGTTTTCCGTCCGACTTCATGTATTAGCAGGGTAGTTAAGCCACTCTTAGCCATAAGTCATTTCATTCCAACAAATATTCTGGTTATCTTCACGGGAGCTGTGACAGTTTAATTTATGACCACTTTGACAGATGCTCATGCCTATCAATTGAGTTCAAGGCGACAAAAGCTGTCAAAACAGTTGATAAATATTCACGTTAGCCTCAAAAGTTAAAAAATAAAGTAATGTTTAAAAAAAAAATAAGTAATGGGCGTTTTGGCTAAATAAATCTTATCTCGGATAGGATATTTGACCAAATACCTTTGCCAGAGGGTTAAAAGACTCTCGAATGTTGATTGTTTGTCTCTGGCCTTTTCCAGTAACTCTCTTTGCAGCTCGTGGAGGTGAGGCACCTCTTGCTCCACCTTGCCGCTTTCCCCCAGCCTCCTCAAAGCGGAACACAAAGTCATCAGTCTGGGCTTCAGCTGCTCCACTGACTGGCAGACTTCCTGGAAGGAAGGACAAAATACACTCATTGTCAGTCAATTGCTGGGTAGATAAAATGCTTTTTTTTTTTTTGCGCTTTTCTTACCATGTGGCTCTGTAGGATCGCGTATGTCTGTGATGATGACGAGCAAAGCGCAACAGAAGCGTCAAGTTTCTCTTTGAGATCATGCATCGTTTTCTTAACCTAAAGGCAAATAAACACACATTTGTGATGTCAAAAAAATAATAATAACCAGCCAGTTGTTTCTGCACACGGCAACGAATACCTGCTCCAGGTTATCGCTGCATCTCTGACGATAGGAGGTGCTCTGGTTGAGCTGCCCTGTAAGCTGCTCGGTTTTCTCCAGCAGTTCTTGCCAGGAGCGCCTTATCTGGACGAGCTGTGCTCGAATGCACCCAGACTCTCCAGGGGTCATAAACCTGAACAGTGCCTCGAAGTCCTCCTCCATGCGGAGTAGCGACGGACTTCTCGCCTCTAAACCTTCTGCCACAGCCTGGAGGGATGGAAGGAGTTCGTACGTGGGTGTTTGCAATCTTCGCATGCAACATAAAACTCCATTTCCCAGAAGATTGACGAGGTTATTACACGGAGATGAATTTTTACATTTCCTTTGCTATTATCAATTTACAGACTGTCAGGACTGACTGAAATGCAATACAGTTTTTCACTGTCACTCCTGATTGCCGGTGCAAAACCTGAATAAAAACGGTCAGACATGATTCATAATTTCGTCGAAAGATTTGATGCATGGGAAATCAAAGTTTCCTCTGGATTTTTCACAGAATGCTTTACAACACCTCAACAGTGGCGATGTGTTTGTCCGAGTGATCTGAAGGCGAGGTGAGCTCGATGGCATCGAGTGCTCTCTGGTTTTCATTGATCCATGCGGAAAAGGTCACAGACTGGTTGTTACAGCGCTCCCATGACGAGCACGTCCTCTCCAGTTGGGCAACGCTAGAAGGAAATCGATCACTCAGACCCGCAATACTTCACATGAATATAACAATGTCTCCCCTCTAACTTTTTGTTGAGGTGGTCTTGAAGCTGCTTGACTGCTTCCCTGGTGGACTGGGCCTGATGGAGAACGGCAATTTGATTCTTCGCCCCGAGCTGAAGCTCCGCCGCCTCCTCGAGGAGGACGTCTGCTCTCACGCAGCAGTCTTCGAGCTTTATGAAAAGCTCCTTTGGTCAAATAAACACAGTATTAGATAACAAATACTGACTCACGATGGTCATACTGAGTCGTACAAAAACACAACCTTGCTGTGGTCCAGTTCACTCCTCGCGCTGTCCAGGTTGTTGAATACAAGCTCTCTGTGTAGCTCAATGGTAATGTCACTAAGAGACACTTGAAGTGTTTCCCAGTCGGTTTCAAAGTTCCGCCAGGAGCGCAGAGTGGCCTAGGGGGATCACAGCGCCATTAACAAACAACAACAATGAAGAGCCGGTTCAACCCGGATAATCCCGGCTGTCCGTGTGTGGGCAAATTGGTAGTACAAATGATCATGCTTGTGGAAAAACCCACACTACCTGCAGGCTGTGCTCCTTGGCGCTGAACTGGCCGTCCGCTTCTCGGACTCGTTCCTCCAGCTCGTGCACGGAGCGACTCAGCGCCTCCCCCGCGTGGAGCTGCTCCGAGTGGGACACCAAAAGGTCCGCTTCCCTCCTGAGAGCCTGGAGTTGTTTTAGGTGTTGCTGTAATGCAGACGTCGCAACATGTTGGCTGTATTTTTGCTTGCACGTGACACAAAAGAAGTGCAAGGTGAACATTTCTAAAACATTTGAATGGACAGGGGACGGGAGTGCAGGATAGAATAGAATTCTGCATCCACACCTGATGGATAAGAAATAGCTCCTGGGCTTCGCTGAGGTCCTCAGCATCCAGAATCCTGCTGATCTGCTCTCCGGCTTCCTTCCCAGCTCTCAGGATCTCCTCCAGAGCGCCGCGCACTTCCTCCCTGAGCTCCTCGAACAGGAATGCACCTGAGCCCTCGCCGCCTCCCTGCGAGCAAAAAGGAATGCAAAGGAGGTCAGACCCAAGTGCCGTCAAGAGCGTCAGAAAAATCTTGTGCATACCTGATACAGCGTGGACAACAGCTCCTTAAAGTCAGCCGAGAGTTTGTTCAGGGCGCTTTGTTGTCTTTGCGTCTCCACTTCAGAGCTCACATCAGTCAGGCTTGAGAGACGACTTTTAAGCCACAAGAGGCTCTCCTCTCGGGCGTCTCCTGCTTCTCGCAGTGACTGAAATGAATTGAAAAAAAAAAAACTGGTTATTCCTACGAAGCTCCACATTATTCCGAGGCCACAAAAATAACATTTCGGACGCACTTTATTTTGATATTGTTCCCACAAGTAAAAAGAAAATAATAATCATAATAATTCCTCATGTCAGGGCTGTATTCAGCATGCTCACTTGCACAGTGGCATCAACTTCTCCCCAATGTGTGGAGGATCTTGCCGTCTCCTTGAGGTGTCTCCTCTGAGATGAAAGCCAGTCGGACAGCTCACAAAATCTGCGCAAAGACAAATAACTTTACGGCACATTCTCTGAAGGGTTTGAGTGACTGAGATTTTTTATAAGGTGACAGGAGGGCTGAATAAATGTGAACCAGGGAGAGACTTTTGTCATTTTGCTTAAGTAAGTTGAATATGTAAATGTATTTTTTTACATAAGTATATATACTTCTATGTAGGAGCACAGTGTAGATAGCTCCGCCTCCTTTGTGGAGATCCTATAATGCAGGGGTGTCAAACCCATTTTCGTCACGGACCACATTTTAGTGACCATTTCCCTTGGAGGGCCATTATGACTGAAATCATATAAAGAAGTCAATAATATATATAGTTTAAGTTACTGTCATGAGGTGTTTGGCAACAAGAACATGCTTCCAATGTCTCTCTTATTTATTACATAAGAAAATTTGATATTTTGGTACATATTTTAGCAAGCATCATGGAAGTTGCCATATTTGATTTGCTTTCGCGGGGCACAAAGAATGATGTAGCGGGCCAGATCTGGCCCCCGGGCCTTGACTTTGACACCTATGCTATAATGGAACTACAATTATCTTTTTTTTAAAAAATAGTTTTTCAAGTTTATGCACACCTATCATTCCATTCTTTCCACTTATCAGGCTGCTTCTCCAATTGGACGCCGGTGCTCCTGATGTGCTCGGCGATGTCCTCCACAGCCCTCCGAGTGGAATCCAGCCTCCGATAAGCCGCGTCGTTGTCAGGCAACTTCTGACACAGATCCTCCATGTTCCTAATTCGCTTCTCGCACGCAACCAGAGGTTTGCGTTCTCTGAAGAACGTCTGCGGACAAGAGCGAGGGAAGCGTTGCTGAAGAGCGGAATCGTTCCCCCCCCCCCCCCCCCCCCCCCCCCCCCCCCGTAGTGTCGTAACCGCTCGAGGCTCACTCGGTGCTCTTCGATCACATGCTCGCCGATGGAGGAGTCAGATAAGAGGTGGAGTTCTCTGTCCAGCTCTGATCTGCACTCTTGGAGGACGACATCTATTTGACACTGCTCCACTGCTACCTTTAGACGCAGCAGGTGAGATGGAACCTCGCCTTGGATGGCCTGCGACACACCGTAAAAAGTTTGTGGGCGAGGGTTGTTGTTTTGTTGTCACTCGCATACAATAAAATACATCCATATTTATGTAGCGCTTTCGCAACAAGGTGCAATCTTAACCACTTTTCCCTCATACGCTTTGTTATTTGATGCAGAAAATGAGAAATGAGAAGAATTGAATGAGAAAAACAAAGTGTCCTTTCACCAGTGGACCAGAGACGTCATGCTCAAAATGTACACATCGGCTACAGGCCAAGAGGCTGTAGCGTCCATCACAACATAACAACTTCATTACACACATTTCCCAACCTCTTATGAAAGACTTTCCAACCACTAATTTTATGGAGAGAGTTCCATTATAGTGCCATGCACTTAAAAGACAAAGTAGGAGGCTCTCGGTTAATTGAATTAAGTATGTATTATATGACCCCCCCCCCCCCCCCCCCAAGAGTTCAATTTAAGTAATTAATTTGAGAACGATAGCATGCCAAGCCCTCGACCTTCCAGTGTTTGTGCAGCTTGCGGACTGTTTCCTGCAGCCCCCGTTGCTCCTCTTCCGGTAGGATGTCAGTGAGCTCGTCACACGCCTTCAAGAAGACGCTCAGCACGCGCTGGTCCAGTTGGCTGAAAAAATCCTGTATGCCACAAGTGAAGAAGCCAAAAAGTTGGGAAAGGGACTTCTTACGTCACATCAAGTTAAAAGGCAAAGACGGAAAAAGCAATGATGTGGGCAATGATGTCAAGGCATCGGCTCAAAGAACTTCCGTAGCGTCCAATCGGATTGCTCAGGATGTCACAAAGTGACGTCACAGAGTGCGCGATTTGTAGTGCGGACTGATTGCAACATTTGTATGCGACTATACATCAAGTTAAAAGGCAAAGACGGAAAAAGCAATGATGTGGGCAATGATGTCAAGGCATCGCCTCAAAGAACTTCCGTAGCGTCCAATCAGATTGCTCAGGATGTCACAACGTGACGTCACAGAGTGCGCGATTTGTAGTGCGGACTGATCGCAACATTTGTATGCGACTATTTTGGATCCATTCGGCAATTTTGCAAGAGTGTTTGTGCTTATTCAGGTCACGGGGTGGGCAGGGTGAGATTCAAACCCGCAACCTCAGAACTGTGAGGCAGATCAGTCAATCACTGCGCGGCCTTTCACATCTAATTTTTGGATGTGATCTCACCGTGTGCTTCTTCAGTAATTCCTTGGCATCCCCCGACTCCCCCAAGCAGTCCTGCGCTCTCTTCAGCACTGCCTCCAGATCCTGTCTGGACTCCTCGAACCTCCTCCTCAAACAATTGTTGGCCTCTTCCCGCCTCCTCCACTCCCCGACCTCCTTCAGCAGAGTCTTGAGAGGAAGGAGAACCACAGAGCGCGTTAACAACATTTATACTTTTGGGCTGCGTGATGTTGAGAATTCGAACCTGTGCCGAGCTTTGCACTTCGGCCGTCGTCTTCTGCAGCAGGCTGGTGTCCAAGTTTCGAAGCGCCTTGCTGTCGGAAAGCGCCCTCAGCACCGTGTTGTGGTTCCTCTCGATCACAGCCAGACATCGTTTGCAACTCTGCTGCTGGTTCAACAAGTCCTGAGGACGTTTTGGAAATCGTCGGATTGAGTCGCTGCGAGTGTTTTTTAGTTCAACCGTGTCATCGTACAAACCTGCCACTTGTGTCTGTGCAGCGTCGGGCTCAGTGCGTCTGCGTTTCTGGCAGTAATACGACCGGCCCGCTCCAGAGCTTGATAAAAGACAGAGATGTGTTCCTCCATCTCATCCAGCAGAGGCAGAAGGGCGTGGCATTCCCTTACTAAGACGGGACAGCGCTCTCTCAGCTGGAAACAAAGAATGGAAAAGGAAGAGGTGAGGTATTCTTTGCGCCTTTGCCACATTTGATTTTTAAAATCAACAGTTGGGTCACGTCATTCATGAAAGAGATGAAAAAAAAAAAAAAATGAACGCTTACCCGACTCAACTGACCCTTCGCTTTTGTAACGGCAGCGACGACTCGGGCGGCCTCGTCGGGCGGCGCGTCCTTGGCGAGGAGATGAGCGCTGCGGCCGGCCAGCTTGTACTGCGTCTCCATTGCGACAAACTTTTGCTTGGTATTCTAAAATGAGAGGTTAAGGTACGTCGGTATTCAGAAATGGCGCGTGACTGTCGGACATCAAACAGAGGCGTAACGGGCGAGTGCGTTGTCAAAGCAGATGTGGCGAAAATAGCGAGGCTCCTCAATTACGTCTGCGGGATTGTCGGTAGAATGTAATTTATAATGTATGTACAGAGTTGTGATTTTCCCCACCTCCACATCTTGCAAAAAGGCTCGGACACCGAGGAAAGACACTTGGACCGGAGCGCTGAGCCTGGCCTCTGCCATATCCAAAAGTTCTGTCAAAGTTGACATCGCCTTTAGATGGTCTTTTCGCCACTTTTCCAACTCGTCAACTTGGCCATGCTACAATTAAAAAGGGAATAAAGGAAAATGAGCACGGACAGAATAGGACCTCGGGGTTCATCGTTTTCATTGGATGATTGATTCAAAGGGTTTAAATGCGATCGTATTGGTGCTTAGGGTGCAGGTTTTCTGCGGTTTTGAAAATGCACGACAACTGAATTTTTGCACTTTCTGGACAATGATCTGGGTGTTTCGACTCTTTTGTGGCTACCTGTTTCACCGTCAGGAAAAGCTCTCTCCAGCGCCCGTTCAGAAGAAGCAGCTGCTGCTTGAGCTCATACGACACAGTTTCGCAACACGTCTCGATAAGAAAATTCCCTGCGTCGTTCATGGCGGCGTGCTGATCCATCCAGTAGCTGAGATTCCTGAAAAACTCCTGGAACGGAAAGCGTCGAAAAGATGAAGAGACAAGAGGAGGCGAGACGGTTTTAAAAAAAAAAGCAAAAGAAGCAGACAAGCAAATGAATGGAAACAAAGACGCCAGACAAGTGCAAAGAAGACAGCTCATCAAAAAAAAAGACAAAGCAGTGGATTTAAATGAAGAAACAATGACAGTAATTAGCTGACGAATCCGCAATGGGGATGCGACACCCGCGTTGGAAAGGCAATGCGATAACCGAAATGTCCTCAATGCGCGTCAATGAATGTGTTCCATGCTGACTCTGCGACTCCCCGCAATTCACCGCTCGAAAGCGAACCAACGCGGCTCCAGACTTTTTGGCGTACCTGCTTTGTGTTTTGCGGTTGTCTCACGGCTTCCTCCGCGTCCTCCAGCCAGGCTTGGAAACAAGCCACGGTGGAGACGTAGCGATCCCAGTTGGACAGGACCTCCTCCAGCATGCTCCTAACGCTGCGCACCTCCACGGAGAGGCTCCTCCACTGGGCTGCCACATCGCGCACTAGCCGGGACACCCCCGTCGTGCCCTCGTCGGCTGCAGGGAGGAAGAGACAAGTTGACCTCAAATCTGGACAACCCAAGGTCTAAAGCAGGGGTATTTTTTTTTGTGAAAATGAGACTGATTAGTGTGCAGTGTATATTAACACAAAAATATATTACTAACATGTACAAAGACACACAAATGATTGTTTTTTTTTTTCTTCTCGACACTCCTCGGATCTACTTGGGACCTGTCTTAGATCTACCGGTAGCAGGATCTACCTAATGGGCACCCCTGGTCTAAAGTGAAGCTTCGGGTGTCCTCCTTTCTCTCTCGAGCTGACCTTTTCAGCTCTTGCACGAACCCTTAAAAAAAAACGTAAAAATGAAGCCGGCACGCTCGCTCAAGTTTTTATGCCCGGAGACGTGCTAAAATGGAGCAAAGTCCCCAAACTAGCAAATGGGGGAAGTATTTCCCACTGGGCGAGTGGAGGAAACTCATTTAACGGTTTCGCCTGCAGACGAAGCTTCACGTTGATGACAAAGGGGGGGGGGGGTGTCAGGGGGGGTACAGTTGGTGAGATACTTTAAATCATAAGGGGGGGCACATTTACCTAAATACAGCAAGGTGACCACAAACAATTAAATCACGACAAAGCGATTCTTTCCTCACCTGAGCTGTCAGAGCTGATGTAAACCTCCCCAGCACTTTTCAATGCCTGGTACAAGGTTTTGTAATTTTCAAAGAAATACTGCTTCTCCACGAAAAACTAGCGGAAACAAGATACACATTTTGTAAATCCAAACTTTTGAACCAAACGATATGGATAAGACAATTGAGTCCAAGCTTACGACATAATCGCGTAGCATCTGTTCCACACACTCTTGTCGGCCGTATTTGACAATCCAAGATTTGAGCTTCGATTCCGCTTCTGTGAGAAAGGCCTCCATGCGATGTTTGTGCTCCAGGAATTCCAACTTTGCCAGCTGGATGCTGCTGGATGTGGAGATGAAATTCAACCTGGGGAGGGGGGAGTAGAGTTGTTAAATTTCTAATTTGGTGGGTCTCTGAATGCGTCTTCCGAACCTCTCGGCCATGTCTTGTAGCTGTTCAGGAGGCACAGAGACACCCTCGATACTTCTGTCCTTATGGATCCTCCGGAAGAGCTGCTGGTGACCCTCGAGGCTCTTCAACACATCCTTGTCAAGCGAAAAACCCACAATCAAAACTAACTACACGTCCGTGTGTGGTTTCGCTGCAGCGTTTGGCATTGTTGGTCAACCTTGTGTCGTTGCAAGGCTTTGCTGACGGTTTGGTCGGCTTGTGGAGCGCCTCCGTCTTGGCGCAGGGCGCCTTCGGTGTGGTGCAGCCAAGCCCCCAGTACATCCAAAGGAGCGGGAAGCGACGTGTCCAGCAGCAGATGCCAATCCAGGAGCTTCAAATACGACGAGATAAATAGTTAATGCGGGTTTACATAATGTCACATATGAAGGCCGTCTACATGACAATTTTTACTGCTGTGAATTGGTCATGCGCGTTTCCTCACCCTGTTGGAGACCCTTTCCCAACCTTGTTTGACCAGAGCCTGATCTACTGTCAGCATTCCGTCCTTCTGGGTGGACTTTAAGCAATCCTCCATGTGCTTCCTCCGCATTTCCAGCTGCACACGCAGACTCTTGAATAACTGCACAAAATACATACCGTGTGCCATGTTGTACTCTTTAAAAAAAAATACATATTTTGGGGAAAAATCAAGGTATTATTTGAAAAGGTGTTGTCACTTTATGCGACTTCAGTCGCAATGTCATGAGAAATAAGTTGTAACATTACAACATTGTGATGGTTTTTGTCTCTGCAGCTACTGTTTCGGAAAAAAAAAACACGTTTACTTTCAACCCAAAAATTCTCATCCTATTGTACCCTTTTATGTTCTTCGCTCGTGCATAATTGTCCTTGACACGCTCCATTGCAGTTTATGGTCATCATTGTAAGAATCCAACATTTGCTCAAAGCCCCCCGCCATATTATAATTTTATATGATAACACCTTTTGATGGAACTGCACTTCTTTAAACGATTTTCTTTTCAGTGGCTCGAATCCTCTTTTTTGACAAAAAAATAACTCTCCATCTATGCCACTCTGAAACTTTTTTCTGTGGATCGTGCTTATCAAGTTTTGATCCAAACCTGTGGCTAATTGGCTGTGAACGCCCCGCCGAGTAAAAGGCTCCAATGCGCACTGAATGGGGGGGGATAGCCCACACCGCGATGAAAACACCACTTGTCCGCTGGCTTGGCGCAATAAGCCAGACAGAATGGAAAAAAAAAAAAAATGACGGGGCTGTCATCTGATCCCCTCAATGTAATGCCGCGGCAGATTAAGCTAATAATGGCGGTGCCTGTCACCAGTGCGCTCATTCCAAACCACACACGCGCGTGCACAAAGTGTACACACTAACCTGGTACTGCAGAGCGAGATCACCCTCAGTCTCCTGGGCTTGTTGCGCGTCTCTCTCCAGCTGGTCCAGCCACATTTTAAACTCCCTCAGGCTCTTTCGCTGCTCTCTCTACAGGAGGTTGACACAGTGGGTGGTGGCGGGGGGGTGGAAAGAGATGAGGGGGAATATGGATATGGAAAAGAGGGTCGCCATGACGATAATATTCCATCTATTCAGCCTTATCACTTCTTCCCGTGGAAAACCCGCTCCCGCACTTAATACTTAATGACGGCTTAATCTTCAAACTAACTCTAGACTAAACATCTTTATTTTGTGCGGCACTTTTACTTTGCGATTACTCATATCAAAACAATGCCCAAAAAAATGCGACACAAAGCGTGAGCTGACTATCAGACGCAGAAAATGCCAATGCCGGAGGCTTTCATTGTTATGTTAATGTTAACCAAGCGGTAACATTTCAACCAAATATGACTTCTTGTCAGATTGCAATCATAGCTCCGAACACCCGCAGGCTTCATGTGATATGACATCAGGTAGCATCGCATCCGAGAGCGGCGTTTGGTCGCGGGAGAGATGGAAGGATGACGTCAAACCGCCTCCCCTACCTCCAGCATTTCCTCGATATCACGAGGAGCGAGGAGCTCACAGCGCGGGACAGGCGCCTGCACGACAAGCGGCGAGACAAGGACGGCGGGGTCAGCACACGAGCGAGACACGATGTGAGGCAGAAGCAGAGACATACGTGCAAAGCCGGGACATCAACAAAAGATGTGGCGTGACAAATATGCATTTGGGCTTCAAATGAAGAACGCCACGGTTCACGTTTGGTGGGAAAGACGAGGGCCGCGAAGAGAAAATGAGATCACGGTGACAGCCGTTTACCTCCTCCTCTTCTTCTTCTGCCGCTCGTCCCTCTGAGGCGCCACGCTCTACTTCAGGATGATACTTCAGGAACTGGGCCACGTATGTCATGATGGATTTCTCGTCCGGCTTGTCCACGTCCACGTCTGACAAATGACGGCCATGGGAGGGGGGTGGCGGGCGTCGAACATCAAGCAGATATGAAATCAACCCTTCCGCACTTCGGAGCCAAATCGTCTGTGGACTATTTTCCACAGTCTGCGAATGTCATGGCCTAATGAACCTCAATTACTCTGATGTCAGGCTTGATTTGTCAGCGTTTATTCGAGGGGAGCTGGCATGAGCGGGCACAGATGGTTGGGCAGCATGACTGCTAATGTGATGTTCAAGCTGACGCCAATCATTTTTCCTCTTGTGTTTATTCAACAATTGATTTTTTTTGTTTTTTTTGATGGACAAAGGAAAAATGTGACTTTTTCAACCATTCACTCCCAATGACGTTTTTAAACGTCTTTTCAGACTTGGTCTAGAATTGGCTGGTACTTAATGAGTTTTAATTTGGGCCAGGTGGTTCGACTAATTTGAAGTCAGACAAATGTTTGTGGATTTAAAAACAGTGATTAAAAAAAGAAGTTGCAACATTTTAGGGATCAAGGAAATGTGGAAGGAAATGAGACATACCCTCAGGGTCGAGGAGTTGTGCGATGCCCAATTGTGTTTCAGCTAACAGAAAAGCTTCCTGCAGATTTTCTCGGTTGCGGTTCTTTCTTGAACGCTCCATGTCCACTAGATTGGGCTGAAGGGCATGGATGATGGCAAGGAAGGCTAAACCCGTTTGCCAACTGGGACCAAAGTCTTTCACCTCGATTCCCAGACGCCTAGCAAAGAGGGGATGCAACTGAGCGTTAGCGTTCAATTTTATCACGGCAACCGTGACAAAACAAACAAACACGACGCCGAAGTGGAGGAGCGACTGTACTCGGTGTGGTTTAATCGGCTGACTACACACTTGGTGGCTGTCTGTTGGACCCATCTGAGGAGGGCCTTCCTAGCGCTACCCTGTACGGGGGCCAGGGGCTTCTTTTTGACGGGTGGGCTGGCGTTGTCGGCGCTGCTGACTGAGCCGTTCAGTGAGGAGGAGCTGCCCGACGGGGCCTGGATTTCTGGGAGACCGCAAGTCAGCTCCTCGATCTGCAGGGGAAACGAGAGAATAGAACATAAAAATCAATCAGTATGTGGACGTACTTCCTTTATCTGTATTTTTCCAACAACCTCGTGGCTACATGTTGTGTTTGCGCTCCATAGGGAGTTCAGTCACTTTTATTAAGCATTTGTGAAAAACGCCCAAGGTGGCGGCTGCTCTCATCCAGCGTGGACGAATTGCAAAAATTGATTTTGGTAGATTTTCTCTCTTTTCTGTTCCGCTCGATTAGCATTTATTTTTTTACTGCCTTGAAAAATATGGATTGTGATTATATCTCAATTTTTAAAAAGCCTTAAATTCTGGTCTCCAAGACATCGCCGATGCTAATCTGCTGCATGAATTGAGCACGTCGACTAATTTTACCTGGAAATAGAGGATAATAGTCCACACCAAACCCAACACAATTGACGGTCGACCGTCAACGATATCTGTTGAGTTGATGTTCACCAGCTTGATCTGTGTTCAAATAAAAATTGTATTGTATTAAAAAATAATAATAATGATACACAACATTGCAATGCATTACAAACAAACAGAGGCAGTACTAACCGGTGATCCCCTGTAAGCAGACTAGAGAATAGGAAAAAAAAAAACAGACATGAGAGGCACTCTAGATATGTTTGATGAAAGATGGACGCCTTGTTGAGCATGTGATGACAGACCCCAGGCGATGAAGCATTGGAGACCCCCCCCTGGCAATGTGTTGTATGTCGAGATCTGTTGTGATCCATTTTCAATATCCTATCACAGAGCTTATTAACGGAGGCGCCGTAGCACAACAGGTGATCGTTTGGTAATAAGAAACACTTGGAGTGGGTGAACATGGAAGGTGTAAAGCCGGGGTCGTGCGAGGGCAATCTCGGGGGGGGGGGGGGGGGGGGGTCAGTGTGGTGATCCTGATAAGAAAAGCATGAGTTCATAATGGAAAACACAGCAGGTTGTTTGGGCAGCATTGGGATAAGGACACACCTCGAGGTTAAGAAATTTCAAGAAGATGATCACAAAAAAAAGGGAAAAAAAAGACCTGTTTGGAGGACGAGGTAAAAAGATTTTCATAACTTTCATTTGGAAATAAAAATTAAATGTAATTCGACAAACGCACGCATGCACAAAGGCGTTTGAAGCATTTCGCACCCAGTGTGTGTTTACATTTAATTTGAAACTTTGGATTTCACACACACAAGGAGCCTGCTGATGTCTCATCTCCAGCTTGCAGATTACTGGTGTAGGATTTATGGTTTAACCCTGTCACACTTGAGGAAGAGGGGAAATCAATGTCCTCGCAGACGCCTGCTCATGGCTTTATTTGGATATCCGAGGATGAGACGGGCATTGGTGCGCGCGGGAGGTGGGGGGGGATTCCTTGAATATGTCTGACTAATCTCACTGAAGGCACCATTTACTGAAGCGGTTTGTAATTAGTTTATGTAATTGTGCACATCACGCTGGTCAGGGAGAAGAAGAGGACTGCCGAGGACTAAAAAGCAGAATTTTTTTTTTTCCTGTGTAGCGGGTGGGTCCCGATGTGAGAGGCGGAGTCAGCGCAAACCCAAAGTCTGACTGTATCGACTGATGATTTCAGCAGGTGAAGATAAAGGAAGGCGGGGAGGAAAGAAGTGAAAGGTCAAGCTTATTTTCCACGTTTGGCACCCATGGGGCAAACGCAAAAAAAAAATGCCACGAGGAGGAGCAACGAAGATAAAAGAAAGAGAGCATCTCTGCTACCTTCCTGCCCTGGAGGAAGTTGAGAGCGGTGCCGATGTTTGCTACCCAGTGGATTCTCTTTAGCTTCCTGCTCTGCTCACATGGCTACAGGGAAGAGCAAAACAACAATGGGGTTACAAGGCGCAACGGGGTGGAGGGGGATGCGAGAACAGAATGGACAAAACTGTGAAAATGAAGTGAGGGGATTTTTTATTTTATTTTTTTAGACCTTGCAGTAAAATATCCGAATGAGAAACATAAAATACACCGGTGAGAAGCGATCCATTCAGTTGCCGCCCAATCCAAACTGCACCCTGATCAATAGACCAGAGATCACTTGGACCTGAGGCGATACTGTATTGACACACGTACCAAAATCTATTTGTGTACGGGTGTACGTTTATGTGTGTGTGTGTGTTGCCAAACACATCCGTCCTTGTGAATCTGCCTTTTTTTTCTATTCATTCAAACATCCGAAGAAGAAGCGATCAATGCGCCCATTTCCACGTGGAAGCGGACAATGCTCCACGTTCACATGCGCTTCGCTAGCTCCTTAAAGATTAACCGATAGGCAATCACGTTTCACGCATGCGCCTCACCAATTTTTGGCCGGAGAGGACCTCCAGCAGGGCGAGCAGCTTCACCCCATCCTTGATATCCTCAAACAGGTCGGTCACGACGAGAGGTGGAACACGCTGTCGAGACAAAAGAACATAGCAAAGAGTCTTTACTGTGTCGGCCTTTTAATACATGACCAAAGAATGTTCTGCAGATCAAACTTTTGAACGCTAAAACTCTGACTGAGACGTTTATGAAAGCTAGACTTCCATTCGCTTTGAGAAAGTGTGTATAAAAGCTGGGGGGGGGGGGGGGGGGTTCGGCAAAATATCCTGGCTGAGTGATAAAAAGTCCAAGTGCGACATTAGAAGACATTCATTTAAAGAGGAAATCCTCCTATGGATGGACTCGGAGCCCCCAAAAGCATTTTTTGTCTTCCCCCGTGTGGCGTTTTATGTGCGATAAGTGGAGTCAGCGAGGGGCTCAACGGGCTCTAAGTGGGCTCTTCAAATCCTAAAATATGCTGATGGTGTCAAACCGGATCCCGTTCTCATTGACTCCCTCGCTAACCTCGCAGACTGTGGAAGGGGGGGAGGGGGGGGGGGGAATCCACATATCTCTCGTTTTTCGCCAACGCCACATCAAGGATTTCTCTCAAGAGTCACATGCTGGCGGGGTGGGTGGGGGGGTGGGCGCTTTCAAGACGGAAGGGGTGTTCAAACTCGCCAGCCATTCACAGGAAGATTAGCGGAGGAAAAGGATTGCGTGTGTGCGCGCGGGCGTGTACCCATCAAGTGTATGTGTATGCAAGAGGGGGGCATAATCGGGCAGAAAAAGAGTGGCAGCGAGACAGATGAGAGAGGACAGAGTGAAAAAAAAAAAGCTGAAGCCCCCCCCAAGCCTCACATTCTACAAAATTAATTAGTTCAACGCAGTTGAGGCTTTTTTTTCTAATGTCATTTCGCGGCTTTGGTTATTAAAACACACAGAAAAGCACGTGTGACTCCCTCCAAACGACACCACATAAGTACAGAGGGTTAAATTCCCCCCCCCCCCCCCCCCCGGTAATTGAAGTTAAATTTAGCTTTTGGTGCTTGATGATCCCCAGGCTAATGAGGGGTATTTGGGGATAATTACAAAAATAAGAAAGTGATATTCGTTTCCTCCGCTGAGCCGCGCTAGCTAAGACGAAAAAAGAAAAAAATAATAATCATAAATCAAGCGTCTTAATGAGCTAATTACACATGAGTGTCTGGTGTCATAATTGATTGTGTGTGGAGGTTCTCAGGGGGATGCCCGTGTGTGTCGTCTTGTTTGAGTCCTCAAGGTCCAATAGTGTGGAGACGCGGGGAGAAAACGATAAAAAGCTTTTCGAATGTACAGTTTTTACTTTAGAGGCCCAAGGAACTATTTTTGGTCACTTCAAAGCGGTCCGAACGTAGGCCACAGACCTCATTTTGTTTTATAACAAAGGGTAAAAACCAATAGTTTGATGTTGCTTTTATACTGTCTATACTTATCGGTAGGTAGACATAATGCCACCTCGGGTTAAAATTTGTTGTGGACTAGCGTAATACAGTCATACCTTGGTTTTCAACCATGATCAGTTCCAGAAGGCTGTTTGAAAACCGATTTTTTTGAAAACCGACATCACGTGCTTAAAAAAAAATCTTTATTGAACACGTCTACTCACAATGGAACACTACACGAGGAAGATTTCACGTTCTTCGCGTAAGGAAGGTGAGAGGAGTCAAGTGGCGCATTCAGGTGCGCTCAGTCATCCAAGCCATTAAAAAAACTCGAAATTTTTGGTCCATAACAGAGACGTTCGAAATCTGAGGTTGGACTGTATTCGATTAATTACATTTTATTTCCAATCATCCTACTTTTTCCCCCCCATGGTCCATTCATATCATATTTTGGCAACATTTCAAAGTGGTAATATTTCTCGACTAATTCCAGCAGAGAAGTATAATTTTTCTCCACTGAGATGAGATGAGTGCAGGTCCAAACAAAGAGTTGGCTGAATGTATGCATCATTACGACTATTTGGGCCTGAATCTGAGGGGCACCCTGTGGGGATGCACACCTTTGCCAAGGCCAATTTTAATGGGTTCTTGGACCAGGTAGTTGTTTTTGCATTTTTTTTTTTTTTTTTGCATAATCTTGCTTTACACAATGGGTACCTGTGCACAAGGGAACCTCCGGCAGCACAAAAAACAGAGTGCATAATTGCAGCTTTGCGCTGTACCCACTCCGATATACTGCATGAACGACCGTGAGACTTTATTTTGACAACAAATCAAACCCTTTTTTTTTTGCTGGAGACAAATTCCCGTCATTACTCCTGTCAGAGTGTAGGTTTTGCTTTGAAAGACTTTGACTCCAACTGTACTTAATCGAGCGAGTGTTTGCTTATGCAACATCTTTTTGGGGAGGCTAATTAGACGCCGTAACCCCCCCCCCCCCCCACCCCCACAGACACTTTCCAGATAGGGAGCTTCACTTGGCAGTGTAATCTGAGCGAAAACACTTAAGTGTACTGAAGCTTGTTTACTGAAGAGACGCCTGAGCGACGACGAGACCTCTGCCGCTCACGCCGGCCACTCGGTAATTAAGCTTTAAACCGTCTCAGAGGGGATTTGCCGGAACGCAAAGTTGGGTGCTCACTCGTTGGCTTCCAACCCCCCCGCCCCCCTCCACAGTCGACCCAAATGTCACGACCAGTGCCATGCAGGGTGGGGCTGCCTGATACAAAATTAATCTGAAGAGCGAAAAAAAAAATTCTATGGGTAAACGCAATTAAGATACAAATGCAGTATGTACACTCTAGACGCAAAAACACAAATCTAATTTATTACTACATTATTCATAGTGTTAAAAAAAAAATCTCCACATTTTGTACTTTCGTGAGAGAGTGTCTTAACTTAATCTGGTGAACCGCTAAGTGTAATAAGATTCATCCGACGTCTTAGTAAATTGGCGGTTCTCACATGCTGAAATGTCTTTTGTTATACCTGTAGAGTTTGGGGAGCGGGTGGGTAAAAAGGAACTTCCCCCCCCCCCCACCCCCCGCCCCCGACCCTCAAAGCCGTGTCTCAACTCACCTAACGATTAATCACATAGCTTTAGGCGCTGAATTAAAGACCTGTGATAACTGGTTGTGGCCTAATCATCTCCATAGCCGAGGGCACGATCTATCCCTCGGAGAGCCGAGTTCAACCAACTGTTAAAGCTCTTCTGTCTCTTTCATTGCGCACACTTTTTTCTTTTCCTCCAAAAGCCTCTTACAACTAAATGCCGTTTCCAGGAACTTTCTTCATGGGGGGGGGGGAAGGGGGGGGGGGGGGGCTCGGGAGGGTGAGCGCATCTCGTAATTTAGAAGAACTCCATCCATCCATCCATCTTCTACCGCTTATCCGGGGCCGGGTCGCGGGGGCAACAGCTTTAGCAGGGAAGCCCAGACTTCCCTCTCCCTAGCTACTTCTTCCAGCTCTCCCCGGGGGATCCCGAGGCGTTCCCAGGCCAGCTGGGTGACATAGTCTCTCCAGCATGTCCTGAGTCTTCCTCGGGGTCTCCTCCCGGTGGGACATGCCCGGAACACCTCACCAGGGAGGCGTTCAGGAGGCATCCGAATCAGATGCCCAAGCCACCTCATCTGGCTCCTCTCGATGTGGAGGAGAAGCGGCTTGACTCTGAGCCCCTCCCGGATGACCGAGCTTCTCACCTTATCTCTAAGGGAGAACCCGGACACCCTGCGGAGAAAACTCATTTCGGCTGCTTGTATCCGGGATCTCGTTCTTTCGGTCACGCATCTCCTCATAGAAGAACTCCATTCACCTTATCTTGATGTTCATCAGAGTTTTTTTTTTTTTTTTTGGAAATGACATTTGGAAATGACCACTCAGCATATCCATGGCAACACCGGGAGGAAGCAACCAGGGCAATCAACTAGAGAGGGGGAGACGTGCGCTTTTGGTTGGAACTATGATGGATATCAGCCACAACATTAGGTACAGTACAGTAGATGGTTTGGCAGATACTTTTATGGAACAGAAGTGCAATGGCGAGTATGACACGTTAAAATGTGGTTAAAATGGTCATAATGATTTGATAGTCGTGCGCGATAAATATCAAATGTCTAAAATTTTAAAAAAATCTAAATCGGCCCTCTCTGGCTCCATTTTGTGCCTCTAATTTGATACGCAGAACATCACCACGCCGGAGGCTAAACAACCAGAGACAGAAGGCATTCATTACGTGTTGTCCTCGAACATTTAGGGCCCTATTTTCAAGACAGGCACTTTTGTGCGCTGCGTAATATTTTTTTTTAAAGCGCATTTCCATTTTACTCCAAAACGGTACATAAATAAACCATGCGTTTATGTTTGGCGTCATAAAAAATTCAAGCAGTTTCTATATATTTGGCTGCGGATAATTTCCCGCCCGCGTGATCCCAAACCGTGAGATTTCATATTACGTCAAGGTTTATTCCCGGGGGGGGGGGGGGGGGGGGGGGGGGGGGGTTGGGGGGGGGGGCTTTTCAAATGAATTTTCTGCACCGCGTCGCCAGGGTTCAAGGTCTCCTCAGCTGCCTGAATCCAATCGGAAAGAATACTTTGTGTTGCAGCGTGACGGACTTACCTTGTCTTCACATTCTGGACCTGCTACTCAAGTCCTAAACGTGCAATAAAACAATGACACCCCCCGTAACAAAGCCTCCTTAGTATGTAGCTGGATGGGGGGCAGATGCTGAGTGAGAGTTACAGTTTGTCTGAGCTTATTACGTTCGAAACGCTTATCCAGATTCCATCTAAATGGGTAAAGAGGACGTGGCGCGTTATCGACACTTAAATGACAAATGTTAGCTCCCAGGAACAAAGAAGTCTACTCGGTTAATTGCTCTCATGTGAAAGCGGTAATTAGAGTGAGTGTAAAAGCTTTTCCTTGCAGCGAAACGAGAGTGAGAGCGCGAAAACAATAAGAGGCGTGTGTGTGTGCGGGTGGTCTTAACTGCCTGGGCATGCGGGCCCCATGACCGGCTCAGCAATGTGTTTTGAAAATGGAGCAAATGTCCCGAGCGCACAAAGCGCTGAGAAGAATGGGGAAGTTGGATCGGGACGGCGGGGGGCGGCGATGCAGGCGCTGCTGCTGGCAGAGGGAATCGAACGCCATCTTACCTTGGCCAAGTGAGAATTGATCCATTTAGTGAACGTCCTCTTCTGCACAGACTCCTGCTCGTCTGTAAATCAGAAGACACAACGTCACCGTCGGTCACCGACAAAACAGGAGATGGGGAATACGCTTGTTGGCTGGAGAGCTTTCACATTAAAGCGAGACCAAAATAGACTTCAAAGGGGAGTTCGAAAACACTTCTTGACCCCACCGCATAAAATACTCTTCTGTGTACCGCCACCAAGTTTGACACTATTTCGTCCGTGCGCCACCACTGCAATATCCTTGAGATACCATCAGTGAAAGCCGAAAGCGGGCAGGGAGTTCCTCCGCTTTAATGAATAGTCGTGAGGATTTGATTTAAAAGACAAGTTGGTTAGTGGGTCACCGAGTACAATGGGCACTCAGGTATAATTTGTCATTCATAATGCAGATGGGCACATTTCAATGAGCCACTGAGCAGGTCCCTCCCCGGATGAATTTTCTCTCTTGATCTGATCAAATATTGATATGTGGTAATATCGGAAGGGGAAATGAGAATGATTTCGGCCACTTTAAAAGAAAGAGCACGCATGATGGGAGGGGAACATCGGCGCCTGTGTGTGCGGTACAGTCAGCTTGTGGGACGAGGTGACTTTGAGATCCCACTGGCATCCATTCAATATGTACAAAGGAGGGGGGGGGGGGGGGAATGTAAGCTCGGCAAGCCAGCCCGCGAGCGGCATTTCAACACACTTGATTAGCTTCTCAGGCGGCATCGGTCTGTATCATTAGTCTCATCAACGGCGGCCGGCCCTCTTATCTAAATGAAAAATCATTAAGGTCTGCTTGGTTGTCCTGGCGGCTGCGGTTGCTGCGGTAACAAAGCGCAGCCGCAAATTGGAGGAAGTGGAGGTACAAACCGGTTTATCTCATGGGCAAACATCTTGATAAATAAAACATAGTATTTAAATGAGTTTAAAAATCCTGGCAGAATTCAATCCAGAAGTCTGCAGGCAAACTCTTTTTTTTGTTGTTATGTCGATTTAAGCCAATCAAAATTTCACTCAACCATCAATTCACATTGACCTCCTGGCAGTGGAATGCCAATACCAGTGCATGGCGATAAAGCACCATTAAAATGGTTTGCCAACTGCCAAAAGAGCTCCCAGAAGAAGCATAAGAAAGTCATTAATTCATACATTTGGAACACATTAATTGCATTTCCATTCATTTCAATGGAGAAAGATGCTTTGTGATATGAACGTGGTCATGTAAAAAAAAAAAAAAAAGCATCACTGTTTTTTTTTTTTTTGGTCTTAGATCTATTTGGTCATGCACAAGCAGAGCCACCGCATGACACAACCGAGTAACACAGCTTACTAAATGTGCACTTTTTGAGCTTCAGTGCCTTGCTAAAGGGCGCCCTCCAACAATGTCTATGCTGCAGACTGGCATCGCTCCAGTGTCCCCTTCTAATTAACATCAGCATAGCCCACAGTTGGTCTCAAACCTGCCACCCTGCCATCTCTTAAGTCCTTACAGATGGGGCTCCCGTTGCACCCCCCCCTCCCCACCCCTCCTTTAAATATATCTGAACCCACCCTGCAGCTGAACAAATATCTTCTCCACGGGGAAGACTTAAAAACCACAGGCACTCACTCAAGACAGTTCCGGAAGTATTTGGACAGCGGTGATCTGTTTTTTTTTTGTTTTTTTTTTTCGATGTTTGCCACCGCAATGGATTTGAATGAATAAAGACATTAAGATGGTGATTCGCATCCCCACAAAAAGTGCAGCACTTGCCAGTGAGGAATGGAAGCCGTTTGTGCAACTGTCCAAATACTTCTGGACTTCATTTTACACTGCAGTGCCGCCGCCGCTACACACACACACACACACACACTCAAGAGCGGATTACACACTCACCACGGAGGTAGAGGTAGAAGCCAGTCACAAGGTTGAACGGTATGTTCTTTTTCGAGGATGCGTCACCCTCCGCTCGTCTCGCCACTTGGTACCCCGGTCTGCGCCTCTCATAGGCTGGTCGGGAGGACATCCTCCCCCAAAAATGAAGCAGGGCTACACTTTGCCCTTGCTGCCAACTCTTCCGGGAGCCAAAAGCTCCTATGAAACTGTCGCTCTGCAGTCGTACAGTACGAGTAATTTTCCTTCCTGCTCAGCAGCACAACAGTGTCAAAAAAAAAAAGTGTGCGCGTGTAAGTGAGTGCAGTGCCGACTTGCCTCAGCATCAATCTTTCTCTCACTCTCTTCACACTTCAGCCCCTCCCCTCCTCGTTTCCCACTGTTGGTACCAAGCGCGACCTTCCCTCCGCCGCACGGCCAATCACAAAGCACGGGAAGGCATGATGTCACTGCAGCCTTGAAGGGCACCGCTGAGCCGGTCGGGATGCGCGCACACACAAGCGCACACGCAGGCGTGCAACGCTCACAATGGCAGCAAAGTGCAGGAATTCCCTCGCTACACGCCGCCGCCGCCGCCGTCTTTGGCGCTCTCATCCACGCGGACGGGCAAGCGGCGCTCCCGGGCTGCCGGCTTTCTTGTGCACACAGCCTGCGGGGGAGCGCGCGAGCACCAGGGCGCTTCTGCTGTCTGATCTTCCACTTCAAGTCTGTTCAGAGACTCTTTCATTCGCTCCTCGCATGCAGTGTTGTTTTTTTTCCTGGGGAGACCAGGCTTAGCATAAACAAAAAGTCACTTCCAAAACAAAAGATATTGTCTATAATGTACAGTGGAATCCTTTAAGACTTCAAGATATATGGCGATGGTAGGAGGAGATATGTCTTTTCATAAAAGCCATTTAGCCACTACAAAGTCAACTGTAGTCTACCCCCGCAGGCGAAAGGTGGGATGCACCCTGCACTGGTCACCAATCAGTCAGAGGGTTCATAGTCCACTGCACAAAAAAAAAAAAAAATTTTTGAATCAAGTAACTACCTTGAATTATTCTCATGAGCAACACCAGCAGAAGACTCGAATACCAAACATTCCTTTCAATGATCCCTTCAGTGTATCCAGTATGTGACCCGTCTTGGAAAGTCACTGTCTTTTTTTTTTTTTTTTTTTTTGGAGCCACGCTCACACTAAAGCATGCGCGCCCAATCAGTGTGATGCAATATCAAAGCACAAAAGCTCCTCTTTGGATCCTCCCATTCAAGAGGCAGGAAAAGCAATATTCACGCAGATCGCGGCGGGCCTTCTATCAGCTTTAAAGATGAAAGACCATTTATCACTTGTGCAATTTTTTTTCTCCTCCTTTTGTTCTTTTGGGTGACCCCCCCACACCCCCACACCGCACCCTCGCTCCACCCCACCCCTTTGCTCACCCGCCTTTACACGCAAGCCATTTTAATTATGAAAAGTCATCAATAACCCGTAGCGGCTGTCATCTGCTATCTGCCTGCTGATTATCGCACTCTAGCCTGTTCGCACAGCTCCTGTCGTTTTTTTTTTAACCTTGCCCTCTATCTGACATTTTTTACACCATATGTCCAGGTATTATATTTAAGTGTAGAGGAAAAAGACATTTTTACCTAGTTTAGCATCCGCCTCCCAGACGCTTCATTAGGTACACCTGCACTCTACTGAGCTCAATATAAAAGCATGACCCGTCCTAATTTTGTAATTAATGTAACAACACAACAGCGCTAAAATCATGAACAAAAACTCCACACATGGAGACCCGAGCCTGGATTTAAACCCCCCCAACCTTCAAACGTCGCTTCCGCTTCAACCACTCCAGCAAGATGCAACCTGAGCTGTCCGAGGTGCTGAAACCATTCGCAGCAGCAATTGCTCTTCTAATTGATTCACAAAGACAACAACAACAAGAAAAAAAGAATCAACTTCAGGGAAGTCTTTTAACACGTTACATATCTTGTCAGAGAATGGCTCCAGTTCACAGGAATCGAGCAATTCCCAAAGAGTTGAACTGATAAGAAAAAACAACCTCGGGATAAAATCCCAACAAGAAGGTGAGACTTGTAGGGCGCCGCTGTGGGAGCAGAGAGAGAAAAGTGAATAGGCCTGTAAACACACACACACACACACACACACACACAAACACACACACGCGCGCACGCAGGAATTCAATCACTTTCCCTTTCTGGCGCTCGACATTGGAATCAACCAACGCAGACCTTCGGGCTGCAGCCCTCTGGAGTGTTCTGACGTTGTTCTCATGGGAGAGTAAAGACGGAGGGTCAAAACAAACCAGGCTAGAAGCGCAGCTGGTTGCTGGTTCGGGATCCCTAATGGACAGCCGACAGCCCGGCAGATAGTGGAGCTTTTCCCCGAGGTAGTGAGAGTTCAACGCGGGTCGGTGCAGTTAACGTCTACAGGGCAAGCGAGACTTCGTGAGGACGAGAGAAGCAGCCTCTTTTCGACTATTAAAGAAAAGTACAAAAGGGTTCCTGAAAGGGGAAGGGGGTCAGGGGGTGAAGGGGGGGTGTATACTGTAGCTTCTGCTCGCATTGTAATCATTCTACCCAGGGGTTGTTTGGAGTGGAATTCTTAGCAGCAAAAGCCTCTTATTCAAGCTCGTGAGAGGCACAGCGCCTCCTTGAGGTCATATAAATACTCAGTTTGGAAGCATGTGGATTAAACCAAAAAGAATATATCACATACAAGAAGAGAAAAATATCCACTGGTATAAATGGAATTCACAGATTTTTTTTTTCATTGAACACAGGTGTCAGTCGTGCAGGTATTTTTTTTTTTACTTTTATATTTGTTACATACAGTACAGCACTTGACATCGGAACAGTGAATTTTTTTTAAAGATATATATATGCCTTGTTTGGGTTGATGCCAATGCAACTTCGCCACTAAGCCGATTCCACCCAGCAGAGATGATATGTTCCTGTGTCCTTTGTGCTCAAAAAGTTATTTAAAGGTTTATACTGCCACTGGTATGCTGTTCTGTTCGTATTAAGCTAGCGGACTTTGTGTAAAGTAACTCGCAGATGATGCAGGTGTGAATGCCGGAGGTCACAATCGCAGTGGCAGAGTGTCACTAGAACAAAAACAAAGCCACACAAATGCCTCCGTGGTGCTAATGCATCTTCCTCTCCAGTGGGACATTAATGGATCAAGCCCGTTCAAGCTATCTGATGCTAAAAGGGTGGCCGCGCACATGTTTGTTATCCACTCTACAAAGTGATTACGCAGATTGGGGGGGGCCTTTTTTCGCTCTCCTCTTGACATCTTTATGCTCGCCTCCACATTCCGGCTCTTCTCTTTCAACCCCACAATGCCTCATTTAAAAAAAAAAAAAAAAGGCTCTTTGCTACAGTTCCTGCCGGAGCTCTTACAGCACAAAATGTCATTTAAAAAAAAAAAAAAAAAAAAACCTCGCCACCTCCACTCAACCCATTCAGCCTCGACACTCGCCATGCCACTTCATTTGTACCCCCCAACGCGGAAGTGCAAGAGGCGGATATCCAAACGGCACCCCATTAGCGTGCCTAATTACATTTCAGAAATCATCACACACACATTAAAGAGGCTGAGAAGAGGTGGCGGCGACACACAAGTCAACGTGATTACCAAAACAAGCACTGCCATTCCCTTTTCTCCAGCAGATGTGCTGAGGAGTCGCTGACAAATTATGTCCAAATGTTGGCTAACAATAGGGTCATTTAGACAAATTTCCCCACACCTGCAGCAAACGCCCACACACACACACACACACACAACACATTACACAGAATACAACAGAATCATCTCTCAGTATACAGCTGTGAAAACTTTTCATTTCCATCCGCAAAGAGCTTTGTAGCTTAAACTAAGCATGAAGATTCAGCACTGAGAGCATTAGAGATGCAATATACATATATATGTATATTCATATTTATTCAGTTGCTCTCTCCATGAATGTAATGCAGTGTGTGTTTATCTGTGCATGTGTGTGTGTGTGTGTGTGTGTGTTTGACTGGGTCAGACAGTCTAAGCTCTTTATCCAGGTTCAGCAAGCGGCACAGCACATATTACAGGGGCCACTAAGTAAGCGAAAGCGCAGGCGTCAGCAGCGCTAACCGAATCACTGCGGCCGCTGTGGTAAATTCAGTTACTCTCGTGAAAGAGAGATTTATGTATATATATTTGAAAAATCTGACACTACCATAAGCCAGCCTTTGTCTTACAAATTTTTATGTAAAATGTTATGTGTTGCGTGTGTGTGTGTGTGTCTGTGCGTTTGTCTTACTGTATATTGTGCATGTTAAATTGCTCCATGTACAGCACTTTGTATGCAGCGATGGCTGTTTGAAAGTGCTCTATAAATACTGTTGACTTGACTTACAAAATGTTCTCCCACATTATAAAAACATGCATGGCAGGTTAATGGAACACTGTAGATTGTCCCGAGGTGTAATTGTGAGCGCGAATGGTCGTCCGTCAATGTATGCCCTGCGATTGGCTGGCAACCCGTTCAAGGTGTACCCCGCCTACTAAGACAGCAACCCGCGACCCTTGTGAGGATAAGTGAATTTGAAAATGGATGGAAGAAAATATTCTTTGAAGTCGATGCATCAACCTACTACCTTTTTTTTCTTTATCCTTCCAACTCTATTTACTATTTCTTGTTTTACACTGTCAAAATAACATCCGTGAAAAAAGGTCGTCCAAAGAACAAATAATGGCCTAGGACCTTTGTAGAGTACAATGAAGGATTTTTTAAAAAGACCAAGAATGACTTTCTGTGCCACAAAGTCACATATGCTGGAACCGAGACGTTATCTGGTCAGCTCAGAGGTCAGGGCGCCACCTCCATTTAAAGAAAACTTGTTCAATAGAGCGCCAGTGGCCAAATTTGCAACCATCCAATCATACGCTGACAGTCCAAAAGTAAAAAGGGGGAAGGAGGTGCCTGGGCGGGGAAGATAAGAGTGAGCGTGTGAGTCAAAGTATTAGAGAGAGAGTGGAACGCGACGGGTTGTCCGGATGCTATCTGGCGAGCACATTGTGCTGTAACGTTCATCAAAACGATCTGGTGCCCCCATCTGACACACAACATTGTAGATAAAAAGAAAATCTAGGGGGACTGTATCACTGCATCAGTGTGGCCTGGAGATGTCATTTTACCTCACGTGGGTCGGATCAATGGCAACTTGTACCGAATTGTCTTCCGCAATCAAACTATGTGTAAGGCTTTGAAAACAAAATGTCCCATAAAGTAGAAAACTTAAATCTGATGTCGTTCAGCCCATCACACATATGAAAGAAGTGAATATTAGTGTTCGTTAATACACGACAACCTATTATTGCAATTCCCACATATTATACATTGGAACGTCAAAGGTCGAACAGTCTATTCCCTGACTCCCTCAGTGTGTGTGTGTGTGTATGTGTGTGTGTCCCAAGTGACGCGTTCTTGTGTCTCCGGCCTTGAATGGCCGCTGAGCTCAAAGAGATTAGAATCTGATAAGAAGCATGAAATGTCAGTGAGACACTCCCATTGGATTCCACACAATGCGAACGCGTGTGCCAAAGGAGAATGTGAATCCGACAAGCCCGATGACCCTTTAAGGGGAGGGGAGAAGGGTCCATATTGATATCATGCGACTGCATAAATAGAGCTACGGTGGCAGCATAGTCTGTATGTTAAGTTACTGCAATATTTGGTCCCGGAACTATTGCAACTGTGAAAATTTGTGAAATTAAACCCTTGTGTCTGCATCTTTTATTTAGAGGGTAGGGGGAGGGAGACACTTCTGAGCAATAAATTGTAAAAAAAAATATATATATATGTATAAAATCAAAATCAGTCATATATTTCTTACTGGAATGCCAAGTAACATTTACATGTATGTAAAATGGACCTAGTATAGTGTCTTGCGGAACACCAGTTTCCGACTGTAGCGGGAGAACATTTTACTAGGCCCTACATAATAGTCAAGAGTGACGGTGATCTTCTAACTCATCATTTTTGTGGTAAAGAGAATCTAATAAGTACAAATGTGACCTTTTCACGAGAACTGAATAAAAAACAGTACAGAGCCTAGAATAAAAACATGCTGCAGCCTGCAGGGTATAACTCAACCCCTTAAACAAACTAATTGAAACGACACTATTTCCTAGGAGAAAACTAGTTTTGGAAAGAGTACAACTTGGAAGTCAACCAGTACCCTTGGAGTTGAAAATAAATGAAAAAAAGAATAGAAGGCAGCAAAAACTCGCAATCGGCAACATGGGGCATATCACAGCACTTCGGGTCCAAGGCGACATGGCTTCATTTTGAACGGGCTGGTTGACCTTCAAGCCTCGCCATGTGCCGAACGACCTCGGCTAAAACGCCTCGCGCACAGCCGAACAATCAAGGCCTAAAAGATACATCAGAGCCATTTTGGTTGTTTGTGTTGCCGCCTGCGTGTGAAGCCGCGTGGCGATAAATAGGCAATGTCCCGAAAACAACCAAGCCGGGCTGGCAAGGCTCAAGGTGACCGTCTGCTCGGGCATTCGATGGCTGCGGCCGAAGCGTCACGTCGCCCTTGGCAACCGCATGGCAAGATGGCCGCGTGCCAATAGGGCGGGCGGGCTGTGTCGGTTCCATCAGCAATCAGAGGCTTAAGAATTTGGCCGAGGAATCTTTTCTTCTCTGCTTCATTTTCGTCTTGCTGCTATATTGTAACTCTGCCCGGAAAAGGTTTTCATTGTTGTTGTTAGTAGGATTATGCAAAAAGTACGACTTCATAAAACCTTATGGAGGGTGGGCATGAACAAAGACAGACGTGTAGCTGTGCATTCGGGTGAATTATTTCTTTTGTAAAGAGAAAGAAAATTAATTGCGGGTTATAAAATGGGTCATGCATGCTTCTGCGTGAGCCACTTGAAACACTGCTGATGAATTCTATCAACCACTCATCAAAGAACAAATTAATAATAGAGAATCCCATTGACATGCTAGCGGCCAATTAACGGCGGGGGACACCCTGAACCGGTTGCCAGCCAATTGCAGGTTGAATTTTTAATCAATCGAGCTAAATTGCAAGTTTCTTCTTCTACTCTTTTGGGTAACAGAGTATGGATTTGAATGAGTACTTCACAAAGGGTTAACTTTTCAAAATTAGCATAATTTGGCATTGGCGGCCTTCTCCCCAGAACCTTGCAGAGCTACTTTGCTATCATTTTTCTTGAAATATCTTGCAGATGTACTCATACCCTCGCCCGTCCCTCCTCCCCCTCCTCGTCGGCCTTTCTGCCAGCACAGCAAGCATCTCTCAACACTGCAGAATTGACTCAAACGCAGTCAATCAGCTTTGCGCAACAAGCCGCCACAGCCTGAATAGACGGCGAGACGTCCTTTACGAACGACTAAATTGGACTGCGGTAAACTTTATCAGCCTGACGGGCAGGCAAGCAGACGTCGCTTAGAGCCAGCGGCGGAAATTGAACGCCTCCGCCACCCACCGGGGACAGAAAACGGAGGAGAAATTGAAAAGAGGAGAGACGGGATTTTTTTTTTTCCTCCCCTGAACAAAAGACACAAAACCATGCACATTCCTTAGCATATGGAGGAGTTCAGGCTGGGAGGTGTTCAAAGTGGCCTCGCCGTTCTCTGCCATATGGTGTCACTAATTGCTGTGTTTCAGTGCAGAGAGGTACAGCAAAAGAGATAAAGAAAGCTCCATATGTGTGTGTGTGTGTGTGTTGGTCTCTCCCAAAAATGGGACACAAGTTGGGATTGTTTTCACCTCACGTAGCATGACTGTTGAACGCTTCCAAAATGGACCCCCCCGAGGGGAGTCTATGGCTTATTTCATGCTATCTGCTCCTGATATCTGGAACACTGGCATGATAGAACAACTCCTCCAAAGGTTTGCGCAGTGTTAAAAGTGTGTTGGATGACATAGAGGAACTCTCAGGTGAGAGGGCGTTTGACGCGAAAGGAAGACGTACCGGTAAATAAAACGTGACCTCATTCAAAAATGAAGAAACCCCGAACAAAGGCGAAGCCGACTCTACTTAACGGAGTGGAACAAGCATGCCGACGCCAAATAGTGACGTGAATGATATTATCGTCCCACACACCTGCTACGAACTGTTACACGCCTGCATCTTTCATTTTGGACGACGCATCTCGATTGATGACCGAGTCATCGCAGGTTTCAGATCTGCTGCGCGGCACATCAAAAAAATATATTAAAAATTGATATTACATATGGTTGGTATCAGGCAGAAAGCTTACATCTCCAAAATCATCATTTCTCCTCAGGAAATGGAAAAAAAATTGACGTGAATTTCTTTCAATTTCTTTTCTTCCGATTCCAATATTTGGCGCCATCAAATTCCAAATACTCATACTTGTGCCCTCGTGAAAATCGTAACACAAAAGAAACGGCATCACGGGAAAAATGACAAGACTGTAATTAAAAAGCCATAAGGCTCCTCATGTGCGCCCGAGCTAATAGAGTAATTATGTCAGACATTTTTTGTGAACAAGCTACACTTACGCTGCTGAATTATTGACAATGCATATTATTTACTGCCCTTGAAGACTTGAAACGAGCCTCCCGTGTCGATGAAGACTGTACTGTAAAACAGGCTGCGAACGGTTGACAAATTAGGGCGCATTTTTGGCGAAGGGAGGCGGTGCCGTTACACATGTCCACATCAATAATGCAACAGTTTCGCACCACCGCTGTGTGTGAGCCCCTTTCATTTGCACTTAGCGTCTTAATCAAAGTATCTCACTTGTCTTTGAACAACACGGGAAGCGGAAAGCTTCTGAAATTTGAGGAAATCAATTCAGGAGGTGCAAAGTGTGCACAGTACAGTAATTAGAAATGGTGGTCTTATCATTATTTTAGGTAAATTGCTCCACTTTAAATTTTACCTGCTGCAGACAAACATTAAGTAAAAAAAATTAAAATAAAGAAAATTGAGTAGCACCGACCAATAGAAATGACATTTTTATTATCTAATGATATTTTTTTTAAAATACAGAAAAATAAGCAGTCCCAATGCATTCCGATATAATTAAGTTATTTCATCTGAGCAATGCCCCTTGTTGTTGTTCTCCGATTGGATGGCGATGTGCAATTAAGGTTGCATCCAATTGGTCAAAGTCAAATGAACCTGCAGGATCACACTCCATTTCTAATTCCCCAGCAGCCTCCTTTTCTTTTTAATCAGTGTTGCTAAGAGTCAATGAAAAGTTGACCTTTCACTGTAGCCGATGCAAAAGTAAAGATAGCAACTCCATTGCGTACCTGGAGACCTCAAAATACTCTTTCCTTAAATCCTACTTTGCGGCGAAAATAAAACTCGTATTTGTCATGAGCAAACGCAGCATACTGTCGCAAAACAAGGTGAATTTCCAGTCAGCATTTTTGCCTTTTTGCTGTGTCACGCCAATGGAGCAGGTCACCTCCAAACGTGCCGCGAGTGGAGAGACGGTGCGCTGTGAGTAAGCAATTAATACCTACCTTGCAGTCTCTGCATCACATTGGCAATGTCACGAGGAGAGTCTCTGGAGTGGTGCGGCGCAGCCATGCCGCTCGTCCTGCAGGTACCCGGCGTCGTCTCTCAATTCGACATTGGCTCCCTAACCCATATGCAGAAATGTTTTTGAGTTTCGTGTCAGGTTGTTGTTTCTCCTCAGTTCATCCCTGTTGCAGAAAGTCAGGCTCGGAGGTACCTCCTCCTCCTCCTCCTGCTGCTGCTGCTGCTGATGCTGATGATGATGTAAGCACAGCAGTTGTGTGTGCAGGCAGGAATGCTTCCTGGTTGGCATGAGCTGCCATCTGCTGTCCAACGGAAGAGGGTGTTACTTGTAGCCATGAGGACCAATCGGAGGCCAGGTAACATCAGCTGCTGTTGGTTCCCACTTTCCACTGTAAGAAATGTATTAAATTTTCTTTATGAGTGTATAACGGGGGCACTCTTTAACATGGAAATCCAAATAATATTTGACTATTAACATTCACTCCCAAAGACGTTTTTAAACGTCCTTTCGGACTTGGGTCTACAATTGGCTGGTAGTGAATGAGTTAAAAAGTACTAGAAAATAGATTTTCCTTGTAACAAGTAAAACTGCATGTCCGGGTATATTCGTGAATCAAATGATGACAAATGACATTCTATTGTTTGGTTGTCATTCTTGATGTATTTGGCTCGAGGGTGCGTACCTCCGCAGTCGGGTTTTGGAGTCGTTCATTCCTATGCAGACCGGCTCAGGGTGACCTCGAGCGGTTGCGAGCCCCTCAGGAGCGAGCAGATGCAGCCGAGCAGAAAGGAGTTGCCACTGCAGCAGAGGTCAAATCAAACAAGGAGTCAACGCAAGGAGTTTTCCTTCTGAGGGCACCCCTATCAACCAAGCTTCTGTTTGCTTATCGAATAAACGCTTATGCAGGGCGAAACGGCCGCTGTGTTAATCCCCACTCCTGTGTGCTCAGCAATTTGCCGCAGCTCATTAGAAAGTTGTGTGATGAAATTGACTTGATGCCAAAGAGACAGATGCTGCCCTCAGACCGTATCAGAACTAAATACTAATGGACTGCATTCGGTGTATCTAATTTTGTGGTACGTGAGTATATTTTTAACATGGTTGGAAGATTGCTGAGAATTTTGACTACTACTACTATTAATACTATCTTTTTGTGGAATTCTGATTTTCCTGTGGCACTCTGCTGCCTCTCATAGGTCACTCTTGGTACTACAGATAGCGGAAACGTTTGTTCATAACACAATAAAATCTGGAGGTAAAACAATGCTGTGGATTTTGTTTTTTTATAAATGTGTTTCACTCACATTTTAAATATTTAAAGGTTATAATTACATAAAAAGAGGTATGCATGCGTCACGGTGAAGGCCTACGTCAGAAGTGAACGCGCTACTTCTTTCCCCACTTAAATTGAAGCCCTAAAGCTGTTTATCATGGACTATTACTACACCTACTGGATGGAAACAGAAACATTAACTTTTCTTCTTTAAAAAAAAGGGGGGGGGGTTGGTCCAGTTGACAAAATTGCCAGCATGCCCAAAACAGAGTATACGAGTGAAAAGTAAAATAAATAAATGAACAAATAAATCAGCCCTCTTTGGCTCCACCTTGTGTCTCAAATTTGATTTGCATGAAACCGCAATGCCTGAGGAAAACCAACCAATCAAACAAAACAAGTATCAGATCATCATGGTTGCAAACTCCCGCTTCATTTTTCTGTTTAAGCATCCATTTGAGAAGGTATTTTATAAAGAAAAACTGAGCACTAAATTGCAAAGTAAATGAATGTGACGCTGATGAAAAATTTGCCCCTCTGCAGACTATGAACAATGCATTGGTTTAAGTGACCATTTGCATGCATTATTTTTTTTTTTTAACACGAATAGAAGTATTTTTTCTGGCCATTCCACTATCATGATGTCAGTATCCGTAAATGTTTCCAACTATTTTTTGTTTTTGTTAATGAAACTGGTCTGGAGTGTTGGACGTAAGTAGTGCGGCCTTTGCAGCACGAGCTTCATACCAACACGATTACAAGAATGTTTCCCCAAGTCTGCTGAATTTCAGATGGACGGGATTAGAGACTGTGCTGACTAGGCCGTTATCAAGACTGACTCGTCACCCCGGTGATTTAAAGTCCACTTATGTTTGCAGAGTTCTTTGTCAGGGTTATCAAAAGAAATGTTTTTCCTTGCGCTATTGCCGCCAGAAATGGCCAGACGACCACTGACCTGGCACGCAGTTTGGAAAGTATGAGACAGAAAGTAAGAAGACGCTTTTAAAATTTATGACAGAGTCGTAGGGATTGTTCGCTGGCTAACTCATGCGTGGTGACACTTATCAAGCTAGGAAGTGATGGTAGAGGAAGTGAGGAAACGCAACACTCCCTCTCTCGAACGCCAGGATCTCTGTCCAGCAAAGATAAGCCGATTCTGGAGCTGGATTTAAGGGGGCGGGGGGGCAGGAAATGTGACAGCGTCGTCTCCCCCCCCCCCCCCCAAACACTCCCATAAACAAGAGAAACGGCATGGTTTAGCCGTCAGTCCTCGAGCGCCTTTGGGCCGAGGGAGGCTGAGACACGCGCGGAGAGGGGAGGAGAGAAGAACAGGAAAGAAGGTCTGCAGAAAGACAGGAAAATCCATTAGTGTGTGTAAAAAGAGACAAGCAAAGGGGGGTGGGAGCAGGCGGGGAAGAGTGGTCCTGATTTTTTTTTTTTTTTTGGTCCTCTGATGACACTGCATGACCAAGTCATGGCTGTAAACACTACAAATCTCTTCATGGAAATTGTTCAGTCTTTTGATGCTGGTGAGTTTTCGACTAACTTGGTGTCTCTTATCATGTGCTAATTTTCTCAGTTTCTCTCTGGAATTTCGCCATACGTGAACTAAACATATCTTTGGTTTTTTTTCTTAACATACATCATGTAACTTTCAGATGATTCTTAAGGTAAGCGGTAGAGTGCATGGAGAGGAAACTGATGTGTTGTTCATGGCAGGCATCCAGTAAGGATTTAGCCGCCGCGTTCTTTGTCCCGTCTCCACCATGAGCACTTGCAAAGGTTTCGTCCACAGAGCAAGGCATATTATTTATAACCTACTTCGACACTGCGTTGCACATGAGCAATAATTCCTCACACTTTTGGGGGAATTTTGCCAGGCACTGGGTCAAAATCGATAGTGTTAGTTCTCTGTCAAACGGTTGAAACCACTGACGCGTTCCAGAAACTTCTTTCTTTCAAACTGATGGCTTTGAAAACCATCTGAATGGTGCAAAACCGCCATAACTGATACTCTCCGTCCAATGCAATGAAACCAATGTGAATGAAAAGATGAGAGAAAATGTCAATGCCAAACAAAGATGGGCTTTGACCTCACCAAAGTCAGCCATCTAAGGAAGGAAGTGTTGTTGACGTGGTGTGAAAAAAGTCGAGAACCGCTGACTTCCATGATCTGTTTTTTCCAGTCCCCCTGATCATAGCTTTCAGCGTTTCCGTGGCAGTAGGACTGGTTTTGGGGGCCCTGGTCTATGTGTTCCTGACTTGGTTGTCGCGGCGCAGAGCAGGGTCTGCGCGTATCACCAGGAGCCCCCCTCCACGCCAATCTCGCACCTCCCCGAGAAGCCACCCCGGTTTCAACCGCAGCAGCAACAACAAGAACCATGACCGGCGGAGCAACAACAGCCTGCTGAGCGCCGCTTTCACCTTCCACCGTCAGAATTCGAGCCTGGATCCCCTCGACCCATTGGGGCACAAGTCAAGCTTCAGGGTGTCCACTTTCACCCTCTCCTCCACTGCAGCCAGATAGCCAGAGAGGCGGAGGAAGGGAGCCAGGCGTCGCTGCCCCGCACGCCGGTGTTGACCACCTCCACCGGATCAGCCCACGCGGCCGGCACCCTGGCCAGACCCCACTCGTTTTGGGGGGACGGCATAAGGGGTTTCCAGGCTACACAAACCCCTCCTCCTGCTTATGAGAGCATTATTCGGGCCTATCAGGAAACGCATACCTAAGAATAGCGGACCAGACTGTTCTCTGAAACTCTGAAAAAGGATTTTGAAAACCATGTTTGATTTGTATCATCATGAATCACTACATGGAATGGACGATTCAAGTAAAAATGTTGTTTTGAGTTGTCTTCAATTTAAAATGGTTTGCCTTGCAGAAAAAAACCTCATGCATTTGACTTTCAGAAATGTGTTAAATGCTGCTTCCGTATTAAAATGTATTAAAATGCTGGTCATAGCAAGGTAAACAATGAGCTCATTGTATGTGTAAAAAACACACAAACAATTTTTCATTAAAAATATTTATACACATTAAAAAAATGTATTTCTACACGTTACTTTCAACTAAAGCCCCTGAGCCTGAGTGTATATTTACAACGCACTGGCGTTAATGTAAATTGTTTTCATCAAATTCACGGAGCTGTGACGTATTATTTATGCGACATATTTTGCCAGGAGAGGGGCACCGCATCAGCTGGCCAAAACTCGTTCGTGACTATTTAGAACCCCGGTGACTGGTTTAATTTCGCAATATGACACTACGAATAGAACAGCTTCACTGCACCTCGCGACCAAACTTGACGTCAGACGCGTTGACGGTTTAAAGGTCGCTGTCATCGTTGTTAGTTTAGCTTCGTATATGCGCGGTGAGACGGTTGATGTTGCGTTAGGATAACGCAGGCTCGTTTTAACCGTTAAATGTTAAGTCATTTGACTGGCCACGCCTTTTGCTGAGGACCCGTTTGTTACTTTTAGTATTTTCGGCGTCTCGAAACTATATATACCCGATAAAGTCAAGCCGTGCATGTTCCACTTCGTCTCTGTGTTTCTTTTCTACGTCATCGTAAAATCCCCCAAATGTCCGTTGATGAAGTTGACATAAAAGATCTCGGCGCTTCAGCAGAACAAATAGAACATGCTCCATAGTCCCCCCCCCCCCGAGCACGATTATTAGAGGAATAACCTGTCCGTGTTGCTGAGCTGGCTTTCGTGTGTGTTTGTCACCTCCAAGTTCCTGGAGGATGTCTGCGACCGCACTGCGCTTGATTCGATGCAGGAGACTCAGCACGGCCGGGTTGCCTGGTGTGACCAAGGCGCTGCGTTCGAGGGATCTAAGTGAGTTGTCGTTGAAAAAAAAGGTGACTGATGCATGTGTAGCAACCATTTAAATCTATTTTTTCTCCCTCCCAGGGAAGGTTGCTAAAGTAACAGGAGCTGCGGTGTTCGGGTAGGTCTTCAAAACTTACCAAATTTCTGGAGATTTGTGTCTTGATGGTTCCACTTCCGCAGAGGCTGCCTTTTCATCACTTATGAGGTGTTGGCCTTGGACAAGGCGGTGACCATCGATACCAGTGCGATTCTGCAGGAGAAGTACAAGTCTTACATCTACCTGCGAGCAAGTCCCTCTGATGAAAAGGAGAACGTCGCTGCAGGTACATCTATGAACATTCATTTGGGGATTTGTGCACAATTTTCAGAGACTCTCATCGTGGCATTCTTGGGTTTTCCGACATTTTTGAATCCATGAAATGAGAGACCCTTGTCTTGTATGTAAACTGGCATCTGGCAAAAATGCTGACGGGAGTGACTTTGTTTTTTTTTCGTGAAATGACTACAAAGTTGATAGCTTGTCCAGGTGCTCAGTTACATCTTCTGTCATCGCTTCCTCGTTCAACTGTTTTTATTTCCTGGCTGTTTGCTCACTTCTCCTTTGCAGGGGTTCTCCGAGGAAGTGAGCCCACCCTCTCTCATTGCTTACGAACTGGCGATCCTCATCATGAATAAATGCTTATATCTAAAACGTTAAAAACTTTTTTTTTTTTTCGTGGATATTTTCCAGAGCTCACACACAAGACAAGGAGGGAACTCCACAAAGCGGCAAGGCGCTTCCTGGAAATTTCTTCGCGGCTTCTGCTGCGGTCATTAGATGGTAGGAAGCGGATGCGTTGATGATGAATACTATGATGAGTAACATTTTACAAATAAACTACAGTTGTGTTTATGTACTTTTTGAAAACTCCAACCGCATGAACATCCCCGATGGTTTCTGTTAAAAAAAAAAAGATTTATTTTGTATCTTTTGTAAAACAGCTGCCTGGTGGGTGACTCAATATTTACAAGGTTTGTCAATAGCTAGGTGTGCTAATCCGACGGTAGTTCTGTAGAGTCAATAGGTAGATGTACCGTGGTTAGATTGATTTTTCTTGCATCATTCATTTTACATTGTCCGTATTTGTTTTGGTTTTTTTTTTTTTTTTTTTAGAACGGCTCAGTAACGTGGACGCAGACCCACACGAGGTGGCCTTATGGATCCTGCTGAAGAGAACGCAGTCGGAGAATCGTGCACTCAGAATTCAAGCTGCCCAGGAACTGGCGGACAATTGCCACTGGCACGGTAAAGTCGCATGCGCCGCTGTTCTATGACACGACACGGACCGCATTCCAATCACACGATCACTATCGATATTGACAATGAAGACTACCAGTACCAGACTGCGGCCCAGGTGATAGACCAGAGGACCGCAGTGGGCCTTGCTCGAACGCCTCGAGCGGACCTGAGATTCTTCCTGCGGCCGCCGGCACTCCCTGACCTTGATGATGTAAGAATCGCCCTGAAAAATGAGCACCTCTGTAGTTTTACTGACACCTGCTATTTGCCTGACAGGGTTTCTCTGCAGAGGACGGTCTGAGGCAACTACTGGCCTCGCTGCCGCAATCGGAAGTAGACAAATGCGTTCAGTACTTCACCTCGCTGGCCCTCAGAGAAAGCACTCAGGCGTTAGCAGCGCAGAGGGTAAAGATGGCTCCGCCCCTTGCCTTTGTAGCCCAATCGTGTTCATCCTCGTCCTCCTCCGACGTCGTGCTGCTGCAGGGTGGTCTCTGGTGTTTCGGTGGCAACGGCTTACCTTACGCCCAGAGCCTCACGTCTGTTCCCTCGGAGAAGGTGGAGTCCTTTTGCCTACAGGCTCTGGTGCAGCACTCCAAGGTACCGTGGTATACCTCTCGAGTCGCGTCAGACTTCCCGAACAAGCGCGGAAACGCCTCTCGCCGCAGGTCAGGAGCCACTGTGACCACATCGTGTCCAACGGAGGCCTGCAGCTCCTTCAGAGGGTCTATCAGCTCCGCAGAGACTCCAAGAACATACAGAGGAACATCGTACGGATCATCGGGAACCTGGCACTGAACGAGAGAGTTCACCGGGCCATCGTGGAGTCGGGTGTGAAGCGATTGCGCCGTCGTGAACGACAAAGGGCTCTCTCGCTAAAACGACGCCGCACTTTGACTTATCCATCCAGGGTGGCTGTCAGTGCTGGCCGAGATGGTGCAGTCTCCTCACGTCATGGAGGCGTCTCACGCAGCTCGCGCATTGGCCAACTTGGACAGAGAGACTGTGAAGGAGAAGTACCAAGACGGCGTCTACGTCCTCCACCCGCAAACACGCGGCAAGTAGGAAAGCACTTTGCTTCTTCCTTTCAATAATCTCGACTATGTTGTCATTTTCCAGAAGCAAGTCTTTTTTTTTTTTTTTTTTTTTTTTTGGTGGCCGATTGCAGCCAGCCCATCAAAGCAGACGTGCTGTTCATCCACGGCATCATGGGGGCGGCTTTTAAGACGTGGCGCCAGCGGGATCGAAACGCGTTACAAGACGAGAACGACGAAGACAGCGGCGATGATTACACGGAGTGCTGGCCAAAGGTGAGCGCGCCAAATCGGCGGAGGCGCCGCTCGCGCGCCGGCGGGTCTTTTGCGCCGATGCGGAAATGTGATGCCCTCTGCTGAACAGACGTGGCTAGCAGCGGACTGTCCGAATCTGAGAGTGTTATCGGTGGAATACGACAGCCATCTTAGTGACTGGGTGGCCGAGTGCCCTGCCGAGAATCAGAGGTTAGAGATCCTGGCCAATATATGAGGGAAAAGTGTCGTTCCAAATCGTTCATTCTTTCTGGATTCGTCTCTCCTCAGAAAGTCCTTGGCCTTCAGGAGTCGAGAGCTACTCAAAAAGCTTAAGATGGCGGGAGTTGGAGACCGGCCGGTGGTCTGGGTAGCTCACAGTATGGGAGGTATGGCTACCAGAGCGGATCGAGTGTTCACATTGAGTGTCTTCGGACCGGTCAAAACAATGTCTGGTGTGAGGATGAGAGGTTCACAAAATTACACGGACTAAAAATAGGATAGCGCTTGACATCACAATACATTACCGTAATTTCACTTGCCGACACCGTTTCCCTTCTCTCGTCATTGAATTTCTCTCGTCAGGCTTGCTTGTGAAAAAAATGCTGATCGATGCCTCGGAGGATCCAGACATGAGCGATCTGTTCCAAAACACCAAAGGCATTTTGTTCTACAGCGTTCCCCATCACGGCACCTTCATGGCAGAATACTCAGTCAATGTCCGCTATCTACTTTTCCCTTCCATTGAGGTCAGAGAGCTTTGCAGAGGTCAGTGAGTGAAGGCAACCCTGGGATCTGAAATGTAAAACGGTTGACTTTTTGTCTTTTAGACAAATAACACTCTGTAATGTTTGTAGACTCTCCGGCACTGCGTGACCTGAACGAGAACTTCTTGAATATGGCCAAAGAAAAAGAGATCAAGGTGCTAAGCTTTGCAGAGACGCTGCCCACAAACATTGGTCCGATGATCAAGATAGTGGTGGTTCCAACACAGTCTGCCAGTAAGTACCACCAGCTTGTCTTATAAAAATCAAAACGACTCATTGACGGGCACATTTCCAGAAATGGGAAGATAAAAGCTTTTACTTGGTTGATTAATTTGAGGGATGGGCGAACACTCCACAAACCTGATTTATACACATGATATGTGATAGCTTGACCCCTCCCTCACCTTGCGCGGCCTTATTGTGGTTCCAGATATCGGCATCGGGGACTTGATCGAGGTGGACGTGGATCATCTCAGCATCTGCAAGCCAGAGAGGAAGGACTCGTTTTTGTACAAGCGCAGCCTCCGGTTCATCCAGGAAACACTGCACAGTTCCATCGGTCGATGACGACAACTTTTAATCCCGGGACACTCCAAGCAACCCTGAACCACAACTCCCGACTTTACTCATTACGAATATTGCAATCACAGTGAAGAGTTGCCAGTAGTGATAGTAAACTGTATGCTGATCTCTCACAAAGTGGATTTCAACACTTATTTTAAAAGTGGTTGGTGTAACAAAAAAAAAAAATGTCCACCTGCTTTTATTTTTATCAAATTAGACCGACCATCTTATTTATTTCAGACATGATTCTTAATGGGTTTTTTTTAACCATGACACTGGCTGACCATGAAGTATTTAAGACCACGTTACACTTGTTGTTTATTTATGCTGAAGTTAGGGACCTATTTTGATGTACAATTTCAACTACCACTGTTCAAATACGTTTTTTAAAATTTCACAAATAGTAGTGAGAATAAAACGTGTTAAGTTGGGGGTCTCAATTAAGTCATTTCTTTTCGGACTCATAAGATATTCATTTATCACGTGTTTAACCTAGCTCACATGCTAACTGTGCCAATCAAGTCAACAGTCAACTCAAGTACAGCTGAAGAAAAATCTGAGTTTAAGTCATTTCTTTTCGGACTCATAAGATAGTCATTTATCACGTGTTTAACCTAGCTCACATGCTAACTGTGCCAATCAAGTCAACAGTCAACGCAAGTACAGCTGAAGAAAAATCTGAGTTTTACAATTTTTGACTATTATTTACAGTATTATTGTTCTCAGGTATTTTTATAAACATGACAAGACATTCTACATTACATTGTTGCATAGTACAGTCCTGTAAACTCCTACTTTTTTATCTACCTTATTTTCTGTCAAATTATTTCTGTATATGATTTATATTCAATAAACAATAAACAAACAAAACAAATTAAAAGCGTCAGGATTTGAGGATAACGAGGCGGAAGTTGTCCGTACGCACCTGCCGTATGTCGTCATCATAATGAGACGCACAAGCTAGCGTCGAACAATAATAACAGTTTACAGGTTGGTTAAATTCGTCCTATTTTAAATATACTTAATATCTATGCTGGCGTGTACTAAACGTGGGAACACCACTGATGGTAAACGTTGCTTTAGCCGCGGGAGTTTAGACGTTAGCACACTATGGCTATTATTGGCTTTGCGGATGCAATAGTTCACGGCTGCCTGGGTTGTAATGTTGTTTTCCAACAACAGGTCTCAAATCTACCGGTCAATATGGTCAACGTGCACAAAGGCGTCCTTGTCGAATGGTAAAAGACCGCTGTACATCTTTCGATATGTCGATGAGTTACTGGAGGTATTAAAACGAGTCTTTTGTCTGTGTTTCGAAGCGACCCTGCCATGAAACAGTTCCTCCTGTACCTGGATGAGACCATGGCCCTTGGGAAGAAGTTTATCCTGAAGGACCTGGATGACACGCATGTGTTTATCCTGGTTGAGGTGGTCCAGACCCTGCAGGAGAGAGTTGGAAAGCTCATAGACCAGAATTCCTTCACCATCACACAGAAATGAGACACAACTGGGGGGGAAACACGTCGGGAGAAATCATGACATTCTGCTTTGGTTTGATTTTGTGCACATCACTTTTGAATCATTAAACCGATGCAAGGAAATGACTGTTTTTGGATATAATAAACCACGTTGAGTATGTTTTCTCGTATTACCTTTTTGTAACAGAACAAGCAATGACAAATAACTGTTAATGGTTATATATGGTGAGATAATTAGATAGTTACATAATTTCTAAAGAAAGGTACACTGTAGGTTTATATAAAATGCACAAGCAATCAAATAGCATTTTCCCCCAAACGTGCTCTCGGTGTGGATAAAACGAAAAAAGTTATTCAATATAAGCATGCCTCAGGGTAAAAGTGTAACAGTTTAGACGTATTTTTGTTGCTGAGGATGCATTTGAGATTTGAATTTGATGTTGAAACACATTCTTAAACTAACAATGTCTATGTAAAAATGTACTCTCTTAACAAGCTATCATTAAAATGGAAGTTTTTAACGTTCAAAAATATTCAGCTGAAGAGGAATTTGGTAGTCCATTGTCCTCCATCAGATTTAATTAAAACGAGGTGACATTTTATTTCTAATTAACTGTTCAATTTAGCGTGGTCTGCGAAAGAAGGAACATTTATCGCTATGGTTCGACGTTTATAAGTTGCCGTGGAAACACTTTTATTGTGACGGGGTGGGTTCCTTGTGCAGAACTAAGCGGAAGTTGTGTTCGGGGCAGACAGTTTGTGTTTTTTGCACCAAAATGGAGGAAGGCGAAGAAGAGGTATGTTATCAATATGATTATTTTAATTGCAAATAAGTCATGGTTTCATTTTTCACTTGGACCCGATAATGTAAAAAAAAAAGTCAAATGCGAGTGCGATCGCTGCGATTGAAGCACTTTTCTTATTTGTTTGTCTCGCCAACAGACTACGTTTGTCGTGGAAGATGTCAGCAAGTTAATAAAAGACGTAAGTTGGAAAAAATATGCACACATGTTATCCGATTCTGTGGGTTCTTGTTCTGTTAGCTAGCTAGCTAACGGCGTTCCGTTTAGCGACGTATTGGTTGCTATGGAAACGGTAACCACGCACGTGTGGTGGATCTTAGTCATTTTCCCAGTGTTTCGAAATTATTGGAATAGTTTTAAAACGGGTCTTCGTTGATCCGACCCAACGAGTGTTTACATAGTCCTGTAATATACATAGAATTGAATTAATTTAGCCCTTTTGTGCTTTTAAATATCTTTTTTTCTCACTCTTTAATTACATAATTCGTTATTGTCTTGTAAACAGGAACAAAGTCGCCCGAACCAACTAATTACAATGATATTACAATAAAATTAACAATGAGAATATTTTTTAAAGAATGTACATGTTAAACATTACGGGATTTCTACCGCAGTCCATAGAAACAACCATCGGCACGAGCTCTTACCAACACGTCCGGGTGAACCAGTGGAGCACCACCATTGTGGAGCAGAGCCTCAGTCAACTGTGCAAGCTGGGAAAGCCTTTCAAATATATCGGTCAGTGGGAATATTCCAGAGTAATAGTCATCTAATCATGATTCATAACACTTCTCTGACTTCTCTTTCAAGTCACTTGTATCATCATGCAGAACAACGGGGCCGGGCTGCAGACTGCCACCTCGTGCTTCTGGGACAACGCTACTGACGGTAAAATAATTATACCGGTGCAGTTTAAATCAATGAGAGTTTTCGAAAGGTGAATAGTTTTACTTTATTGCTGTCTAAACAATGCCCACCTTTTGTTGTCCCAAATAGGAAGCTGTGCAGTAAAGTGGGAGAACAAGTCCATGTGTTGCATCGTCACGGTTTTTGGTTTGGCAACCTGAATGTGAAAACGTCGTAGGCCATCATCTTGGCCGCATTTCCACGTGCGTATGATGGATAATCCAATAAAAATGAACAATTTATTATTTTCAAAGAGATTGTATTTATTTTGTATGTCCTTGATTTGAAACACGTCAGGACCCGCCGTCTCGTTTCAGCACTTGAAACTGAGTACATTTTGGCCGTTTACTCATCAGTTTGACAGGAAGAAAAGGCACCAGGTCGATTGGAATACATGTGACGTGTGTTTGGGCTCCCTGTCAACTCGGACGAAGCAAAGGGCGGCAAACGTTTGGCATATGAGTGCACTGTGTGGTGAAGAAAAGAACGTTTACATCCTGTTTTAACACATCTACGTAAAAGGCAATGATGGACAGTAGCATGTAAGAAAATGGCAACAGTAGTCGATAGAAGTACAAATTCGCATAATTCATCAAACGATACAGGACCAAATGTCAACAAATAAATACAAAAAAAAAGTGCATTTACAGAAAAAAACTTTCCCCGCTTCCCAGACAGTAAGAAATATGGTACAGTACTGCCCCTGTGATTTGGAACAAATGCAGAAACACAGCTTTGGCACTTACTATACTGTACATGAATGCAGCGCTGATATGCCATCGTGTTTACTTCCTAATCATCACAATGTGAGAAAAAAAAAAATTTGGTCACACAGTAGCTTGCACTGACAACCACAGCAGTAGTACAGATATCAGTAGTTGAACAGAAAGGGTATAAAATGTTGACCGTCTTTCCAAAACAAAAGCAAAAGATAAAAAAAAAACCCTTATAAATATTTGCACTTTTCATATTACTTCAAAAGCTTGACGTGTGACGTCCAAAAGAGTATTAAGGTCAAACTGAACAGAATTATGTCACATGATTAGGATGAGGCTGAAATTCTCATTTACAAGCAAAACAAACAAAAAAAAAATAGTTGTAATTTTGTGACATTCAGGAATTTAAACCATGTTCTTATGATACAACTTCAATTTCAAATGTCCTCTCAACATGACAATTGCAACATGACGAATCATGTGGTCACATTACATGAGACGTGCAAGAATAAATCTTTAGTCTTCATTTCTGAACCATTCCGACTTCATTCTCGGAGCATTATGGTACCCATAACCCCATCATAATTTTACATCTGGCCCCATTACTTCTTTATCGTGAAGAAATACTGGTTGTGAATGGCAAATAAATCTTGCAATTTCCAAAAAACAAACAAAAAAAAAAGACAATCCTCCATTTTCAGTAGACCTACAGTACAGTCCATTTCTGGAGAAGTGGCCCTGTTCTTAAAAAATATTCATATGTACACTTGCAGAGTATCATTGTGAAAATATTTCTTATTTACACATAAACATGATGCTTTTTGTTGTTGTTGTTGTTTGTTTGCCTCCACCGTATCAGTCGCTATCGCTCTCGTCATGGAACTTGGTGGTCGCTTTGATGGCACGTCCGTTTTGCAAAGGCATTTCCTCATAATCGCTGCTTTTGAAAGGAACAAACCAATATCAACGAAATTCGGCATTGGAGGTTAACTCGCCCAAAAACAGGATATGTTGCGCATACGTACCCGTAAATGACGTCGTCGTCTGAGTCGTTTAGCATGGAGAAAGCGGGATTGTCTTTCAACTGGGAGTCTTGACAGACAGATGAACCCAAAATGGATCAATCGCCGTTTCAGTCGTATTATCAATCGGATGAGAAAAGTGTTTTCATTGCCACTACTTACCATAAAGGGCATTTTTGGAGGGAGAGTACACAAACGCCAACGTGTACAAGTAAAAGTTGAGCAGTCCGTAAAAGGACAAAAACTCGGCTGGTATGGCCCGAGTTAAGGACAATTGACAAACATAAAAAAGATGGCTGAACAGAATGTTTGCACATCACAGTCACGTTGAAAGGATATAGTTTTGGTAGTGAGTGGACAACTCGGCCACAAAATTGTCCTGGAGCGCCTTGGCACCGAACCTCAAGTAAAGAATGACCAAGCTGAGGACAGAAAAGGCGCAGTTGGGTGCGACTGTGAACCAATTAGGAGACAGAGATGAGCACTCGTACCTTATAGCGAGGACCACAGACGTCAGCGCTGTCAAGAATTTGAGCCGCAGATCTACAAACGAGTCAAACCCAAAATGAATACACGAAACAGCGGTTCACTTTTTTTGTTTTTGTTTTTGCTAAGAGGCATGAAACCTGAGTAGGGCATGTTCTTGAGTTCCGAGCAGGCTCTGACAATCAGGAAGGTCAAGTAGAGGACGTAGAGGAGGACGATAATCAGGAAGAACAACTTCATGCCCTGGGAGGATACAACTTTTGATTCAACGGGAAAACTCTTTCAAAATGGCGTCAAAAATGGACAAATGACTTCACCCACCTCAAAGTTCTGGATGTCCACATAGTACTGGTAGGTGGGGTCTTGGACTTCATTGACCCTATGAGTCCCACAAAGAGAAAAGATTTCATTTCTACGGCCTCATCAAATTTGAAAATCCGCCGGAATTTCCGCAGTGATTCAGATGCCAAAGGCGGACAAATAAAACTCACGTCTGCCAAATGCCCAGCGTGACGGCCGACAGCCACAGAAGGCCCACGATGACCACCTTCAGCAGGTAGAAGGTCAGGCATCGCCGCTCGCCCTGCGTGGCATGAAACATCGCTCGCAATAAATACTCAACACCACGTGACGACGACGACGACGACACGGGATCTACCTGAACACGGATGCCGTGGAAGACGCAGAGCCAGAAGAGCAGCAGGGCGCACAGGAACAGAGCCTGGAAGAAGGCGTCCAACGTCCGGGGAAACCAGCTGTTCACCAGGAAGGACAGCGGGAAAAACGGATCTGGAAGGCAACACACAAGCCAACTGATGCTCTCATTCTTTTTTTTTTTCTCACACTTTGTAGCCAAAGCTCGCAAGTGCGTCAAAGTACCACTTTAGTTGCATAAGCTATGAGAGAGAAATACCATTGTAGAGCAGCAACAGAGGCATGAGGATGGCCATCCACTTCTGCTCGATGCCCCAGTCCCGCATGGAAAACTTCCTCAGCGAGTGAGCAAAGAGACACTGAGAGTAAAGAGAACACAAAAGGATGACTTAAAATGTCCGCTCGCTAACAACGGTCCCGAATTGTGCTTGAAAGAACGTCAAATGAGCCTCACCGTGACCATGAAGGTCAGCAGCACAAAGACAAAGCGGAACCAGATCTCCACTTGGGAAAAGGTGGGATTGTAGGTTTTCCACTAAACACATATTACTAGTGAATCAAACTGTCGACCAGAATTGCCATGATCAACGTGTTTGGATATCTCACCGCAAAGTTGACCTTAAGGTCGTATGTGATGTTTTCAAGGCCTCTGAAGCTGACCGTGACTTGGTATTGGCTGTAGTTGAGGTAGCCCAGATGCAGCACGATGATCTCGTCGCATTTCTGCAACAAGTTCAGGCGACGCGTTATGATGCGTTTGTTGAGCGGGGGGGGGGGGGGGGGGTCCGTTTGGAAGGCGACACTCACGGTACCGCAGTGTAGCGTTCGCGACTTGCTGCGGACGCTGTTGACATGCGTCACGCTGGCATCCGGCAACACACCCTTGAGCTCCACGTCGATCTCAAAAGGCTGCTGGAAGTCGCCCACTGCAGCAGACAATGAGGGCAATCCATTAAGACGGAGGCCCGAATAGTGAGCAATTGTCATCGTGCGCTGAAACCATCCAAGCGTGCAATAGGGCATGACTCCTTGGGACTGACTCCAAGTCAGGTCTCAAATCATTGAGGAGCTTTCATTTCTGCCATTTCAAAAAGATTCTTACCATTGCTGTGTTGAGCCTGAATCATACAGGTGAGCCACAGCTGCTGATGATATGTGGTGAGAGGAGGGGAAATTAGACCGAAGGGCCCAGTCTGAAAATATAAGAATTATAAATGTATAAATTTGCACTCTGCAAATAATTAACAACATACCACAAAGAAGAAATAGGAAAGGGGCCCGGGGACAACGATATGTTAATACATTTGAAATTGGGGTGGTGGGGCAAGTTGCAATTTTACAAGAACAAAAACATACTATGGCAAATTAACAATTGACGAGATATTAACGTAATATTTTTTTTCAAGAATAGGTCCTCAGTTTATGAGAGAAAAAGACTTCAATAAGGTAGAAATACTTTGCGTAACAATTAATTACAAGTCACCAGACCAACTTTATCACCTGACCTGAACGGAGACATTTTTGGCAAGGAACTGGTCCCCATTATACACCTGCTCAGAAAGAATCTTTGGGCCTATTAAAAAACAAAAACGCATTTTACAAGAAACACTTAATAGTAATTTATAAACGCAGAGTAAGACATACAACTGTTATGTACATACCTGCAATTCCGATTAAAACTGTGAGGCCGAAACAAGCGAGGAAGAGCACGAAGACCAATACGAAATGTCTTTTGGACAGTGTGTAGAGGCGCATGGGCGCCAGTCTACATTGGGAGACAAATAAGACACACAAGACGCCATTCGAGTTCCATTATTGACCAATATCCTGCAAAAAAATTCCAACATAGGTATGTCATCATAGCTAGTTTCCCACATTAGCATGCGCTACCAGAAGCATATGGCGCATCAAAACCCGGTAGTTGATTGCCTTTCTCATCTATAAACATTACGATGACGGTGTAACGTAACACTTACGGCTCCATTTGTGCCGTTTTGTCAAGAAAAGTCACTTTGGCGGTGAGACTACATCCGCGTTGAAGAAGCCAACTGGGTGAAAACACGAGTGTAGTATGACGCCATCCAAAGTGGGGCGGAGCAGGAAAAGAAAGCCTGCAACGTCAGCGTTTTGCTTGAGAGTTTTGATTCGCGTGTGCATATTCGATACATTTTTAATTTGATACGTCTATCCAATTTTGAAGATGATTATTACACTAAAATATATATATTTAATGATTGAAATCTTGTCGTATTAAAAAGGTTTAACTCAACTCAACTCTATTGTTTTTATTTATCTCTATTCCCCCACCAGTCTAAATACCGTATTGTTATTTTTAATATTGCATTTGTGAAAAGCAGAAAAATGAGGAAATCACGGTTCACCGGTTGTCGAGCATTGGTTACAAGACACATCTATCAATCAATCAATCAATCAATCAATCAATCAATCAATCAATCAATCAATCAATCTATCTATCTATCTATCCATCCAAATACATGACGTTACTAGCATCAGTAATGTCTTGCTATTTCACGTAAGCGGGGCACCTGTAAAAGCGCTCATCCCTGTAGGGTGTCAGTTCCTCCTTGAGCTCATTGTAGGCCTGCTGGACATTCCTGCAAAAGTGTTTGAGCTCGCTGTAAAGGGGGTTCTCCAAGTAGTCGCTGTCCATGACGCCCCTGCTTGGATGGGTGGAAGGATGGAGGAAAAAATGGCGATTGCAAGGGAGAGGAAAGGGATGAAATCGGCGGCCGCTCGTTTGCCGGGTGAATTGAGAATGCAGACCAAGCAGTTTCTTTTGTATCTGCTCAATGGTGAAAGCGAGAAAAGAGAGGAGAACGGATTTAATAAACAGGCGGCGGATGTGGTGGAGAGGGAACGGTCACGTGACTAGACATCAGCACCACGGACAGAGACGCGGCTGATGACGTCTCCTCCCAAATTCGTGATATGTAAAAATGCATTATATTTATCGATGCATTTTACTATTCAGAAAAAAGTTTTTGTTGTGAATACAATACACTTCTCGAGTAATGTAGCACTCAATAATTTATGACCATGTAATAAATAACATGAATATCACAATAAAAATAAAAATGTGTGAACAGGTTGGCCACATGGCGGCAGTACCGTAATGTACAGATGCATTGTACTGTACACTGAGTACACCTCAGTAAGGCAGTAATATTAGTCAATTACTTTCATAGGATAAATAACTTATGCACGTGATTATCTGTCTACGTGTGTTTGTATGGTTGTGTTCAAATATGCTGAAAGAGTTATAACACCGCAACAGAAGCTATTGGCATTTGACATTATGTGTTACCATTTAGCCAGTGGACCTGCGGGTAAAGATGTATGGTTGACTTGTGTGGAAACTTCTACCAGCAACTCAAAATGTATGACATATCGGTAAGGTAAAAGGTTATCTTCAATCACTACCATTCCAAACTGTTCTTTTGGCAACAAATGTTTTATTCAAAAGATGCTTGACATATACAATTATAAGATCATTTACATGGCATATCTAACCAATCCATTCACTAAAAACGTTCAGTCACCAAATACGTGCTTTTTTTCCTTTGTCTTTTCAAGTCTAACACCTATAAATACCAAGCACATACCTTTTCAAAAGAAAAGCCAACATCCTGCAGTATCTACACTCGGGTCGAAAACCTTTGGAAGTCTACGGTGGTGTTGCTGAACTCAGGCTTGCACTGAGTGAATGTGTGACACATTGATGTGAACATGTCAGAAGCCATGAGAGCGGACTCAACAACACATGCGACAGGTCGATGCGTGAATAAACACGCACACACAGGCACGTACAACTTGACAGAGAACACACGACTTTACCTTACTGCTCGCCCATTCAAAACTCACTAGCTAGACTAGAACAAAAGCATAAAACCAACAAAAAAACACAGCAAACTGTTCCAAAAACTCCACAATGTACATTATTTGTAGATACGATCTCCTTTTGGAAATGACCTTATAAATTAAAAAAAATGTACAAACCAGCAACTTGAGATGCTGAACGTAAAAGCAAAGTATTAAAGTGGACCATCAACCAAAGATTCTTTTCTCAAAACAAAATATTGCACAACTAAACATAAATAGATGGATCTTAAAACATGCGCTTTTTGGGGGGTGGCAGGGGGATTACATGAAAAAAGACAATTTTTCATCTTCCAATGAAAAAATTATTTCAGGCAGTTGTAATTTTACCTTTAAAAATTGCCTAACTTTCTATTTGCAATATTTTAAGATAAAAATGATTGAATGAGAATTAAGTTGGAATATAACAAGAAAAAAATTTGAGATTCCCATAAAAAATAAGTTATGTTGAGAAAAAAAAGTCAGAAATTGTATGAGTCTGAATAGTAAGAGAGACAGTCATTCATGTGGGAAATATTGACATCAAAATTACAACTTCATTCTCCAAGATGACTTCTTTGTTTGAAATTTGAGGTGGCCCAATATGCCATTAAAAAAAAAAAATCTAACATAAGCTTTGTTGTGATGTAAAACGCAAGCGTTGCAACAAACCATATATAGCTATTCAACTCACTGGCTTCATCCTTCATTGGTGTTGACTAAAAAGAAAAATTAATCTGCAAAAAATTTTCCGTTTTTGCATTGAACAGCATTACAGCATCGAAACACAGTGGCAGAGTCCCCCAAGTCTCTTTACACACACGCACACACAAGAAAAAAAAATCAGGTTTCATTTGAGTATGACTGACTGATATGTCTATTGTGAAGAGATTGTGAGAGACATGTAGAAAAATATTCCCTGCACCTCGTTTAAGTGTGATGTTTAAGATTTGAGGGTGGGCGATGGGGGTGAGGGGGGGTCAGGACCCTCACTGAACACGCACTTCACAGAAGTGACAACAGGTGCCATGGCTGATGTCACAGCGACGTCAACGCGAGAGTAATATCACAACTTAAATCTCCCGAATGAAAGCGGTGCATTAACAATATGGGGGATGACACACACACACACACACACCAAAAAAAAATAAACGCAAACAATGGCAACAATTTACAATGTACAGTACGCATAACTTAACCCACGTTTCTCCATCCTTCAATTGTGTATGTAAAAAAAAAAAAAAAAAAGTAAAAAGATCTCGACGCCGGCAGTCACACCGGTTATCACGTGTGAACTAACAAGTCGCTAGAGGAATGACAGAGAGCAAAAAAACAAAAGCTGACCGTCCGCCAGTTTGCGTCACAAACACCCCCGCAAAGGAAAAGCGCTGTCATATTGTGGTGAGTGTTGTACAGCAATGGATTTGAGGTGCCAGTAGTACCTGTGTGTGTGCTCTGGAGAAAATCAACATATCACCAGAGTGTGGTTTTCAAGTATTACTGCTGCTCCTTTAAAAAACAAAACAAATCTTAATCAAACTGACAGTTTCCTCTCTTGGTCGTCTAAAAGTGTCTCGTCGACTTACTAAAACAGCGTTTATTTGCATGATGGTTGCCAAAAGCGCAGCGCTGCATTCGCTGGCCTGGCAACCGCGACTCAAGTGGCAGCATCGTGTATTGCAGCGGTATCAGCTCTCTCCACTGACGTCGTCGTCTCTGTGGACCCAGGGCATGTCACTGTTTAAAAATAAAAAATAAAAAAAATACGGCGACTTCCTGAAAATCCCGTGTGGCGGGGCGCCGTCTCATTTGAGGCGTTGCGTAACGTTTGCCAAAGCCACCGCGAAGGCCTGCACGGCGGAGAAGGGATACTGAAAGTCCAGGATGTAGGCGTTGCCGTCGATGCGGCCGAATTGCATCACCTGCAAAAGAACAAAAACCTCGTGAAAGGATCTCACAATTCCATATCTCCATTTTCTGTACAGCCTGTTCTCAATAAAGATCCTGTGAGTAGTGTGAAGATCAGAAGTTCTAATTCAAAAGTCATTTGACACACAGTGATCTTTCTCACCTGCCTGCCCTCAAGTTCAATCTGAAAGTTCTTGGCAGACTCCTGTGTGACGCGCCCCCCAAAGTCCAGCTGATACACCTGCGTGGCCTCATTCCACAGCGGCTGTTTGTTCGCCATGACGTACACGAAGCCCTGGCTCCCCAGTCCTCGGTCCTCCTTCTCATTGGCCTTGCGACACTTCATCTCTTCCAACTCGCTGGCCGCCCTGAGGTTCCTCTTCGTCTTCCAGCCTTTCTTCCCGCTCTGGCACTGGTTGAGGAGCTCGTCCCCGCTGATGAAAAGCTCCGGCTCGCTATCCGAGCTGTCCTGGAACTCGCTGTTGGCGGTGGCCTTGCTCAGCTTCTTGGCCTTCAGCTGCTCCTTCGGTCCTTTCACTTTCTTCTTGTCTCTCCCTCCCAGCCGTGGACTGGAAATGAGGGCGTTAAAGTCCCCCAAAGCCCTACCCTCCTTTTTGGACTTGCTCCCTTCAGCCAGAGGTGGCACATTGGCCTCCTCCGCCCTCCCGTCTCCCCTCTTGCGGTTCTTCTTGCTGAACTTCTCTGAGCGAGGGGGCACGGGGCTTTCGGCTAAGGACAGCACTTCCTGGAATCCTTCCCCGCTTTCTGCCATGGCTTCTTGTAGCCCTGCGTGGTTCTGCAGTTCTGCGTGCGGTGGCGGTGGGGGTGGCGGTGGAGGAAGCGGGGGCGGTGGTGGTGAAAGAGCATTTTTGTCTACCGCCATATGGGAAGCTTTGGGAGGTAGGGGCACAGCAGGACTGGGATTAGGGGGGAACGAGTTATACGTACCCCACGGTGTGTGGAGGGCGATAGGGGGAACGGGAAGCCCGGTAGCGGGGTACATGGGCGGTACAGGGCAGCAGGCCAGGTTTGTTAGACCCGCGGGGTAACCGGCAGGTAAGACAATGGTTGCGTCCTGCTGTGAGAGAGAAACGGGGGCCAGCACCTCTTTTGGGGAGGAACAGGGTCGAGGTGATGTTAGGATGGGCTGAAGCTGGCCTCCGGGGTAGGCAGTGACCGAGGGGTACTGGAGAGAAATTTGGTACCCGGCGGCAGCTTGAAAAGATGCGCTCGTGGGGGTCGTGGGCGACTTGGGAGACAGCACATAAGGCAGCCTGGACACATCCAAGTGCTGAGCCGGACTGAGGATAAGCGGGGGTGGCTTGTGGGGTCCCGGATAGCTGGCCGGGTTGAGCGTGGCGGTCCGTTCCTGGGGGACCCACACCTCCTCCGTGGCGGCGGGGTCCCACTGATAGGGAGGCGGGCGTTTCACGAGCAAGCCCGACGTCTCATTTCCTCCTAAAGCCAAATGCCTGAGTGACTGATGGAGCGTTTCATCCTCAGTAAATGCCGAATTAACATAATCAACGCGCTCTCTGCCGCTGACTCCTCCTGCCGTGGGTGCCGATCCTTCCAGGGAGTTGAGCAGGCTGTAAGAGGACTGTGAAGCGTGAGGGGTAGCGCTGTTGGAGTGTACGATAACCGTGCTGTGCGGCGCTCCGTTCCCCGGCGGAAAATCTTGCCTGATTATGGTACCGCCTGCTATTCCGTTGGCGCTGCCTGGAGCCGTGACTCCTACGCTGGACCCGCTGCTACACTGACTGCAGGTGTATAAGGCTGTTTGCACCCTCTGCTGGTAGGAAGCCGCCAGTGCACTGTTATTTTTCGCTTTTGGGGGCAGCGGTCTGGGCGGCTCCATCGTCTGGGACACTTTGAGGGTGGCCTCTCGGCTATTCCTCCTGAGAGTGGCGTGGATGAGACCGCTATCCAGTTTCTGTCCTGGATTCCTGCCGGTATTCTGATTGGCCGGGTCTGGATATGGGGGAGGGTCTCCGCTCGGTATGGAATAGCGAGGTGCGGTCAGTCGGTTGAGGGTAGCGGAGCTGTACGGCAGCTGGATCTTCTTACCTTCTGCCGAGGAGGATGAGGAGGTGACCCTGAGGGTGGCAGAGCTTCCAGGCCCCTGCAGGTTGTAGACATTTTGATTACAGACGAGACGGGTTCGAGGACGACAGACCTCCTCCACGTTCCCGCTGCTGTCAAAGGTGGTGATTCGCTCGTAGCCTAGTGGTGTAGGGTACTGGACTTGTTGCTGATTTAGGGGATAAAGTTGGATATCACCCTTCTTTGCACAGAGATCACCAGGAGGTGGCGTTCCAGAGGAGCCCCCGATTGTTCCCGATGAGGCGTTGACGGCCATACTGGGGGTCGGCACGGAAGCGGACGCTGCGGCGGCCGCCGCTGCTACCGCAGCAGCCACCGTTCCGGGATAAGGAGGAGGGGGATTCATTTTACTTAGCTCCAGCGGCGCACTGAACACCACCGTGTCAGCCTCGGCCAGCAAACGCGTCGTCTTTATTTTCAGAAGGGTCTCGTGTTCGCCCGCCGCTCCCTTTTCGACCAGCAGATCGGGCGGCGGGTGGGGGATCTGGATCTGCAGCGCCCCCGTTGGAAGCACGGCCGCACCCGAGGTCTGCGCTGGCGACATGGAGGCAACGGGGATTTGAATTTGAAGCTGCTGCTGTTGCATCTGTAGCATGTGTTGCTGCTGTTGCATCTGAAGCATTTGTTGCTGTTGCTGCTGTTGCAGTATGTGCTGCTGGAGCTGTTGCTGATGATGTTGCTGCTGTTGCTGTTGCTGCATGTGTTGGAGCTGCTGCTGAATTTGCTGCTGCTGCTGTAATTGTTGCTGCTGCAGCATTTGCTGTTGTTGTTGTTGCTGCTGCTGCTGAAGCTGTTGTTGATGGTGCTGTAGTTGCTGATGGTGTTGGAGTTGGTGCAACTGCTGCTGCTGCTGTTGTTGTGAAGGCTGATGAGAGTGAGAGGCTCCCACAGTGAGGCGACTCAAGTCCAGCCCTCCGAAGATGACCTGGCCTGGACTGGAGTATCTGGTGGGGACTGTGTACTGGGCTGCAAGAACGGAGTCTTGGTTTTGGTCGGAACCGGCGGCGGCGGCTCCCGCGGACGTGGCTGTGGGGTTGGTTAGAACATCCAGCTGAACGTTTTGATTGGCTAGCAGGGATTGGACAAGGCCGATACTCTGGGCGGGGGACATGGCCTGGGCAGGACTGTGGATGGGGGCGATGGGGATGTTGACGGTGCAGGGCGGGTTGTCATCCACGCCGCCGGCAGGGCCCGAGACGGGGAGGTCGTCTTCGTCCTCGCTGAAGACGTTGGGACTGAAGACGGGCAGGTTGATGTACTCCATGGAGATCTTGCGCACCTCCGGCAGGTAGATTGTCATCTGCCTGGGCTGCAGGTGGAGGAGGCTGGTTTTGTAGATGACTGAGGGTGAGACGAGGGAAAAATCACAACAAGGTCAATGTAAACAATTGCGTTATTCAAGATACAGTCTAAGCTTATTTTTTATTATTATTATTATTCAAACGTGGCCCTCGAGCTCAAAAGTGTGTCCGCTCCCGGATTCCACGCAACCATTTTGTCACTCACACAAACACGTTGATCGATTACCTGCGCCAAGGTTGGTTGGCAAAAACGCAGCAAGCCCGACAATCTTGAATTTTGTTCCCCAAATATTTGACGTGACCTGAGCAAGGTAGCTTTGCTGGAAGATTTGCATCAAAACACATTAGTCAGAAATGGTCATCCTTTAAAAATGGGTTGTGCAACTCAAAGTTGGCAAGTACCTGAGTGATGTCATCCAAAGGAAATTCTCTCCGTGTTAAACTGGGCGACCCAATGGAGGGTTTGCGTATGGGTAGACGCGGTGACCGGGAAACTTCCTGAGCGGCGCGAGACAGTTTGGGCGATTTCCTGGGATCGATGTTGATTCTGTTGGTAAAGGGACAAACTAAGTCTCTACAAAGAAGGTAGCAAAATGGGAAGCGGAAAAAAAGATGGCGTAAGCATGTAGTGAGGCACAACACAACAATCCATTTGAACCAATTACGCGAAGAGAACCAGTGTTGGGGAATATAAACATTCAATAAGGGGAAATAATGGTGAGGGATTGTTCACCTGGGAAGCTTGGGGGACTTACTGCCCCGGGATATTTTTGGAGACTTCTTGCCCCAGTCATCGCTGAGTTCGATATCACTCGAGTCCGAGCAGTTACAGCTGTCAACCATTGCTGATATCAGGCTATTGCCATATATCTCGTCTGAGAAGAGGGAAGGCATTGAAATAGTTCACAAAAACTTACAGAAAAACTTTTTTTGAAATTGTCATCGCCTTACCCGTTTTTCCATCCATCTTCGGATCCATAATGACAAACTCTGGCCGCAATTTACTTATGCGTCGGCCTTTGAGGATGGGCACCAGACCGCCCAAGTACTCCAAGTACAGAGTGTAGCAGGGACCGCCCACCTCTGGGTTGTCTTCTGTACGCTTCATTGTACAATGCAGGCGCTCATTGCCAGCTGTTGGGTAGCTCACAAAGTCGCGCATGTTGTTGGGGTCTGGAATGGGCTGCTGGGGGACAAGAGGAGTAGAAATCAGGTTTTGTCGTCATTCTGATTATTTGTCAGTGTCCGGAGATTCTGTCTTACCCTGACGGTGGGGTTAAAAGCGGACGTGACGTAGGAGCAGAGGCGCGACGGCATGGTGAGCTTGGCCACGTCCTTCTCCTCCTTCGCAGCCGTGGCGATGACCTGCTGGCAGAGGAGCTGCAGGCTGGCGACGCGGTGCTCCACGCGCACCACGTAGAGCGCCGGGCCGCACGCCAGGAAGAGACGGGAGTCCCGGTGGCCCCAGCACAGGGTGGTGATGGGGCGCTGCCAGGGAAACAGACGAGTTGGACGACATGAACTTTATATTTTTTTTTTGCAGTGTATAACCAATAAATGCTCTGCCTAATGAAAATCAAGTATACCAAGTAGCGCGTTGGTTCCCTTTTTGATCCTAAAATCATTCATCCGTCTATTTTATCTTGCGCTTGTTCACATTAGTCGTTCACAGGAGCTGAAAGCATTTTAAAAATGTTTTAAGGTGCTTGAATTTTACAATGTTGCAAGGTCAGAAAAGACGATGTGTCCACCCTTGGATCACAATTTCCTGTACGTCATTTAAATGGGTCGGAAATGTGGACTGAGACAAGCTCATTACGAAAAAAAACAACCCAAGGCCAAGAGCCTGGGAACAAAATGTGATTCTTTGTATTCAATTTTCTTTTCGTAAGACATAAAACACATGTGGGTTATATTGTCCCGCTTTTGGAGATCATCCCACCGAGCTTTGAATGAGAGGCGATGTACACCTTGGGGACTGGTCACCAGCCAGTTGCAATGCACACATAAAACCTCACAACTGTGAGGTAGAGGTCCTCCATGCTGCCCATGCCCAAAAATGAAAAAAAAATCACCTGCGCTGGTGTTTCCAGTGTGTAAATGTGCTCTCCCCGGATGTTATAGAACTTGGCAACGGCGTTCCTGGCAGGAGGAGGACAAGAGGGGTCGTGGGAGAGAAGCGTCTTCTCCATGCCGGCCACTGACAGAAGGTCCCCTTGCGAGCACCATTGGGCGACCACGTCTGCGGAAAAAGGATGGAAAGAGTGATGAGGTGAAGATGAGGCGACGGGGGGGGGGGGGGGGGGGGGGTCGATTTACCTTTCAGGCCGGTGCGGATAAGGGTAGGCGAGAGGTCATCGTAGTTGTTCATCAGGCTAATGTCTCCCGAGGTGAAGCTGACTGTCAGCAAAGGTTTGTGGCTGTGCGCTGTAATGAGAGAGAAAAGAAACAATGTGCAGTTTCGAAACAATCAAGATAATATTCTGCTGCCGGTACAATATTTTCCAGACTAAACAAATGCCTTTGGTGCAGTCCAAGAATGGCCTTTAAATGAAGCCATTTGTTTAAAAAAAAAAACTGGTAGTACAATAGAAATGCAGTGTATGAGGCAGTACCGCACACAAACACTGATAGAGTGATCAGTGCAATATGAGTATTCGGAGGCGCTTACGGGAGACGGGGAGGGGAGGGAAATGAGAAGCTCACAGATGGCGGCGCATCTGCTTTCCTCCGGCCCGTAAATAAAACAGCTGAACGACGTCACCTCGGCGGACACGGCATGCGATTGTGGAGCCGGCGAACCTTGCAGTGGGGGGTAGTCGTCCGAATCCGTGTCGCTCTCACTGCTGTCCTCCACCAGGAAGCTGGGGTAGTTCCACGACATGCTGACGATGCCGTCCGACTCGTGGAGCAGAATGTGGGCCAGCATGCGCCCGTGGCAGTCCATCACGATCACCTGGCCGTCAGCGGTGCCAAACAAAACCTGCATGGGGAGATGGGAAAACGTTAGAATAGGAAACGAGGGGGGGAATTGCAGGAAGAAAAGAAGTGTGGAGACCTGCTGGTCATCAGGTGTCCAAATACCGCAGGTGATCTGACTCTCCAGGTTGATCTCGGACGACCAGTGTCTCTGCCCGCTGACGGACCCCACCAGCACAAAGCCGTCGCGGTAGGAGATGAGCGCCTGGGTGCCGTCGTGCGACCATGTGAAGTCACTCACCTGCAGTTTACAAAGTCCTCGGTTTAACGATACTCACGACATACGCTAGTGACGTAAAGCTCACTAGCGTAATTCGCATGATTTCGACTTGGCGAACTCGAACCTGAGCTCCGCGGTCGTTGACCAGCTCCACGGACCAGCGGCCCTCGTACTGGATCCAAACAAAGATGCCGCCATCGGTATCGCAGGTGGCCAGTTTCTGGAAGGGCTCGTTCCATCGAACCAGGACCACCTTTTAAGAGACAAGTGTATGTCATCATGAATGAGGCTAGGCGGGCTTTGAGGACACAAAAAGAGTTGGCGAACGCGCAACGCTTCCCATGCTGATTCAGGAGGTTCCGTTGACTCTTTCAAACGGCTCGCGAACGTCCCGCTGCGGTGAGCTGCCAGGGGTTACGTTAGCGTTGAGCTAAGTTTAGCAGTGAACCAAATGCAGCATATAATTAAGTGGGTTAACCTCTTTTTGAAAACTCCTCGGAGGAGCTGTAATTATCAGATGTATTACACACGATTGAGGCTGAACATTTTGTGACGAAAATAGAAGTCGTTTGATGTCAAGTACGCCGATCGAGGGTGTGGGGATGTAAAGCAAACACGAGGTCATAATTTTTCATTGGGGAAAAAAGAAATAGCTCACAGGATTTTAATAAAGGGATATAACGTTGATCGTTGCCGTGGCAACAACAGGCCGCCTCCTTTGGGAGGTGGACCAGCCAGGACAGACCAATGTCACTGTTCAGAGTATACAAATTCGAGTACGCTAAAATGAGCTGACAATGCAGGTTCCTAATATGAATGAAAATAATTATTATTGATTGGTCAATTTATTATGCCTAACAAAACGATGCCAAATTGAGTTCCATCCATGCAGATATTTTCAAATTGAATGAAAACAAATGAAAGAATCCAATTGATGATTTTCTCCCTCGTCCAAAATAAGAGAAAGTACACGGCCACTAGCCGAAATGACGCATTGTGCGCTGAATATAGGAGTCATCATCGCAGAGATGATCAACAAGAGGAACAAGATGCTGATTGCGGGCACAGAGCAGCAAGGAGCATTTTGTGTCACCTGAAAAGAACCCATCGCTACCCCCCAAGCTCTTCCCTCTACTTTTTGCATATGTGCGTGAGTATGCGTGTGTGTCTCACTATCTACTTGTTCTTCCGTAGCGTGACTCAGCCTATTCCCAGGGGAATAATCCTAAGCAGGGAGCAGCGCCGCTCTCACTCAGCGAAGCACGTGGGCCGTACATGCTCCGGGGCACAACATGAGGCACGTTTTAGCCGGGCTTACACTTTCCGAGTGTGAATCCGACAACGGCTAACCTTTTTGATCAGCTAGACGGTGGCCTTGTTGCCCGCCCTGCTCCGACCTCAACACAGAACTACCACGTCACTACCGACAAACACACCCTGATCTATTCGTGGACCAGATAAAAACCTGCAGCATTCCCAGGAAATTTTAAAATGTTTCACAATGCAGTGTTTTAGAATCATATTAATTTTGCATCATTCTGCTGCCACACAAGCGCCGTAAAACGAGCATCAACTGTGCTTCGGTTGAGGTTTGTTCTCCACCTTTTTGCGTTGCACCGGCGTCAACCCCACCACACGGGTATTGTTTAATGAGGATAAAGATTGAGACTGTGTGATGCTGATTAACTCTTAGGAGGGTTCCAGAGGATTACGCACGATCGCTGCAAAGGGATGACACGTCATGAAGATGTACGCATGCACAAAAGTAGAATCACGTCTGAATCGTAATCAACCACCAAGTCAACAAATATTTTCAAACAAACATGCGTGTACAACATAAATGCATCGTTCGTGAGATGATTTGCTATAAAATTGTCTTGAAAAAAATGCAGCAACAATATCAGGCTTCTCTTAAACGGCAAACAAGAGGTAAATCAAAACGGGGGGGGGGGCACCATGAGCGCACATGTCGTGTCCCGCACCACGGTCTGCGTCCGGGTGAGAATAATCTGCGCATGTGAGTGTAAATTTAGCAGGGCGTGGAGATTAGCGCGAGCTGGTCAGGCATCCCGCAGGGGAGACAGCTGAGCACCTCGCCGTGACGCAGCGAGCCAGGAGAGATCAGACGTCACATGGAGACAGACGTGATCAGGAGAAGACACCGCAGGACACTGAAGGGATGGAGGCAATGTTGGGCAGAAAATCCAGTCAACAAATGAGTGGCAATTATCCTTGGCGTCATGATTAGGAAGGTGAGAATTAACAACGTGTAAAATTCGATGCCAAGGTTGTAAGCGTGTCACGTGGCCTGGGAATGTTTTATAAACTCCAACACCGTGGATCCTCCCACGTAGTTTGCTTTTTTTGGGGGGGGCTGTTGTGATTTTCATTTTTAAGCGTACCAGTGACAGCAAAAACGGTAAACGGGGTTAATGTGAGTGCCAGATTTTTTACAGTCCAAAAGATTTTTATTAGGAAGTGTAAATTCAGTTGTGATTGAGTAGTTCCCAAATGTCTGAACTAAAGTGAATCAAACTAAATCCAAAGCAATACTTCCCATAGGAAATCATGTAAATTCATATAATCTGTTGCAGACAGACAAATACAGCACAAATAAAATTATATTTTATGTATAGAGAACAACGATTAATATTTCACCACATTTGATTTGGCCCAATGCTGGAGATTCAACTGGATATTTAGTCTTTCTGAACCAAAATTTTTGAATAAGACAAGCCAGATCTCAGATCCCTGAAATGACTGGCCCGCTGTTTCCCAATTAATAAATATCATTCGCACTTTGGAAAGCTGCCATTGTCTTTCATGTGTGTGTCGCCACTTGTCAAAGCGTTCTGTCTCAGAGCTGGTCGCTACGCTGACCCCAGCAAGTTTAAAAAAAAAAAAAAGAGGCCAAATCAAATCAAGGGACGGGTTTGGCGGTTACGGTGCACTCAGCAGAAGTGAAAGGACATTGGGAAGGTACAGCATCACAGAGGCAAGAGCACACAGGTCCAAAGCAACACTGAATGCTGGCCTGGAGACCTTTGTTTTTGCCAAAAGAAATGAATAGCTTTGGTCGGTGGAGAGAAACTGCACTTTCTTTAAAAAAAAAAAAAAATCAATGTCAAGATTGTTTCACCGCCGTTTTACAACAACCAAGTGCTCGCTTGGATAAGAGGGGATTTATTTGGGTTTTTACAATCAAACCCCATTGTGAGCCGATTGGAAATCTTCATTCATGATGGGAAAGTGAAGACCAGCTGGCTCAGGAGCAAACGGCAGGGAGGGTCTGAGACCGCTGATTACGATGAGATATTAAATCACATGCTTAACTCAATAGAAGAGAACTGCTGTGCTGTTAGGAAAAAAAAAAAGAGGAGAGCGAGGTTGGAGTGATGCACGATGTAAGACAAAGGGCAACGGGTACAGGCTTCATGGTACACTAGAAAGGGCAGAGCACAGGGCACAATCCGACTCATCATTACCTTGTTTTGGAGGTTTGGTGCCAATGTGGGAAAAGCCAATTTGTCTATGCACTACATCATATCCCAATCATGTCGTTGAGCAATGAAAATGTGCCATGATGCAGAATTTATAGTGCGCTTGCATTTAAATCCAAACAAGTGCCCAAAATATGAAAATCTGCAAAAGAAAATTCCACGGAGCAAACCAAGAAGACCTGGACCGGGACCTGACACGGCAGCCGAGCTCATTATGCAACGTGTGCCCTCCGCGGATGGATTAGCGACGGTGATGCCCTTCCTGTTAAACGTGTCGCAGGGGTCAAGTGGTCAGACAGGTAGATAGCATGTGAAGCGCACGAGAGAACTCCTCGGCGGAACGCAACGAAAGGACTTTGTGCGCGCAATCCAATTCCAACTGAAGCAATTTTAACAGAACGAGACAGAAGAGCACTGATGTAATTTCCTGAAGAAAAATCCATGGTCAGTCAGACGAGCTGAAATCCGGTTGCTTGGCCAACTTGGTGCCGAGGAACCATGTTGAGGTCAGTTGAGGAACTTCATGTAGAGCTTTGCCACCATTTTATGGCAACTGGAGCAATTACAAACCATTTGGGTGTGGGTGAATTTCAAATAGGTTGACTGTTCACAGCAGAATTGAGTCCTTAACGCCCACAGGGGGTTCACTCTACTGTCAGCGTCTGAATTGTTTAATATCCTAATTGTTTTGACTAATCGGCGAGTTGAGCGCTGATGAAGCTTTCAACAGCCCACTGACAAAGCCCACGGTGGAAACGCAAACCTATTTTGGGGCGACTAATCCCAACTGAAACAAATTGTGTCGTTTTAATCGACTCGATAGATAAAACGCGTCAGTGCGGTGTCTATTTTTGCTTGAAAGGAGAAGACCATGCCTGCAGACAACTCTGCGTGACGGTCCACAATGGCGTTGTCAAACTACTCTCGCATAACTTCAACGCTCATTTCGAATGAAGAGATGTTTTCATGAGAGAGGGAGGCAAGAAGGCTTGTCAAACGACGTGTTGATCTATTTTGAATCAGATCCCAGAGGGGATTATTCTGCAGCATTCAAAGTAAAAGGCGTACAAAAATATTCCCATCTTATGTTTTTCAAGCGTGGTACAATCGACAAGAGGTCAGGAGGAAGCGGCGGCGGCACAAGTTAGCAGGCGCTCATTAGACTTGACAGAAAGAAAATGTGCGGCTTCCCGTTTCTCCCTCTTGGCCGTCAGTCTGGTTGAAATCTCGGTCCAATTTCAGTGGCGCTCCCTTTTCAACGGCTTCCCCTTCTAATTATCTCTGACCCTGACAGAAGGGGAATCTACACACGGGAGTAAGAAGGGACTAGTCCTAGATCAAAAACCTCCAACTGGGAGCAATGCTGAGTAACACTACACGGCCATGTTGCCTCGAAAGATAATGGTGGTGTTCATAAGAAAAGGCGCACGAAGAGTACTGCCCAGGCAAATGAGTTTATATACCTTAAGTGATTAAATTTGCATCTCGACAAAAAAAAACAAAAAAAAAAAAACAATAATACATGTGCCATCTTACCTCACTGTTGTGCCCTCTGAGGTTGAAGTTGACCCTCTGTGGAGTTGGCCGGTCCCGCCTGCAGTGACTGGATGTAAACGTGACGCCAACGACACCTCGGCCGTTTCCGGTGGCCAGCCAGCCCTCTTCATAGTAGCGCTTCCGGCACACTGGCTTCTCCTTCTCGCTCTTGGGCACGCGGCCTTTCCAGGACAGGCACAGGATGTTGGAGTCGCTGCAGAGGACGGGGCCGTGTTCCACCGAGGCGAACATCCCTGCGTCATATGAGGAAAAGCTACCAGAGGAGGCGTGTGGGGGCCGGGGTGCTCCCTTTAGGAGTCCTGTGCTGAGGTTACAGGTTCAATGATGAGTGTGAGACAGCAATGGTGCATAGTATGTGTGAGTTCCTGGACATCAGTGAAAACCTCTGCGAGGGTCCGGATAATGTCAGAAAAGTTGGAAAATCCGTGTCGGGAAGGCACTTGTCATGACTGAACATCCAGGATGAAACGCATGTAAACCACGAACGAGTCCGCTCAGCATGTCCTGCGGCTCGTGCTCGATCCCGGCGCTGCTTGTGTGTCGCCGCCGCCGCGCTGCGTCGTCCTCATCATCCAATCCCGGCAGCAAGTGTGAGAGGAGGAGGAGGAGTAGGAGGAGCAGGGACTCCTCTCCATCAGCTGTAGCCCCGCAGGAGCACCGCCCCTCCCAGAAATGTCATAACGCCAGCAAACCTTGGGCATCCCACTGTGGCCGGCCAAAGGAAAAACAGACAACATTCACAGCTCCACTTAGCAAAGCTCATCAATAAACACTGACGTTTGCTTTCACATGAAAAGAGTAATATTCTTATTTTTATTCTTATTCAGAACTCTTAACTTAAAGGATGTTTCCGGTAAAAGAAAGTGAGCCCATTGAATTTACATGCACGACATGGCGCATGGTCAGTATGGTACCATCTCTGCCTCAATTTAAACCAGGAAAAAAACGCTAACCAAGAACGCCCTGTACATTAGGAGATGAATAGATTATTGAATAATAGGAATGTTAAAAGCCAAACTCCATCCGAGTACATCTGCAAATAAATATTAATGTACTGGCCTAAATTATCCCCTCATTATCCCCTTTACTACTTATGGCACGTTCTAGTTCCATGGCTATTCTTCGCGGTGCAGGAATTTTTAACGACTTCATAAATAATTGAACACGAATGTAATATCTTGGGTTCTGCTTTAATTAGCACACGCTGATGGAACGAGATAGCCCATTCGCGTCCAAACACACGAGATAAACAAAGTGGGAATAATAGTAGTCTGGTAAAATAAAACAGTCAACATGTGTACTGATGTTACAAAAAAATCTATAACAGCCCGATCATCGTGATAGGGAAATAGTATCACCGTGTGGACTGACAGACATTCGCGTTGAAATGATGCTAGGTTGAGGTAACTCCCTGTGAGCTCTGAGCATCAAAACGTCGCCATCAAACAAAAAATACACATCGACGTTTTTTTCCCGTCTGCTTTTCATGTATTTAAATTGTGCTGGCGCGACAGATGAACGCGTTTTTACACTCTTATTAGAATTGAAAAAAGAAAAAGAGAAAGAGAAAGCGAAAGGCAGAGATAGACAGAGAGAGAGAGAGCGCGAGAAAGAGACGGCGAACCATCCGTTAACTTTGGCTGATCCAGAACCAGTCAAGGCGGCGACCAAGGGCTGTCCATCGCTACTAGAACTGCTCGCTATCCGGCTACTGCTAGCATGACCAGTCGGATGCTCGTATCGCGTTTTGTTAAACCCTGGTCCTGTAGCTGCTTGTACATAATTTACCCATGAGTAGAATGTCATGAATTGTGATTGATATTTTGTGTATCAAATGCAGAGGGGAGGTAGCCCAACAATGATGTGGGAAGCTTACCTCGGGTGTTATCGCTCTTCCCCGCTCGGTGTGTGTGTGAAACGAACCGGAGATCTGCTGGAACTGGCAACAGGGCCTCGACGGAGGAGGTCACGTGATGGTCACATGACGCTATCTTGTCAAGTTCAACCCACGTTTGAATCATCGACGTCAAAGCACGAAAATGAAGCACGTTCAAAATGTCATTCATGTGGTCATACAAATACATTTGGATTGAAAATATGTATGATTTTATTTTATAGCTCTCGGGATTTTTCCCAATCCGCGCACGTAATTTGGTAATTACATATGTTGGTGTTATGTACATTCCAGGTCACACGGGGGCAGTGGTACGATACGTATCATTTCCGGTTTCGAGTCCTGCTCTGGAAATATGGCCGCTTCCATGGCGTTTCGAAGAAAATGTTGTTCTTTGACAAGGATATTCAACGGAATATCACAATCGGTAATGTGTGTGTGCGTGTGTTTATATTTGTTGTTATACATACACGCGTATAATCATGACATTGCATGGACGAAATGTACCGTGCTGGTGTCCTCTTTGCAACCTTGCGTCTGCTAATTATTGCATGTTTTACAGAGAGCACGAGTTTTGGGCCATTGTACAGGACACAAGAAATGGTTTACAATTGGGTATGTAACATGCTTCCCCTGCACACGACTAAATCGTAAAATTTCATTTATTCAATAACCAATCAATAAATTTGGGCTTCTAACTATGCCGGCTATGTAGATTGACATGCAGAACAATTAAATGCATTTTTTTGCATTCAAATCTCTGCAGGTGTCCCCTCTATCTGAGCCCATCCTTCCACATACCCAGGGTGTTTTCGTCAACAGCGTCGTCAGTGAGTTGTTATCACAATCACCCCACCACTAAAACATCAACATCACTTTACCCAGGAAGCCATTCTCACATTTCCCTTTTAGATCACTGTGACAGAAGAACCTGACACGCTTTACCAGAAGGTGACTGTGATGGTAAAAGGCCACGACAGGGCCGTTTTGGACAGTTATGAGTATTTCGCCACCATGGCAGCCAAAGAGCTAGGCATCAACATCGGAAAAGTGTGAGTCTTAGTAATATGTGGCAGACAAATTTTCTGTCTCTTCTGTGGATATTCCACAAAGTTGCAGCAACACGGCATACATCAAATCAATAAAGAAAAATAAAAACACACACATAACAGAAGTCTGGGTGTACTGTTACAGCTATGTGGTGGCAATTGTTCAGGGTCTCTGGTTTACAGTCATTCTGTATACATGCTCCTCTGCTGCAGTTTTGAACCTCCCAAAGACATGGAGAGGTTAACACTCCTCAAGTCGGTCCACATCTTCAAAAAACATAGGGTTCAGTACGAGATGAGGACACACTACAGGTGTATCGAGGTGTGATTTTTGTATTTAAATATCAGATTGAATGGTGGATAACTATATAAGTTAGCATTTAAAAAAAAAAGAGTAGTAGTAGTAACAAAGAATCTGTCTTTGCAGTTGTCTCATTTAACAGGCTCTACAGCTCGGGTATATTTGGAATACATCCAGAGGAACCTTCCAGAAAGTGTAGCTATGCAGGTGACCAAGGTGAGTCGAGCTCTTGCTGTATGCTTGAACCACCGGGGTGTTCATAAGCCTCATCATGTCATTTTTTTGTTATCAGACTGCAATAGAGAAAATTCCAGAACACATCCAAGAGCCCATGTGGAGGGACGAGCCCACGGAGGAAGTGGAGAAGCCAAGTCAATAAAATGTACACTTGCACTGGTCACCAGCCAATCGCAGGGCACATAATGTGTAGTAGAGTCTACACTGTAGACGAACAAACTTTCCGAGGCCAATGGGCTAACCGCTAGCCCATCATGCCAATTGACAATATTATCAATAACTGTCATATTTGTGTCTTATTTTATTTAAAAAATAAATGTATTCAACAAAACGTGATTGGAGATTGTTGTTTGTGGCTGGGTATTCTGACATTATGATTGGATTGGATTTGAAGGGAAGTCCAATTCTAATTCTCAATGTGAGAGCTGAAGTTCACCAATTTAACCTGCAAATTTAGAGCACAAAATAGGATTTACGTCAAATATCAATTTATTTTTTCAGCAAGACAAATGCACTGATAGCTATTAACGGACATCTTTGCAGCTACTTCTTTATTACAAAATATCACTAAATGATTTCTCTAATTCCAGTGTCGACAATTGTATCCCCATATACAAAACAAGAAGCGCCCTCTAAAAAATATTTACATCCAGGAAAGAGCAAAGCCACGTCATGAATTCGATCACACTTATTAACATGTAAAGCAGTTATCCTAAAAAAATAAAAAGAAAAAAGATTTTTAAAAAGTCCAAATACGAGCATGGTCTCGTTGCGCGCGGGTGCGTAAAACGGTGCCTTTTACGCACGGTTCAGAATGTCCGAGAGCTTGTTGATATACTCGATGGTGTACTTGAGGGTTTGTATTTTGGTCAGAGGCTGGCCCCTGGTGGTGTAGTCCGGCGGCAGGTAATCCCGGAGCTGGTGCAGAGCTTCGGCGAGACTCCTCATCCTCATCTTCTCCCTCTCGCTCGCCTTAACGCGCCTCTTGGTGGACATCTTGGCCTTGCCGTGCGTCCTGGGCGCCTTGGGGCCGGTGCAGCGAGCCCGCTCTGGAGAGCCGTAGGCGAGCTCGCGGTGAACTCCGGAGTAGAACATCTCCGGCGAGGAGCACACGGAATCCACGGAGGAAGAAGAATGAGACTCCGGAGAGGAGCCGGAGGAGTGGAGCTGTTCCCCGACTTTCCAGTCGTTTAGGATTTCGGACGTTGCACCATCAAGGTCCATGTTGAGGAAAATCAGCATCCAGGGATGATGACAAGCAGACGAGTTTCTCGGAGGAGATGACGTTTTTATATGCGGGGCGCATCTCCGGAGCTTTATGGGTTCACAACTGAGGCGGCGAAAAAAAAACAAAAAACGAGTTCAAAGCGAAGCACAAGTGGCAAAATGCGACCTTCGCGGAGGACGTCGTTCGTTCTCACCGAGGTGCGAATAAGGCTAAATGGGCGGATAATGCGAGAGAAAGACAAATAATTAGATTCCCTTTGTGGGAGATGAGCCTTTAAAGTCTGTGGGGCGACAATTATCAGTTTGATGTGATCTGCCTAATGAAGGGGCAGGCCCGCACAGGACACCCAGAACATTTGTAGGCTAAACTTTTAAAGCGGTGTTTTTGCTTTAGTTAAAACGAGAGAAATTGAAATAAAATGAGAAAAACGGCACAAACAACTGTATCAGTTTTTTATTGCGTGTGTGTGTGTGTTTTTCGAGCATAATAATTTAAAAATCAAACATTTTGCAGGAAAAAAAGATCCGACAGCAGGCATAAAATGGTCTATTAATTGATTAAAATGCAGCTCTACAAACATCATACATACAAACAAAAAAATAACTATCCAACACATAAACAGAGGGTAAAATTGGAAGAAAAAGTAAACTGATACATTGAAAATGTCTATTAATTTAAATGTGGAAAATTATACACTTGTATTCATGAAACAATGAACTTATGTCACTTCGGTCAACGCTGCTTAGGCTAACCCAAATACATAAAATTCTACCCGTAAAGTTGGACACAGTGAAAAAATAAGTTAAAACATACACACACATACATAATTTCAAATATGCTGCTTTATGAAGAACTGTAAAGCCATAATGCAAAAAAAAAATGTAAGTACATATTTATGGCCTTCATTAAATCCCATTTTCCAACATTAATTTGCATTTGTATAGAACTGCGCAACATACTGGAAGCTGTTCTTAATCTGTTGTCACACTCATCCGAACACGATGCAAAAGTCACTAGAAATTCATCTGACAACAAACCGTCATTTGTTTTGTGTTTTTTTTTTCTGTCCGCCACCAGAGAACCAACCGCTCATTTCTTCAAGCACTTTGGTTGTTTTAAGTGTTTTATTACGACAACGAATCCATGCCAATAAGAATACGGCTGGACGCAAGTTGGCGAGGAGTTCTTTGGCCGAGAGGATGCAGCTGTCACCAAGCTCATGCCAGACCTTTTCATGTCTGAAAAGGTGTTTAAGGCCTCACTCATGATCAAGGGGGCCGACAGCGGAGGGCTGTAAAACCAACAGCTCGCAGTTCTCTACAGGAACCTGTGTGTTTAAATAACACTTATTATACATAAAAAACTGGATTCCTGTTGCTCCAAATTATCGTGAGTCAAGATTTGAACCCCAAACCTCCCAAATCCAAGGCAAACGTGAAAACCACTAAGTCCCCAGTGCTTGCTTTCGTTTTTTAATTATTTTTATTTGGTGATAGTTGGCCAGCACATCCACCTCACAGTTCATCATCATGTCACGATAACTTTCACGTCCTGCTTCTCACTTGAGGAACTTGAGCCTGAGTCTCTCAACCAGCGGCAAAGGGCTGTCGCCGCAAATGACGGATTCGTCGCTATCTAACCCACTGATGGGGGACGCCAGGATGGGCGGTGACATGTCATTCGTATCGGCTTCTGCCTGCTGGGTTTGGCGTTGAAGTTTTGCGACGTGATCTCCACTTGGCGCACTTTGATAAAAGGATTGGACACTCTCACTGGTGGTTTTCGGTGGTCCACAAACGGGCTTCCGCGGGCGATCTAACAGGAGCCGTCCACCGAGCTTGCTCTTGGTGGCTCGGCGAGGCCCGATCTGCCGG